>NW_028270157.1:24955392-25580392 GCF_037043375.1 Chiloscyllium plagiosum | reverse complement strand
ACATTTCACCCATAGAGCCATACAGCACAGATAAAGTGTTGGAAAAGGTTATAAGAGATAGGATTTATAATTATCTAGAAAATAAAAATTTGATTAGGGATAGTCAGCACAGTTTTGTGAAGGGTAGGTCCTGTCTCACAAACCTTATTGAGATCTTTGAGAAGGTGACCAAACAGGTAGATGAGAGTAAACCGGTTGATGTGGTGTATATGGATTTCAGCAAGGCTTTCAATAAGGTTCCCCACAGTAGGCTATTGTACAAAATGCGGAAGAATGGGATTGTGGGAGATATAGCAGTTTGGATCAGTAATTGGCTTGCTGAAAGAAGACAGAGGGTGGAAGTTGATGGGAAATGTTCATCCTGGAGTCCAGTTACCAGTTGTGTACTGGAAGGGTCGGTGTTGGGTCCACTGCTATTCGTCATTTTTATAAATGACCTGGATGAGGGCGTAGAAGGGTGGGTTAGTAAATTTGCAGATGACACTAAGGTTGGTGGAATTATGGATAGTGACGAAGGATGTTGTAGATTACAGAGGGACATAGATAAGCTGCAGAGCTGGGCAGAGACGTGGCAAATGGAGTTTAATGCAGACAAGTGTGAGGTGATTCACTTTGATCGGAGGAACCAGAATGCGAAGTACTGGCCTAATGGTAAGATTCTTGGTAGTGTAGATGAACAGAGAGATCTCGGTGTCCATGCACACAGATCCTTGAAAGTTGCCACCCAGGTTAACAGGGTTGTTAAGAAGGCATACAGTGTTTTAGCTTTTATTAATAGAGGGATCGAGTTCCGGAACCATGAGGTTATGCTACAGCTGTACAACACTCTGGTGCAGTCGCACTTGGAGTATTGTGTACAGCTCTGGTCACCGCATTATAAAAAGGATGTGGATGCTTTGGAAAGGGTGCAGAGAAGATTTACTAGGATGTTGCCTGGTATGGAGGGAAGGTTTACGAGGAAAGGCTGAGGGACTTGAGGCTGTTTTCGTTAGAGAGAAGAAGGTTGAGAGGTGACTTAACAGAGACATATAAGATAATCAGAGGGTTAGATAGGGTGGACAGGGAGAGCCTTTTTCCAAGTATGGTGACGGTGAGCACATGGGGGCATAGCTTTAAATTCAGGGGTGATAGATATAGGACAGATGTCAGAGGTAGTTTCTTTACTCAGAGAGTAGTCAGGGTATGGAATGCTTTGCCTGCAATGGTAGTACATTCACCAACTTTAAGTACATTTAAGTCGTCATTGGACAAGCATTTGGACATACATGGAATAGTGTAGGTTAGATGGGCTTCAGATTGGTATGACAGGTTGGCGCAACATCGAGAGCTGAAGGGCCTGTACTGCGCTGTAATGTTCTATGTTCTATGTTCTAAACAGACCCTTCAATCCAACCAGTCCATGCCGAGCATAATCCCACACTAAACTAGTCCCAACTGCCTGCTCCTGGCACATATCCTTCCAAAGCTTTCTTATTCATGCACTTAAACAAACATCTTTTAAATGTTGTAATTGTATCCACATCCACCACTTCCTCAGGAAGTTCATTCCACATGTGAACTACCCTCTGTGCAAACAAAAGCCCCTCGTGTCTTTTTAAAATCTCTTTCCTCTCATCTTAAAAATTGCCCCCTAGCCTTGAAATCCCTCATCCTATGCCCTCACCAAAAGCAACATCCAACAAAACTCACAGCAGAGTTATGTGCATGTACCTCAGAAACCATTTTGGACTTTAAAGCCTGTCAGTAGCATCTAAAAATACGTTATGCATCCACATTTTGTGCATGGTAAATATTTTGGTTCCTTTTACTCTGATGATTTTAATTTTATTATTATTTTCATTTTAAAGCTCTAGTTCCAATATATAAGAGAAATAAAATATTTATGTCTAGGTTTTCAATAGCATATCTAGAAATGCTAACAAACTTTCCTTTATTGCAGTGGCTACCAGATTTACCTTATATCTTAAAATGCTTTCTTTCCCAAACTATAAATCATCATAACTTTCAGCACTGATTTTTTGTGTAACCTTATTAAGTGAAATTATTTACAAAAAGGTGAAGAAACAAAGCGAAATCACATGATATATTTACATTTACAGTATAAAACTACCTGTTCCTCAAAAACAAAGCAATGGAAATTTGCAATCTGAATGCGAAGCAAATTTTTTTGTAAATAACTTATACAAAATGTTACATTTTGTTTAGTTTCTGGTACTTTTTACCAGTGGAATCTTTTGCTAGTCTGAACTACATATCCTGGAAATTCCACAGCCTCTTAGATTCCACTGCTGGTCCTTAAGCAGCCCTCAGAAGATACTTTTCCTGGTTTTACATCATTGTTAATCAAATTTGAAAGTAACTGGCTGTTGTACATGTATTTAAACAACCCCGTTCATATTTGTTCCAAAGTAGCTAATCTTCTCCATCAAGCTTTGTCGACAAAAAAAATAACTAGCAACACTTGTATCAAGTTAAACATGAAACAAATTTTCAACTGTATCTAGATTTTAAAAAAATCTTTGTGACCTGTAGTTAAATTGAAAGGAACTTACCCACAGGACTAAAACAAATCTGAAGACATTTATTATGATAATGATAAGATCCAATACCTTCATGAAAACAGTGAGATCAAATCAAGCTGGTATTTCCATAAAATGAAACGTTTTTGAAATTACTTTTATTATTTACAAAACATGGGTCACAATTACCAGTGATGACCGGAACAAAAACTACATGAAGAACATACCTTAAACACAATAGTTTAAAATATGATTCTTTGCAGTTTCTTAGAAACGGATTTTGGCTTAGATGGTGACTGCTTTTGACGTGGCAATTCATCTTGATTCTATTTGTGTAAAATACCTTAAGTTGATTGTAAAATCCATTCTGTGACTACTCTCAAGCAATGTTTTCCATTACATTTGCTTTCCTTTGAAGAAAGGATTTCAGAGTTTAGTTTCAGCAATTCACTATTATTCTTTATTTCAGGAATCATTAATCTTTTATATCACATTCTACCAAACTAACAGATGAAATTTCAGATATGAGTTACTTATGAAAGATCTGAATAAAATATGAAAATAAAACTTAGGAGATTAGTCTTTGGTTTTGAAGTGTATCCTAAGGCAGTCATGCCGCAAAAATGTTTATTCATCAACAGTAAAGGAAAGCAATTATATCTGTTTACTGCCATAAATCCCATTGTACCAGTGCAGGTTTCAATCAGTCCTGGGGTGAATTATTCTAATAAATACACCCTAATATCCAATTTATTTCTAACTATTGCTTTAAGACATTTACATGAGATTTAGTGATCCATGTATGAGAACATCCAGATCTCTTTCTTTCCTCGTTTATTTTAACTTTTTTTTGTTGATGTTAGAATGAAGTCGATATGAGAGACACTGTCTGAACAATCATTCCAGGAGCACCTTCCTGATCATTTTCTCCTGTCCGTGCTATCCGATTAAAGATGGTGGGACGTTCAGTTAACGGGTTAGTGAGTCCAGACAGAACTAAACAATCTGAAAACCAAAGAATCAGACCTAAGCTCTGTAGTCTGCCACATCAGTTATGATTGGCGATGGATGATTAATAACTAACAGTAGATGGAGGGTCCATAAATGTCCTTCCCCTCATTTGTCAGGGAGCTCAACACACCAGGACTAAACAGAAGTAATTATATCTACTTTCAGCCAAAATTGCCAAGTGGATGATCCATCCTGGCTTCCTCCAAAGATTACAGCATCACAGATGCCAGACTTCAACTAATTCAGTTTACTCCATATGATCTCTAGAAACAGCTGAAGGCACTGGGATTGCAAAACATACAGTCCCTGACAATATTCCAACAGTACTACAGACTTGTGCTTCAGAACTAGATATGCCCCTGGAGAAACTGTTCCAGCACAGCTACAACACTGGCGTGTACCCAGTAATTTGGAAAATGACCCCAGTGTATCCTGTGCACAAAAAGCAGAAGCATTCAAGATGGCCTATTATCACCCTTTCAATCTAGTTTCAATCATCAACAAAGTGATGGAAGACATTGTTGCCAGTGCTGTCATACACTTATTCAAGAAGAACCTGCTCTCTAATGCTCAGTTTGGGTTGCTGGCCCCATTCAGCTTGTGATCTCATTACAAATTTGGTCAAAACATGGACAAAAAGGCTGAACTTAAAAAAGGGAAGTGAGGGTGACAACACTTGATAACAGGGCAGCATTTGTCCAAGTGTACATCAAGCAGCCTTGCAAAACTGAAATCAATGAGAACCGGGGTTGGGGGGGGGATACTTTCCACTACTATGTGTCATAGCTGGCATATCGAAAGATGAGTGTCAATGGTGGAACTCGGCCAACATTGTCTATCTCATACACTGCAGGAAAGTATGCCCCAAAACATGGTACATTGGTGCGATCAAGCAGACGCTACGACAACTGATGAATGGACATCGCACAACAATCGCCAGACAGGGGTGTTCCCTCCCAGTCGGGGAACACTTCAGCAGTCAGGGACATTTGGCCTTGGATCTTCGGGTAGCCATCCTCCAAGGTGGAACTCAGGACAGCCAACAACGCAAAGTGGCCGAGAAAAGGCTGGTAGCCAAGTTCGGTACCCATAGGATGGCCTCAACCGGGACCTTGGGTTCATGTCACACGACAGGTGACCCTGCTACTCTATACTCTCTCACACACTCACACACAAGCACACATACACACACACTCTTTCATACTCACACACTCACACAGACCCTCTCTCATACACACGCTCTCTCTCAGACACACACATACACACCCTACATTCACATCCATGCACACACCCTCTCACAGGCTTATATTCCAAGCACACAAACACACACTCTCTCATATACACTCACACTTACACACTCTCACATACACACATCCACACTCTCTCTCTCTTTCTCTCTCCCTCACATGTGCGTGCGCGCGCACACACACACACACATATAAGTCTATGAAGTGAATTTGCATTTGCAGAATTGTATTTACAGATACATTATATTTTTGCTCAAAAAGCACACAATCTTTATGAAGGCAATCCAAGCAGTCAATCCATATAACATTTTATAAATTCCTACTTTGAAAATAGAACCAGTCTGACTCAAGATTGGAATACAGACAGCCTCTAACCTTACACCTTTGATGCATTGTCTGAGCTGAGATGTCACCTTTTTAATAAAACCTTGTTATATCAAGAATGTGACTTTGAAGATTTACATATTAATGAACCAAAACCTGCAACCCCTTCTAAAAGATGAAAGACTTATCAGCAATCTAGGTTTATTCAAAATATTGTCTTAATTGCATGACACTGATCTTTTGCTATAAATTCTGTCTCTTATGATCCTGCCCCACTGGTTTCCTAATGAAGGAGCAGCGCTTTGAAAGCTAGTACTTCCAAATAAACCTGTTGGACTATAACCTGGTGTGTGTGATTTTTAGTTTCATCCAGTTTAGCCATAGGACATCACTACAAGAGTTTCTCAAGGTCATGTTCATGGCCCACCATCTTCACTGCTTCATCAATGATCTTCCCTGTGTCATAAGGTCGTAGGTGGGGATATTTACTGATGACTGCAAATGTTCCGCACCATTTGCAACTGCTTAGGTACTGAAGCAACCCATTCAGACCAACATCCAGTCTTTGGCTTTTAAGTGGCAAATAACATGTGTGCCTCATAAGTCCCAGGAAACACCTCCACTTGTTGCATTGTTTTCCCTCTTCAGAAAGTCACACCCTTGAAGCTGACCGCCTCTGAACATGGCAGGGGCTTGTTCTGCCACTTCACTGCTGGGAAAACATTGGCACTGCCACAAAACTGTCCTTAATTTGAGTCTTAGATGCATAATTGATGGCTTGTCTCCATTTAGGATTTCTGAGGTCGTCCCTAGAAGCTGTCTCAATGGTAAAAGTCCAACTGTACCAATTTTATTTTGACCTCGATTTTCATGGCACCCTGCCCCCTAACCTGCCCTAACCTGCCACCATCAGTTTGGAAAATCTATCCAGAATAAAGCAGGAGACTGTATTGACAATATGGTTAACAACTGATTAAAAAAGACTGAATTTTTGTTTCTACATTGTAATTAAAGACTAAATAACTTTTCAACACAAGTACTGATCCATCATTCAAACAGTAAGTGAAATAGACACCAAGAACTGCTTCAGTTTCATAAGAACTTCAAAAATTCCTTTTTCTCATTTTTCATTTCAGCAGTAAACTAGGATTTTCAACTAAGACAAACCTCTAAATGGTACCTCTTTATGTTAATGTATTAATTTATAGTGTTTAAAATGTGACTGATTAGGATAATTATTGATCTTTCTTGAATGGATAGATTGTTTGCTGATTGAAGTATATTTACATTTCACTAGCATTGATGACAACATTGGATAGTTCAAATTTGCCTTAGTGGACCTTTCAGTCACTGCCCACAAAACTGAAAGTAATTTGTGATTCTTTGTAATAAATAGCCACATACGATAGATTCTACAGTACAGGTGCTATTGTATACTTGTCAGTTGAAGGCTTTGTTAGACTACGTGGTATAAATAACTAACATCATTGTTCAGTGATCCACCAATGATAGCGCTAGAAATGCTCTTCTGGTGTTTTTTGCTTTTAATCTTGGCCAAAAAACATATTTTTATGTCAGTTTTGTTTGTCTAAATGATATGCCGGTATTATCCAAAGCTGAATTCTAAGGGAATGGGAATTGATGAATGTCCTTGTGCAGCATATGTACAATTCAAGCTTACTAGCAGCTGCAATGGATCAGAAAGCAAGCCTGGCACTCAGACAGCAATGACCTGTGCGTTATCCATGACTGCCTTGCAAAGACGAGTCAAGGAGGTGCTAGCTTTGGATATCATAATGCCAGAGCCAATGTGTTCCTGCTTCTGAGATCAAAAAGAAGCTCTTATTGTGGCTATTAAAACATGACTGGGATACTGGGGACATTCCATCAGAAAGGTTAAACACGTGTCAAATGACATGATGGAAACTAATGACTGATTTCCCTTGAGGACCCATTCTGCGTTCCCATGCAGCTGGAGATTACAACAATTTTTCTTTTCCCCAAATTTAGTCACCTAGCTTACTTTATAGAAACAGATGTACGAAATACAATGGGAAAAGTGACAGTAATTTTATTTGTCAGTTTCCACTCACACCTCAGCTCATGGTTAATTTGGAATGTTTTTTTTAAAATCTGCCTGTTATGGAGTGAAATGCATAGGAATGTTTTCATAATGGATTAACACTGTCACAGACAATGTACAGCTGGAGGCATTGGATCGATCTCCCTATTCCAAGTGGAGACACTTCAGAAAAGGTTTATGATTAAGACTAATAGAGGCCATAGGTAACTCCAGTGACTTGGATGTTTATATAACCTCTCTCCTAACTCAGCATGATGAAATAATTTGTAAGTTTTGAGCAATGTATTTATTTCTCTATCTCTCCTACCACCATAATCCAAAACCATTCTAATTGTATTTTAATGCATGCTTGCATAAAGCAGTTACAATTTCCCTTATTTTCTGTCAGCAAGCATTCCATTCACATCACCTCTTCCAGAAAGTATACCTTTGGGATAACAGTGCCTTTGCTTCAGAAAAAAAAAGAAGTTCAAACTCAATTTGAAGAGGTAATAACTATAATCCCTGGGGCTCGGAGATGCTAAATACAACCTTTCATTGCAAAAAGAAAAATGATGCAATGTAAGTTGGAAGCATTTGTGCTAAGCTTGAAAGTTGGTGATCTGCCAGGAGTAATATTGGATCTGTTACCATTCTTCACGATGCCAGCTTGTTCCATCCTTCTTCTTTTATAAGATGTGGAGAAGCTGCAGCTTTAATGACCTGAGACCTTTTAAAATTGAGAGATAAAAGTCAAATACCATTTATTGACAGTGCAGGACAGCACCAACATTGTAAAGGATAGGAGAAAAGATGTCAAAAACTGTTCCTAGGCAATGTTAAAACTTAGATTTTTAAAGCCTATTTGAGGAAAGGATGAGGGGTGGCGCAAAGGTTGGTTAAGAAGTTTGTAAGTTTAAAGACCCAGTGGAGCAAAGAGTGAAATTATTAATTGGTATAATCGGCTTAAATTTCGACATATTTTGAAAGCAAATGTAAGAGGAAAGGAAATGTGTGGATAGTGTAGTTTGGCCTTTGTAATAATAAGAGGAGGAAGTTCAGAAGAATTCAGGGAGGAATGCATGAAACAACAAAGACAATGAAAGAGTGTGGAAGAAGAATTCTATATCATTCCATTGACAATTGTGAACCACAGCATTGGGACTCATAGGAAACTGATGACATTTTTTTTTACTTAGCTCAAAGAAAAATAAATCTGTTGGGCAGAACCTGCTTGAGTCCTTACCTGATCCTATGCAAAGCACTGTTAAGTCTAACTTTGTATATGTGTAAATTTTATGCATATGTACCTATAAGGATGACCAGTTCTCTACAGCACCAAAAGTACTCACATAGCCCCCTAAAACGGTGACATGGGTAGAATGGTTTTGATTATAATATTGTGACATATAAAGTGTTATGCCTCACTGGGCTATACTGGAAATTAGGCCCCATTATACCCGTATTCATCACAAAAGTTAAACGTTTTATCAAAGTACACAAAATTCCTCAATTTATACCTATCTTTTAGGCCCAGCTTAACAGAGAACAGGAACAATTACTAATTTTTCCAAATAAATAGATTGTAGCTACAGGTAAACAATTATGAACTGTCAACATATAATGAAGCAACTAAGCATGCCCTCCCCCACCACTCAAAACCCACCCCCTCCAATGCTTGAGAAAACATCATGAAAACAGAACTTACAATGAGTACCAGTAACCTGATTTTAAAAAGCGCAGTAATCCTTTCCATGTCCTTGTTTTTTAAAACAGTCCTTTTCCCATTTCACTCCACAATCAAAAGCACAGAAACATAAGAAGATATGGTCTCTACAGAAGCCAAAACATTACATGAGCATTGCAACTTAAGCTGTAAACATACACCTTTCCTAACATGGCCTTTACCCTCCCAATGTCTCCACCCTTCCATTGTTAACCATTGCCCTTTATTGCTCTATCTCCTCCTTGCTGTTCCATGGCAATCAATTCTATTTTCCTTTCTTGCTATTGATTGTTTCAGTTTTTTCTTTCTGTGTGCAACTGCTTTATTTGCCCCAACAATGTCAATTCATCAGTTGAGATGACTGGCACCTAGTGAGGTTGCTGTGAGGTCCATTCACACTGGACGTGGGATAGTTTTGGTGCTTCTAAGGGTTACCATTAGGTTAGCGATTAAGAAGCCATAATATGGTGCACAGATTGTGTTTTCTTCTATTCTGATGGAAAGACTGAAAAGAATGTGAAAGGGGAATTGCGAGAACATTCTGTGCTTTTTTTTGTATTTTGCTCAGAATGTCGAGAATATTGACATTGTTGTGTTCAGCTTTCTGCCGATGTTGCCCTGAACTAAATGAACTACAGTTGACTTTAAGCAGATGTAAGTAAAGCTGAGAATTATTTCATTTCCAACAATAGCTGGAGAAATGTGGTTTCAGTTTCAGTAAGAACATCAGTGTTTACCTTCTCACACTTCATCTCCTTATGCAGTCACAGCATGAAAGTTGTAGCAAAATTTCTTCTGGTTTCAACTCAATCAGTGCCATGACAATCTGGTTTCCCCTTCATCTATCTGCTGCCTGTGAAAGTTCTTACTTTTACTCAAACCCTCTTTTGGATGCCATCAGTTATGTGCATCTTGAGGTTCACGTCAGTAATTTGGTTTGACCTGATAATGTGTGAAATGAACCAGAGTAAAGTGCTGACTCCTTCAGTACTGGCCAAAATAACTTACTCACAAGTTAAACCTCACAGGCACATACCTTTGGCACTAAATATTTCAGTCATAGAGAACAGATTTCGTAGATGTTTCGTTGGCACAATCTTTTGTGTGACATACAAAGTATTGCTGCAATTTGCGAATTGCTGGTACAGTTTAAAGCAAGTGAAAGCAGATTGACACCCAGATGACTACGTTTTAACTGATTGTCAACATACAGTGCCTTCATTAACACAGCTGTAAACTGTTATAATATCAGCACATGTCAGTTTGATTCAGTTGGTAGCACTTTTGCCTTTGAGTGAGCAAGTTATGCCCCAATGACTTTCAAAATGCTTCGTGGCATAAAATAACTGTGGTCCTACTGGCTGCTTGATGTATGCACTGCCAAACTTTCGTTACCAATGAAGTGTTCTCTTCATTTTACCTGGTCAACAGTTCTTCAAATTTTCAGAACCAAAAAAAAAGATTGTTCATTTAATTCACAATAGCAGAACAAAATGTACCTCCACAACAAACGTAACTGCTCTTACAAGTGACTCAAACTATGTGCGGTGCTTTGAGCTGCTTTCAAGGGAATTTCGCACGCCTTCTGTTTGTCAGAAAACTGGGAAAGTTGTTGCATTGTGAATATGATAAACTGGATTTTAATTCTTTAGGTTCAGAGCTAGTTTCATCAAGATTCTTGGAGGGATTTTCACTGCAATGCCTAGCAAAGCCTTTTATTGTATCTTAACCAAATTCACCTCATTAACTAGCGAATCCAGAAACAGGATGACCAGAAACCAATGGCAGAACAGCATCTCTGGCATCTGTGCTGTATTTAAAAGTCCTTTGTACACCCGACAAGGTGACTGGCATTGTGGAGCTGCCCTGCTCACTTACAGATATCTATTCAGAAGGTGTTGGAGAAGGGGATGATGGCTCACGATGTTGCGACCTGAAGGTCCTGGTGGACGTGTGGGTTCAGAAGAGGGGCATTGTCTTCCCACTGGTCTGGCAGAGGAGGCCACATGGCCAGACCCTGGTTGATGGTCACCCAGGTTAGCGTAGTCTCCATGGTGTGGAGGAGCGACTAGCAATCCCACAAGATGGTCAATGTCAATTTTCGTGTTGTCAGAGTAAGTACCATATGCTTCTCTGTGTGACATTGCACTCACTCTGTTTCTGCTATTGTACACACCTGCTACCAAGGATCATGCTCAGCCACTCTCACTACTGCCTTGAGCAAATGGCAGATCCATTTGGATATTTCCTTGAGAAACTGTCTAAGAAATTTGGTGGAATGCCACATGGCGAGAATTTTCAAATAAACATCAAGACATAGTTTGGCCAGTAGTGAACAGAGACCTTCCTGACAGACCCTTCATGCAACCCCAGAATCTCAGTCCCATTGTATACTGCCTTTGATGTGGCTCTGGAGGGAAAGAGACTGCTGCTCAACTCCTTCTGCAATGTGTCTTTTCAATACAGGTATCTGAAGAGATGTAGTGGTTTTTGTCATGACTGATCCTAAGCAGCTCTCTGTACTCTTTAGGCGGTTCTCAGAGACGCACACCAAGACAAATATCAACTGCTGCTGGAGGACCATCAACTCAGTAAAATAATCCCTTCAGCTGCTGAAAACCTAGTGGCCTTTCAGAGAAAAGAGTTCTGGTCATCCTGTTATAGAAAGGATCTTCCTAAATTGGAGGGGGTTCAGAAAAGCTTTACAAGGATGTTGCTGGAACTAGAGGGTTTAAGTTATGAGGAGAGGCTGGATAGGCTGGGACTTGTTTGACTGGAGTACAAGAGATTGAGGGGTGAACTTATAGAGGTTTATAAAATGAGGGGCATGGATAAGATGAATATCAGAGGTTTATTTTCCCTTGGGTGGGGAGTCCAAAACAAGGTGGCACAGGTTTAAAGTGAGAGGGGCAAGATTTAAAAGGGACATGAGGGGCAACTGAAGGTGGTGTGTATGTAGAATCAACTGCCAGAAGTGGTAGATGTAGGTACAGTCTCACCATTTAAAAGACACTTGGACAAGTACATGAATAAAAAAGGTTTAGAGCGATATGGGCCAAAAGTAGTCAAATGGGATTTGTTTGGGAAACCTGGTCATTTGGATGAGTTGAACCAAAGGATCTGTTTCCATGCCATACGACTCAATGGGAGTTCCTTCTTAACAATGCTCTCTATCCATGTGCTTTATGATTGGCATAACAGTGAGTGGTCCTCTGCATGTGGCTTTCATTAACCCCATAGGCTTTGCAATCCCCAGCTCTTCACCCATATTATATATGTGTGTGACAAAACAGTTTGCCTGTACTTCCCTCACCCCAGCCCTCCTATATTATGGCTCCTCTTTTCCCCAGCCCATTACACCTTTAATTTCTGTGTATGGAAGAGACAAAAGAGCCATATACTTTGTGTGACCCGCCTTCCCAGTAATGGCCCTCACCTGCTCAGGCCCCTGGCTAGTGAACTCACGTGGTGCTGAGCTCACAGACTTCCATTCTGAGCTAGCCCCTATACAGGCAAAGGACTGACCATGACCCACTCCCTGGAGAGCTGTTTCCCCCATGCAATGCCACCCTGAGTGGACATCTGACCATAGCCAAGCCCGAGGCTGCTATAAGAAGGTGCCCTTACATAACCATGCTGGATGCCCCTACCAACTGATAGCTGGCCCCATGGACCACATTGCTCACACCTGCACTAAAATATTCAGACATATTTCACTGCTTGCTGTAGATAGCGTTTGGTGTGTAGACTGAGGTCTCATGGTGCAGGTATTGTGGCACCTTGATGTATGACAAGATGTACACAGCCTTGGTTAAAGCCTAATGCACAGCACAACCTCCTATCTGGTTGTCTGATTGTAGCCATTGCCAATGCAAGGCAGGGCAGGGCGAGGCAAGGCATGCATGCTGAGGACAGACTGGCACTGGAAATGACAATAGCAATTCCAAACCTATTGACCCTACAAAGTTGTTGTTACCAAAACCTGGGGGTGAGTATTAAAAGTGGGACAGCTATCTCACAGACTAGTTAATAACAGCCTGACATAGTCATACTGATTGTATCATACCTTACACAATACTCTGGACAACACCATCACCATCCCTGGCAGACATGGTGGCACGGAGATAGACTGTCAGAGGGACCCTCATCGATTGCGGGCAAGGGCGCAGAATGTACTCGAAGTGGGTGAATTCAAGATGCTCCACCAACAGTGGCTCAACAGGAGCACTACTGACTAAGATGATGGAGTCCTAAAGACATAGCTCCCTCTGTGGAGGGTGGTGAGGAAATCAACAAGAGGGAGAAACATAATTGATCTCATCCTCATCAATCTGCCCATGACAGTATCAAAATAAGAGCGACCCAGTACACAAATTCCTGTCTTCATATTCAGAGCACTCTCTGTTGTGTTGTTAGCACTATCAATATGTTAAATGAGATAGACTTAAGGCAGATCAAATATCTCAAAACTGGGCATCCACAAGGCACTGTGGGCTTTCAGCAGCAGTCAAATTGTACTACAACATACTCTGCAACATCATGGACTGTTATATCCCATTCTCTACCAATATCATCAAGTCAAGAGATCAAGCATGGTTCAATGAAGAATACAGGAAGGCATACCAGGGGCAACAGCAGAATGAAGTAAGATGTCAACTTGGTGAAGTTACAAAACAGAAATATTTGTGTAATAAACAGCATAAGCAGCAAGTGCGAGATCTGATTAGCTCTAAGCTCTGCAGGCCTGCCACATCTAGTCATGAGTAGTGATGGACAATTAAATAACTCAATGGAGGAGGAAGATCTACTAGTTTCCGCATCCTCAATGATGGGGACCATTTGTTTGGAAAGAATTATCTGTCAGAATACCAATTCAACAATCCATTTCCCCCTTGCTCTGAGGTCTCCAGCATGACAGATGTCAGTCTTCTGCCAATTTCATTCCCATGACATTAAGACATATCTGGAGACTGTGAATACCACAAATCATAAGAGTCCTGTCAACATTCCAGCATCAGTACTGAAAACTTGAGCTCCAAATTGGCCACACAGATAGTCAAGCTATTCCAGTACAGCTACAATACTGTCTTCTGTCCAACAAAGTATAAAATTGCCCAGGTATGTCCTGTGGACAAAGAGCAGGACTGGCCAAATATGGACAATTACCACCCCAATTAGTCTACTCTCCATCATTAATAAAGTGATGGAAGGGGTGATTGATAATGCTATCAGCCGCATTTGCTTAGCAGTAACTTGTTCATTGAATCCCAGGTTGAATTCTGTCAGCGCCATTCTACTACTGACCTCATGATAGCCTTAGACCAAACATAGACAAAGGAGCTGAATTCCTGAGATGACATGACAATGACTACCCAGACATCAAGTCCACATTCTGTGGAGTATGGCATCAAAGTGCCCAATAAAATCTGACTGGATGGAAATCAAAGGGAAAACTCTCCCTTAGCTGGTTGGAGATGTACCTGGCTAGGTGTGGAAGGTCAGACATTTTAGTTCCATGACATCTCTAAAGAAGTTATTCAGGGTTGCTCTCTGAGGCCTAACCACTCTCAATTGTTTCAACAATGATCTTCCTTCCATAAAAAAGTCATAAGTGAGCATGTTCATTGATGATTGCATAATATTCAGCACCATTTGCAACTCCTCAGGAACTGAAGCAGTCCATGTCCAAGAACAACATGTTCTGGATAGTGTCCATGCTTGGACTGACAAATAGGAATAAACGTTCACACTACACAAGTGCCAGGCAATGGCTATCTCCAACAAAAGAGAATCTAATTCATCATCATCTGGTAATATCATAGTTCAGTCCCCCATGATCACCATCCTGTAAGTTATCATTGACCAGAAATTTCAGTACAGTGGCTACATAAGCAGATCAGAAGCTACGAATTCTGCAGCAAGTAACTCCCCTCCTAGCTCCCTGGAGCCTCACTTCTATTTTCAAGGCATAAATCAGGGATTGTGCTGGAATATTCCTCACCTTCCTGGATGAGTACAGCTTCAACAGCACTCAAGAAGCTTGACACCATACAAGACAATGCAGCTGACTTGATTGGAGTCACATCCACAAACATTTATTCTCTCCACCCATTGATGTTCAATAGCAGCAGTGTCTACATATACAAGATGTACTGTAGAAATTCACCAAGGCTCATTCGACAGCTGTTTGCAAACCCATGACCACAACCATCAAGAAGAATAAGGTGGTTGTTATATATGGGCACATTACCATTTGCAAATTCTCCTCCAAGCCACTCACCATCTTGATTTGGAGGTATATTCTTGTTCCTTTTCTGTTGCTGGGTCAAAATCCTGTAACTCTTTGTGGGTCAACAACAGCAAGTAGACTACAGTCATTCAAGAAGGCAACTAGGAATAGGCAATACAACTGGGCAGTCAGTGTCACCCACATAACAGTAACTAACTTTCAAAAAAAATCAGATGTTCAGCCTCATGCTCATATATTCAATGCCATCAACCTCTAACTGTCCTCCACATACATGCACAACGTCTGGAAATGAAGCTTCCAGCTCACCTACATCCATTCTTAAAATCATTCTTGCATGGAATGTGTGCAATACTGACTAGTTATCGCTCAAGTTTCCTATAGGTCAGGTTAGGTAAGGATGTCAGATTTCCTTCACAAAAGAACTTTAGTGAACCAAATGAGTTTTAACAGCAATCACCAATGGACAGATGGTCAATACTAGACTAGCTATTCTGTCTTCTAGCTAGTTAGCCATAGGAGACACAGCCCAACACAGATTACAATACACAGTCACGTATTACCACAAGGAGCATTAACAAACTAATGATTGACATGCTTACCTGCACTTTCTGATTGCTTTAGGGGTGAAGTCTGCGTACTATAAGTCAGTGAGGTGGCTGCATTCAGAGTCATTCAGAATGACAGTAGGAATCTATCTTATGTATCTTCTCAAATTCCATTTCACCTTCATGCTGTATTGGATATGTATGTTTGAAAATATATATGAATTCAGAAGACTGAGGAGATAGTGTTGGAGAATGGGATTAGCTGGATAGCTCTTTCAGGAGCTAGTACAGAAATTATGGGTCAAATGGCCTCCTTCTGTACAATAAAATTCTATGACTTAATGAAATACAAGTTGTAGATGGTGTGACCATGAACTTCTGCTTTGCATCTCATTCTTGTTTCCTCTTCTCAACCATCCCCTTCTGCCTGGAAGTTGTCAACAATTTGGGGGATTTATAGTTGGGAGTGTTTACTCATTACCCAAGAATTAGATTTGGCTTTTAGTAGTCCAAGCTTTCCTGGGCAATTATTTATCTAACTGCAAAAGAAATATTCCAAATTCTCCAATTTAAATGGTTACTTTCAGAGGGTTCCATGATAGAAATCTTCAATTTCCTGGGTGATTCTTTCAGAGTCTGCTATATCAGCAATTCTGCAAGATCCCCATGTGCAAGTCCAACCTACAGTTTAGAAGCTTTGAGATAAAATGAGGGCTGCAGATGCTGGAGATCAGAGCTGAAGATCTGTTGCTGGAAAAGCGCAGCAGGTCAGGCAGCATCCAAGGAACAGGAGAATCGACGTTTCGGGCATAAGCCCTTCTTCAGGAAGGGCTTATGCCCGAAACGTCGATGCTCCTGTTCCTTGGATGCTGCCTGACCTGCTGTGCTTTTCCAGCAACACATTTTCAGCTACAGTTTAGAAGCAACTATTTGACCATCGGACAATCCGAGCCATTGTCTGTGACACAACTGGCTATAATTGACATTAAGTCCCTGAACTTGGGAGGGGAAAATGTGCCTGTTTAGTCTGTTGGCTGTTTCAATCTTTACAAATAAGCATAGTCCACATGACAAACGACTTCCTATTTGTTTTTTTTTCAATTGAGATTGAAAATGTTAAATATTTTAGTGGGAGATCAGTGTAGTTGCTGTTGGATAAAATAAGTCTTCAGTTTCCAGAAATTGGATAAGATACCTTGAATGGGTGGCTTTTGTTATAAAGCATCTCAAAGTATTAAGCTTATTCAGCCATCCTCTCCTGCCACAAAAAATATTGCCTTCTGCAGTCTATATTAGGCATTAATCATATGGTGCTGATTTTGAGCATTTAAACTTTGATGGCTTCAGAAAGCCTATGGTTTGGGATAAAGAGAGAATATTTATTCTCTTTAAAATGCCTCCATTTCACTACTTTATACCATTAATCTTCTGCTGTACTCCCATGTCACCATGTTTTGATGTGTTGACCCTTACATCCTTTTCACTTTCACTGTACCATGGCATTGCTTGTCTTGTTCAATAAAGCTGAACATTAGACTCATCAACCACCCCTGCTCCTGATCAACAGTACATATGCATGCAGAAACTTGAAGTTTTGATAATCAGTGTCAGTGGAAAATTCCTAAGTGATGGAGCCAGGTGATCAATCATTTGAAGTACACTAATTAACTAAGAAGACAATTCCCCTTGGTGACAGCTTGAAGCATCCAGCTGTTTAATGATCTCATAAGACCACCTACCTACCATCAGTAAGCCTTTAGTCTCCTGCATGTGATGGGTTGGTGACATGCCAACGAAATTGAGTAGACAACATCAAGGTAGGTTTTCACCTTTACAATCTTCAGATCAATTGTGCCCTGTGTTATGCAATTAGTTAAAGTTTTAGCAGACGGTAATGGAGCTTGTACCTGCTACACTGCCAGTGTACATATTAACTGTCAGGCAATAATGGCCTCCTACAGAAATCTGATACCAGACTTCTGGTACAGGAAAACAGATTGAATGAAGATTATTAAAAATAATCACACAAGAGGGGAAAAAACAAATTGAATCAAACTGAACATATCTGAAACATTTGCTTATATCTGGAACCTACTTCTATGATTCCTGATGTAATTATTCATTACTGAAGTATTCATGTAATGTACAGGTCATCTAATATTCATCTAACAAGTCTCGTGATACAGTTTGCATATTTTTGCCTGTCCAACCTACCATAAGGCCCAGTATTATTTCAGATTGTTACCTCTTTTGATAATATACTTAACAATACATCTGTCTTCATGAGGTAACACAATCAACTGAAAATTCCCAACCGCAGAATAATGTGGTCACGGAAAGAAAGTTAGGGAAAATGCATGAGACTGTGAGAAGCCTCTCGGCACTCAATGAGATGTTCCAATGAAGTGTTGAACTGCAAGATTCTTACCAGTGAGTGGTGAGAAGTCTATTTGAATATATTAGCATATACTACCAACTTATTATTATCTAATCTCATCTCATTAAGATGTAGTTTCCACTTCTGCCACCAGCTGGATAGAAGCCAAGTATTCCTGAGATGAAAGTCAGAGAGGTTACCTGACAATTCAGTTCACCGCTTGCCCATCTGCACCTCCATCGTAGACACTGGGCACCAACATGTCAGGACACATGGGCAGTGGGCAGTGACTGCATGCACAACCCTGTCCATGGACATTGGCACCTCATGTACGTTGAACCTGACTATATCACCATGGTACATTTCTGTTCACTGATAGTGCAATCAGTGCATGGCACTTTTCACTGCAACGCTGCTGTCAGGACACTTTGTGTGCATGGATGGGCATCTATGTCATGGATTGGACCCAGGCTACATCTCAGAACTGTTTGCTGGATTCATAGCACTCATTCGCTTTGTGCTAACCTGGATGATCACAACTTCTCTATGTTGCCTTACCTTTTAATGTTTGCCTCCTAAATCAGAGCATAAAGGCCCACAGTACTTCTATCTTGCCTTGACTTTTAGTGCAGTCACAAAGACAGGCAGCTTGCCATGTTTGCCAGCAGTTGTCAATCAACAGGATGGTCATCTTGGTGTATACCACCATGCTATGTCAATCTCATATCTGCACCATGTGTCCTGATTCTCACCAGCCAAGATCAGCCTTTCATTGGCGTGTGGAGATAAATGTCAGGCTCTCTGCTACCAATCCTGGCTCCCTCCACTCTATTGTGTGCCATTTCTCCTGAATTGAGGTAAAGGGAGGGATTAAGTGAAATGAAAGTGGGTAGCACAGCTATTCTTGCTGGTGCAGGTATCGAAAGTTGTTGTGGTGTTCCGAGTGAAGGAAAGAACAGAGGCCGTGCAGGGCTAGTAGGTGGGTTTGGAGTGGGTAAGTGTAAATGATGGATGAATTTGCATGCACTAGTGATACTGGTAGGTCATGAACCTTTGTGGAAAGTGGACACAGTCACAGAGATGGAATGAGTGCAGTGTTGCAGAGAGAGGATGGCAGTATTTACCATTTGAGAGCAGAGGCCTAGTCTTGTCTTAGTCTCCCACTCGCTATAGATGGAAGGACCCTCCACTGCCAGGAGCTCTGGGGATTCCTGGCCCCAGAGTTATACTTAAAAGGCAATTGTGTACCTGATCAATGGCTATCACCCCAGAGCTGCATTCAGCAGTCCCCAACCTTTACCCTGAATGTGGCAGTTAAGGGAAAATTGCACCTTGTTGTGCAGACAGAGACCTGGAAGTTCTGTTAGATGTAGAGAGGGGCATCTACTTCCCCAGGATTGGGGGAGAAAGCACGACACCAGTACATTACAGCCTGGTCTCAGGCTGTCACCTGGGTTAGCACGTCTCTAAGGGAAAGAGAAATACCCAGCAATGTCTTAGTCATTGACCTTCTCAGGCATTACTGAGTATTTCTCTTTCCCTTGGAGACTGTCAATTTTCCTTTAATTGCCACGTTCAGGGTAAAGGTTGGGAACTCCCTAATGCAGCTCTGGGGTGACAGCCATTGACCAGGTACACAATTATCTTTTATTTATAACACTGGGGCCAGGAATCCCCAGAGATCCTGGCAGTGGAGAGTCCTTCCATATATGGTGAGTAGAGACCAGGACAAATGGACTGTCATAGGGGCTTGGTGCATCATTCATGAGGCGAGTTTATGATGATAGTGAGAGAACAGTCACTGGGCCTTGCAGAGAGAAACCCTCCATGAAACTCACCAAAAGTCTTATCTGATTTCCAGTGAGTATCAGCCCTATGTGTCAACACATATTCCCATTGCCAATCCTGAAGAAGGTCACACCTGAAACATAGACTTCCTCACCTCCTGATGCTGCCTGGTTTGCTGTGTTCTTCCATCCTCCTGCTTGTTCACCTTAGATTCCAGGATCTGCAGACTTTTTTTGCCTCTAATGCTTTTTAAATAGCTCAAATAAACACTCATTTTCAATGACAACTGTAAACTGGTATTTTGCTGCCTTGATCTATACTGAAGGCAGTGACTCACCTTGAGTTTAGATCCACGAGTGCCAAAAGATAGCAGTTTCTTCATCAGATAGTCTGAATTATGTTTAACAGTCTATTTGACCTGGCAGGACAATAACAGTCAAGGATAATCCTGTCTTTCTTTAATAATCGCGTGTGTGTGACCAAATGAAATGGCAGCTGCAGAGTGGTGTTGAGTAGGGGTGGGTGGGGAGAAGGGACTCTGTGCAGGTGTAGGTTGGGAGAGATGTCCACTAGATAATAAATAGTAATATTAGCTGATTTTTGATTTGCTCCCTTTTGAAATATACAAGACTCTTGGGTACTTTATAGGACTGATACTGGGAAGATGTTTCCTCAACTCGGGGACACAGTTTAAGAATAAAAGAACTCCTTTTTAAGGAGATAAGGAGATTTTATTTTCTCTCCAGTGGTTGTTAATCTATGGAATTCTCTTCCCCAGAAAGCAATAGAAGTTGTGTTATTGATTTTATTCAATGCAGAGATTGATAGATTTCTGATAAAAAAAAGTCAAGGACTACGAGGGCAAATGGGAAAGTGCATACCAGAGCACAATTTGATCAGTCATGTCCTCATTGAATAGTTAAATGGGCCAAATGGCGGGGAAAGCTCAGCAGGTCTGGCAGCATCTGCGGAGAGAAATCAGAGTGAACATTTTGGGTCGAGCGACCCTTCCTCAGAACTCATTCTACTTCTGAGTTTTAGCCATGTCAATCTAAATGTGGTATTTTATTGTTATCCAGGCTAAGATCAGCTAACTTAACATATGTCAATGATTTAACCTTGGAAATAAACTTAGCAATATAGTTTGGTCAAGTTGAGAATGGATTGAAACTGTAACTCAGGTTATTTGCTGTTTCGAGTTTTACAATATTAATTAAAAGTGAGGTCTATTGCAGTGCAAAGAGAAATCTTGAATTAATCCACATCAGCATTTGTATATGATTCTCCTGTAGCTGTTAAACATGGAATAATAATAAAAACCTTCTTCTTTTCTCATCTAAAAGTAAAAAGAGACTACTACATGTCTGATTAAATATAGGGGTATTAATAAGTATTGGGGAAGTATTTTCACAAAATTTAATCATTAATTGCTTTACTTTACTAGCATATGAAAAATTATTTTCTCAAACAGGGATTACTGTAAATACCAGCTCACAATAAATACCGTTAGGCAGATTTTTAATGATCTAAAAATCTGAGATGTGACTTGCACAGTAGTTTGTCATTGGTTATTGCTGTGACTTGTACAGCAATTCAAGTAATACACTAGATGTTACGCTGTCAGATTTTATTTCCACTGCGTATAACCTGTTCTTTGAGGAACAATACAAATGAAGTTTGTAATGTCTGGGCTTGAAGAAGTTATCCTAACAGTGACCCATTCAAAGTTCACATTTCCTTGTAAAATGTCTGAACTAAACATTGTTTTCTGTTATTATAGGAAACTACTTCCTCAAAATGTTTAGGTTACTGACCCTCTTCACTGACTGTAAGGATTCAGAAAACTCTCAGCACAGCACAAGTCTCTCACTACTGTGAGAGTATCTTATTCTGAGTGTTTTCTTTTGTTCTGTTATTAACTGATAAATATTTTAGATTTATTAACGTTCTTATTTAGCTGAGCTTAATCTATATCTTGTACATTTTATTGGCATACTTGTCATACTTGTGTGACTTCCACAAATGGAACCATCTGCCTCAAATTGGTTAACAACGTTTGTTTAAACCATCTGCATAAAACTTTGGGCAGAAGGGAAGATTAATCTCCATCAGAAGCAGGTCCACACTATATGTACAGAATTTTAAGGCTTCATTTCACAATATATAATTAGAACAATAAATTGTGATAATGTTGTGGCTCAGTTAGTACCCTTTTGTCATTGAATCAGAAGACCCTGGTTTTAACTTTCAATCCAAAGACTTCTTGGCACAAAAATTTATGCTGACTCTAGTGCAGTATTGGGAGAATTGGTACACTGTTGGAAGTGGCATATTTTGGATGACACATTAAACCAAGGTTCCATATGCCTGCATCAATTAAAATGGAAGGTCGTATAGCATTTTCCTGGAGAAAAAAACAGTGGCCATCTCTCCAGTATCCTGAATAATATTTATCAATCATTTGACATTACAAAACAGATTATTTGGTAACTACTACAGTGTTCTTTATGGGAGCTTGCTATGTATGAATTGACTGCTATGTTTAAATATTACAGCAGTTTCCATACTACAGGAAGTAGTAAGCTACTCTGGGACATTCTGAGGTCATGAAAAGCACCAAACAAATTCCAGGCTTTCTTCCTTTCTGTTGCTTATTGTTAAACTGTGTCCATGCAAGTAATAATTACACATCATGCAATAACACTGCCTAATTATTGTCATAAAAAATTCAAATTAGAGAAATGAAAATAGATTAAATACATTTGAACAAAAATTGTGAACAATGTAATAGAAATTCATTAATAAATGTAACCAAATATACATCTGCATCTCAAGATTGTAACTCACTAATGCAATGTGGGTAATAAATATTGGCCTAGCTGGCGAAAAATCCCATGAATGAAAATCAAAAAAGAAAGTCAGAATATGGCTTTTAATATAATTTTGGACTATGTTATGATCTCATCTGATGTTATTACTGGACAAGTCAGAATCCAGACTGAAATCTAGCTTGATTGATTATGTTTTGTTTTATTATTTTGGTTTTATCAAAATGGTCTTTCATTAGAACACAAAAATGCACTGCTGCAGATTTGTGTTTAATGATAAAATAAAATTTCAGTGTACAAAATAGATGAAGATAAAATTAAAATAAAATAAATCTATTTATATATAATACAAATACAATCATTACAAAATATAATAAAGAGAATCCCATTAATCTCAAAATATACTCTTTTAGGGTGCTCACACCCAGGAGAACGTCCTCCTCTTTCACATCCATAGAACTCAATTTAACTGTAGCTTCAATTCTTGAAGTCTTGAAAATCTGCTTACCTCTTCCTGGAGCCTACGCACAACTGAGCTTAGACTTTCTCAGCTTCAAATAACCTATTCAGTGTTGTAACCAAACACTTGGGGCCTGAAACGTTTAAATTAATCTCCTTAGAATGAGGTAACTTTTTTTAACTAATAGTCTTACACTATTTCTCTTTCTCAGGTTTTACACATCCAGCTTCAGTCAAATCTTCTGCAATCCCTAAATGATAAACTAAAAAGATTTTCTCCAAGCAGTGGGCATTTATCCGACCCTGAAAGAGATCCCGAATCTTCTATCTGCAAATCTAACGTGCAACTGTTTACTTTGTTCACTCATTAAAAACTCCACAATGAAAACAAATTCGCAGTAGTCTCCCTGAAATCTCTTGCTCAGATTGTTTTTTGGAAGTGAAATAACCAGGACCTGATCAGGTGTACCCTAGAACTCTGTGTACTCTAGAGCTCTGTGGGAAGCTAGAGAAGTGATTGCTGGGCTTTTTGTGGAGATATTTGTATCATCGATAGTCACAGGTGAGGTGCCGGAAAACTGGATATTGGCTAACGTGGTGCCACTGTTTAAGAACGGTAGTAAGGACAAGCCAGGGAACTATAGACCAGTGATCCTGACGTTGGTGGTGGGCAAGTGTTGGAAGGAATCCTGAGGGACAGGATGTACATGTATTTGGAAAGGCAAGAACTGATTAGCAATAGTCAACATGGCTTTATGTGTAGGAAATCATGTCTCACAAACTTGATTGAGTTTTTTGAAGAACTAACAAAGAGGATTGATGAGGGCAGAGTGGCAGATGTGATCTATATGGACTTCAGCAAAGTGTTCAACAAGGTTCACAATGGGAGACTGGTTAGCAAGGTTAAATCTCATGGAATACGGGGAGAACTTGCCATTTGGATACAGAACTGGCTCAAAGGTAAAAGACAGAGAATGGTGGTAGAGGGTTGTTTTTCAGACTGGAGGCCTGTGACCAGTGGAGTGCCACAAGAATTGGTGCTGGGTCCTCTACTTTTTGTCATTTATATAAATGATTTGGATGCAAGCATAAGAGGTACAATTAGTAAGTTTGCAGATGAGACCAAAATTGGAGGTGTAGTGGACAGTGAAGATGGTTACCTCAGATTACAACAGGATCTTGATCAGATGGGTCAATGGGCTGAGAAGGGCAGATGGAGTTTAATTTAGATAAATGTGAGGTGCTGCATTTTGGGAAAGCAAATCTTAGCAGAACTTATACACTAAATGGTAAGGTCCTCAGGTGTGTTACTGAACAAAGACACCTTTGCAAGTTCATAGCTCTTTGAAAGTAGAGTCGCAGGATGATAGAATAGTGAAGAAGGTGTTTGGTATGCTTTCCTTTATTGGTCAGAGTATTGAGTACAGGAGTTGGGAGGTCATGTTGCAGCTGTACAGGACATTGATTAGGCCACTGTTGGAATATTACCTGCACTTCTGATCTCCTTCCTATCGGAAAGATGTTGTGAAACTTGAAATGGTTCAGAAAAGATTTACAAAAATGTGCTAGAGTTGGAGGAATTGAGCCGTAGGGAGAGGCTGAACAGGCTGGGGCTGTTTTCCCTGGAGCGTCGGAGGCTGAGGGGTGACCTTATAGAGGGGCATGGATAGGATAAATAGACAAAGTCTTTTCCCTGAGGTCGGGGAGTCCAGAACCAAAGGGGATAGATTTAGGGTGAGAGGGGAAAGATATAAAAGGGACCTATGGGGCAACTTTTTCACACAGAGGGTGGTAAGTGTGTGGAATGAGCTGCCAGAGGAAGTGGTGGAGGCTGGTACAATTGCAACATTTAAAAGCATTTGAATGGGTATATGAATAGGAAGGGTTTGGAGGGATGTGGGCCGGGTGTTGGCAGGTGGGACTAGATTGGGTTGGGATATCTGGTCAGCATGGATGGATTGGACCGAAGGGTCTGTTTCCATGCTGTACATCTCTACGACTCTATGACTCAATAAATACATCTAAATTAATCATTAATCCACTACAGACGCATTGAAAACCATATGCTGCTAGTTCAAAATACAAAAATCCACTATAAATTATATTAGATTATATTAATCATACATTCCCAAAGAAAAATGAAAATGTATCTTTAAATGACATTTTCATTATTTATCAAAAACTATCTTAACAACATCTCTACGTCACAGTAAGAGTAGCAACATAATGACATTGAACATACAATGAGCTACACATAAACCAAATTTTATATCAGTTCATAGGCACTGATGTCCTTCAACTGAGCTTTATAAAACATATTTTCTTTTCCAGGCACATGCATGACTTTAAACAATGCTGCTGGAGAATTAAACTCCACCAAAACAACTAAAGTTATTGTTCTGAAAAGAAATGAAAATTAAATAGAACACGCAAATCTACATGCTCATAGCCTAAATTGAAAGAGTTTGAAACATACATTAAAAGTGCAATTAATTAATTAATTCAAAAACACTGCTTTATGAGTTTCCAAAAATAAAACTATCCCCTTTTTACGCACAGCACCCAATAGCCACCTGTGTACAGTAATCATGCCAGAACTCTTTCTGCAACAGCTCAATATATTTAAGATGCCTGTCACTTTAACTTTGAGATTGGAGCCTCTGATAGCTTATTCCTGGAGCTATCCTATACCTGAGTTCAAACATACTCAGCTTCCATTCTTCTTTGGGGTTTTTCTGAACAATTCCAGTCTGGGACTTTCAATAACTCCTTACTCTAAGTTTATCTAATTTCAGTATATTCTCCCTTCTTCAGGAGCACTTCTTTAAGCATTCATTCTCATGCAATTATTTCACACAACTACCTAAAGCAAAGAAAAAATAATAGAAACATTTTTCCTTCTAAGCTATGTGTTTCTCCTCAACTTAAAACATTCTATCTATGTCTAGATGTTTCTAACAGAATTACAAATGTCTGCTCTGCTATATCATAAAGCTCTAAAGTAAACAAATATCCATTAGACTGCCAAAGAAAATACAACAAACTACTTGGATAGTGTCTCCCACCCATTCTCCTCTAATCGAAAAAAAGTTCTGTACATCGGTTAGTAAAGTGACAAGTGTTTTGTTTCATGTTTCATTTTTCAGTGGTTTAATTGGGAATTTAGAATAGTGGAAATGGAGGTTAGGGCAGTTGAATGTTCCTGCTGCAGTATGTGGGAAGTTAGGGTCACCTCTAGTGTCCCTGCTGACCTCATTTGTGGGAAATGCACCCAACTCCAGCTCCTCGAGAACCATGTTAGGGAGCTGGAGCTGGAGCTGGATGAACTTTGGATCATTTGGGAGGCAGAGGGGATTATTGAGAGGAGCTACTAGGATGTAGTTACTCCATAGCCACATGAAGAAGATAGATGGGTTACTGACAGGGATAGGAAAGGGAACCAGCAGGCAGTACAGGGATCTGCAGCGGTGGTTCTCCTCAACAAGTATACTGTTTTGGATACTGTTGGGGGTTGGGGTGGTGGGGTGAGTTTTACTAGGGGTAAGCAATGAGGCACAGATCTCTGGTGCAGAGTCGCCCTGCTGCTCAGAATGAAAGGGGGAAGAACAGCAGAGATTTAGTTATTGGAAACTCCACAGTTGGGGGACAGATAGGAGGTTTTGTGGGAACAAGAGAGATTGTGTTGCTGAGGTGTGTTTCCTCTGAGGTGCCAGGGTTCGTGATGTCTCTGATCATGTTTATGGAATATTTGAGGGGGAGGGGGAGCAGCCCCAAGTCATGGTCCACATAGTCTGCAGGTACCTTGGACATGTACGCCACCACTGTCAAAGACTTATCAGCAAGTGTGTGGGTGACTGTATACTGAGGAAGTCAATCGAGGTGTTGCCCAACTGGAAATCCTGGATGAATCAGGGCATACAGAACTTGCTAAAAACTAGGTGTGCGGCCTTCAGATCAGGAGACCTATTAAAATATAAGGAATCCAAATATGACCTTCATGGCACCATTAAGATAACCAAGGACCAATACCGATTCAAACCAGAGACCCAGACAGACACCCAGCAACTATGGCAAGGACTGAATGACATCACAGGTTCTAGAAAGAGACAGTGCAAGATAGCAGACAATGACACATCCCTCCCAGATCATCACAACTCCTTCTATGCTCGCTTTAAGCAGAATTTCGGTGGAGAGATAACATCTATTTCGACAAGTCCTGACGAACCTAACCCAACAGTCACTGCATCAGAGGTCAAATCAGTTTTCCTTCATGTGAATCCACGGCAAATGATGGGACCAGATGGAGTACCAGGCCGTGCACTCAAAGCATGCGCAAATCAACTGGCAGAGATCATCTCGGACATCTTCAATCTCTCCCTGCAGCAGGCTACTGTCCCTGCCAGCTTCAAGAGAGCCATCCCTGTGCCTAAGAAGGCTCATGCAGCATGTCTCAATGACTACCACCCCAGTACTCCTAACTTCGGCAGGGCGGGGGGAGGGGGGTTAAACGAATGCATCAGCGGGATGGGAACCTAAATTGTAGTTCCAGTGTACAGGAGGTTGAGGGTAGTGAGGTCAGGGATAGGTTTACAAGGCCGCGAGAGGACACTGGCAATCAGGATGTTGGTTTGAAATGTGTGTACTTTAATGTCAGGAGCATCTGGAATAAGGTGGTTGAACTTGCAGCATGGGTGGTACCTGGGATTTCGATGTTGTGGCCATTTCAGAGACATGGCTGGAGGTGGGACAGGGATGGTTATTGCAGATTCCGGGATTTAGATGTTTCAGTAAGAACAGAGAAAATGGTAAAAGGGAGTGGGTGTGGCATTGTTAATCAAGGGAAGTATTACAGCAACTGAGTTAACATGTGAGGATTCATCCATTGAGGTAGTTTGGACTGAGGTTAGAAACAGGAAAGAAGATGTCACCCTGTTGGGAGTTTTCTATAGGCTTCTGAATTGTTCTAAGGTTGTGGAGGAAAGGATAGCAAAGATGATTCTCAATAAGAGCAAGAGTAACAGGGTAGTTGTTATGGGGGACCTCACGGTGGCTCAGTGGTTAGCACTGCTGACTCACAGTGCCAAGGACCTGGGTTCGATTCCCACTTTGGGTGACTGCCTGTGTGGAGTTTGCACATTCTCCGCGTGTCTGCATAGGTTTCCTTCGGGTACTCCGGTTTCCTCCCACAATCCAAAAATGTGCAGGATAGGTGAATTGGCCATGCTAAATTGCTCATAGTGTTAGGTACGTTAGTCAGGGGTAAATAGGTCTGGGTGGGTTGCTCTTTGGAGGGTCGATGTGGACTTGTTGGGCTGAAGGGCCTGTTTCCACACTGTAGGGAATTGAATTGAATCAGAATCGGAACTTCCCCAACATTGAGAATACTACAGTCCAAGCAGTTTAGATGGGTCAGATTTTGTTCAGTATACGCAGGAGGGTTTGCTGACACAGCATAAAGACAGGCCAACAAGGGACGATGCTATATTGGATTTGGTACTGGGGAATGAACCCAGCCAGGTGTTAGATTTAGAGGTAGGTGAGCACTTTGGCAATAGTGACCACAATTCCATTATGTTTACAACAGCAATGGACAGGGGTAGGTATATACTGCAGGTAAACGTGCATAACTGGGAGAAAGGCAATTATGATGCTATTAGGCAAGATTTAGGGTGCATAGGCTGGGGAAAGAAACTGCAGGGGATGGACAAACTTGAAATGTGGAGCTTATTCAAGGAACAGCTTCTGCAGATCCTTGATAAGTATATACCTATCAGGTAGGGAGGTAGTTGTCGAGAGAAGGAGCCATGGTTTACTGAAGAAGTTGAAGCTCTTGTCAAGAGGAAGAAGAAGGCTTATGTGATGATGAGGAACGAAGGCTCATTTAGGGGACTTGAGAGTTATAGGTTAGCCAGAAAAGATCTAAAGAAAGGGCTAAGAAGAGCCAGGATGGGACATAAGAAGTTGTGGGTGGATAGGATCAAGGAAAACCCTAAGGCCTTCTATAGGTACATCAGGAATAAAGGAATGACCAGAGTAAAATTAGGACCAATCAAAGATAGTCGTGGAAAGTTGTGCAGGGAATCTGCAGACATAGGGAAAGCGTTTAATGAATACTTTTCATCAGTATTCATATTGGAAAAGGGAAAATTTAGTGAGAATACAGGCTACTAGATTAGATGGGATTGTGGTTAACAATGAAGTGGTTTTAGCAAATTTGGAAGATCTGAAAATATATAAGACCCCTGGGCCGGATGAGATTTATCCCAAGATTCTCTGGGAAGCCAGGGAGGAGATTGCAGAGCCTTTGGTTTTGATCTTTATGTCACCATTGTCAACAGGGGTAGTGCTTGAAGACTGGAGGATAGCAAATATTGTTCCCTTGTTTACGAATGGAGTCGAGGTAGCCTTGGTAATTATAGGCCTGTGAGCCTTACTTCAGTCGTAGGTAAGGTGTTGGAAAAGGCTATAAATGATAGGATTTATAACCAACTGGTAAGGAATAATTTGATAAGAGATGGTTTTGTGAAGGGTAGGTCGTGCCGCACTAACCTTATTGAGTTCTTTGAGAAGGTGATATAACAGGTGGATGACGGTAAAGTGGTTGATGTGGTGTATATGGACTTTAGTAAGGCATTTGATAAGGTTCCACACAGTAGGTTATTGCACAAAATACGGAGTTTCGGGATTGAAGGTGATTTAGCAAATTGGATCAAAAATTGGCTAGCTGACAGATGGTGGTGGTTGATGGGAAATGTTTATCCTGGAGCTCAGTTACAAGTTGTGTGCTGCAAGGATCTGTTTTTGGGCCACTGCTGTTTGTCATTTTTATGAATGATCTGGATGTGGGCGTAGACGGATGGGTTAGTAAATTTGCAGATGACACTAACATAGGCAGAGTTGTGGATGGTGCTGATGGATGTTATGGATTACAGAGGGACATAGATAAGATGCAGAGCTGGGCTGAGAAGTGGCAAATAGAGTTTAATGTGGAATAGTGTGAGGTAATTCGCTTCAAAAGAAATAACAGGAATGCAGAGTACTGGGCTAATGGTAAAATTCTTGGCAGTGTAGATGAACAGAGAGATCTCAGTATCCGGGCGCATAAATCCCTGAAAGTTGTCACGAAGTTGATAGGGTTATTAAGAAGGCATATGATGTCCACTTTCACCACCCTGTTGATTTTGCAATAATCAATACAGAACTTCGATAACCTTCCCTGAGCTAATCTTTCTGGATTGTTATTTTCCAGATAATGCATCCCCTACATTCACAGCATGACAAGACATTATTTAAACATTTTGACATAAAGTATCATCCTTGATCTGATGGTATTTCTTTGAGTAATCCATATACTATTAAAACAAATTAATGTTTCACTTTTACTTTTGCATGGATTTTTCCTCAAGGTGCTGTTTCAGGAAGTATTTTAGAAACATCCAAAATCATTGAAAAGTATTGGTTCCATTCCTGATTTCAGGGGGTGGTCCTATGTGGACTATTAAGATCCTGGTAAATTGTACTTCAAAGCTAATATAGTATTAAATGTGCAGATTTGCTTCATGGGGCTTTCCCTATGGTTGATATTTATGGCCTAAGGGCAAAATTTGACTACTACTTTATGTAATCTTGCTCAATAAAATGTTTTAATATTTTAGTCTGAGTTTTCCAAATATCTAACTGAACTGCCATTGAGATTTATGAAACACTGATTAAGTTTCATCATAATACTCAGCTGGAACTACCACCTGATGGGTCACTGCCCATTCCTTACTGGCTGCTATTTTAGGTAGTGTCCAACCTCATTAGTACTTTGTCTTTCAAATAATAACATTTTGATACTAATCTTGATATATTTTCTGTGTTGTCTTTTTTTAAATTATCCTTCAACTCTAAATCGGTTTGTTGAATTTCTATTAAAAAGAATGGCTAAACATTGCAGCCTTATTTTCTTTGACTTCACCCTTTTTAAGTTAAATTTTCATAAACTTAAATCTTATAACTGAATTTCAAAATTATCTTCCTGTTTCATAGAATTCTTCTCTTCCTGTCTATTTCTGTGGACGTGAGATCTAGTCACAACACTGTCAGGAAACAATATTCCTTCTGTAACATTTCAGTTTCTTGTATCTCATTGATTATCCTACAATGCTTGGTTAAGTCAGTATTCATGAACTTGCTGACTAATTTCTCAAAATAAAGTCATTCCTTTTATTGGAATTTGTTTCACCAATCCAACTATATCCCTATTTATCAAGTCTCTTTTTATCCCAACAGTGTATAATCTGATGGGTTTGTAACCCTCATGTACACCTTAAAGTGATACTTTCTCTTTCATTGACCTTTCTGGAGACAATAGTATCAGTAGCTAATATCAGTGACTGACTTGCTCTAGTGTCTCTTACCAATGCTTTATTGATTTACTTGCTTATTTTGAAGCATAAAGAACTACCTCTGTTTTTCAGATAATTTACTCAAAATTTCAAACAATTCCATGTTCCTTGTCAGTATTCAAATAAGATAATGCTCTTGACTGTCTTGAGCATGTCAATCTCTTTATGTTACTTTTTGTTCAATCTTTCTTCTTCATTACTTCTTCATTTACGTATCCTTCTATTTGTTCTGCATAACTACTACTTTATCTATTTCCAAATTTTGTATTCCTCCTTTCACTATATTGTTTTATGGCCAACTCATGGTCTTTAATTTCTCTAACTGTAGTTGAAGTTTTTTTGAAATATATCATCTTTTGCATTTCTGTCTGCTTTTCTCTCTCTCTACTAGAGACAATAAAAACTGCAGATGCTAGCATCCAAGATAGACAAGCAGGAAGCCGGAAGAAGACAGCCAACCAGACTGAGTGTTCTTCCAGCCTCCTGCTTGTACCTTTCTCTCTCTACTGTATATAATTTCCTCTATTTTGCTGATTTTTCCATTCCTAAATGTCATTTGATCACTTGAAACACCCCATCCTCCTGAAATCCTGTTTCTGTATTTACCTTTATACTATATGTAAACTCTTCCAGTTTAGCCCCAGTCAAAGATTTTAAATAATCCACTAATATATTTCTTGCATCCAGAAAGCTGTTAGCAACATCCGAAGCATTCTTTAAATTCCATGCCATAATCATCACCACAACATGGCTACTTTATATGTGGAACCATCAAATAGTCATTCATTTCACAAGAAATATAAGGATCCCTCCTAAATCCAATGATTCATAATCGTGTCAAGAGCCCAAATTGTTATGATCTCAACTGGTGTCAATACTGAAAAAGTTAGATCTCAGACTGAAATTTGGCCTCATACGTGGACTGAAAATGTACAGTCTTATTATTTAAGAAAGTAGCTCCTCTTCACGTTCTCAAGGACAACTAGGCAATAATTCTTAGCCAACCATGATGTCCATGTCCTATGACTGAATAAAAAAAAGTCATATTTTGCTTTGTTTTGGTTTTATCAAGGTACTCTGTCACTGAGTCAAAAGCACACTGTGTGGCAGATTTTATTTCAGAAATAAAACAAAAGTCTATTAAGCAAAGGAAATGAAGATAAAGCAGAATAGAATAATGTATCCATTTAGTCATAGCACAAACTCAGAGTTGCGAACACAGTAAAAGTCAGTAACACAGATTTTTAAAAGCAATAAATCTTTTACACCAGAATCCATTTATCTCACACCTTGATAGGTTTAAGGTAACTGTCACTTGAACTCTAAGATCTCCTAGACCTTATTCCTGGAGCTATTATGCACCCAAATTTAAACATTCTCAGCTTCAAATTCTCTTCAAAGTGTTATCCCAAGACTGCCACTCTGGCACTATGACTAATGCTTTCTGCTAGGTAATCTTGTTTTCTCAATATTTACCCTTCTCAGAAATGCTGCTTTATGCACATATCTCCAGAGAAGGACTTCAAACAACTGCCTAAGCAAATGTAAAAGAAAACAACAGCAACCTCTCTTTCTGAACTATAGGTGTTTCCCCTAAACCTAAAAAAAAATCCTAAGTGCAGAAATATGGAAGAAAAAAGCTTTGTGGTCCAAACGTCTACCTTTTCAGGTCATAAGTAAACAAAACCTGCTGAAGGAACTCTTGCAAACTGTTGTAAATGAAATCACCATGGGTACATAAATTCTTGCAAGTCTATTCTTAACTTCAGACACAAAGAAAACCTATATGATACTAATCAATAATTCAATACCCAAACATAAAGCAAGTGACATAAAAGTAAATAAGTCATAAATGTATATCACATCAAACAGCTCCCGCACCAGTGTTACTGTCATCAACAGCAAATTTGAATAGCTTTGCATAATACAGCATCATTAAAACTGTTACAGTTGTCAGCACATTGTTCACATTTTCAAAAGCATTTTGACACTGTGACATCTATTAAAATTTTCTGTTTTTCTTCAACAAATTAGTTAAAGGAGCAACCACAATGCTGAACTTCAGAACAAATTTGTGGTTCCAAGCACAGGAAAATCCAACTAAGCCTGAACATTCAACTGTCTAAGTTCAACTGACCTTGTCCCACAGAGCAGGCAAATACGTCATCTTTGCTTTGATGAATGCATTCTTAGTTGAACTTATAACCAAATTGACTTTTCGCAGTTGACAAAACTAAAATGTGCAGACTGAAAACAGAAACAATACAAATCACACACAAATTATTGTACAGGAAATAATGCAAAAATTGAGAAATAGATAGAATGAAGGGCAAGACATAAAGGAGAAATCAGGTAAAAAAAAAATTAAACCTGCACAATTTCTTCTAAAGGAATGAGGTTTCAGGCTCGTATGATTAACTTTACAGGACAAGAAAAGTTGTTCAATAGTAATTACCAATCATTAAGTTGCAAAACGTATCACCCAATCCTGAGGTGTTTTCAATCATTTTTAATGCAAGACTAGAGTGTAATTACTGAGTATGTGCCACCATAACAATTTCTGTGCCAAGTCAATTGGCAAGAATTGCAACATTGTTCCCCTCCACCCATTTTAATAGCTACATGCTAAATTTTCCTACGTATTTGACAACCTTAACTTGAAATTGGTACTTAACGAATAGATTAAATTTCATTCCTGAACACACACAAACACACACACACATATCACTGTCCTCACATAGACACACACACACACACATATCACTGTCCTCACATAGACACACACACACACACATATCACTGTCCTCACATAGACACACACACACACATCATTGTCCTCACATAGACACACACACACATCATTGTCCTCACATAGACACACACACACATCACTGTCCTCACGTAGACAGACACACACAAATCACTGTCCTCACATAGACACACTCATCACTGTCCTCACATAGACACACACACACATATCACTGTCCTCACATAGGCACACACACACATCATTGTCCTCACATAAACACACACACATACACATATCACTGTCCTCACATAGACACACACACACATCACTGACCTCACGTAGACACACACACACATCGCTGTCCTCACATAGACACACACACATCACTGTCCTCACGTAGACACACACACATCACTGTCCTCACATGGATACACACACACATCACTGTACTCACATAGACACACACACACATATCACTGTCCTCACATAGACACACACACACATCACTGTCCTCACATAGACACACACACACATCACTGTCCTCACATAGATATACACACACACACGTCACTGTCCTCACATAAACACACACACATACACATATCACTGTCCTCACATAGACACACACGTACACATATCACTGTCCTCACATAAATACACACACATGTCACTGTCCTCACATAGACACACACAAATACACACACCACTGTCCTCACATAGACACACACACATACACATATCACTGTCCTCACATAGACACACACACATACACACATCACTGTCCTCACATAGACACACACACATACACATATCACAGCCCTCACATAGACACACATACACACATCACTGTCTTCACATAGACACATACACACATATCACTGTCCTCACATAGACACACATACACACATCACTGTCCTCACATAGACACACACACATATCATTGTCCTCACATAGACACACACATACACACATCACTGTCCTCACATAGACACACAGACACATCACTGCCCTCACATAGACACACACACATATCACTGTCCTCACATAGACACACACACATACACATATCACTGTCCTCACATAGAAACACACACACATCACTGTCCTCACATAGACACACACACACACATATCACTGTCCTCACATAGACACACATACACACATCACTGTCCTCACATAGACACACACACACACATATCAGTGTCCTCACATAGACACAGATACACACATCACTGTCCTCACATATGCACACACACATAGCATTGTCCTCACATAGACACGCATACACACATCACTGTCTTCACATAGACACACACACACATATATCACTGTCCTCACATACACACATATACACATATCACTGTCCTCACATAGACACACATACTCACATCACTGTCCTCACATAGACACACACACACATATCACTGTCCTCACGTAGACACACACATATCACTGTCCTCACGTAGACACACACACATCACTGTCCTCACATAGACACACACAAAAACATCACTGTCCTCACATAGACACACACACACATATCACTGTCCTCACATAAACACACACACATACACATATCACTGTCCTTACATAGACACATACACACATCACTGTCTTCACATAGACACACACAGACAGATATCACTGTCCTCACATAGACACACATACACACATCACTGTCCTCACATAGACACACACACATATCATTGTCCTCACATAGACACACACATACACACATCACTGTCCTCACATAGACACACAGACACGTCACTGTCCTCACATAGACACACACACATATATCACTGTCCTCGCATAGACACACACACATACACATATCACTGTCCTCACATAGAACACACACACATCACTGTCCTCACATAGACACACACACATCACTGTCCTCACATAGACACACATACACATATCACTGTCCTCACATAGACACACATACACACATCACTGCCCTCACATAGACACACACACACACATGTATCACTGTCCTCACATAGACACAAATACACACATCAGTGTCCTCACATAGGCATACACACATAGCATTGTCCTCACATAGACACACATACACACATCACTGTCCTCACATAGACACACACACACATATATCACTGTCCTCACATAGACACACATACACACATATCACTGTCCTCGCATAGACACACACACATATCACTGTCCTCACATAGACATACACACACGTCACTGTCCTCACATAGACATACACATATCACTGTCCTCACATAGACACACACACATATCACTGTCCTCACATAGACACAAACACACATCACTGTCTTCACATAGACACACATACACACATCACTGTCCTCACATAGACACACACACATTTCATTGTCCTCACATAGAAACACACGTACACACATCACCGTCCTCACATAGACACACACATACAGACACCACTGTCCTCACATAGACACACAGACACGTCACTGTCCTCACATAGACACACACACATATCACTGTCCTCACATAGACACACACACATACACATATCACTGTCCTCACATAGAACACACACACATCACTGTCCTCACATAGACACACACATATCACTGTCCTCACATAGACACACATACACATATCACTGTCCTCACATAGACACACATACACACATCACTGCCCTCACATAGACACACACACACACATGTATCACTGTCCTCACATAGACACAAATACACACATCAGTGTCCTCACATAGGCATACACACATAGCATTGTCCTCACATAGACACACATACACACATCACTGTCCTCACATAGACACACACACACATATATCACTGTCCTCGCATAGACACACACACATATCACTGTCCTCACATAGACACACACACACGTCACTGTCCTCATATAGACATACACATATCACTGTCCTCACATAGACACACACACATATCACTGTCCTCACATAGACACAAACACACATCACTGTCTTCACATAGACACACATACACACATCACTGTCCTCACATAGACACACACACATTTCATTGTCCTCACATAGAAACACACGTACACACATCACCGTCCTCACATAGACACACACATACAGACACCACTGTCCTCACATAGACACACAGACACGTCACTGTCCTCACATAGACACACACACATATCACTGTCCTCACATAGACACACACACATACACATATCACTGTCCTCACATAGGCACATACACACATCACTGTCCTCACATAGACACACACATATCACTGTCCTCACATAGACACACATACACATATCACTGTCCTCACATAGACACACATACACACATCATTGTCCTCACATAGACACACACACACACACATATCACTGTCCTCACATAGACACAAATACACACATCACTGTCCTTACATAGGCACACACACATAGCATTGTCCTCACATAGACACACATACAACACATCACTGTCCTCACATAGACACACACACACATATCACTGTCCTCACATAGACACACATACACATATCACTGTCCTCACATAGACACACACACATCACTGTCCTCACATAGACACACACACATGTCACTGTCCTCACATAGACATACACACATACACACATCATTGTCATCACATAGACACACACACACATACCACTGTCCTCACATAGACACAAACACACATCACTGTCCTCACATAGACACACATACACATATCACTGTCCTCACATAGACACATAGACAAACATCACTGTCCTCACATAGACACACACACATCACTGTCCTCACATAGACACACACACATACACATATCACTGTCCTCACATAGACACACACGCATATCACTGTCCTCATATAGACTCACATACACATATCACTGTCCTCACATAGAAACACACACACATCACTGTCCTCACATAGAGATACATACACATCACTGTCCTCACATAGACACTCACACATCACTGTCCTCACATAGACACAAATACACACATCACTGTCATCACATAGACACACACACACATCAATGTTCTCACATAGACACACATACACACATCACTGTCCTCACATAGACACACACACACACACATCACTGTTCTCACATAGACACACACACATACGTCACTGTCCTCACATAGACACACACACAAGCATCACTGTCCTCACATAGACACACACATATCACTGTCCTCACATAGACACACACATATCACTGTTCTTACATAGACACACACACATACGTCACTGTCCTCACATAGACACACACACTCGCATCACTGTTCTCACATAGACACACACATATCACTGTCCTAATAGAGACACACACACATCACTGTCCTCACATAGACACACATACACATATCACTGTCCTCACATAGACACACACACACATCTCTGTCCTCAGATAGACACACACACATCACTGTGCTCACATAGACACACACACACATCACTGTCCTCACATAGACAGACACACACACACATCACTGTCCTCACATAGACACACATACACACATCACTGTCCTCACATAGACACACACATATCACTGTCCTCACATAGACACACACACATCACTGTCCTCACATAGTCACACACACACATCACTGTCCTCACATAAACACACACAAACACATCACTGTCCTCACATAGTCACACACACACATCACTGTCCTCACATAGACACACACTCACATCACTGTCCTCACATAGACACACACGCATATCACTGTCCTCACATAGACACACACATCACTGTCCTCACATAGACACACACATCACTGTCCTCACATAGACACACACACACATCACTGTCCTCACATAAACACACACACATATCACTGTCCTCACATAGACACACATACACACATCACTGTACTCACATAGACACACACACACATCACTGTCCTCACATAAACACACACACATATCACTGTCCTCACATAGACACACATACACACATCACTGTACTCACATAGACACACACACACATCACTGTATTCACATAGACAGACATACACATATCACTGTCCTCACATAGACACACACACATCACTGTCCTCACATAGACACTCACACGTACACATATCACTGTCCTCACATAGACACACACACGCACACATCACTGTCCTCACATAGACACACACATACACACATCACTGTCCTCACATAGACACACACACAAATCACTGTTCTCACATAGACACACACACATATCACTGTGCCAAAAAATGGACACACACACAAATATCACTGTACTCACATAGACACACACACATCACTGTCCTCACATAGACACACACACGTACACATATCACTGTACTCACATAGACACAGACACGCACACATCACTATCCTCACATAGACACACACATATACACATCACTGTCCTCACATAGACACACACACACAAATCACTCTCCTCACATAGACACACACACGTACACATATCACTGTCCTCACATAGACACACACACAAATATCACTGTACTCACATAGACACACACACATCACTGTCCTCACATAGACACACACACGTACACATATCACTGTACTCACATAGACACATACACACGCACACATCACTGTCCTCACGTAGACACACACTCACACACACATCACTGTCCTCACCTAGACACACACACACACATATCACTGTCCTCACATAGACACACTCATACACACATCACTGTCCTCACATAGACACACCCCTATTGCAGTCTTGTCATGAAAATTAGAGCTTTCGATTGTGCAATTGAATCACTGCATGAGGGAGCACAAAAGGAGATGCCATTCTTTCTAACACATATGCTAATATTGCAACGAATTTAATCAATTCCACTCCTCTATCTTTTCCTCAGTAACCTGTAAATTTTGCCCCTCCAAGTATTCATCCAATTTCCCTTTGTAGATGACCACAGACTCATCCTTTTAGATGGTGCATTCCAGATAACCATAACCTGTTATGTATTTTTCCCCACTTTAAGTCAGCAGTGGTTGCATTGTCAGGTCCATTAAATTGGTATCCTCTGGTTGCAGACTCATCTCCCCTGATTTAATCTATCAAATTTCCCCTTAGCCTCCTTTGCTTTTGCTACATAAACTGAAATTCTTCACCCCAGGTAGCATTTGACTAAACCTCCTATACACCCTCCCCAAGACTTTGACATCATTCTGAATATATGATGTCTGGAATAGGCGACAATACTGCAGCTGGTGTCTAACCTATTGAATAAATAATTTTCCTGCTGACTCACATTTCCCTTGTTTGTTATCATGATTACAGTAATAACACAGCAGACTGTTGTAAAGGTCATATTTCTAATTTGCTCCATGGACTGAGAAATTACTGAGCCAGCTGGCGATAGATAAGAAAGATCCTGAAGAAAAACGTGAATGGCTAATTGAGGACTTGCCTTGGCATTCTGCTGCTTTCATGACTAAATATTGTGACTTTGCCAGTGCAGACCTCTGTATCATATGGGGATATTGGAAAAATACCTGATTTGAGCTGTGATTGAAAATATTAGCAAATGTAATTACTTATGCTGGAAAAATAAACTCGATAGATCTTTAGCAATGTTCATTGCAGATTAAGAATGTAATTTTAAAATCTGTGTGCAATTACATTGTTAATTATTGGATCATGATGCAATATGAGGTCTATTTTTCTCCATTTGCTAAGTTTCAGTGAAGAGAATGAGCACGATTATAAAACGACGATTTCATTCTTTACTCACATTTATTTTTGTATTAAGATTAATGAATCCACTGTAGGAAAGGTAACCCCTTCCTGACTTAAGGCTTGCAATTTGTAGTAATGGATTCCATCCATGTGCATCCTCCATCACTTTGGTTGTTAAAGATAACACAATACTAAACTTTCAATCCAATTTAAATGTATCCTTTCTCTATTTTAAGTAAGGAAAACGAGTGTGTAATTTTCAGCATTTGAAACCCTAGTAATATTGAGCCTTGGACATTAGCCCTGGATGGAAGCCATTAATGGTAATTGTACACAGGAGCATAGAACAACTTGGGTATTATTGTGAGTCAATTTGAGCTGTAATCAGCAAACCAACCATCTGTAATACTTAGCTGGTTAAGGATATGCAATGCAGTGCTATGAAAGTGGCAAAAATATAACTAATGATTAATTGTACAATTAGCGGATTATTATTTGATAATTAAGATACTATTCAGGGAAAACTTTCTATTCATAGACTCTGTTCATGTTCACAGCAGAAAGATGCTTTGCATAAAGCATATTGGCACCTCTACAAACTGAAACTGGCAAGTTTGTGTGTGATGTGAATACTCAGAAGCAGAAAACACACAGGCAGCAACTACTAGCACAAAGCTTGTATTACACAATACTTCAGTTTCTCCAAAAACAATAAGTGTACCAAACGCTTTGTAATGCTTTGCAGAATTGTTAACTGGGGTCTGGCAAAATATGTGAGCAGTAATTCCATGGAGCCCTCTTTTTCATCTCAGCATGGAAGTAGGCAGTCAAAACAAATTTCAGGAAGAGAAACAGTTTATATGGCATTTTTGGGATACCAAAGATGGGTTGCAAAAAATATCATCCCAACTTTTATCATGCCATAGATACATGGGAAATTTATGATGTTGTATCTGAGTCAATTGAAAAATAACCATACATTCTAAGCCCACTTTCTCGTTTGTATTTCCTGGCTTTGTATTTAAATTGCACATCCAAGTACTTCTGAAATGAAATGAAGATTTCTGCTTGTGCCACCCTTTCAGGCAATGAGTTCCAGACCCCACTAACATGTGACTGAAAAAACATTCTTCTCAATTCCTCTCTAATTCTTTTGCCATTTGCTTTAAATCTTCCCTCGCCCCACACCCCCTGATTTCCTGCTCTGCTAATAGAAATAGTCCTTCCCATCCACTTGAACTTGGTCCCATGTGATTTCAAACACTTCAAGTGAACCCATCACCTCTCTTCAGCCTCCTCCATTCCAAACAAAACAACCCCAGCCTATCTGTTCTTTCCTCATAGCTAAAATATTCCACTTCAAGTCATTTCTTGTATGATCTCAACTGATGGAAATGCTGGTCAAAGAGATTTCATAATTAACTCTGGCTTTATGGAACCTCAACTTGTTTTCTTTTGCTATTTGTTTACCATGGTAATCAATCATTGAAAATATTACCACTCACAGAACAAATCTAAAAAGAAACTGAAAACCATATTCCTCTCTCTTTTCAACACAAAACCTCACTTCTACATCCTCTCCAGTAGAATCAGTGAACAGAACTGTACACTGTTCTCTAGCTGTGGCCTAACTATTGACTAAGAGCAAATGCTTCCTGCTTTTACAATTCAAACCTCAACTAATCAGAGAAAGTTTTGACTATTCCTTAACCACCTTATCTAGTATCCAGCAAGCTTCAGGGATCTCTGGACCTATGTCCTTATACAATTTTCATTAGCCGAGACTTTTTAAAGTATTTCCTTGCCTTCTTTGCATACTCCATTTCTGAAAACCTGCTGCTGGTCTGATCACATTTTTAAAACATCCAACTTACCTTTTGATGACTTCTGCACTGACGATTCCTAGACAAGGACCCTCTCTTATGGAGCTGGCCAGGATCCCTATAATCTAATTATGGGCATGAGCATTGTCAAATCACACCCTACTTTTCAGCATTAGTGCCACATTTCCCAATTTAAATATTAAGATGTAAGGTGCATATGGGATAGAATGAGATTTAGTTGGATCAAGGATTATGGAGGCGGGTAGATAACGAACAATGATTCCAGTCGGGAAAGATACAGATTGCTAGGTAAATGGATGATGCCTTAGAATCGATCAGAGAGTTGAGGCAGGGGCTGCTGTCGGGTCACTGGGGGCATTTTGGGTCAGATTGTGGGCTGGTGTTTGTCAGGTCAGGCTGGGTTTGGGACTGTTCCATATCTGACCAGATGGGGTCTGTCGGGTAGATGGGTTTGTTAAATTGGGTTGTGATTGGTAGGGTCAGAGATGGAGTCAAGTCTAGTTGTCAGTTTGGGTCAGCAGTAGGCTGATCAGGGTGTGGGTGTCAGGGAGTGTCGGGTCAGGGTGGGGCAGATTGATGGTGGTGGCTGGAGTTGGGGCCTTATTATTGAAGGGGTGGGGTAGATCAGTGGTGAGTAGGGGTCAGTTTACTTGTCACCCAGGAGTTAGACCAGGTTGTTAATCCTCTAATCTTTCCCAGATAACTTTAGTCTAAGTGAGTCAGAAACAACTGAATTCTATGACTTGGAAGGACTTTTGCAAAGAGTTCCAGAAACAGGGGAACTACTGATTAGAATTTTCAATTTCCTAGGCAATTTCTTCAGCCTCTGCTATGTCAGGACTTTGGTATGGTCCCGACATGTAACTCCCATCTAATCTGCAGAAAAGTCGATCTGGTCATCAGAATTTCAGGGCTAATACCTCACATTTCTCTGAACTGAGTTATAGTTGCCACTTGACTAGTCCAATTCTGACTTTCTGCACTTTGCAGATTTCTCCTTCACCACCAACCAGATGACCAGTTTTTTGTACCACTGGTAAGGTTCTTTATTGTGCCATGTACAGTCCAGTTTATACCACATATAGCAAAGGATCACTTTTAAATTCTGGGAAACCATTAGAAATAGTTTTACTGTCACAAAAACATATGTCAATTACCCTTTGCTTATTACACTGAGACATAGCCTGCAACTCTTCCTTGGGTCCCATGGGCTCTCACTTTTCTCACTGGTACTTTAGATGGGTCAGTTTTTGTCCAATATGTGCAGGAGGGTTTCATGACACAGTATGTAGACAGACCAACAAGAGGTGAGGCCACATTGGACTTATACGGGGTAATGAACCCAACCAGGTGTTAGATTTGGAGGTAGGTGAGCACTTTGGTGAGAGTGACCACAATTCAGTTACGTTTATGTTAGAGCTGGAAAGGTATAGGTATATGCCATCGGGCAAGAGTTACAGCTGGGTGAAAGGAAATTATGATGCAATTCGGCAAGATTTAGGATGCATAGCATGGGGAAGGAAAGTTTAGGGGATGGGCACAATTGAAATGTGGAGCTTGTTCAAGAAAGATCTACTGCGTGTCCTTGATAAGTACGTACCTGTCAAGCAGGGAGGGAATGGTCGAGCAAGGGAACCATGGTTTACTAAAGGAGTTGATTCTCTTATCAAGAGGAAGAAAGAAGCTTATATAAAGATGAGGTGTGAAAGCTCAGTTCGGGTGCTTGAGAGTTACAAGTTAGCCAGGAAGGACCTAAAGAGAGAAGAGCCAGGAGGGGACATGAGAAGTCTTTGGCAGGTAGGATCAAGGAAAACCCTAAAGCTTTCTAGAGGCATGTGACTGGTAAATTACATTGCATTTATTTCAATGCAAGAGGCCAAACAGGGAAGGCAGATGAATTCAGGGCATAGTTAGGATCATGGGACTGGCATATCATAGCAATTACAGAAATATGGCTCAGGGATGGACAGGACTGGCAGCTTAATGTTCCAGGATACAAACGCTACAGAGAGGACAGAAAGGGAAGCAAGAGGGGAGGGGGAGTGGCGTTTTTGATAAAGGATAGCATTACAGCTGTACTGAGGGAGGATATTCCCGGAAATACATCCAGAGAAGATATTTGGGTAAAACTGAGAAATGAGAAAAGGATGATCACCTTATTGGGATTGTATTATAGACCCCCTAATAGTCGGAGGGAAATTGAGATCACCTGATTGGGATTGTATTATAGACCCCCTAATAGTCGGAGGGAAATTGAGAAACAAACTTGTAAGGAGATCTCAGCTGTTTGTAAGAATAATAGGGTGGTTATAGTCGGGGATTTTAACTTTCCAAACATAGACTGGGACTGCCATAGTGTTAAGGGTTTAGATGGAGAGGAATTTGTTAAGTGTGTACAAGACAATTTTTTGATTCAGTATGTGGATGTACCTACTAGAGAAGGTGCAAATCTTGACCTACTCTTGGGAAATAAGGCAGGGCAGATGACTGAGGTGTCAGTGGGGGAGCACTTTGGAGCCAGCGACCATAATTCTTTTAGATTTAAAATAGTGGAGGAAACGGATAGACCAGATCTAAAAGTTGAAGTTCTAAATTGGAGAAAGGCCAATTTTGACTGTATTAGGCAAGAACTTTCAAAAGCTGATTGGGGGCAGATGTTCGCAAGTGAAGGGATGGCTGGAAAATGGGAAGCCTTCAGAAATGAGATAACGAGAATCCAGAGAAAGTATTTTCCTGTAAAGGTGAAAGGAAAGGCTGGTAGCTATAGGTAATGGTGGATGACTAAAGAAATTGAGGTTTTGGTTAAGAAAAAGAAGGAAGCATATGTCAGGTATAGACAGCAGAGATCGAGTGAATTCTTAAAAGAGTATAAAGGCAGTAGGAGTATACTTAAGAGAGAAATCAGGATGGCAAAAAGGGGACATGAGATAGCTTTGGCAAATAGAGTTAAGGAGAATCCAAAGGGTTTTAACGAATACATTAAGGACAAAAGGATAACTAGGAAGACAATAGGGCCCCTCAAAGATCAGCAAGGCGGCCTTCGTGAGGAGCCACAGGAGATGGTGGAGATGCTCAATGAGTATTTAGCATCGGTATTTACTGTGGAAAAGGATATGGAAGATATGGACTGCAGGGTAATAGATGGTGACATCATGAAAAATGTCCATATTACAGAGGAGGAAGTGCTTGATGTCTTGAAACGCATAAAAGTGAATAAATCCCCAGGACCTGATTAGGTGTACCTGAGAACTCTGTGGGAAGCTAGAGAAGTGATTGCTGGGTCCCTTGCTGAAATATTTCTATCATCGATAGTCACAGGTGAAGTGCCGGAAGACTGGAATTTGATTAACGTGGTGCCACTGTTTAAGAAAGGTAGTAAGGACAAGCCAGGTAACTATAGACCAATAAGCCTGACATTGGTTGTGGGCAAGTTGTTGGAGGGAATCCTGAGGGACAGGATGTACATGTATTTGGAAAGGCGAGGACTGATTAGGGATAGTCACCATGGCTTTACGTATGGGAAATCATGTCTCACAAACTTGATTGAGTTTTTTGAAGATCTAACAAAGAGCATTGATGAGGGCAGAGCAGCAGATGTGATCACTATGGACTTCAGTAAGGCGATCGGCAAGGTTCCCCATGGGAGACTGATTAACAAGGTTAAATCTTATGGAATACAGGGAGAACTTGCCATTTGGATACAGAACTGGCTCAAAGGTAGAAGACAGAGTGTGGTGGTGGAGGGTTGTTTTTCACAATGAAGGCCTGTGACCAGTGGAGTGCCATAAGGATTGGTGCTGGGTCCACTACTTTTCATCATTTATATAAATGATTTGGAGCCAAGCAGAAGAGGTATAGTTAGTAAGTTTGCAGATGATACCAGAATTGGAGGTGTAGTGGACAGCAAAGAAGGTTACCTCAGATTACAACAGGATCTTGATCATATAGGCCAATGAGCTGAGAAGTGCCAGACGAAGTTTAATTTAGATAAATGTGAGGTGCTGCATTTTAGGAAAGCAAATCTTAGCAGGACTTATATACTTAATTGTAAGGTCCTTGGGAGTGTTGCTGAACAAAGAGACCTTGGAGTGCACATTTATAACTCCTTGAAAATGGTGTCATAGTTAGATAGAATAGTGAAGAAGGTGTTTGGTATGCTTCCCTTTATTGGTCAAAGTATTGAGTACAGGAGTTGGGAGGCTATGTTGTGGCTGTACAGGACATTGATTAGGCCACTGTTGGAATATTGCATGCAATTTTGGTTTCCTTCTTATCGGAAAGATGTTGTGAAACTTGAAAGGGTTCAGAAAATATTTACAAGGATGTTGCTAGAGTTGGAGGATTTGAGCTATAGGGAGAGTTGACTAGACTAGGGCTGTTTTCCCTGGAGTGTTGGAGGCTGAGGGGTGACTTTATAGAGGTTTATAAATCATGAGGGTCATGGATAGGATAAATAGACAGAAAGACTTTTCCCTGGGGTGGGGGAGTGCAGGACTAGAGGGCATAGGTTTAGGGTGAGAGGGGAAGATATAAAAGAGACCTAAGGGGCAATGTTTTCATGCAGGGGGTGGTACGTGTATGGAATGAGCTGCCAGGGGAAATCGTGGTGGCAAGTACAATTGCAACATTTACAAGGCATCTGAATGGGTATATGAATAGGAAGGGTTTGGAGGGATATGGGCCAGTGCTGGCAGGTGGGTTTAGATTGTATTAGGATATCTGGTCAGCATGGACGAGATGCACTGAAGGGTCTGTTTCTATGCAGTACTTCTCTATGACTCTATGACTATGTCAGGAATAAAAGAATGATGAGGATAAGATTAGGGCCACTCAAGAACAGTGGTGGGAAGTTGTGCATGGAGTTCAAAGAGATTGGAGAAGCACTAAAAGAATATTTTTCATTAGTATTCACACAGGAGAAAGACAATGGTGTGAAGGAGAATACTGAGATAGATTAGACTAGAAGGGATTGAGGTTAATAAGGTGGAGGTGTTAGCAATTCTGGAAAGTGTATAAATAGATAAATTACCTGGGCCGGATCGGATTTATCCTAGGATTCTCTGGGAAGCTAGGGAGGAGATTGCAGAGAATTTGGCTTTGATCTTTATGTCAACATTGTTTACAAGAATAATGCCAGAAGACTGGAGGATCGTAAATGTTGTCCCCTTGTTCAAGAAAGGTAGTAGAGACAACCCTGATAATTGTAGACCAGTGAGCCTTACTTTGGTTGTGGACAAAGTTTTGGAAATGATTATAATAGATACGATTTATAATCATTTAGAAAGGAATAATTTGACTAGGGATAGTCAACACAAGTTTGTGAAGGGTAGGTTTTGCCACACAAACATTGTTGAGTTCTTTGAGAAGGTGACCAAAAAAGTGAATGAAGGTAAAGCAGTTAATGTGGTGTACATGTATTTTAGTAAAGCATCTGGTAAGGTTCCCCACAGTAGGCTATTGCAGAAAATATGGAGCATGGGATTGTGTGTGATTTAGCCATTTGGATCAGACATTGGCTAGCTGTAAGAACACAGAGGGTGGTGATTAATGGGAAATGTTCATCTTGGAGTTCAGTTACTAGTGGTGTACCGCAAGGATCTGTTTTGGGGCCACTCCTGTTTGTCACTTTTATAAATGGTCTGGATGTGGGCATAGAAGGAAGGGTTAGTAAATTTGCAAATGACACTAAAGTCGATGGAATTGTGGACAGTGCAGAAGGATGTTGTAGGTTAAGAGGGACATAGATAAGCTGCAAAGCTGGGCTAAGAGGTGGCAAATGGAGTTAACATGGAAAAGTGTGAGGTGATTCACTTTGGAAGGAGTAACAGGAATACAAAGTATTTAACTAATGGTAAGATTCTTGGTAGCGTGGATGAACAAAGTGAATTCGGTGTCCATGTGCGTAGATCCTTGTAAGTTGCCACCGAGGTTGATAGGGTTGTTAAGAAGGCAGTGTGTTAGCTTTTATTGGTGGAAAGATTGAGTTTTGGAGTCATGAGGTCATGTTGCAGCTGTATAAAATTCAAGTGTGACCACACTTGGAGTATTGCATACATTTCTGGTCACCGCATTATAGGAAGGATATGGAAGCATTCGAAAGGGTACAGAGATTTACCAGGATGCTGTCTGGTATGGAGGGAAGGTCTAATGAGGAAAGGCTGAGGGACTTGAGGTTGTTTTCATTACAGAGGTGAAGGTTAAGAGGTGACCTAATAGAGGCATACAAAATGATCAGAGGATTAAATAGGGTGGACAGTGAGAGGCTTTTTCCTCGGATGGTGATGGCTAGCACGAGGGGACATAACTTTAAATTGAGGGCTGATAGATATAGGTCAGAAGTTGGTTCTTTACTCAGAGAGTAGTAAAAGCATGGAATACCCTGCCTGCAACAGTAGTGGACTCGCCAACATTATGGGCATTTAAATGGTCATTGGCGAAACATATGAATGATATTGAAATGGTGTCGGTTAAATGGGTCTTAGATTGGTTTCTAAGGTCGGCGCAACATCGAGGGCCAAAGGGCCTGTAAGGTTCTGTGTTCTATGTTCACCTGTCTGCCATTTGGAACCTTTATAAAAGCCTTGCTAAGGCTTATTTAGTCTGCATTAAACTTGCTAGCTTAATTGACACTCCTTGTTACTGCTTCTAAAAAATTCAGTTGTCAGTCACAGCCAACCCTCTCTTAATAAATCCATGTTGATTGTCACTGATAGTTTTGTGTCTTTCTAAAAAATGATGTATTCTGTCTCTCAGAGATTTTTCCAAATGCTTGCTTACCACGAAGGTTCAGCTGACTGGACAATAATTGCTTGTTCTGTCCCTGCATCTTTCCCTTTTTACACAATCCCTTTTTACACCTGGTCTGACCTACATGAGATTTCAGATCCACATCACTGTGGTTGACTCTCAACTGCCCTCTGAAATGGCCACTTACTTCACCATCAGCTGGAGTCTGGCAATAAGTGCTGGCCAGCCAGCAACACCCACGAGTGAATATTATAAAAAAACACAATGGTTCATTTTTTGCTGTTCTCCAGTCCAATGGCATCATGGTGTATTCAGAAAATTATTGTTGGAACTTTTACTTTTTCCTCCTTTGGTTCGTTTACCAATTTGGAATACATTCCTCCTGAGTCCTCCAATTTATCTGCATTCACATGTATGAATCCCTCATATTTCCTCTCTCACCATGTTTACTTGATTGGATATTCTCGAAACCCTTTCTTAACTATGCTGTTTCTTTGTGAAGACAGAAGAAAAACTCATTAATACCCTTAGCAAAATCAATTTCCTCTGCACACAAGTATCTTTTTTGGTGTCCAATAGCTTACACTTTCCTTGGTTATAACTTTGCCCTTAATTTAGTGTACTTATTAAACATCTTTGGTTTTTCTTCGAATACACTTGTTAACATTTTTTCTTGATCGCTGTGATGATCATTTAATTGTAATACTGTATATTTTCAAAAGTAGGTTTATTGACTTTTTAAACAGTAGGTACAGCATATAAAAATGACGTCAGGAGCCATTCCCTGTTGATTCGTTGCCAGCCAAAGGCAGACAGATTGGTAAGTTATCTCAGCATCAATCACAGAGAGAACCATTCTGAATTCAATTAACTTTTAAACAACACAATGGTCCTTTTTAAAAGATGCAACCATTCACTAATACCTGAACATATTTGTTCTGATCCGTCTCTATCTCCTCCTTCAATTCCTTTGAGTAACTGTTACCAATCAACTTTTGTCAAATCAAAACTCATCTTGACAAAAACACCCAAGACAGGCCTTGGTCAATTCATGGAGTGCCATAATTATACTATATTTAAGTAAATCATGATTCACCATTTAAGTAAGGCCCTCCTAAAACATATTTCCATCTGCTTTTCTGACAAGATTCAGGTGAGTTTTCATAAGATTTTATGGTCCCAGATAGGATTCTCTAAATTACCAAATTACCAGATAAGCAGGAACGAATCAGTTCCTCATCTTTATTCATCCCTTAGATGGTTAATTTTACAAAGAATGTTTTTCTTTGTATTTGTCTTTCTCACAGACAAATTAATTTATGTTTTAAAATGAGCCATTTTAATCAGGCTTTTGTGAATGAATAGTAATTACTAACAAGTGAGTTTATTAATCACGAAACACAAGAAAAACTAATAATGCAACATACACATATAATGGAATTGAGAAATGAATCTCAATCTCCAAGTCATTTGTGAAGAATAGAGAGTGAAGCACCGATTGTCAAGTAGTCAACGTTTAGATTCTTGGCTTTGCAATTTGACTGAAATTCTTTTGTCCGACTTCCTTGTGGCTAGCTTACTGGCTAGCTGGCGTGTAGCTCTTCGAGTTTTATAGTGACTAGTGGGTGGTTCTTCAACTGTACCCTTCACAGTATATTAGTGTTCAAACTGAGGCTAGAACACACAACTACCTCAGCCCTCTGGCTTGTATGAGTACCTCAATTCCCTAACACATATTTTTTCATTAATGCATTCAGACCAGGATTGATCGAGCTTTTAATCTATGCTCTTGTGTATTTTTGCAAGAAGCTAAACTATTGTTTCTTCTCCCATCATGAGCACAGTTTAAGATAATACTTGGGAGATTAAAGTTCTGTTTGAAATGGATTCCCCCGCTATCCCTTTGAAGCTTCCTTGACAGCTCATCAGACATGACATTCCAGGGTCTCTTTCTCCAAATAGTCATTGAATTTATATTCACAGTCATAGAATCTCCACATTGTGGAAGCAGGCCTTTGAGTACTCACAGACCCCTCCGAAGTGCAGTCCATGCAGACACATTCCCCTACCCTATCCTTGTAATCCTGCATTTCCCATGGCTAATCCACCTTGTCTACACATCCCTGGACACAATGGACTATTTAGCATTGCCAATCCACTTAACCTGCATATCTTTGGACTGAAGGAGGAAACCAGAGCACCCAGAGGAAACCCACACAGACATGGAGAGAATTTGCAAACTCCACACAGACAGTCGTTCGAGGGTGGAATCAAACCCGGGTCCCTGGCACTGTGGGGCAGTAATGCTAACCACTGAGCCTCTGTGCTTTCATTTGTTTGTCTGTAGCAGCTCTCTTTTTCAAAGAAAAACCCGTTGAAATTAGAAGTTTGATATGTCTGTTGATGATCCAGGAATATGATCCATGATCATGATACAGCTCAGCTTCATTCCTTCAAACTATGTTCAGAATTGCCCCTTCTATACTGCCATGTTCTGGCTAAAGCAATCTTTTCCTGGATGCTATTTAAGAATTCTGTGCGCAATACTTTTTATTTTGATTTGTCCAAGTTCACATTAGAATTGTTAAAATTTTCTATTGAAGTTGCCCTATTGCTTGATACCTCTCAGCAATGTGCCTACAAATTTTTCTGCTTTCACTTTCTGTGATAGCTTTCTGAGACTGTTTTCTTTTGGAATAGTGAGATTGCCTTATGAAGAGAGATTGAGGCAACTGGTTCCATATTCCCTAGAGTTCACAAAATGAGGGATGACCTCATTGCAATTTAAAAACAAAAACCCTCACAGGACATGTCAGGTGGATGTATTGCACATGTTTGCCAGCTGCAAAACCCAGTGAACCTAACCTGAGGGTAAGGGATAATCATTAAAGACTGAGATGTAGAGGAATTTCTTCTCTCAGTGAGTGTGTGAAACTTTGGAATTCTGTATACCAAAGGGCTCAATCATTAGGTATGTTCAAGACAGAAATCGATATATTTCTGGAGGCTAAGGTCATTAAGGGAAAGAGAGAGAGTGCAAGGAAGCAGCATTGAGGTGGATGATCAATCAAAATCTAATCAAATGGCAGATCAGGTCCAAAGGCTGAATGTTCTAGTTCTGTTGATAACTTTGAGAACATAACAAACAGGGATGAACAAAAAAGAAGCTGTAACTTTGGTGCATTTGGATTTCGAAAAGACAGTCAATAAACGTAAAGTCGCCACAGTCCTACTGGACCATAGGACTGCTCCCCAATTAAAGAAGAGAGAGAGAACTAGTGGTGCCTTTACTTGATGGTCACCATACCTCATACAAACACAACCCTAAATGCAACCTCAGTGAGTACAGGAATTGAACCCACAATATTGGTGTCACTCTACATCACAAGGAAGCCATGCAGCCAACTAAGATAACCAATTCCCCACAGTCAACAAGGTGTCACAGGAAAGCTTACAACAAAAGAACTGATGGTCTTAGAATAACTATATTTGCATGGATAGATGGTATAATGTAGCTAGTAGAATACCATAGAAATCAATTCTGGGGTCTCAACTATTTGAAAATCATTATAAAGACTTAGATGAAGGGACTGAGTGCATTGTGGAAGTACAAAGATACATCAGAAAGACTTCTGAAGAAGACACGAAGAATTGCATTAGATTGCAGCCAGATTATGTCTGCGGGAAAAAAAGGCAGATATCGTATAAGATGGCAAAATGCAAGGTTATCCATTTTGGTTGCACCAACAGCGAAATATTTAAATAGAGAAAGACTACACAATGATATGGTCTAGAGGATTTAGGTGTCTATATTCACAAATTACTGTAAAATTAGCATGCAGTCCAGTACGTATTTAGCTGAGCAAATGAAATAAGCCTTTATTGGACCAAGAATGGTATACAAAAGTAATGGAGTCTTACTCCAGTGCATGAGTGAGATCACAATTAGAATACTACCACAGTTTTGGTCCCTGTACACTGAAGATAATTTTGAGAAGGCACAGTACATGGATTACTAGGTTGGAGAGGTTGCATTATGGGGAAAGGTTGAGCAGATTAAGCTTATACTCAAAGGAGTTGGAAGTAAAAGAGGTAACCTTCTTGAAACATACAAAATTCTGAGGGAGCTAGGGGCTGAGAGAATGTTTCCCTTTAAGGGAATCTAGACATAAAAACCCCATAGCTTCAGATTTAGAGGTTTTCCATTTAAGGCAGAGATGAGGAGAAATTTCTTCCTTCAGAGAAACATTTGTCATTGGAATTCTCCACCCCAGAGAGAAGTGGGGCTTGAGTCATTGAATACATCCAAGACTGGGTTTGACAGATTTTTGATCTACAATAGAACTGAGAGTTTTAAGTATTATAAAGAAAATGGAGTTGAAGCTATAATTAAAAGAGCCATGATATTATTGAATGATGAAACAATTGCAGATGTGTTATGGACCAGTCCAAAACATTGTCAAATCTATCAAGGAGATAGCATAGACCCTAACATTTATCTTATTTAAAGACAAGTGTATGGTGTCATGTTCCAGATATAATATGATAGATTACACCACTCACCTTTAAGTGAAACACACTTATTCTTCCCTATGGCTAAAATACAAACAAAAGAAAGAAGAATTTGTATAACTTTAACTCTACTGGAAAACGTAATGGAATAATAGATTATTTAACTACCAAACAGCATCTGTTCCAATATTATTATATCCCAGAAACACACCCTTGGCAAAAGCAAATTCAGTAAAATAGATTGTCTCATGTGCAATCTTTCTCCAATCCAGGAAGGAAGAAGATTGAGAGAAAATTCTAGTAGAGGTAGAGGTATAGCAGCTTCCACAGCCAACTTCAAAACTCCAACAAGGAATGAAAGCTAAACTAAAATCCTGGTTCTGTGGGAGCCTGAATCTACCCATTCATGCTGCTTCTATTGTTCCAACTTAAAAAAAAAAGGTCTCACAAATTATTTACTTTACTGGCTTGAAAGAGGTAGCTCAACACTTATGGCTCAAAACCTTTCCAAAAAAGAAAGGACAATATGAACCTCTTAAAACCCCAGTATGGCATACCCTGCCTCCAATGTTTTTTTTAATGCTTTTGTGTTTCTGAAAAAGCTGTTCAACTGTGTTTGTATGATCCATGGACTGATATTGGCATGATAACAGATCATTACTTTAGAAAAATCTTCCATGGTTGAATATAAGTAAGGAATAAGTTCATTTTTTTGCTTCTGAGTGGGCCAGTGTTATAAATTGTAATCTCATTTTGTCAAGTTGCACTGAGGCCTTGTTAAACTGTGATTTCCCTTGATGTGTGTGGGTGGATGGTGTGGAGGTTGAGGGGGAGGAGCTGATAGAATGTGAGAGCTGGCAGATGCATTTATTGCCTGCCCTGCATGACAAATACATAAAGAGGCACTGCAAACGAAATGAAACACAATGGAATTTGCAACTTCCCCTGGACATAAATATTGCTTTTTGCCCTCTTTCAGGCATTTTTCTCATTATTTTAGGGCCAAATAATGCTTAGGGCAAGATTTAAATCTATATAAAATTCATTCACTTATGCAGAGTTCAAATTGAATCCTTTGTGCCTGTCAAAGCTAACTATTGTCAAATGCATTGTTCTGTCTACCTAAAACAGCATTAAAATACAATATAGCAATCTCCTTTCTGAGACATGATGGAATGTTTTACTTCACCATCAAATACTGAATTACATTTGATTTGTTAAAATGCCATTTTTGGTATTTTTAAAATCAATGGTCGTTAAATATTAGTTCTCATCACTAAATTAAACACGATTAAATGTCTATTTCAATAATACATTAAAATGCCTTATTAACAAAAAAAACTATCAGTTAAATAAGAATGTTTTTTTAATGTGTCAGCAATACATCACAGTAGTTCTCAAAAAGACAAGAAAGACCATAACACAGATAAATGTCCAAAGGTTTAAGGGGTTCTGAAACATTTATTTTGGCAGAACAATATACAGCAAACTAAATAATGATTTATAAAGGTTAAGGCTTTCTTCCTCAATTTTGTCTTTATCGTCATCAAATTTTCGGTAATTCATACTAACAAGTTGCCTTAAGCTTAATAAAGATAAAGCATGCCTTGCTAATATTTCATTCAATGTCAAAACCTTTTTTTCAGCAGTTTCATTGCAGTTAAAAATGGTGTCAAATAAAAAGACTACATAGATGCATTTTGTGGGTTACCTGGCTATCCTTGGCACAAGAAATAAAAAGTCTGGAAATAACATTACCATTCTAAGCCATGTGCTGGCAAGCCTGACAAATTGCCTACATTCACATCTTCTGTTTATAATCACATTCCAAACTTTTGTTGGTTGTGATCGGGGTTACCAAGAGCTCCAGGGAACATCAAGATTTGCAACATGAGAAGTGTGCATCTGTATCTGGTGGTAACTTGCTGTTGATGCAAACCCCAGTAAGCTCTTTATTATCTAGATGGAAGGTCACTGGAAAGCAAAATACTGCATATACCGGAGAAACTCAGAAAAAGAAGAATCTCCTGAAGCTTCTGCCAGATCTAATGAGTTTCTCCAGCACTTTTAGTTTTTATTTCAAAATCAATGTTTGTGGGTAACAGTATTCCCGCAATGAAGGTTGTAATTAAGTCAGAAGTCACACAACACCAGGTTATAGTACAACAGGTTTATTTGAAATCACAGGCTTTTTGGAGTGCTGCTCCTTCATCATGTGAGTCCACATCAAGGTTGAAACTGCAATTTTAAGTGCTATGAAATGCTAATTAATATTGTAATGTTCAGGGTTGGGGGAAATGAATTGCACCCTACTGTTTCCTGTTCCTCATTTGACTGCAATGAGTTCTTTTAATTTCAAACAGGTTACAGTTTAATGAATACTTATCTGTTTATACATTATAATCATATAACCAATTGTCAGTTTTTCTTCTTTATTGTCAGGTTTTCTCAAGCTTTACAATAAAATATGTTAGCTTTATTATATCTAAACTGATGCAAGTAAAATAAGTAATAAATACACTGACATTTAGCCACTCGATTTTCACATACACACACACATATATATGGCTATTGACACTTGAAACAGATTACAGAGTGGCAAAGGATAGGTTGGTTAAATTAGAGTCCATAAAAAGCTAAATTAATATATACTTTTGCAGTTTAGTGACTTAGCCGGTGTCAGGCTACATTTGGTTTTCCTGCAGTTTTCCACTGTGATCCTGACGCCTTTGATTTAAAGATGTAGATTCTTGATTTGATGGCTCTTCTAGATTCAATAGTGCTAGGTTGAATTTTTTTCAGATGACTTTGCCCACAACAGGTGTCTACCTGGATAGTCACAGTTGGTAGAGTTAGCGAACAAGCTGGGTTGGTGAGAGAGGGTAGCAAGAGGGATAAAATCTGGATATTTTCTCTCAGATGCTTGTTCTCAAATTCTACAGCAAAAACAGGTATTATAACGGGGATTCTATTGTAATTATATGTGTTTTTAGGCTGATATAGATTGGACAAACCATATTAGCAATAATATGATGGTAGATGAATTCCTAGCTTGTTTCCAGGATGGTTTATTAGATGAGTGCATTGAGGAACCAATTAGGGCATAGGCTATCCTAGGCTTAATATTATGCAATGAGAAAGGGTTTTTAATAACATTTAATAATAAAATTTAAATAACAATTAAAAATTGTGTTGCATGAAGTCCTTTTGAGGAAAGTGACCATAACATGAGAGAATTCTTTGTTGGGTTAGAAAGTCAAGTGGTTCAATCCAAAACTCAGATCCAACTCTAAACTAAGGAATCTACGAAGATATGAGGCATGAGTTAACTGCGATAGATTAGAGAAATCCATTAGAAGACATGACAGTGGATAAGAAATGGATAATATTTAAGAAATGAATGTTTGCATTGCAACTGTTACACATTTATCTCTAGTGCAACAGGAAAGGTAGTTGAACTATTGCTAAAAATAAAATTAAGGATACAATTAGAGCCTAAGAGGAGTAACTTAGAATTTATCGAAGAAGGACCAAGAGATTGAATGGGGGAGAAATGGAGTATGAGAATAAAGTTGCAAGAAACATAGAAGTGGTTTGTAAAAATGTTAGTAAATGTGTAAAAAAATTAATGTAGGCAAATATATGTCCTGATAATCAACATCCCGAAGTATGAAAGAAGGGTGACCACGGATATAATGGAGATGTTGGTTGTCATTTTCCAAAATCGTTTAGATTCTGGAATAATTATGGAGGACTGGTGGATGACAAATATAACCCCACTATCAAAAAAAAAATGAGGAAAGGAGTAAATAGGCAATTACAAACTGGCTAACCTAATATTAGTAGGCATCAAAATTTTGCAGTCTAGTCTAATGAATATAACAACAGGACACTTAGAAATAATCAATGGGATTAGACATGGATTTATGCAAGTGAAACCATGTTGAACAAACCCATTGCAGGTCTTTGAGGAAAAATTATTAGAATTGAAAAGAGAGAACTGGTGGACATGGTGTATTTTTCAGAAAGCTTTTCATAAAATCCTGCATTGGAGGTTAGCATACAAGATAAAAGCATTTAGGATTGGAAGTAATAAACTGGATGGATTGAAAATTGATTAGCAGGCAGGTATTAGAGAGTAGGAATAAATGAGTCTTCTTTGGAGTTAAAGCCAGTGACTAGTGAGGTCCATAGCAACCTGTGCTTGGCCCCAGCTATTAGCAATATATCTCAACAATTTGGATGAGGGAATCAAATGTGATATTTCAAGTTTGTTGATGACACAAAACTAAGGAGAAACTGTAAATGCTGAGGAAGAAATACTGAGCTTTCAAACTAGCTTATCCAAGTTGAATAAATGGGTAAGTACATTGTGGATGTAGTATAGTATGGATTAGCATGAAGTTGTTTATTTCAGTAGAAGAACCAGCTTGCTCGAGTATTATATGATTGTGAGAGATTGTGAAGTGCTGATGAACAAAGAGATTGAAGGCCAAGTATGCAGGTGCAGCAAGGAGTTGGGAAGGAAACAGGTATATTAGCCTTCATTGTAAAAGTATTTGAGGACAGGAGGAAAAAATGCTTTACTCCAGCTGTACAGAGCCATGGTGATAATTGTGTACAGATTTGTTTTCCATTTTCAAAGAAAAATAGATTAGATTCCTGACACTGTGGAAACAGGCCCTTCAGCCCCACAAGTCCACACTGACCCCCCGAAGAGTAAGCCACCCAGACCCATTTCCCTCTGACTAATGGACCTAACACTATGGGCTATTTAGCATGGCCAATTCACCTAACCTGTACATCTTTAGACCATGGGAGGAAACTTGAGTATCTAGAGGAAACCCACGCAGACACAGGGAGAACGTGCAAACTCCACACAGACAGTCACCTGAGGCTGGAATCAAACCCAGGTCCCTGGCGTGGTGAAGCAGCAGTGCTGACCACTGAGCCACTGTGCTGCCCCAAAGAGAGTGGACATCAGACATCACCTGAATGACATCCTGGAATGATACATTTATTTTAGAGAGATTTGATCATCCAGGCCTAAATTCACTGGAAATTTGAAGAATGAGAATGAAATTTCTAAAACTCTGACGAGGCTGAACAGATTCAATGCAGGGATGATGCTTCCCTGACTAGGTGTCTTGATTCCATAATATGTGGTAAATGATTCAGGACTAAAGTAAGAAGAATTTCTTTCACTCAGAGTGTTAAACTTGTGAAATTTGTAACCACATAAGGTGGAGGAGGACAACTCACTACATATATTTAATAAAATATAGCTGCCTGAAGCATGCGACTGTCAGCCTGACCAGGTTCAGCAGCCTCAGGTTCCAGACTAAATGGCCACACATCAGTCTCTCAGAGCCCCCACCCACTCCTCCCCTCCATAGATCAAGTTACCTTGCTCCATCCACTGCAGATGTGGTCACAGCTATTTCCTTGCCTTTGCATAGTTTTATTTCCAGCACAATGGAAAGTTCTGGATGTAGGTTTGCTCGCTGAGCTGGAAGGTTCATTTTGGGACGTTTCATCACCCTACTAGGTAGTGAGTTGTCCTCCTCCATCTTATGTGGTTGTGAATTTTAACTATTAGAGTTGATAGTTCATCGCTGTTTACTTGTGATTAAAATTTACTAATTTATAATAAACAATAGTTATTCTTAAGAACAGCATGGTAGTTTATGTTTTGTACTGGAGAGGCTCAGCAATATCTCATCTTCCATCTCAATACCTTACATCCCTCAACATTAGGTTTAACAATTTCCGACATTTTACGCCTTCCTACATGTTCATTATACACCCCACACCGCCAGGTCTGTTCTGTATACATTGCTCCCAACATAACCAACACATTTTCAACTATTTACACTTCCCATTAGCACCCATTCAGATATAATCCTTTCCCAGCATGCTCCATCTGCCAATTTTCACCCATTTACATAACCTGTGTTTATTGTATCCTTCTATAGGTACCTGTGTCATCCTCACTACTTGTCTTCCCACCTATATTTGTGTCATAGTGGTGATAGTACATTCACTTCCAGCATCCAAGTCATTGATGTACATTGTAAATAATTGTACTGACAGCATTATTTATAATTTTTCAATGGATTAAATGTTTGCTTTGTGCAGGCTAATACATTCATCTTTAAGATTCTATAAGGTGGAGGCAAGTCTGAATTAATATAGTGCGAACAACTAATTTTTTGTGAAATCCGAAAACAGGGAACAGAAAATTCGAAGAAGCATGTGATAAGTGATACATCTGATATTGTCTATTTTACAGTGTTACTAAAAATGAAATTTGCCCCAGTAACATCAAATTATGGTGTTCTAAACATAGAATTGAAATTAAACTCAACAAAATATTGCTTGATATTTGATCGAATAAATGACATAATCAAAAATTTTAATCTCCTCCTTTCTTCAGAGGTAGTCTTCAATCTACTTGAAGGCTGGCAAAGAGCATTAAGGTGGACTGCAAAAGCTCCTATTAATATGCAAAAAGAAAAAGATTAGCAAGGATAATTGCAATCCTATAACTGGTGGAGATGGGAGACTTTTTAGTGGAGAACAGAGAAATGGCAGAAAAACTAAACTGCTAATTTTCATCTGACGTCACAGAAAATGTATCAGTAAAATTTGGAATCTAAGGGGCATGTATAATTAAAAAACTAAAATAAAATACATATTGATAAAGCGATAGTTCTTGAAAGATTAATTTGATTGAAGTTTAACACATTTCCTGAACCAGATGAATTTCATCACTGAGGGTTGAAGGAAGTAGCAATAGAAATATTTGATGCATATTATGCATAATTGTATAAATTCTGGAAAGGTTCTTGCTGACTGAAAAATCGCGAATTAAAGAATACTATTGCTGACTGAAAAATAGCGAATTAAAGAACACTATTTAAGAAAGGAGCAAGGGGATAATGGAGAAAATGGAGGAAAGTGGCTAGTATCTATAATAACGGATGTGATAAATAAACATTTATAACATTTACAATTGTGTCCTCCACAACCACCTGATGAAGGAGCAGCACTTCGAAAGCTACTGCTTCCAATTAATCCTGCTGGACTATAACCTAGTGTTGTGCGATTTTTAACCATTTACAAAAAAGTGGCAAAATTGGGTACAGTCAACGTGGATTTATGAAAACAAAAGTAAAGTTTGACAGATGTTACTTGTAATATAGATAAAACATACGGCCGTGTATTTGAATTTTTAGAAAGCTTTTGATAAGGTCCCATTCAGGAAGTTAGTAAATAAAACCAGAGCACATCTGATGAGTGAGGGCTGGGGGACGGCTGGTAAATACAGTAGTAAGGTTTGAGAATTAGGTAGTAGACAGATATCAGAAAATAATATTAAACTAATCATTCGCAGGATGATCACTTTTTTATGAGTTGAGATTAGTGTTCACAATCTACACGAATATACAGTTTCCAAATTTGCTAATGAGTGGAAGTATACTTTGTGAGAATGGTGCAAGGAGTTTTCTAGAGGATTTGGGCAAGCTGTGTGAATGGGCTAGAGCAAGGCAGATGAAATGTTATGTAAACAGCTGTAGAGTTAATCACTTTGATAGAAAGAAAAAGAACAGCAGAATATTTCTTAAATGGCAAAAGTTTGGGAAATGTGGGTGTCCAAAGAGATCTGGGTGTTCTTGTCCATGAATCATCCAATGCTAGTATATAGTGCAGCAAACAAGTAGAAAGGCAAACGGTATATGTATTTACAGTATGACTTAGGTGATGTATAGGGTAATGAATGTACCTACAGGCAAGTTTGCAGAATACACAAAACTAAATAGGAAGGCAAGCTGTAAGATGACGCAAAGAGTCTGCAGAGGGATACAGACAGGTTACGCAAATGGGTAACAACTTGGAAGGCAGGATATAATGCGGAAAACTATGAAGTTATGCACTTTAGTAGTTAGAATAGGAGAGCTGAATATTATTAAAATGGAGAAATGGAGAAAGCAGTAGAATAGAGGGATTTGGGAATCTTTGTTCAAGAATCACAGAAAGCCAGCAACCAAGTTGAGCAGGTAATAGGGAAGTGAAGTGGAATGTTTACCTTTATTTCAAAGAAAATGTGGTAGAAAAATAGGGAGGCTGTACAAGGTACGAGTCAGACCATTGCTGGAACACTGCACAAGTTGGGGCCCCAAATACAAGCATTAGAGATAGTCCAGAGAAAGTTCACTAGGCTGATACCAGTTATGGATGGACTGTTTTATGATGTGAGGCTGGTTAGATTGAACCTGTACTCACTGGAATTTAGAAGAATGAGAGGCGACTTTATTGAAACATACAAGATTTTTAGTGTAAAGATTGTTTGGAAAGATTGTTTCTCCTTGCAGAAGTCTGAGATCAGAGGGCATTATATCAGAATAAAGGGTTGCACGCATAAAACAAATGAGGATGAATTTAAATTCTCATAGAGTAGGAATTTGTGGAATTATTTACTGAGAGAGCTGATGATGTTGTGGCATTAAGTATATTCAATGCTGAGTAGGAAACATTTTTAATCAGTAAGGGAATCAATGGTTTTGAGGAATAGGCAAGAAAATGAAGTTGAGGATTATCAAATTGGCCATGATCTCACTGAATGACAGAGCAGTCTCAATGGGATGAACAGCACACTTGTGCTCCTACAACCTGTGGTCTTATGGACTCTAGCAAAATTTCATTGTTATTATCAGGTGAATTCATAATGGACAACAAAGACGTGATGGTCTGGTTGAACAAATAATTTGGATCTGTCTTCACAAAGGAGGACATAGATAACCTTCAGGAAATGCTAAGGGACAGAGGAAGGAAGAACTGAAGGAAATCCTCATTCGTCAAAAAATGGTATTGGGGAAATTGATGGGATTAAAACCCAATAAGTATCCAGGGTCTGATGCTCTGCTTCCCAGATTATTTAAGAAGTAGCCCTAGAAATAGACGACACATTAGTGATCATTTTCCAGAATTCTATAGATTTGGAAGAGTTCCAATGGACTGCAGGGTAGCTAATGTAATCTTACTTTCTAAACAAAAGGACAGAGAAAAAAAACAGGGAAGCCTGTTAGCCTGACATCAGTATTGGGGAAAATGCTGGAGTCAATCATTAAGGATGTAATAACTAAGTATTTGGAAAGCAGTGACAGAATTGGTCTTGGTCAGCATTGATTCACTAAAGGGAAATCATGCTTGACAAATCTTTTGGAATTTTTTGAGGGTGTGACCAGTAGAGTGGACAAAAGTGAATCAGTGGATGTTGTGCATCTGGACTTTCAAAAGGCTTTTGGCAAGGTCCTACACAGACATTAGTGAGGAAAATTAAAGCTCGTGGTGTAGGATGTTACGAATTGACATGGACACAGAAGTGGCTGGCACTCAGGAGGTAGACAGTGGCAGGCAATAACAAGTAGGGTATTGCAGGGTTCAGTGCTAGGACCCCTAGCTGTTCACAATATACAGAAATTGAATGCAATATCTCCAAATTTTGAGATGACATGAAGCTGGGTGGCAGTGTGTGTTGGTAGGAGGATGTTAAGAGGCTGTGGGGTGATTTGGCAAGGCTGCTTAATGTACAAATACTTGGCTAATGCAATGTAATGTGAATAAGTGTGAGGTCATCCACTTTAGTCACAAGAAAAGGAAGACAGCTTATTATCTGACTGGTGGTGGTTTAGGAAAAGGTGAGGTGCAGCGAGACCTGGATGTCATGGTGGAACAGTTGCTGAAGGTTGGCATGTAGGAGCAGCAGGCTGTGAGGAAAGCTAATGGTATATGGGCCTTCATAGTGAGAGGATCTGAGTATCTGAGTAGGGATAGCTTCCTGCAGTTATACAGGGCCTTGGTGAGGCAATACCTTGAGTATTGTGTGCAGTTTTGGTCTCCTATTCTGAGGAAGGAAATTCTTGCTATTGAGGGAGTCCAGCGAAGGTTCACCCGACTGATCCCCGGGATGGCAGGACTGACATATGAGGAAAGACCGGATTGACTGGGCTTGTACTCACTAGAACTTAGAAGAATGAGGGGGGAGTTTCATAGAAACATATAAAATCCTGACGGGACTGGACAGACTAGATATGGGAAGAATATTCCTGATGTTAGGGAAATCCAGAAGTACGGGGTCACTGTCTAAGAATAAGGGATAAGTCATCCAGGACAGCAATGAAGAGGAATTTCTTCACTCAGAGAGTTGTGAATCTATGGAATTCTCTCCCACAGGAAGCTGTTGGGGCCAGTTTGTTAGATATGTTCAAAAGGGAGCTGGACGTGAGCCTTGCGGCTAAAGGGATCAAAAGGTTTGGAGAGAAAGCGGGAATGGGATACTGAAATTGCCTGATCAGCCATGAATGATGGTGCGGGCTTGAAGGGCCAAATGGCCTACTTCTGCACCTATTTTCTATGTTTCCATGTTTCAGCTGGAGACTGGGAGAAAGTCTTAGAATTTCTCAGCCACACCCTCTAAGTTGTGCTCAAATATGAAAGCAATGAAACTGACCCTGACATAACGTGAGTAGGATTTTTCAGTTTGTTTTCTAACATGCTACAACAAAGAAAAAATATATGATAGAAATTAATATAATCGAAACAATGTCATTCACAGCAATGCCTTTTAAAAAGAACTCCAATGTTATTCAAGTCAAAGAACTGTCAATTGACGTTAGACTATTCTGGTGTTGCAACACTTACTGTGATCAGTGATTACAGTGTCTCCTATGCGAAATGTTGTACCATTGCCCAAATACAAATAAAAGAATGAAGAAAAATTGCCCAGTTTTTATGGTGAGAATAACTGTTAGCCTTTCAACATTTGCCATGCACGTGTAGGAAATGGAAGCAGGAAGAATCCTTTTGTCCCCTCAAGCTTGCTCTGCAATCAGTAATGTAATTAATAGATGATATTCTGGCTGGAAATATCTGAATGCCATTTTCCTGCACTAGTCCAATATCCCCTAATGTCTCTTTAATAGCAAGAACTTGATTGATCTCTTGTCTTGAAATTATTCCATGATTGAATCTCCACATTCCATGACAGAGAATCCCAAGGATTCATCTCCTGCCCTGGAATGAAGATATTCTTTCTTATTTCAGTCCTAAATGTCCTACCTCTTATTCTGAGTCTGTGACCCCTCGTTTGGGACCCCAACCCTGCTGACATCTACTGTTTGGAGCCTACATGAATTTTGTCACTGCTTGTCTGTTTAATAAAGGAAATCTGAAAGCAACCTCTGTAGTTTGCAAGTTACTGTGTACATCCCAAAGTTGCTGCCATAGCTAATATACTCCTACACAATCATGCTGTTGGAGTACTCCTCAGTACACTCAGAACTGAAATCATTGCACAGAAGATTTGGAAAGTGATGTAGTATGTTTTGTCAAATTTCATCCTGAGCAGTTCTGTAATGCAAGACACTGTGCTCAATGTACTGTTTGCAGGGATGCAGACCAAACCAAATATCAAATACTGAGAGAGGACCATTGATTTAGTGAAAGGGGCTCTTTGGTCTGCAAAAAACCTGCTGGTCTTCCAGTGTACAGAGCTGTCAGTGCTACCTACTCCACTAATCAGCACTAATATTTCTTTTTACGTAACTTGCTTTATACTTCCTGTTTTAGACCCTGCTCTGAGAGGATATTTCAATTTCATTGGGTATTACTGTTCTTCCTTTTGTCTGCTCACAGCCAAGATTGCCTGTAGAGGATGTGATGTTGCATTACTTGAAATCTCCACTGAGTTCAATGACCTTCAACATTGAGCATAATTCCTTCTCTGCTGATCTAAAACCCCAGGGCACTCTCCTTGTTGATTATGGCATTTTATTGCATTCAGGAGAAAGTGAGGACTGCAGATGCTGGAGATCAGAGCTGAAAATGTGTTGCTGGAAAAGCGCAGCAGGTCAGGCAGCATCCAAGGAGCAGGAGAATCGACGTTTCAAGCATGAGCCCTTCTTCAGGAATGAGGAGAGTGTGCCAAGCAGACTAAGATAAAAGGTAGGGAGGAGGGACTTGGGGGAGGGGCGTTGGAAATGCGATAGGTGGAAGGAGGTGAAGGTGAGTGTGATAGGCCAGAGTGGGGGTGGGGGCGGAGAGGTCAGGAAGAAGATTGCAGGTTAGGAAGGTGGTGCTGAGTTCGAGGGTTGGGACTGAGACAAGGTGGGGGGAAGGGAAATGAGGAAACTGGAGAAAACTGAGTTCATCCCTTGTGGTTGGAAGGTTCCTAGGCGGAAGATGAGGCACTCTTCCTCCAGCCGTTGTGTTGCTATGGTTTGGCGACGAAGGAGTCCAAGGACCTGCATGTCCTTGGTGGAGTGGGAGGGGGAGTTAAAGTGATGAGCCACGGGGTGATTGGGTTGGTTGGTTCGGGTGTCCCAGAGGTGTTCTCTGAAACGTTCTGCAAGTAGGCGGCCTGTCTCCCCAATATAGAGGAGGCCACATCGGGTGCAGCGGATGCAGTAAGTGATGTGTGTGGAGGTGCAGGTGAATTTGTGGCAGATATGGAAGGATCCCTTCGGGCCTTGGAGGGAAGTAAGGGGGAGGTGTGGGCGCAAGTTTTGCATTTCTTGCGGTTGCAGGGGAAGGTGCCGGGAGTGGAGGTTGGGTTGGTGGGGGGTGTGGACCTGACAAGGGAGTCAGGGAGGGAGTCGTCTTTTCAGAATGCTGATAGGGGAGGGGAGGGAAATATATCCCTTGTGTTGGGGTCTGTTTGGAGGTGGCGGAAATGACAACGGATGATATGATATATATGGAGGTTGGTGGGGTGGTAGGTGAGGACCAGTGGGGTTCTGTCCTGGAGGCGATTGGAGGGGTGGGGCTCAAGGGTGGAGGAGATGCGGTGGAGAGCATCGTCGATCACGTCTGGGGGGATATTGCGGTCTTTGAAGAAGGCCATCTGGGTTGTTTAGTATTGGAACTGGTCCTCCTGGGAGCAGATGCGGCGGAGACGAAGGAATTGGGAATATGGGATGCCGTTTTTACAGGGGGCAGGGTGGGAGGAGGTATAGTCAAGGTAACTGTGGGAGTCGGTCGGTTTATAGTAAATGTCCGTGTTGATTCGGTCGCCTGAGATAGAAATGGAAAGGTCGAGGAAGGGGAGGGAGGAGTCTGAGACGGTCCAGGTAAATTTGAGGTTGGGGTGGAAGGAGAAGCCATGGGCACCTGCATGGGCCCCAGCTATGCCTGCCTCTTCGTAGGATATGTGGAACAGTCCATCTTCCGCAGCTACACTGGAACCAACCCCCACCTTTTCCTCCGCTACATCAATGACTGTATCGGCGCTGCCTCGTGCTCCCACGAGGAGGTTGAACAGTTCATCCACTTTACCAACACCTTCCACCCCGACCTCAAATTTACCTGGACTGTCACAGACTCCTCCCTCTCCTTCCTAGACCTCTCCATTTCTATCTCCGGCGACCGAATCAACACGGACATTTACTATAAACCGACCGACTCCCACATCTACCTAGACTACACCTCCTCCCACCCTGCCCCCTGTAAAAACGCCATCCCATATTCCCAATTCCTTCGTCTCCGCCGCATCTGCTCCCAGGAGGATCAGTTCCAATACCGAACAACCCAGATGGCCTCCTTCTTCAAAGACCGCAATTTCCCCCCAGACGTGATCGACGATGCTCTCCACCGCATCTCCTCCACTTCCCGCTCCTCCGCCCTTTAGCCCCGCCCCTCCAATCGCCACCAGGACAGAACCCCACTGGTCCTCACCTACCACCCCACCAACCTCCATATACATCATATCATCCATCGTCATTTCCACCACCTCCAAACAGACCCCACCACCAGGGATATATTTCCCTCCCCTCTCCTATCAGCATTCTGAAAAGACGACTCCCTCCCTGACTCCCTTGTCAGGTCCACACCCCCCACCAACCCAACCTCCACTCCTGGCACCTTCCCCTGCAACCGCAAGAAATGCAAAACTTGCGCCCACACCTCCCCCTTACTTCCCTCCAAGGCCCGAAGGGATCCTTCCATATCTGCCACAAATTCACCTGCACCTCCACACACATCACTTACTGCATCCGCTGCACCCGATGTGGCCTCCTCTATATTGGGGAGACAGGCCGCCTACTTGCGGAAGGTTTCAGAGAACACCTCTGGGACACCCGGACCAACCAACCCAACCACCCCGTGGCTCAACACTTCAACTCCCCCTCCCACTCCACCAAGGACATGCAGGTCCTTGGACTCCTCCATCGCCAGACCATAGCAACACGACGGCTGGAGGAAGAGTGCCTCATCTTCCGCCTAGGAACCCTCCAACCACAAGGGATGAACTCAGATTTCTCCAGTTTCCTCATTTCCCCTCCCCCCACCTTGTCTCAGTCCCAACCCTCGAACTCAGCACCACCTTCCTAACCTGCAATCTTCTTCCTGACCTCTCCGCCCCCACCCCCACTCCAGCCTATCACCCTCACCTTAACCTCCTTCCGCCTATCGCATTTCCAACGCCCCTCCCCCAAGTCCCTCCTCCCTACCTTTTATCTTAGCCTGCTTGGCACACTCTCCTCATTCCTGAAGAAGGGCTCATGCCCGAAACGTCGATTCTCCTGCTCCTTGGATTCTGCCTGACCTGCTGTGCTTTTCCAGCAACACATTTTCAGCTTTTCTTGCATTCAGTTAATTTACCCTTATTATATTCTGTTTATTATATTATTTTCAGCCATTTACCCTCAAAGGAATCCACTGCAATTAAAAATCCCCAAAAAAACCCTGCAAATTTCCAATTTTACATCGGAGGATCCTGTTTTATAATGTCCATAGACTTGATATTGTCAGATTAGCATGAGAAGTTTTTGGTCTTCCTGTTAATGCAGAGAGAAAATATATTCCAGTTTTGGGGCACTGTAAAACAAAATATTGTGCTTGTGAGGGTAAGTTTAATCATTCGAAAAGTGCTGGTCATATTTAATGTAACACATAACAATAAATTTAACAATCCATTTCTGGTTCTCAGTAATTGTCATGAGAACTGTCTTTGATATGTTAATTGGTGGCACCATAAATAGCCAAATCATTCTTAATTCCTTGTAACATTTTCCATGTGATGTAGACTTTCCTTTTGTTCAACAAGCAATGTATCAGAATGCAGACATGTTTTATGAATTTCATCAAAGTACAACTCATTTTATTTAATCTCACATTGGTAAAAGTACACTATTAACTGTACTCTCTTCAGATACTGATGTGAACTGTGTGCTACCAGTAATTTCCTTTTTTTTTGACAAATTATAATGTTTTGCTGTGCATTAATACGAGTAATTCCTCACTCGAAATTGAATTGTTGGGGCCAATTTATAGTTAATATCTATGAATGAAACAAAATCTAGCAATTGTGATTAATGTAGTTAATGAACTTGTTTCCCATCAACAATAACAAGTTCGTGGAATCATAGAAGTGTGGAAGCAGGCCATTTGGCCGATCAACTGTTGTCACTGACCCTCTGAACACCATCCCACCCAGACCCATTCCTCTACCTTATCTCTGTAACCCTGCATTTCCGATGGCTAATCCACCTAACGTGCACATCTCTGGTCAATATAGGCAATTTTGCATGGCCAGTTCACCCAATCTGCACATCCTTGGACTTTGGGAGGAAACTAGAGCACCCAGATGAAACCCACATAGAATTGGTAAGAAGAGGCAAATTCCACACAGACATATTGAATGGTGAGTAGGCCTGAAGAGCCGAATGAACTATTCCTGCTCTTCTTGTACATGTTTTTAAAGGCTAATAGAGGGAGAAGGATTGAGGAGCCTCGTGAGGGGTGCAAGGGGAATGGGGGTATGGGTGAGTTTTCAAGGCTAATTAGGAATATACAAAGGGGTGGATGATCACAGGGTGGCTTCCTCCACAGGGCACAAAATACCTTTCCAAAGGAGATAATCCCCTAACTTTCCACCTTTTTCACCAAAGCTTGTGCGAAAATTTGCCTCCCACTCTTGTCAATCTTCCACTGGCCAGTAGATTATAATAGACAAAGTGTGTGAATACCTTAACAAGTGAATAATTGAGCTCTAATGGACATACTTTCCAACCTCTCAGATTGATAGGGATTATGTTGAGCATGGATGTGAAGGCGATGAGTTAGCATCTACATATGTTACACACACACACACGCACACACACACGCACACACACCCGAAGTCAAAGAAGGCCTTCTAAGCTAGCCCCAAGTCTTTGACTGGAGCTTGCATCAATTGTCTGAATTCTAAGTCAGAAGTATTACCACTGAACCAAGATCTATAAAGGCACTGATATAAATTCATCATTAATTCCCATCTACCATCAATACCAGAAGAATATGTAACTTTTAAGGAATTAAAGCTTAGTGCTGAGTACATAGGATAAATACATTTCCAGGATCAGCAAGTTCAGACTAAACAAGCATGACCTGAAGTGGATTAATAAACAAATCGAAAGTAAAATAAAGCTGGAAAATTATGTCTGCAAACACTGCAGAGGGAAAGGTCAAGGAGTTCACTGGGAGAACAGAGTAAGGTATAGAAATACATAAAGACGTAGTGCATACCTAAGGATGGTTCTCTATGTTAATGCGTGCTGTAAAGATGAATATGGCAAAAATGTTAAGGTGGTCACAGTTTCAAAGGAAGGGAAAATAAAAGAAGCTTATCGTTCAAAGGGAAATGTGTAACAATTAGAAATTGTATTATTATCTCAACAATGAGAGAGTAATCAGGCAAAATGGGACAAACTTAAAAGATGTAAACAGACTAGAAATAAAGGGGAAAATTTTAACTTGCAGGAATACTTAAGTTTGGAAGTGGCATCGGTTTAAAATTATTGAAATTGATGCTGCTTTCAGAAGTCAGCTCCACCTGCCGTTTTCCATATTTGACGACAGCAAATTAAACTGTATAGTTACAATCATTTCAAGAGAGGCATACTGCCAAATTTAATATGTTAATTGCTCAGTTACATCAAAATTAACATTGTTTTTACAATTGAACTGTGGTTCCACTCATTTCCTGGAATCGCCAATGGAAGTAAAGCAAGAGTACAATGGTAAGTTATGACAGGGAAATATGCTAATTATTACTGAAACCTCACAGCTGTTTTCTTGCCTGTTTATATGAAAGGTTTTGTTCAAACCACTTGGGCTGAGATTATTGTCATGGCTGGAAAATGGCTACATCAGACCCCGACGTTGGATTTCTTTTCGATTATGTTAGTTTGGTTTGGACCTCAGAAAAGGTTAACACCAACAGGCGAATAGACAGTATCAGACTGCTCCTCACAGATATATCACACCTCAGGAGAGAAGTAATGAACTTTGGGCTGAGAACACAGGAGACCAAGCCTGCAAAGCCTAAGGTATAGGGAAAGGATCAGTTTCGTTAACATATCAGAACATCAAGAGACATTGGTAAAATCTTACACTCTGCCTCCCACTAAACAGTCAAAGGGAAATTGAGAAACAAATTTGTAAGGAGATTTCAGCTATCTGTAAGAATAATAGGGTGATTATGGTAGGGGATTTTAACTTTCCAAACATAGACTGGGACTGCCATAGTGTTAAGGGTTTAGATGGAGAGGAATCTGTTAAGTGTGGACAAGAAAATTTTCTGATTCAATATGTGGATGTACCTACTAGAGAAGGTGCAAAACTTGATTTACTCTTGGGAAATAGGACAGGGCAGATGACTGAGGTGTCACTGGGAGAGCACTTTGGGGCCAGCGACCATAATTCTATCAGATTTAAAATAGTGATGGAAAAGGATAGACCAGATCTAAAAGTTGAAGTTCTAAACTGGAGAAAGGCCAATTTTGACAGTATTAAGGCAAGAACTTTCGAAAGCTGATTGGGGGCAGATGTTCGCATGTAAAGGTACGGTTGGAAAATGGGAAGCCTTCAGAAATGAGATAACGAGAATCCAGAGAAAGTATATTCCTGTCAGGGTAAAAGGGAAGGCTGGGGGGTATAGCGAATGATGGATGACTAAAGAAATTAAAGGTTTGGTTAAGGAAAAGAAGGAAGCATATGTAAGGTACAGACAGGATAAATCGAGTGAACCCTTAGAAGAGTATAAAGGCATAAGAGTATACTTAAGAGGGAAATCTGGACGGCAAAAAGGGGACATGAGATAGCTTTGGCAAATAGAATTAAGGAGAATCCAAAGGGTTTTTACAAATACATTAAGGACAAAAGTGTAACTAGGGAGAGAATAGGGCCCCTCAAAGGTTAGTAAGGCAGCCTTTGTGTGGAGCCACAGAAAATGGGGGAGATACTAAGCGAGCATTTTGCATCAGTAGTTACTGTGGAAAAGGAAATGAAAGATGTAGAGTTTAGGTAAATAGCTGGTGACCCCTTGCAAAATGTCCAAATTACAGAGGAGGAAGTGCTGGATGTCTTGAAACGCATTAAGGTGGATAAATCGCCAGGACCTGATTAGGTGTACCCTAGAACTCTGTGGGAAGCTGGGGAAGTGATTTCTGGGCCTCTTGCTGAGATGTTTTCATCATCAATAGTCACAGGTGAGGTGCTGGAAGACTGAAGGTTGGCGAAGGTGGTGCCACTGTTTAAGAAGAGTAGTAAGGACAAGCCAGGGAACTATAGACCAGTGAGCCTGACCTTGGTGGTGGGGAAGTTGTTGGAGAGAATCCTGAGGGACAGGATGTACATGTATTTGGAAAGGCAAGGACTGATTAGGGATAATCAACATGGCTTTGTGCATGGGAAATCATGTCGCACAAACTTGATTGAGTTTTTGAAGAAGTAACAAAGAGGATTGATGAGGGCAGAGCGATAGGTGTGATCTATATGGACTTCAGTAAGGCATTTGACAAGGTTCCTCATGGGAGATTGATTAGCAAGGTTAGATCTCACAGAATACAGGGAGAACTAGCCATTTGGATACAGAACTGGCTCAAAGGTAGAAGTCAGAGAGTGGTGGTGGAAGGTAGTTTTTCAAACTGGAGGCTTGTGACCAGTGAAGTGCCACAAGGATCAGTGCTGGGTCCTCTACTTTTTGTCATTTACATAAATGTTTTGGATGCAAGCATAAGTGGTACAGTTAGTAAGTTTGCAGATGATACCAAGTGGACAGCAAAGAGGGTTATCTCAGATTACAACAGGATCTTGACCAAGTGGGTCAATGGACAGAGAAGTGGCAGATGGAGTTTAATTCAGATAAATGCAAGGTGGTGTATTTTGGGAAGGCAAATCTTAGCAGGGCGTATATACTTGATGGTAAGGTCCTAGGGAGTGTCGCTGAACAAACAGACCTTGGAGTGCAGGTTTATAGTTCCTTGAAAGTGGAGTTGCAGGTAGATAGGATAGTGAAGAAGGTGTTTGGTATGCTTTCCTTTCTTGGTCAGAGTATTGAGTACAGGAGTTGGGAGGTCATGTTGCGGCTGTACAGGACATTGGTTAGGCCACTGTTGGAATATTGCATGCAATTCTGGTCTTCTTCCTATCGGAAAGATGTTGTGAAACTTGAAAAGGTTCAGAAAATATTTACAAGGATGTTGCCAGGGTTGGAGGTTTTGAGCTATAGGGAGAGGCTGAATCGGCTGGGACTGTTTCCCTGGAGCGTCGGAGGCTGAGGGGTGACGTTATAGAGGTTTACAAAATTATGAGGGTCATGGATAGGATAAATAGACAAAGTCTTTTCTCTGGGGTGGGGGAATCCATAACTAGAGGGCATAGGTTTAGGGTGAGAGGGGAAAGATATAAAAGAGACCTAAGGGGCAACGTTTTTACACACAGTGGTACGTGTATGGAATGAGCTGACAGAGGAAGTAGTGGTGGCTGGTACAATTGCAACATTTTAGAGGCATTTGGATGGGTATGTGAATAGGAAGGGTTTGGAGGGATATGAGCCGGTTGCTGGAAGGTAGGACTAGATTGGGATGGGATATCTGGTCGGCATGGACGGGTTGAACCGAAGGGTCTGTTTCCATACTGTACATCTCTTTGACTCTAAACAGGTGACTGGTGCCCTGTTTGCCAGCCAGAGTGAACAGCCACTTGGTTTGCAGCTCTAGCTTGTTTCCCATTTTTGAACTGTGCCCATGTGGCACAGTGCTGCTAGGAAGTGAGTTGCAAGTTTTTCACCCACTGATGGTGAAGGAAGGGTGATATATTTTCAAATCAGGATGGTATGCAACCTAGAGGGGAACATGGAGATGGTGACATTCCCATTCGCCAACTACCCTTGTTCTTCCAAGTGATGGAGGCCATAGGTTTGGAAGATGCTGTTGAAGAAATCCTGGTGAATTGAGTATATCATGGGAATAATACGCATTGCTGCTATAGTGCACTGGCGATAGAGGAACTGGATGGTCTGAACTGCCCTTTCCAAAGTGTAACAAATTCAGGGACAGACCTCTAAAATCTACGATCAAAGTTTAGAATATTTAAACATGTATAACAGTTTTAACAGATATCATAAATTAAAATCATAATTAAAATCCTTATCTGACTTTAAGCTGGAGACTGACCTCATGGTGTGTGTCTCCAGCTCATGGCATCACTAGGGACAATGCCAATGTATCACACTGGAAGACACTCTTCTGATACTATGCCCTGCTGCAAGCAAAGGTGAACATTTTCAATGCAACCGACAAACAAGTTAAGTACAGATATTTTTCTGTAGTCAGCTACTGGTTCAAAGCTGACAGGAAAATCTGAACCAATACTTAAAATTGGAGCTGATCAAGTAGAATCCTTTGCCCTGGATGATGTCATTTCTTGAGTGTTGTAGGAACTTTACGTATCCAAGCAAATAGAGGGCACAGTGTTCCATCAAAATCCTGACTTATGCTTTGTAGATGGTGAACAGGTTATGGAGAGTAAGGAGATGAGTTACTCATTACGGCATTCCCACCCTCTGACCTGCTCTTGTGACAACAGTATTTCTATGATCAGTCCAATTTAGTTTTTGCTCATGTTATTGCGATGGATGTTGATTGTGGTGATAGAATGATAGTAATGCCGGCGAAGAGGAAATGGAGGTGATTAGATTTTTAAAAAAGACAGAAATTGCTGGAAAATCTCAGCAGGCCTGGCAGCAACTGTGGACAGAAATCAGGGTTAGCGTTTCGGATAGAGTGACCCTTCCTCAAAACATCTGCTTATAGCACCAGGGACCTGGGTTAGATTCTACCCTCGGGCAACTGTCTGTTTGGAGTTTGCACCTTCTCCCTCTATCTACAGGGGTTTTCTCCAGGTGCTCTGGTTTCCTCCCACAGTTGGAAAATGTGCAGGTTAGGTGGATTGGCCATGCAAAATTGCCCATAATGTGCATAGATGTGCAGCCAAATGGATTAGCCATGGGTGGCATGGTGGCTCAGTTGTTAGCAGTGTTGCCTCACAGCACTAGGGTCCCAGGTTCAATTCCATCCTTTGGCGACTGTCTGTTTGGCATTTGCACATTCTCCCTGTGTCTGCGTGGGTTTCCTCCCACAGTCCAAAGATGTGCAGGGCAGATGAATTGGCCATGCTAAATTGCCCATCGTGTTAGGTGCATGAGTCAGAGGGAAATGGTCTGGGTGGGTTACTCTTCGGAGGGTCGATGTGGACTTGGTGGGCCGAAGGGCCTGTTTCCACACTGTAGGGAATCTAATCCATAGGGCTCGGAAATGGGCCAGATCTGGGTGCAATGCTTTTCGGAGTGTCAGTGTGGACTCGATGGGCTGAATGGCTCGTTTCCACACTGTTGTAATTCTATGTTAGCCAGGAAGACTTTCAAGAGCCAACTGGAGAGAGTGTGTTTTTGTTGTTCTTGAAGCCTCTGTCAATATTAGATGGTTAATCTGATTTTAGTCTGATTCAATGCTTTTTGTATCAGTGTGGCTGCTGCTCAGAGGACATTAAGAATCAATCTATTGCTAGTGTACATGGTCAAAACAGTGCAGACCGTGCCATATTTTCCTAATGTTTTCAAATGACAAATGACAATGACAAGCTATTTCTGAGGTGAAACTATGGATCAAGTTTATTAGATATGATTGACAGAAGCAAGAATAAAGACAGCAGTATATTGAACTAGTTAAATACCTAACTTAAATTGCAGTGTCTCTTTCAAAACTGAATATCTCAGTGTTCTCACATGTTTCACAAGGTGTGCCATCTTTAAATAGTTTTAAATTTGAAAAGCAACTGCGAGAACATGGAGACAAACAGCTGAAACAAATCAGCCTTTCTACCTCTGTATTCGCAAAATAGTGAAATTAAACCAAACAACCCCAAATAATCACGCCAATGGTTCCGAACCAGAGTTTTGAATAATCAATCCCAAACTTTGTGAATAATTAATTTCCAGACACCAATTCTGTAGCACCAATAACTTTAGCAGAAAGAAAATTAAATAACATAGTAATGTCTCTGGTTTAAGGCCAAAACATTTCAGCCCCCATTCACGAAAAAGTCAGACAGACAAACATACAAACAAACATAGTTAGGGGAAAAGTAAAAGAACCAATGAAGATACATTACTTACATGGCTTTCCTAATGCATTTTTTCACTGGCAAAAATGTGGACTTCTTGGTTGTATTTCTGAAATGTTGATCAGGGTCACCTTCTCAGTTCAGATAAGAGTGATGCTGGAAAAGCACAGCAGGTCAGGCAGCATCCGAGGAGCAGGAAAATCGACGTTTCAGGCAAAAGCCCTTCATCAGGAACCTTCTCAGTTCACTCAGACAAAAGTGGCAATGCCTCTAACTCAGTTTTCTACCCTCTGGACTTCTGGAGGTTAGTGTAACAGATTAGGCAGGAAACTTTCAAACGTACAGGACATTGGTTAGGCAACTATGGAATATTGCATGCAATTCTGGTCTCCCTGATATAAGAAGAATGCTGTGAAACTTGAAAGGGTTCCAAAAAGATTTACAAGGATGCAGCCAGGGTTGGAAGGGTTGAGCTATAGGGAGAGGCTGAATAGGCTGGGACTATTTTCCCTGGAGCATCAGAGGCTGAGAAGTGTCCTTTTAGAGATTTATAAAATCATGAAGGGCATGGATAAGATGAATATTCGAGGTCTTTTTTTCCTGGAGTGGGACAGTCCAAAACTAGAGGGCATAGATTTAAGATAAGAGGGGAAAGATTTAAAGAGACCTAAAGGACTATTTGTTCTTGCAGAGGGTGGTACATGTATGGAATGAGCTGCCTGAGGAAGTGGTGGAGGCTAGTACAATTGCAACATTTAAAAGGCATCTGGATGGGTATATGAATAGGAAGGATTTATAGGGATATGGGCCAAATCTTGGCATATAGGACTAGATTTATTTAGGTTAGCTGGTTGGCATGGGCGAGTTGGACCAAAGGGTCTGTTTATGTGCTGTAGATCTCTATAACTCAATGATTCTAAAACTGATATCATGCTACTGAAAGAAAAGAGTTTGAAAGCATGTAGAGTTCCGTGTCCCTGTCACAAACCTTTCCCAGCTATTAATGCACTTCGAGAAGGAAATGGAGCAGGCAACTGACCAAGAGACTGTGGAGATGAACACCACAACCCAAAAGTATTTGAAGATCTGGCACAGTAGAAAACAAAATCCATTGTAAGTTTAAGATCATGTATCTGTATAATTGCTGCATGTAGTGAGCCCACAGTCTTGGTCAGACTAAGGGAGAATTATGCAATCATCTGCAATCAGGCTTGTAGACTGCACTACTGTATGGACGGGTGTGATTTTATACACACAATTTGATTTGTGCATCTATTTTAGCATTTTAGCAATTCTCCTGCTGTAAGATGGGACCACCATTGTTTCATTCATTATTTCTAATTGCTATAGTTTGCAGAGTCTGTTTGAATAGCATCAGTGTGCTGTAAATTCCGCTCGCCTCCCCACCACCACCACCAACTTCTTCCAACTCATTTTCTGACACACTGCTGTATTTTCAGGGAAAGAGAAGGAATCAAAAATCACACGATCTACACAACCATGAACTATCTATGTTGGAGTACCAGTGCAGACTACAGTATATATGTGTTCTCCTTCTCCACAAGAAGCTTCCAACTGTACAAGAATCAAGAAAGCATCCAAACTTTCAATACTTCCCTTCCACCAAAGATCTAAAAATGGGACAGATCTCCTGTCCATCAGAATGGGGTCTTCTATTCGGTCTGATTCTTCAGGCTTTATGCCAATGAGATTGATTTTGTCTTGATGTAGTCAATTGACATTTTTCAATTCTGAACATTGAAATTGCATGTCTCTATTTGTTCAAAGAATTTCCATTTTAATATTCTGAGACACCAGGGGATGACTCTTTGAAAGTAAGTCAGAATGTAATCAATGTCATCATTTATTATTAAACGCATTAAATCCTGAACTATTTACTTAACTGTATTAAGCATCTAATTAATGTCCTCTGAAGAAGCTAATTGATACTACATAAATGAGTTTGGGTATAATATTCATAATTTTTAAGTCAATACATGAATAAAGTTACACTTTAATAAATCACTGAAATGATTCTACATCAATATTTTGAAGTAGAGCAATGGAGCTCCCCCCAGTGTTCTGACCAAATACGTAAACCCCAACAGCTGAAACAGATTACAGTATCTGATTATTATCACACTACTGTTTGTCAGACCTTGCTGTGCACAAATTGGCTACTGGGTTTCCTGTATTACAATAGGGTGGCTATATTTAAAATGTGCTTCATAAGCTTTAAAGTACTTTGGGCCATTCTGAAAGACACAATATGACTAAATGTCTGGGGGTTCTTCTGGTGCAGTGATAGTGTCCCTGCCTCTGATCAAGAAGGCCTGATGTCATGCCCCACCTGCTCCGAAGATGAGTAATACCACATCTGAACAATTTAATTTCAATATTCTGCAACGCCAAGTCTTTTCATCCATATCAATTTTTCCAGCCTTCCTTCTCATTCATCATAAGGTACAAAGTAAACTGCGATAGTAACCATTTTACCGGTCCACTGCACTCAAACTTTGACATTCTCTCCTCTAGAATCTTTGTAAAACTATGTCCTCTGTGATAGGCTATGTGCTGGGAAAAGTCGGATTTTTCTTTGTGTGATGTCTCTTTAGGAACAAAATATTTTGATGAGTATTTTGCTTGCGTTCCTGATTGTAAGTTCATGGGGTTGCATCAGGATAAGCAGCTGGGGGCTGTGTCAAAATATTTTATGATGAAATATTCTTTCTGTTTAGCTGTTTCAAAGGCTGGAAATTTATGAAAAGAGGATTTTTTTCAGTTTTGTAACAGATAACTGGATCCTGGTGTTGAAATATGTCCCTGAGAACAGTCCCAAGATGTCACTGCAGGAATTTCTCAAAGTAATGTCCTAGGCCTAACCATTTTCTACTGCTTCATCAATAACCTTCCCGCTCTCCTAAGTCAGAATGGGATGTCCCCAGGTGATTTCACAATGTTCAGCACAATTCATGACTTCTCAGATATTGAAGGCATCTGCGTCCATATGCAGCAAGACCTGGATATCAATCAGGCTAGGACTGATAAGTTGCAAGTACGTAGATGAGAACACCACCACCCACAAGTTCCCCTTCAAATCATACAACAATCTAACTCAGAATATATTGTCATTCCTTCACTATGTGAAATTAAAATCCTGCAAATCCCTTTCTAAATGCCCTGTGGATCCGTCAATACCATATACATTGCATCAGGTGGGAAAGGCAGCTTTCCACGAAATCTCAGGGGGAGTTATGAATGGAGAATAATTACTGACATGGCAAGAAACACCCATATTCCATGAGAGAATTAAAAAGAAGCAGAGACTGGGTATACCGTTGGATTAGACAGAACACTGAATCCAGGAGGCATGAGATTTTTGTGAATTGAGCAATATACTGTCCTTTGCTGTCATTGAAATAGCACCCACCAGAGGTGTACAGAGGTTGATAAAATAGTCTCTGGGGATTCTCTGCCTTGTCTGTTGTCGTGATCTGAGTGAAGGAGGGTTTCTAGATGCACACTTTTTTTAGTTGCGAAAGTATATCTGGAAGTAGAATGGAACACAACTACATTTAATCCAACTCAAGGGCTTTTGTGGTACAGCAGTTCCTGCTTCTGAGCCAGGACGCTCAATTCCCAGCTGCTCCAGAGGTGTGTAATAACATCTCTGAACAGGTTAATTTAAAATTATCGAATGGACAAAGGGAGTTCTTCAGTGTCAAGACCAAGTTGAAAACACATTTGTGCAGTAAGGATAGCAAGGTACTTTTTGTTGCTATCTTTTTTTAATTTGAAATATTCTTCATTGTGATTAAATGTTTAATTACAATTGCGTTCATTTGAGTTAGGTTGTTGAAGTCAAAGTTCTAAAAAGCAAAATCTTGCCAAATAGTTTTCCACTGATATTATGAGTATTCCTTTCTTTTTGAAAATCTATGAAAATTGTGATAATTATGATTATCATCATTTACAAAAAAACAAGCCCAGAACTGTCTTATATTTAAACATGCACACTGTCACCCTACTATTAAAATTACATTTTTTGTTGGTTTTTTTAACAACAACTTAACAGAAAAGATTACACAGACATAGTAAAAGGATTGGCAAGTGGGACTAACTGGATTATCTTTCAACAGAGCTTGGCCTCCCGATGTGTTATACAGTATATTCTATGCGTTCTACAATCCTAATGAAAAATCTAAGATATCGGAGATTGCTGTATTGCCAGAGACCCGGGTTCAATTCCCGCCTCAGACGACTGACTGTGTGGAGTTTGCACATTCTCCTCATGTCTGCATGGGTTTCCTCCGGGGGCTCCGGTTTCCTCCCACTGTCCAAAAATGTGCAGGTTAGGTGAATTGGCCATGCTAAATTGCCCGTAGTGTTAGGTGAATGGGTAAATGTAGGAGAATAGATCTGGGTGGGTTGCGCTTCGGCGGATCGGTGTGGATTTGTTGGGCTGAAGGGTCTGTTTCCACACTGTAAGTAATCTAATCTAATCTAATTATTTGGGAACTTGGTTTTGAAAAGTGAAAGAAAAAGAGGTTTTAGCTTTCAGTTCTGTGACAGCGACCTTAGTTCCTTTTTAACAAAGGTTCATAAAGTCATTTTGAGCAGTGAACTAAACATAACTTTTCCAATAAAGTGTCTGACTTAAGTTAAGTGACTCGATGAGCTACCTTGGGAGTTAACAGACCAATGTTTACAAAGCTGACCTTTATCATCCAGAAACAGATCGTCAGGGGTCACTAGGAGGTGGAAATCAGAAGAAGAGGAGCCATCCCAACAGAAGGGCAATCTGGTTTTAGTCTGTAAGAGTCTCCAGACTCTTACTTTAATTCGTTGAAGGCTCCACATTGTAAGACACGTAGAAATATCCAGGCAGTCAGAATTGAAAAGGAAAAACAAAGCAAACAGAGCTACAAAATCTTCACACTATCCAAGCTGAATCGAAGTCTTTAGCTACTTCAGTAGTACAATAAAGAGGGCTTGAAACACAGCCATTTGTGTCAGAAATTTAAAAGCTAGTTTATGAAAGATCCTTCAGTAGGGTTGAGTGATTGGGTTGGGCTTTGCTGGGAAAAGGATTGAATCTTTCTTTTTGCTCTTTATGTTACATTCTTTCTAAATTGTCATACATGTAAATAGCTTTGTTTCATCTTCTTACTTAGTAACAACCATCTTTCTTTTATTCAAAGAACATCAAAAGCCTTGTATGTGTGTATTCAGTGATTCATTGCCGTGGAACCAAACTACTAAAATCAAACTTCTGATCTATCAAGCCAGGTTTCACTCTGGCCCAGTGTTTCCATCAACTTGAATCCCAACATCTATGATCGACAATATTCAGGGAGCATCTCTGCTATACAGTATTTTTTTCTCTCTCTAAATCTCCTGGAATGCACTCCTGAACTAGCAAAGCTGAGTAGTACAGCACACTTTCCAAATCACAATTGCTTCTGAATATTTTACAACAGAAAGTCAGTATGGCACTAAAGTTCAAGTCTATTATTTCTATCTCTCAGAGAATTTTCAGGAAATTGGAAGAAAAATACAAGGCGTACTTCAGTTACATTTCCCCAGCCTAGTCATTTGGATATTTCAGAAATAAAAACTGGCAGTTGTTGGAAATTACTGTAATATAATTCAAACTTACTCATTTATTCTATTTTGACTGGCTTAAAAGACACTTCCAACCATGGAATGTTATGGACAGTGTATTATGCAATTTCATATAAAATAACTATGATGATATTATCTGGATTTAATCCAACTGCTCTGATCCCACTTGGATTTACATATATGGATATTATAATAAAAGGCATAAAATAATTAATTTACTGGGATTTCACTCTTAAATCTACCCTTGGCATCCCCTTGTTATCTGAAATGCAATAGCTCAAGTTGCCTTAACATGGAATGTCAGTGAGATTCCTAGAAATAGAGGAGAGTTTCCTTGTATACTCAGTTTAAAAATTAAATTAAATTAGTAACTCTAGATTCAAGTCCACCTGCAAATGATAATGACTTATTGAAAGGTGCACATTCTGGACCAATTCCAGTCTGGTTAACTTCCAGATTAAGAAGTTTTCATGTCTTTAATTATTGAGCTTCACTGAAAGATAGATTTACTTAGCTATATTACAGGACATCCAGGTAGAAATTCAAATACTGTCATGCCATTGAAGCCAATGAAACTAATTATCAAGCATTGTGTGTAACATGCAGCCAATCCGCTTACAATACAATCTGGAGTGAATTTCTATCCTAATAAGCTATGCAAAAACTAGAAAATGTAAAAGTTGCTGCAGGAAATTAGGAGTTCTATATATACTAATGGGGAGTGGACGTTCTGTTAAGAATTCCATTTTCTTTTCATGGAGTGACTTCCAGCTCATATGTAAAAAGACATCCTATGTTTCTTGCTGTCAACTATGTTGCTAATTATCGTAAACCTTTGGTTACAGACAGTTATTCTTGAAATGGTTTTTACTTCTTTGTTTTATTAAAATCTGTCATCATTTTGACATCTCTGATATTTTTGCCCTTCTCTGCCTTTGCTCTTTGAAACACTCCAGCTTCTTAAAATCTGCACAAAGCTGAAGTCTGGTATCTTGGAGACTATTCCAGTAAACGTCTTCTGTTGATTTGTGTCAGCCACAATCCTTGAAATACTGCCTTTTATACTCAAATCCAGGTCTTTACTATACATTACATACTGCAGTGCACCACTAGACAATGTGTGGCTCACCTATGAAATTTTAAGAGAACTGTATTTGATAATCCAGTCATTATCCAATGGGTTTAAACTGGATAGTTCTTTATAAGGCCATTCAGCCCATCATGTGCAGAAAGTGTGCATGAGCCACTGTATTTTTGGAGAGACAGGAGAAACACTACCACTCCACATAACCCCATAAAAATAAAGCTTTTAAAAAAGTTTTTGAGCATTTTTGTGGAGTGCCCCTTTGAGAACGGCTAGTTAGGCTGTTACCATATGCACCATATGAGAGTCTTGTCTGGGTAATTTACACGTTGAAAACTGTGGTTAGGGTTCTTGAAATAAATAGTCTCCAAAATTATAATTTTAAGCAAAACAGTTGCACTTTTTTGCTGGGTTGCAAATAGCCTGAACCTAGACACCCAAGGACTAGTAACAGTATCTCCTGCATTTTAGTCGGCAGTCCTATTAGGTCAGGTAGTTGTTGAAAGCTGCCACTATGCTCTTTTGACAATCAGCATTTCACAATATTCCCAAATAGCCAAGCAACGTTAACTTATATTTATATATCACTTTAACATTCCAAGGAATGTCACAGGAGCCTAAGGAAACGAAATCGGACACTGAATCAAAAAGACAATGTCAAGGAAGACATCCAAAAGATTGGACAAAGGGGAAAGTTTAATAGAGTGTCTTAAATGAAGAAAGTAAAGAATCAGAGAGGTTTAGGGAGGGAATACCAGAGCTTGAGTCATGGCAATTAATAGCCTGAAAGTGGGTGTATTTAAGTGGCCAGAATTAAATGAACACAGATATCTCAGTGTATATGACACTCAGAGTATAAACCAATGTATGACAGGGGGCATATGTGGGTTGAAGATGCTGTTGTATTGCCATAGTCTTACCAGATTATAGGGGCTGTTCTCTCATTACAGAGAAGTGACCAGTGGTGATTTAACCTGAGGGCCACCAGATCACAGGTGAGTGAAGAGGTTGAGAAGGAGAATCCTTCACAGTAACCTCAAACCAGTGACCTCACACTGTTGGTGTCATACTACTCTATAAACCACAAACCAGCCAACAGAGATAAATCAATTCCCTGCCGATGGTGCAGGAGTTAGAATACAAGTCATTGCAAGTGATACTCCGTGAATGGCTGAATTAATATGAAAGGAGTCAGGAGATAGCAGTCCCACAATAGAGGACAGACTATGGTCAATCATGTCAAAAGCCACAGAAAGATTGAAAGGAGTAGTCAACTTTCATCATAGTCAGATGGGATGTAATTTGTGATTTTGACAAAAGCAATTTTGGGACTGTGTTTGGGATGTAACTTGAATAAAGGGTTTCAATTTCTGGGAAAGTTAAGCTGAGATTTTGGAGAATGCAACAAGTCCAAGATCTTAAAGGGAAACGGCATTGGCAGTGGGAAAGGAATTTGTAATACAATGGAAACAACTGATAGTTATAAAGTCTTTATTATCAGCAATGTATCATTAAATGAGACACTGCATAGGGCAATTCATTTCTCAGACTGCATTGGTCCAATTCAATTGAAACATGCTATGGTAGTACCATTTTAATTTTATAATAATCTATCATTATCTAAAAGGGAACCAATATTAATAAACCAATAAAGAGCTACTTCAATCAAGTTCCTGAATCCATTGGAATATTGTTAGATTAGGTCATAGTACAGTTAACATAAAAAGGTGAACAGAATGTCCCTCCTATCGGAAAGATGTTGTGAAACTTGAAAGGGTTCAGAAAAGATTTACAAGGATGTTGCCAGGATTGGAGGTCTTAAGCTATAGGGAGAGGCTGAACAGGCTGGGGCTGGAATGAGCTGCCAGAGGAAGTGGTGGAGGCTGGTACAATTGTAACATTCAAAAGGCATTTTGGATGGGTATATGAATAGGAAGGGTTTGGAAGGATATAGGCCGGGTGCTGGCAGGTGGGACTAGATTGGGTTGGGATATCTGGTCGGCATGGACGGGTTGGACCGAAGGGTCTGTTTCCATACTTTACATTTCTATGACTCTATGACTCGAAATGATAGTTTTTTGAGAAGGCTGAAACGGTGTTGGCAGTGGGATTGGAGTTTGTAAAGCAGTGGAAACAAATGCTAATTTTTTGAGAAGGATACTAAATGCAGATTTAAAGGAGAGAGGGACAACATCTGAGGAAAGAGAATCATTAACACTATTATTTTATATGGGAATCTGGTAGAGAGTTGGGTGGTCAGCAGCTAAGTCAGATTGAAATATTAACAGAATTTAATAATATCTGTTTATGTCAAAAAATATTAGCAAGCTTAACATTATAATTTTTTTCATTTAGAACTGCATAATAAGATGCACATTGTCTTGTTTGATAATTTTCTGAAGTTTAAGGCAGTAACTGAAGTTCAACAGGTCAGTGCAAAGATATTTCTCCCAACAGTCTATAATCATTAATATGTTGGGGCCATGGAGCAACTGGGGATGTATAATAATTGGCTGATCTGCAATTGTCAATCTTCAATCTGCTTTCAGTGAAAGTTACTGTCTGAAAAGCATTACTTGGCACAAAATAGAAGGATGACATTTGCATTAAACCTGACCAGAAATTGTGTCTTTCTTCAAATCAGTTTTCCCTGCCTTTTTCCTAATGTGAGTTCTGCTGAGTCATATGCTGTCTTGAAACTAATGGATATAAAAAAAACAACTAGGCCACCAATAATTTCAGTGTTTATTTTAAAAGTGAGCAGGACAAGTCACACATGAAAGCAATCCAGAAAATGAAATCAAATGGCATTTTCCTTCTGTATTTTGAGTCCAGTTAAGTACAAGCATTTTTTTTTGTGTGTTTAGGTATACTCTGGATTTTTCCTTAATTGATTTCAAACAATTCGGATATGAATTCAAATAAAAACAGTAGTTGCTGAAGAAACTCAGTAGGTCTGGCAGCATCTGAGGAGAGAAAGTTTACGAATTTAAACCCGATGTAAGTACATCTGTTTATTCAGCTTCACATAATAAGCATACCATAGGGAATTCACAAAGCAGCTCCATGTATTCCAGCCCTGAAATTATTTCTGAAATCTGTTGCAATCTAGGAAATGGTGGAGGGGGAGAATTTTCAGCTGCTGGCCAGGCATTTCTCATGTGCAAAATAGGCAGATGATGATCTAGTGCATACCTTGGATATGCATTTTCCTGGAGAAAGTGAGGACTGCAGATACTGGAGATCAGAGCTGAAAATGTTTTGCTGGAAAAGCGCAGCAGGTCAGGCAGCATCTAAGGAACAGGAGAATCAACATTTCGGGCATACTTATGCCCGAAACGTCGATACTCCTGTTCCTTGGATGCTGCCTGACCTGCTGCGCTTTTCCAGCAACACATTTTCAGCATATGCATTTTCCTGCCTCATTCAATTATCAGATGAGGTAGCTGCCAGTTTTATGAATCTGATCAGTGTTTTATGTAGATTTGCAATGAGCATGCACCGTGCATTCGATTTACTGTTAACTGAGACCTAACTATGAATATTGAAAGGCATTACTGCAGACTTTTAGAAAATAAAGTAAGGGTTCATTATTTTTCTTATCAAATATTTTTATAGAGAAAAGTTTGCATTTATAATAGCATCATTACTGACCTCAGGCTGTCCCAAAGCATTTTATGGCCAATTTAGTACTTCTGAAGTGTAATCATTATTGTAATGTTTGTAGGAAATGCAGCTGCCAAATTATACACAACCAACTCTCACATAAAGTGAAACGAACATAGTTTGATTCTGGATAAATATTGGCCAGAACACTGGGATAATTTTCTGACTTCTCAAAATTGTCCCATGGGCACTTTTATACGCACCTGAGAGGAAATGTGTTGAATGTCTGATTGAAAGGCAGTGCTCCAGACTGTACTGGAGTTCCAACCTAGATTTCATGCCAAATGTCTCTGGTGTGAGACCTATTGAGGTTGAGTCCTCACAAGCTTATTGACGTGTTTGTGTCCTCTTCCACAAGCAAACCTACTGCCAGTCAGTTTCACAGAGAAACTGTCTGACTTTCAATCATCTGAAATTGATGGGGATAGGTGCCAACAGTTCACTGATGAAGTTCAAGTGAGGCACAATCTGAGCTGGTAGTTGGAAGGTACCTGTCTGAGTTAAATCTGCTGTTTGTTTCTTAGCATTTTAAAGACCTGGCTTTTGTCTTCTTTCATTTATCTTGTCATAATCCTATATTTAATTCTGAGTCATTCCTTAATCTAGGTATCCAATAACTGGGGATCCATTAGTGAAGGTGCACAAAATTTCAAATGTCATTTTACTAATGAATGTGAGCAGTTGATAAAAAAAGATTAATTTTGAGCAAGATTAGCTTTATGTGTAACCAATTGACACTGATTTATTTCTGTGAAATGTTAATTTCATCAATTTTTTCTTTCATTTTCTGCTTTTGTTAATGGATATCCACTCATGTTCTTGTGTTATGTTTCCTATTCCATTATCCACATTAACCAATCCTTAATCCATCCACTCAATTTGTCCATGACCTGATGCTAACAATTTCCTTTGCACTAGTCATTTGCTACACAGGTTAGCAAATCAGGAAAAAAAAAATATACGACAGGAAATACTTTGCTCCATATTGTTTACAAGCAGTGTAAACCACAGGGGATATGCAAAACCCTTTGAAGGTGTACCAATTATTCCTGGTGTAGACTTACAATGAAAGATCGTTTGCACAATGGGGCTTGTAGTCAGCTGAGATTGGTGTCATTGGGTTTTCTGGAGTCTTATACTGGTCTTTGCCTCTTTGAAATTTTGCGATATACAGAGGAACCTCGATTATCCAGCAAGATTGTAAAGTCCCGATATTTGGCTAAACCATGTTATCCAGCATTCAATTATCCGGTGTTTGATTAACCGAATGAAATACTCCCGCCCATCTCCTTTGGAAAATCAAGGTTCCTCTGTACTTGATAAAAGTACTGGCAGACTTTGTGCACTGGTAATCAAACACCCACGCCGCAGTGTGTTCTGAAAGAATAAGTACAATGAAATGGCAGTAAAACAAAAGATAATGCACTTATTCTGCACAATAATGAAGGAGGATAAGAAATGGCAAGACACTCGATGAGTGAAATGCCATGCCAGGTCCACATTCTATTATGCTGAAAATGTGTTGCTGGAAAAGCGCAGCAGGTCAGGCAGCATCCAAGGAACAGGAGAATCGACATTTCGGGCACAAGCCCTTCTTCAGGAATCACATTCTATTACCTCTATGGGTTACACTTACAATGACATTATACTGGTTTTCATAGTGAAATTAGCTGCTCAGGAAAGCACAGTAAAACATCCTATTGGGTAGCTTGGCAAAGAAAGCAGCACAAATGTTAATGTAGCTTTTGGGTAAATGGTATCCAGCAAATTCCAGATCCCATGTATTATGCTGTAATAACAGACATCCTTTGAAATTGCCCATACATATTATGACCTTTCATTTGTCATTACCCTAGCCATTGTAACGCTGGTGGAATTGCTGTTGATCTATTTAAAATGTATATGCAGCTTATATGGCAACTGTATTTCAAAGGATTTTGTGGGCAAAAAGAAAGATAGTGAACATTTTTAAATTTTCTCTTTATTTGGACAATGAGCACTAAATAGTGCTGAGCAGTTATCATGGATTAGGGGCTGGTTAAGCTTTCCCATAACCACACTGATGATGTGCTTCATTGTTCATCAGAGCGTACATGGAATTTCAGTTTACCACGTGAACCAGTGCTCTCTGACACTGTTAATATAACGCTAATTAGAGACAAATTATGTGCATATTTTTGCTACAGTCTTACCCATGAGGAACCTGGTTGTAATTGGTCAAACCCATTGAACGGGACTGTTAGAAACATTGGATGGAGAAATGAATGTGTGTTAAATTCAGAAAGAGAGATTATGGATTCATGCATTGTGTCTACACATACTCAATTAAAGGAAATGTTCTGTGGAGAAAGTAAAGCTAAAGCCTCTTTTAGGGCCACTGTATGGTGTAAAAATTGAATACCATAATTTTACATAATCCTGATATCTTGATCACCATGTTATTACGGTACCATAAAGAAATAGTGATAATATATAGATAAATGTGCATTCATTCTAATATTATGCATACCATTTTGTTAATACAACTTCAAACTAGCAAATGTTTTGACTTAGCATGTCTACGGTATCTTGCTTTTGAATTACTTTTGACACAGTCAACAACAGTGACAATTTATTATTCCTCCTTGAACAATCAGTAGGGTTAATGAGCCAATGCTGCTATCTCTATGAAAACAACATACTATTAGAGAGAATGGTTGGCTTCCTTTATGTAGGGGCCACTGTTGGTTTTGAACCAACTATATTATGATTTCTAGAACTGGCTTGGTATGAACATCACCAATAGAGAGGTGGTGTTATTGCAGTGTAAGTCCCAAAATAAACACATGAGTCTCCAAAGATTACAGTCATCAAAGCAATAGGAGCTCGGTAAATTACCACTTATGTTTTCTAAAAATTCATTTTACCACTGACCAAAATATTTTACTTGACATCCTTATTTTCCTTGCAGATAAGTTCAAAAGATCATAAGATGCAAGAGCAGAAGTAGGCCATTTGTTTCATCCAGTTTGCTCTACTATTCAGTGAGATCACAGCTCATCTGTTAAACATAGAACCATACGGAACAGAAGAGGCCTTTTGGTCCATCAAGTGTACATGGACAAAAGCTTGTCCCACTTTTCAGTACTTGGCCTATAGGCTTGAACGTTGTTAATTTTAAGTGCTTGTCCAAATGCGTTTTAGAAGGTTATGAGGTTTTTCACCTCAACTACCCTCTCAGGCAGTGAATTTCAGTTTCTGACCACCCTCTGGGTGAAAATTCTTTGCCCTCAAATCCCCTCTAAACCATATAAACAAAGTAAAGAACTGCAGAAGGCAGAAATTTGAAATAAAAACAAAAGTTTCTGGAGACTTGAAACATTAACTCTATTTTCTCTCCACACATGCTGCCATTCCTGCTGTGTTTCTCCTGAAATTTCCATTTATGTCCCCTCTAAATGCCCTTCCTTTCACCTTAAAAATTTTACACCTTGTTATTGACCCTTCAACTAAGGGTAAAAGCTGATTTCTACCCACCTTGTCCTTGCCCCACAACTTTCACATTTTAAACAGGTCCTTTCTTGGTCAATTCTGCTGTGAATAATACAGCCCAAGCTTATCCAGTCTCTCTTCATAATTGGAGACAAATAAACGCTCCAGATGCTGGAATCCAAGGTAGACATGCAGGAAGCCGAAAGAACACAGCAAGCCAGGCAGCATTAGGAGGTGGAGAAGTCAACATTTCAAGTGTAACCCTTCTTCAGCCCCGGAACCCAAATACTTCTATTCTGTAGCTTTCTGTAGTCTTTTTCTATTTGAATAATATTCAGCTTTTCTATTCATCCTGCCAGAGTGCATAACCTCAGTTTCCCACATTATTTATAATTTGTCATATTTTTGCCTACTCACTTAACCTGTGCATATCCCTCTGCAACTGTTTGTGTCATCCTCATCACTTGCCTCTCCACCTATTTCTATGTCAAGCAAACTTGGTGACAGTACAATCATTCCTGAAGAAGGGCTCATGCCCGAAATGTCGATTCTCCTGCTCCTTGGATGCTGCCTGACCTGCTGCGCTTTTCCAGCAACACATTTTCAGCTCTGATCTCCAGCATCTGCAGTCCTCACTTTCTCCTCCAAGGTGAGTAGATACTAAAGCATGGTTGTTTCTCGTCGATGGTGAATTGCTAACAGACATGATGTCACTCTTCAATCTGATCTACTGTCCATAACAAAATTAAAACATTTTGCCTTAATTCTACATTCTCAACTTATTTGGTTAAAAAATTATGATGGCTATCCTTATTATAATAATGCAAATCTTACATGATGATTGCTGCTTTTATTACAATTTAGTCTACAGTCTTATGATGTGATTAATTTAGGGAACCATTGCGATTACTTTATAAAAGTACGAGACTATAGTCAGCGCTGTTGCAAATCTGAGAGTAACTGGATTCAGACCAAGAGATTAAATACGTTCTTCAGCAGTTTTATTCATTTCAGACATGGAAAGAATCATGTATTTACATAACACCTGCCTAACAATCATCCTGAGATACCTCTTACGAGGCAAAAATATCAAGTCACAAAAGATATTAGAAGGAGTGTTCAAAAGAGGAGAGTTTTTAAGAAGTGTTTAAAGGAGGTAGGGGGTTATAGGCAGTGATACTTAGGTGACTGGTGACATGGTCACCATTAATGGGGCAAAGGGTGGAAAGATGTTCAGAGTTAAAGGGGCAGAGTTTTTTCCTCAGAGTGGACTGTATGTTTAAGGCTGCTTAGGATTATTAAGATTAGGTAGTCAGATTTTGCGGTCTTAAAAACTGGGATAATAATTTAAAATTTGAGGTACTGGGAACAAATGTAGGTGTACAAAAATAAGTATGAGGTGTTTGTGTGAAAGGATACAGACATATGGGTTTGGAATAAGCTTTCAGGACTATGGAAATGGGAATCAGTCCAGGAAGGCCTTGGCACAAACAATTCTGAAAGTGACAAAAATGTGAATGAGGATTTCACTGATCAGAGTTGATGGTACACAGCAGGTTGGATCCGAGACTCAGTTCAAGGTGGAATATAATACCAAGACCATGAAAAGTCTGACACAAAGTTTGGGAACATCAAATAGAGAAGTGGCAAGTACATATAGTACATTGCATTAAGCGAATTCCAATGTTTTGGCCTTCCCATGTTTAATGAAAAGACCTTAAGTTTCATGTAAGATAGATATTTCTTCAGGCAGCTTGACACCATGCACTCAATTTAGGGATCAGCTGAGGTACTGGAGAAGTAGGGCTACATATAACTACACAAACTTGGAAGCTGAACTAATACTGACTAATGATATGTCAAATCACAACATGTAGATAAGGAGGAGAAAGAAGCTAAAGATGAATCCTTGAAGAGCTCCAGCGATAACACTGTAGGGTGGCAACATACGCTATATTTAGAGGTGGTTTTGGTTGTAAATGGGTAAGTAAGAGTTGAACCAAACCATTGAGCTTGAAACAAGAGTGAAGTGCTGAAGGAGAATGGCATATTTATCAATGTTAAAAACTGCAAAGAATGGAGCTCTGCAGGGATTATGCACTTGGCAAAGTTCCTTCTCACCCACAGAGCAATGTGGAAGTTCCTGTGCAAGCTGAGCACTAGTCATTCCCTTTGAAGTTACAGTGAGGTCACACAAAAATAATTAATTACTGTCCCACAGCAATATAAAAAAGGTATTATTGATTGCAATCATAGATGATATTATTTGTAATTTTGGCTCAGATTATTAATATGCTATGGGAGGACTAAAATTTTATTCAAGAGCTTTATGTAGAATATAGAACAGTATGGCAGTGGAACAGGCCCTTGGGCCCACCATGTCCATGCCAACCAAAATGCCATTCTAAACTAATTTCTTCCACCTGCATTTGTCGCATATCTCTCTATTCCCTATCTGTTCATGTGTCTGCATAATTCCTTCTATGTATTGCTATAATGCTTAGAAATATACAGAAGTTACAAGATCTAGCAGCTCTCAATGGCATGATTCAAGGGATCATTGTGAGCAGTCATCAAGTTAAGCCATCAACAACTAACCCATTCCTATAGAAGAGTCATCTTTGGGTGATAATACAGTTTTACAGGAAGTTATGAAAAAGATTCTCACCAGTTTATGCAATGCACTTTTCTATTCTAGCTTACACCATTGGAAATACAGACCATTACATTTAAGTCACATTGAAAATGAAGAAGTATAATATTCTGTTGACACTTAAGTGCATGGATTAATATTGTACAATAGAAATCTTTTGTTTTCTTTTCTTATTCACCACACCAACTGCTATGAAAAAGTCTTGCACACTTCAGGATGACATTTTTGCTTTCAATAAAACATATATAATTTGTGACAAGTTTTGCTTAGGATTTGTGATTGAAATGAGAAACGAGGGATCTTGGGGTGTTTTTAATGTTCTTTGTGCTGATGGTTGTAGTGTTTTTCCTATGGAGTATGACAGATAGTGCTGTAACTGTAATCTTTACATAGAAAATCTGTTAAGCAGAACTAAATTATGGCACGTATAAGTTTTCCAGGCAGACTTCCAAATGCCTAACTTTGCAAAAATACAGTTAATCACAGTGAAAAATACTGGAATAAGAAAAACATGGGGTTGAATTATATTAAAAAAATGAAAGTGTCATAAATTCATAGCCCCTAAAGTACCTTACCTCTTCCTTTTGTACCCCCTCCCCTCCTGTGCTGCTTTCAACTATGGGTTACAAATCATGATCCGTTGATTAGGAGAGTAAGTCATGACAAGGAAGAATGATCTATTCTTGCAAACACACTTTTAAGCAAATTTACAGCTGTGGTCTGCTATTATGAACTTTCTTTTTGGCAGCACACAATTGTTATTCATTGTTTTTTGCAAGTAACAACCTCAGTTACAGTTTTCAGAGAGGATCTTTGAAAATTACAGTGGTCAGAGGACAAAAACATAAAATTTTCAATGCACGAATGAGACATTCTTCTCAAATAAATGAACAACTTTCATTCCAGTTTACTTGTGTCTGGTGAATTGTAAGAAATTGGATAGAACAATTCTCTTTTTATTAAGTCAGCTTGACTGGCTTTAAAAATAACTTTACTTAATTTTGCAAAAATTAGAAGTTACAACATTTTGGGTAAACTGTTTGAGTCTTTTATAATGTATTAAGCTTTAATAATAGCACATTCAATGGATAATATTCATATAATTCCAGTCAGACTTAATGATTGTTGTAGAAATTATACGATTTTGCTTTAACCCGATGAACCAAACACTGCTATTGTTATATCATCCACCCACAACAACGCTTTCCCTTCTTGAGTGAGCTTGTGTATTTTAGAGTATTCAAAACCATTAATAGATTTGCAGATACATAAGACAAGAACTTATTCTGTGTTCACATAACAACAGAAACTTGTGGTTGTGCATCACCTTTAAAGTAATAAAACTTGAAAAGGTGTTTCACAGTAATGTTGTAAAGCAATATTTAACAATAAGGTGTTAATTAGGAGAGATGACCAAAAACCTGGCCAGAGATGTAGGTTTTACAGACCATTAAAGGAGGAAAAATAGCTGAAGAGTTTTAGGGAGAGAATTTTGAAACTTAGAGCCTGGGCCTAGGCAGCTGAAGGCACAGTCACCAGTCATGGAGCAATTAAAACTGGGGATACTTCAAGAAGCTAACATTCAGAGAGCACAGATATAATGGAGGATTGTGGGACTGGAGGAGATTACAGAGATAAGGAGGGGCAAAGTTATGAAAGGATTAAAGACTTTTAAAACAGACTAGAAATGCTCATTAAATTTTACAGTAGAGGTGCTGTTTGACCAGAAGCCAATGCAGGTCAACAAGCACAGGCGTAATTGGAACTTGCAGTGAGTAGGAACATAGTCAGCAAAGTTTTGGATAACCTCAATCTTATGGTAGTTAAATTGTCAGAGACTTTCCAACAGTCTGAGGAGGGGGAAACTAACTGCTTTATTTTTAACCCCCTTTTGGTTCGTCACATTAATTTTTTTTCTAACACACAGCTTCCACACTTCAATCAAAAAACATAGCTTGGTAAAAATGAAGGAGCCCATTTGCTGGTTTTCTTGAGGAAAGGAATGAAGAAAAAATAATAAAATACGATATCGACCACATCAAGCAAACACGTTTAAAACAGCTGTTGAAGTACAGTGCAATGCATATTCAGGAGTCTAGCTCCATTGTCTTTCAAAGTTTGCTAAATGACAAGTGATCTTTTTATTGTCACTTTAAGTGAAATGATCATAAATATCTGACTTAAATAGGACATCAGAATTTGTTGCTAGTTACTCATCTCCTTGGTTTTGATGTCTTTAGATAGAAATGTTAATTTCAGTGCAGACTTCTTTGCTTATTCCATATGGAAATTTGTTTTAATCTATGGCCAGGTGATCACTGCAGCCACCTGGGTCCATGTTTCTTCTTTTAAAAATTCTATTTAGTCCAGGAAGGGTCTCCAGAATAACAATCAGCTTTTGGAAGTTAAATGGCTACATTTTACCAGAAATTGGCTAAGTGTCATTTTGGTGAATTTCAAGGAGGGTTTCTCTCCATAAGCCCTAGTGAGATTTCTTATGCATTTTTTGGAAACTTGCCACATTATCTTTACACCATGTCTCTGCAGTACTTATTCTGTCCAAGTTGCTTTTCACCATAGATGGAATATAATTCATCATGGGAGGGGAACGAAATGGAAATGCTTCTGAGGGCACACAGTTGTCAGGCTGACTCTTCATTGCAATTATAGATGCACATTGGTAAATGTATTGTAATTTAAGAACAAAGCTACACAGTTTGCTCAACCTCCATGAAGGCCTTTATCCCATCATCAAGTCACCTTTTACTTACACGTGCATAGTAAGACACTGACCCAGCTAGCTCAAAGCCAGCTCCTAGAGTGACTAGAACCTCTGACAAACCTATTTATATCTATCAGCCAGGGCTCCCAGATTGGACCAGGTTAATAGCCCTAGTCAGGAAACTCATATTCACCTGGCTGACTTATTTCAAACATTACACATAGTGTCATTCCGTCTCAAAAATATTTTTCAGGGAATGCAGTTTTTCCCCAATGCCCAGTGCAGCCAAACATCTTCTCATTGCACAATGTGGGATCATCACAAACTGGAAATCCTCCAAATGATTTATACCTCTCACTTTTATTCAGCAACAGCAGAAGCAAAGGACAAAATAACAATTGCATTTGCTTCTGAGAACAGACTTTAAAGTAATGTAATGTACTGTAATATAACACCCCGTTTAGGAGGGGAGAAAGGCAGAAGACAGGAAATTATATGCCGGTTAGCTTGACCTCGGTCATTGGTAAGATTTCAGAACCCAATATTAGGGATGAGATTGTTGTGTAGTTGGAAGATCATGGTAAAGTAAGGCTGAGTCAGCATGGTTTTGTCAAGAGGAGATCACACCTGACAAATCTGTTAGAATTTTTTGAGGAGGTAACAAGCAAGTTAGACAAAGGAGAGCCAGCGAACATGATTTATTTGGATTTTCAGAAGGCCTTTGACATTGTGTCATACAAGATGCTGATAAATAAGATAAGTATCCATGGTGTTATGGACAAGGTTTCTGGCATGGATAGAGGGTTGGCTGACTGGCAGATGGCAAACAGTACGAGTTGTGACTAAATTGTGACTAGTTGAATTCCACATTGGTGACCACAACTATTTACATTAACATTAACGATCAAAGGAATTGAGGACATTGTTGCTAAGTTTGCAATTGACATAAAGATAGTTGGAGGGACAGGCCATGCAAAGGAAGTAGTTTTGGGCTCTGTGTCTAAGGAAGGATGTGCTAGCACTGGAGTCAGTCCAGAAGGTTGACAAGAATGATCCCTGGGGTGAAAGGCTTGTCATATGAGGAGCGATTTAGGATTCTAGGCCTGTACTTGAAGGTGTTTAGAAGGATGAAGGGGGGAATCTCATTGAAATTTACAAAATACTGAGAGACTTGGATAGATGGATATGGAGAGGATGTTTCCACTATTGGGAGAAACTAGGACCCAAGAGCACAGCCTCAGAGTGAAGGGGCAAATCTTTATAACTAAAACAAGGAGGAATTTCTTCAGTCAGAAGGTGGTTAAACTGTGGAACTCATTGCTGCCGAGAGTTGTGGAGATAGATAATTGTGTATACTGAAAAAAGAGATAGATAATTTTTGATTGTTAAGGGGATCAAGGGTTCCAGGGAGAACTAGGAGAATTGAGTTGACAAACATATCAGTTAGTCATGACTGAATAGTGGAATTGAATCTTGAGAGAGAAATTGTGTGAGTGTGAGTGAGTATGTGTGTGTGTTCACCTTCATTGACTGATTTTGTTTCATACTAAATCATTAATTAGGTTAGATTAGATTACTTACAGTGTGGAAATAGGCCCTTCAGCCTAACAAGTCCACACCGACCCGGCAAAGCGCAACCCACCCAGACCCATTCCCCTACATTTACCCCTTCACCTAACACTACGGGCAATTTAGCATGGCCAATTCACCTAACCTCCACATTTTTGGATTGTGGGAGGAAACTGGAGCACCCAGAGGAAACCCACGCAGACACAGGGAGAATGTGCAAACTCCACACAGAGAGTCGCCTGACGTGGGAATTGAATCCGGGTCTCTGGCGCTGTGAGGCAGCAGTGCTAACCACTGTGCCACTGTGCTGCCCACTGCCACCGTGCCACCCACTGCCACTGTGCCTCCCACATTTAATAATCTTCAATTACTAAAGAAATCTTGTTGACAGATCGTTTCATTCTTGATTTCATATAGAGAACATATGCCCAATTACCAATGTGGGCAATCGTAATGTATTTCAAAATTTATTTTGTGAGCTGTGGAGTAGTGAGACTAAAGTATGTTCCTCCTTCTAACTCAACTGTAACAGTATCATCAATATTTATCTTCTTATTTACATACTTGTTTGAGTGACAAGGGGACAAATCCCTCTTTTCTCTGCTACCCAGAGAACTTTATTGCTACTGGCACAAACTCTCTGATAAAGGCAAATTTGGTCTAGAATTTGAAATTGATATGCAAGTTAAGACATCAGCGCTTTAGTGTTGATTCTATTGTGATAAATACACTTGAAAACTGATGTTTAACTATATTTGTTTTTATTTCTGAACAATCAGACTTTTGCGCTTCAAAATTATAATTTTTTAACAACCCAAAGTATATATATTACATACTGACTATCTCATTTTTAGAGACTGCATTGTTCTGTGCTGTTAGTATTCAGAGCAATTAATTAATAGATTTGGCAATTTTGCATGCTATAACAGGTTAAATATATTAAAATAAGTTGCATCCAGCTGCAAAAGGAAGATCTCTGGTATGTTTATATGGGCCATATTTTGTCCCCATATTTGGGTAAGAAGAAGAAGAAGCAGAAAGCTGGAAATTGCAGTGCAGCGTTCAGTACATCAATCTTATTGACAGCTGGCTTGCTTTAAAGTGCTCTTAAAAAGGGTGGGAATTGGATGGGAGTATTCCAAACAAAGCACAAATGGGGGTGCTAGGCCACAGGTAGGACTCAGATACAATTATAATATTTTCCAAGAAAGAGCACCATTCTCAAAACTGCATTTGAATTGTTGAGCCAATGCTTGTTAACAAGACTGCTTCACTCTTTTCGGACAAGCTCTGTGACATGGAATTTTGTGAACTTAGGAGAAGCATGAGTGTTCATCTCAATCAAACAAAAACTTTCTACCTGCTACTAATCTCTCGATGTCCATCTTCCCCAGGATTATCTGCTCCCTCGAAGGTCCAATTTCCAGCTCAGTTCAGAGGAACAATCCAATTTTACACTTATTTCTGATCCTGCCACTATATATTGGTGGACTGCACATCACCAAATATTCAATGCTAATAGCTCATCAAAACTCTCCTAAGGGACTTGTCATGAAAATTAAATAAATTTTGCAAAAACTGACTAAATTGGTTAAACAGTTCTCTCTAGGAGGAAGCATGAAAACAATTTTAAGCAATAACTGAAAAGAAAAGGTTCCATCAAGTTTTTGAGATGTTTTTAGCAATGTCTTGGGTTTCCCTTTCTTACCTGTTGATAAATATTGTTGAATCTTATGGCATGGTGGCTCAGTGGCTGGCACTGCTGACTCACAGCACCAGGGACACAGATTCAATTCCAGCCTTGGGGTGACTGTCTATGTAGAGTTTGTAAACTTTCCCCGTGTCTCCTCTGGGTGCTCTGGTTTCTTCCCACAGTTTAAAGATGTGCACATTAGGTAGATTGGCCATTGTGTCCAGTGATGTTTAAAATTAGATGGATTAGTTGTGGGACATGAAGGGATAGAGTAGTGGGGATGAGTCTGGGTGGGATACTCTTCAGAGAGTCAGTGTGGACGTTTTGAGTTGAATGGCCTGTTTCCACACTGTAGGGATGTATATGATGTATTGATAGACAGTCCCTTCCAATGCAATGGGATAAAAGCAGATGAAAATAATATCATTGGTGTTTCTAAAAAGACATAAGATGTCTCTAAAATTTGAAAAATGATGCCAAAGAATAATCCAAGGGCAGCACCCTATTCTCGTGAATAATAATTAATCTTTCATTTCAGTTTGCATTCATTGAGTATCATTGAAGGCAATGACATTGGGAACAGTACATACATTTTTTCACAATGACTATTCCAGGATTAATGCAGGAATTTATTTTATAAAACCACGTTGAAGGACAAACTCGCCACTACAGAATGGCAAAATGCTGCCAAGGTCGGAAACAGAAACAGAGGAAACAATTTTATTTAGGAAGTTGTGATTTGTCCACACAAGGCTTGAGTTTTGATGGTTGAAGCAGGACAGAATGATTGAGAGAAGCAAAGCATTCCCCATTAGTTAATCTGGAGAAAATGAGAGGCAGAGTAAAAAGCTGTGAAAGTAAATCTCAGTTTCATTCACAATAAGAATTCAGGTAGGCAGAAAAAAATGATTGGACAATATTCAGAAAAATGTGGAAAAATATATGCAGAGCCCTGCAGTGATAATATTGTTGAAATATGAAGTAATAAGATAGATTGGAGCCAACCAGTGAAAAGAGATTATCTATCAGCTGCAAACTTTGTCTCATTTCCTCAACAAGGGTGTAAAAGAGGGTTTTAAAAATTACACATCAAGTTTGTATTAAAGTATTTGACAGAAATGGGTTTATTCAGAGTGAAGTGTTGAAATACAGCTGTAGCAGCTCATATTGCTGACATAAACATGGCGACAAGCCTTAACTACTAATGTCTTTTGTAATGTTTTTTGGAGATGATGATGTGGTTGACTAAAAGTTGGCTATGTCTACAATGTTACAAATTGGAGAATAAAGAGCTGAGAGAAGACATTGTTCAAACCAGAATGTAGATACAGCATGAAATGGCTAATTTACTTGGACATCAAGTATACAGATGCACAAAAACTGGAAACAAATATAGAATTACCACATGTTTGGGTTAACCAGTGCTTTGCAATTCCAAGAACCCAAAGTTATGATGGTATTTAGTATCACTGTGGAATTATTACATTTTCTGTCTACAGTTTATCCCATTGTACATCGAGCATTGGTTTAAAAATAAAGGCACAGCTGGTGCATCTAACCAAAACTTCCATTTGCAGTTGTGGTTGAACTATATCAAGATTTGCCAGACCTCAAAGTCCTCTATATCTTCCATGAATAGCCCCAGCATCATGCCACTAGTAAAAACAACCCTGACTTATTTTCTCCTTGAGCCTTTGATCTTCTTTCCCTGAAAACTGACATTTTCAAAGATGTTTCTGGGGTGGCACGGTGGCTCAGTGGTTAGCACTGCTGCCTCACAGCACTAGGGACCTTGGTTTGACTCCAATCTCTGGTAACTGTTTGTGTGGAGTTTGCACATTCTCACCTTGTCTACGTGGGTTTCCTCCGGGTGCTCCGGTTTCTTTCCACCATCCAAAGATGTGCAGGTTAGGTGAATTGTCCATGCTAAATTACCCATGGTGTGTGGGTTAGGTGCATTAGTCAGGGGAAATGTAAAGTAATAGGGTAGACGAGGGGAATGGGTTAGGGTGGGTTGCTCTTCGGATAGTTGGTGTGGACCTGTTGGGCCAAATGGCCTGTTTCCACACTGTAGAGATTCTATGATTCTATAGTATGATTTTGAGGTAGTGTTAGCTCCTACATGGCCCAATGGAGAGAAATGCCCAATAGTATTTGCATCCAGGACTTTGGTAATGCAGAGCATAAATATGCCCAGATGGAGAAGGGAGGTCTGGCGGTCTATTTGGAGTCAGGAAGTTCCACAAATACCTTTATGGATGTAAATTTGTTTGGTGAATTGGTCATGCTAAATCGCCCATAGTGCTCAGCGATGGGTAGGCTAAATGCATTGGTCAGGGGTAAATGTAGAGTAATGGGGAATGGGCTTGGGTGGGATACTCTTCAGAGGGTCAATGTGGACTTGTTGAGCCGAAGGCCTGTTTCCATACTGTAGGGATTCTATTCTATTAAAACATGAAGGCCTTCCATTTAGCTGCTTCCCCAGCACCACTTCCCCTTGTCCAACAGGGAAATCCACTCCTCTCTCTAAACCATGTATTCCTATCTCACATGCATTTTCCTCTTCCATACTTTCTTCAAGCTCATGTCATCCATGAGATCCACTTTCTGTTCTGGTGAACCCATTCCCATTAAATTCTCACCACTCAACATCTCTCCTGGTATCCCAAACTTAGTCAACATTGTATTCTCTCACTTTCAAACTGCTGTTATTGTATTTAACTTCCATTTGTCAACATCTCTGTCCTTGATATTATCATCAGATATGCTTTCCTCATCACAGTCCTTAATATTTTGTGGCCTTCCAAATCCTTATTAATCTCACCTCCTTGAATCTGTCCAGTCAGGTTTCTGTAAATTTGCATAGCACCAAATGGTTCAAAACAAAGGGCACATAAAATATTTTGACTGTTGGCAGGCATATGTATCTTGATATCACTGTAGTTTTCTTTTGACATTAGAAGCCAATGTTCTTCTGCTGTTGTTGAACTTAGTGAAACTAGCTTAGTTTGGCTCCACTTGTTGCAATTCACTTTTAGTCACTCCATCCAACAATGGTTTTCCTTTCCGTCCATGTACGACTGGAGTTTCCTGTGGATCTGTATCTGTGTTTCACCTTTTGTCACTTACTTACTTCCTTCTTAGATTGGAAGTAGGGGTGTGGTGCAACTTGGAAATAAAGCTGCTTCCTAAATCACACCTCCTTTGGTCCAACATGGTTATCGCACAGAACCAGGCTTTTCAACCTAATAGACCCAGGGCACTTTGCAGGAACTTAATTAAGCAAAGTTCAGCACTGACCCATGTACAGGAAAATCAGTAAAATTTGCAGGTGACAAATACTAGTCCAACTCATATTTTATACTTTAAAATGAAGTTCCAGTTTGACCAGTGCATTTATTCTCAAGTATTACTGTATTTTTATCACTTGTTCCCAAAACAAAAGTGTTGCTTTCTATATCTACTACCCTATTTTACCAACACTTTCACTAACTAATATCTCTCCCATTTTGAATTGCCTATCCCACTCAGGCAAACTTCAAAACAAATTTGAAACAGAAAGAAAATTCTTAATGCACACCTCTTTATCTCTATCTCTTCATCTGACTATGTTAATTGAATTCTGTTTCACTGATTTAAGCAATAATAAGCAAATGCCTAATGCTAATAGTTGTTTTTAATATTGTCAGAAAGTGTAGAGTGGTGTCCCTCAGGAACACTGCCCTTCATGAAAGTTATTAATTTTATTGATGTAGGTTTGCTTGCTGAGCTGGATGGTTCATTTTCAGACATTTCATCACCATACTAGGTGACATAATCAGTGAGCCTCTGTTGAAGTGTTGGTGTTATGTCCTGCTTTCTATTTATGTGTTTTGGGTTTCCCTGAGTTGGTGATGTAATTTCCATTTTTTTTCTCAGAGAGTGGTAGATGGGGTCCAAATCAACATGTTTCTTGATCGAGTTCCAGTTGGAATGCAATGCTTCTAGGAATTATCAAGCATCTCTGTTTGGTTAGTTAGGATGGATGTGTTTCCCAGTCAAAGTGGTGTCCTTCCTCATCCATATGTACATCAAATAACCACAAAAAGACATGACCCACGATCACTAGTATCCTGACATACAGATAAGGAAGGACACCACTTCGATATGGACAACACATCCATCCTAGGACAAGCCAAACAGAGACATACATGAGAATTCCTAGAAGCACAACATTCCAACCGGAACTCTATCAAGAAACACATCGATTTCGATCCCATCTACCACCCTCTGAGAAAACAAAATGGAAATGACATCACCAACCCAAGGAAACCCAAAACACATAAATAGAAAGCAGGACATTACACCAATGTTTCATCCAGAGGCTCACTGATGATGTTATATAGTAGGGTGACAAAATGTCTGAAAATGAACCTTCCAGCTCAGCGAGCAAACTTACATCCAGAACCTCAATCTGAGCTACAAACCTTCTCAAAACTCTCTATTAATTTTATATTTAAAAGATTTTAGTATGGATACATATTTCCAAGAAGGCGAAAAAAAACACTTGAAAATGTAGTAAATAGTGAGAAGAACTGTAGTAGAGCTGGGGAGGATGTAGGCTGGTGAAATGGTCAGACACTGACATCAAATTATAATTTAAGAATACTTGACACAATATTTAAGAAAGCATAATTGCAAAAGAAACTATATTTTCATATCATATCAATCTTGATATGAGTGCAATGATGCTTAAAAAAAACTTGGAAAAAAATTCTAAGAAGCATCCAAAATGATTGGTGTTTAAAATGATAGTCATGAATTATACTGATTTTAAAAATTGGTCTAAAGTCAGGAAATTTGCTTTGCTGCAAGTTTGCATGAAGGCCGAGCTACTGTGGTGAGCAACAGAGATGAGGAAATTGAGTAGAATATGAAAATGTGTAACAAATATCCAGTTCTCTTTGATGGTTATTCACCAGAAATTGGCATTTTGTTACAATGTTGCCTTTTCTTGATGCAACTTAACAGGAAATGCAGAAGTTTATTTTACATTGTTTACGTGGTGAGAATTACTAATTACAAATTGCAGTTGAGTAAATTCTTTGTAATGTTAGATGTACACATCAATTGTATGCCACACATTGACACATTTTACATTGGATGCTATAGGCAAAGAAATTTTACATTGTTTAGTACTGATTAGCCTTTGCAATCCGTTAGCATGTCACGGTCAACATGTGCAACAACCTTAATGGTGTCACTCCATAAAGGAGGTGCAAACAATTTGGCAGCTGTGACCATTTTAAAATCAAATTTGTTACCTTCAAAAGGCTCCTCTATTGTCCGATGCCCTCTGCCTCTGTCTTCCTTCCTGAGCTGAATCTTACTTTATTTGGTGGAGCCTGAGTTGTGTTAAGTATTTTGGAGAGATTTCCGTCGTGAGGTCTAGTGAGTTTTCACACTGTATCTTAACATGCTCTCCTCAATGATTATCTACCTCACCCTTAATTCATCCCTTACTCTGATTCTAGCCTCACCTTCCAATGCACTGATCCCGGAAGAACTCTCATCCATTGCCCCCTTGCCTATATAGTCTGGAGCTGCTCGGTATGGTTCTTGACATCGCACATAGGGGGAAATTGTCACCTGCTCTGCAAGCAGGGATCTGGAGTTCCTGCTGGACAATGTTGAAAGTTCCTCTTTTAATAGCACCAGCAGTGATGGCAACAACTAGACCAAGACAGCTTTGGCTGATGTTGCCACCCAGTTTCCAGTTTACCACCCTGTGTCACCATATTCTGTCTGATATCTTGCACACACACTCTCTCTCTCTCTTTGCTATTGTAGCCACCTCCACCAAAGCTGATGCTGTACAACTTTCACTCTGCCTGCAACAACTTCCCTCACTTGCTCTCATTCACCTTAATGCCCAAAGGCTCTAACCCTGAACATTCACTCATTCAAGAAACATCTCCTTCTGCATCAAATGTAACAACCATGCTTCCCATTTCCATCAGCCTTAATATCTGTCTCTCTCTCTCTCTCTCATTTCAAGAGAAAGGACATTTAAAAAAATCAAGATGTCTGATGGACTATCCGACATCAGTTTTCTACTGCTAAGGTGGAGAACAGTCTGATTTTGACAGCCCAGAGTGGCTGACTGATTATGTCTAAGCCTCTGATTGGTCTCAGAGGCTGCACTGGTATTCCTAAGAGTCTGACTGAAGGTATGCTCCTGGACTTGGCTGATGCCTGCTAATAACTGTGACAAATTTCCTGCTATCGCACTAAATGGCAAGGCAAGTCAGAAGTTATCTGTGTCTGGTATCTCTGGCTGAAGGGCAAAGTGCAAAAAAGGCAAGGTAAGGCAATGGCTTCTGTGAGCATCCAAGCTGGCTCATGGTGAGAGAGTGCTATGAGAGCAAGCAAAGAGCCCAGTGATGTAGCCTGGTCCAATCAATGAGCTGGATGTGTGTCCCAGAGTCCACATTGTCCTTGCTGCATTACAATGATAGCTGACTGTGCAGCACAGGATAAAGCATTGAAGTGCAGAAGCACACTGTAAGTGGATTGGAGATGTGTTGTGAGGTTGTTCAAGGCTGGCGCATATTGGCTGGCAATATCCATGGATGTGGAGTACATGTGGCCAGTGGCCATGTCAATGCTTTGAGATGTTGGTACCTGGACTCCAACATGGAAGTGCTTTGGAGCAAGTGGCACACTGAGTTTGCTAGGTACCTGCTTGGATTAGTCTGATGAGTTTCCTTGATATCTAGTCTGTCATTTTAGGTAAGATATGAGATTATATATTAACAAAGCACTTAATAAGCAATAATTCCTCCTCTTTACAAAAAAATAACAAAAGGTTGGTCGAGAATTGGGTTGGGATATCTGGTCAGCATAGACGGGTTGGACCGAAGGGTCTGTTTCTATGCTGTACATCTCTATCACTCTATGAGATCAGAAAAAAAACAGAAATTGCTGGGATAGCTCAGCAGGTCTGGCAGCATCTGTGAAGAGAAAACAGAGTCAATGTTCCAGGTCCATTGACACTTCTCCAGAACTGTAACTCGGATAAAAGGTTGGGATATATGCTGAAGATGGGATGGGGAGAATGGACGAGTAAATGATAAGGGAGATGAAACCTAGAGAGAGAGAAAACAATATTTGAACAGACAGAGGGATGTGTAAAGGTTAGCCTGGAGGGGTCAATAGCTGCTAGTTGGGACCATTAGTGACTGATACTGGGATGGCTGTGGTAGCAACCCACATGATGACAAGGTGTGGGTGTAATCCTCTTAACTGAAAGACAACTGCCCAGTGAGAAACTAAATGCACACCTTGTCAAAAGGTTAAAAGCTGGAGTGAGATGTTGAAATCAGCTTCATGGGTCTTCTCATAAATCTCATTATAGCCAACCTTCTCATACCACTACAAAATAACACCCCTTTCTTCAAATAACAGCAGCTCTCACCTTGAGCAATGGGGTTGATGATGTGTCATCATTGGAGGGCTTTCTATTGATCCTCTAGTTCTCAAAAAGCCACCTACCATCCTGAAGTTGATGACAGACATGTTTCTTGATGACAAATTGGCCAGCTTGCCTAACGTTTTCCCACTTGCAACCTCTCTCCCAACTCTCCACTTGCCCTCACAAACACCCAAAGGGAATGAGGCAGTGCCATTACTTGCTTGCTCTCATTTCCTCCCAATTCAGGAAACAAGAATCCACACCCTTCTACTGTAATTAGGTAGGGAGGAGTTAGGCAGTTACAGAAGCTACCGGTCCAACATTATTCAAAGGCAGGCTGTAGTCACTGATAATTCCACACAATCCAATGCTTTCCATCCAAATCAGAAAGGATTAGAAGCAGAGGGGCAAGAAGAAAACTAAAGAATTTATTTTGAGAGAAAGAGGTGGAAGCTTTATGAAGGAGACACAAAGTAAGAAGCAAAATATGCAAGAACATAAATACAACAAGCTGGTAAAAGAAGAACTATGTCTTTTCACATACCGTAATCAACATTAACTAGAGATACAATCAAAAATATCATAGTTGTGTACACTTTGTCAACATTGCCCTTTATAATTAATTGTTAAATTTCTTTTAATATACCTATAATAATTTGCCATGTCAAATTATACTCTCATGATGGTACTGTGTGCAAGTTTACTTAGGTTCTATTATAAACGTGGACAAGAAATAAGGTATAAATGTGTGACTAGAAAGAAGGTAATAGGAGCTGACTTGTTGTGTTCCCTGGTCCAGTTACTCCACCCTGCTTTTCCCAAAGATAACTTCGATCTTGATTCCACATAAGTAATGTCACATGAGATTGAGTACCATATGCTGACACAGTTCAGTGATGTTCAGACATAAATGTTCAAATCTTCAAAGGGTTAACAGAGAAATTGTATTATGTGGATTTTGATCACCAAGAGAAAGACAAGTTACCACGCATCTCAATGCAGAGAAATGAAATTAAAGTTGAAACCAGCTCGGGATTTGGAGAAGGTTATTTTACATTTAACGTGAAGATTTTCCACAGGAAATGAATGTCAACACTTAGAACATAAGAAGTGACAGACCGTAACAAAAAGTACTTTATGTACAGCTGGTCAGAGCAGTCTTTTGGAGATAATAGCTTCTGACACCATACTATGGCCTTCTGGAATGAGTTGACAAGTTATGAGGAGATTAAGTATGAACTATGGTTACTGCACAATCTTTTAACCTGAATGGAAAAAAAATTAAATCACTGCAGAATTACTGCTAATAATGATTGAAGCAATAGGTTGAATAATTGAACTTTTCTCCACTTTCTTTGATTTAAAGTTTTAATGGATTTTGAGCCCAGTAATTTCTCTTTGAACAGCAAAACACAGATGAGAAAGAAAAGTGCACATGCCACCCCAAATTGTGAAATACAGAAGTGTTAAAGTTGAAATTAGAGTTCTGTTGGTGTCTTATGCCTTCCATTTCACTGCATTGTTTTCAGAATTCATGCAACCAACAAAGAAATAACTGGATTTGTAATATTATGAACTTTGAAGTAAGATTTTACTTGTAAACTGTTGTGTCAAATGTTCTACTCTGACACAGCAGTGTGCACCACCTACAAGATGCACTGTAGAAATTCACCAAAGATCTTTAGACAGCTCCTTCCAAACACACAACCACTACCATAGAAAAAGATGAGCAGCAGGTATGTGGATAAACCATAACTATCTGCAAGTTCCCCTCCAAGCCACTTACGATTGAGACTTGGAAATAAATCACAGGTCATTCAGTGTCATTAGGCTATAATTCCTGCAATTCCCTCCCTTACGGCATTATGAGTGCATGAATTGCAGCAGCTGAAACAGGCACTTCACCACCACATTCTTCAGGACAAATAGGGATGGATAATAAATGCTTGCCCATCCAGCAAGACTTGCATCCCATAAGTAAATAATAGAAACAAAACTGTGTTGTTTCTGTGCTATATTCTGATGTTATCCCAACTTAAGGATAATATAGCAATTTATTTCTCTCGTCTCACTATGTCATGGACTACTATATTAAATTTAGTTGTTTTAGTCATTTGCCAAAATGTCAAATTGGATGCTTTCCCTTTATTGATTTTAAAAAGAATGAAAATGATCCATCAAGCATGCATTATTGATTAAGTATATTTATTAGCATAATGGGACTTATTCATTACACTATACCTCCCTCCAAATCCTTCATTCTACCCCTTTAAATCATTATCACTTAACCATTGACACTTCTCAAAGTTTGTGTAAAGATTTGTAGTTCGGATGCTGGTTGCAGTTGCTGTGGGTGTGTTTGCTGAGCTAGGAAGTTGGATTGCAGACGTTTTGTCCCCTTTCTAGGTGACATCCTCAGTGCTGTGGAGCCCTCTGTGAAGCGCTGTTATACTGTGTCAGTTGGAAGTCATGTGGTTTCGTTTTGTTAATTATTGTCTTGTTGGCTAAGGCTCTGTCAATTGAGGTAAACATCACCATTACATTGAACAAGACCATCGATTCCTCCTTGCCTATGTTTATGTTCTTGATATTGTCTAGGAATTCCTGCAATGATTGTAAGGAGTGTTTGGATCTGCTGATTAGAAGTTTGAGTTTTGTTGAAGTTCTTTTGCCAGTTTATGTGATGGAGTTCCTGGAAGTACCACAATGGATCTAAGAGACATGTCTGGTTTGTGTACTTTAGGTAATCCGTAAAATCATTGGTGCCTTTTGGTTTCATCTTTTGTAGGTCTGTCTAGCAATCCGCATTCATGAACATCAACTCGCCGCTAAATGCCACAACAGCTGTCCCTAGTATCTATACACACAGATGACAAGGATCACAAATTTGATGGGGACAACACAACAATAATAGGTTGAGCCAAACAAAGGACAGCCAGAGAATTCCTAGAAGCATGACACTCATTCATGGACTCCATCAGTAAACACATTGACCTGGATCCAATATACCAACCACTGCAATGAACAGCCGGAACCGGCAACAGAAGCAGTGGGAATGAAACCAAATAAATTCCAGCCGACACAGTAGAGCAGCACTTTACATGAGGCTCCACATCACTGAGGATGTCCCTAGAAAGGGGACAAAATGTCTGCAACCCAACTTCCCATCTCGGCAAACATACCTACAACAACTGCATTAATATTGCTCATAAGATTTTTTTGCTAACAGTTGTCTTAGTATTTCCTTCAATCACATTTTCCCCGCCCACATTTTCTTTTTGATTCTTTTTATTCTTTCATGACATATGGGTATTACTGGCTGGGACACCATTTATTGCCCATCTCAAGATGTCCTTTAAATGTGGGGAAGCTGTCTTCTTAAACTACAGTAGTACATTTAGTCATAGAGTCATACGGATGTACAGCATGGAAACAGACCCTTCGGTCCAACTCGTCCATGCCGACCAGATATCCCAACCCAATCTAGTCCCACCTGCTAGCACCTGGCCCACTTCCCTCCAAACCCTTCCTATTCATATACCCATTCAGATGCCTTTTAAATATTGCAATTGTGCTAGCCTCCACCACTTCCTCTGGCAGCTCATTCCATACACATACCACCCCATGAGTGAAAATGTTGCCCCTTAGGTTTCTTTTATATCTTTCCCCTCTCACTCTAAACCTATGCCCTCTAGTTCTGGACTCCCCCACCCCAGGGAAAAGACTTTGTCTATTTATCCTATCCATGCCCTCGTGATCTTATAAACCTCAATAAGGTCACCCCTCAGCCTCTGACGCTCCAGTGAAAACAGCTCTAAACTATTCAACCTCTCCTTATAGCTCAAATCCTCCAACCCTAGCAACATGCTTGTAAATCTTTTCTGAACCCTTTCAAGTTTCACAACATATTTCCGATAGGAAGGGGACCAGAATTGCACGTAATATTCCAACAGTGGCCTAACCAATGTCTGGTACAACTGCAACATGACCTCCCATCTCCTGTACTCAATATTTTGACCAGTAAATGAAAGCATACCAAATGTCTTCTTCACTATCCTATCCACATGCAACTCTACTTTCAAGGAGCTATGAACCTGCTCTCCAAGGTCTCTTTGTTCAGCAACACTCCCCAGGACCTTACCATAAAGTGTATAAGTCCTGCTAAGATTTGCTTTCCCAAAATGCAGCACCTCACATTTATATAAATTAAACTCCATCTGCCACTTGTCTGCCCCTTAGCCCATCTGATCAAGATCCTGTTGTAATCTGAGATAATCTTCTTCGATGTCCACTACACCTCCAATTTTGGTGTCATCAGCAAACTTACTAACTATACCTCTTATGCTCACATCTAAATCATTTATATAAATGATAAAAAGTAGTGGACCCAGCACCGATCCTTGTGGCACTCCACTGGACACAGGCCTCCAGTCTGAAAAACAACCCTCCAACACCACCCTCTGTCTTCTATCTTGGAACTAGATCTGTATCCAAATGGCTAGTTCTCCCTGTATTCCATGAGATCTAACCCTGCTCACCAGTCTCCCATGGGAAACCTTGTTGAACGCCTTTGGTGAAGGTCGATCCAGAGTATTGTTAGGGAGCCAGTTCCAGGATGTTTACCCAATGACACTGAAAAAGCAATGACGTATTTCCAATTCGAGATTAGTTAATGGTTTGGAGGGGAACTTGCAGATGTTGATGTGCCCATATACTTGCTACCCATGCCCTTCCAGACAGTAATGGTAGTGGATTTGGAAGGAGCTGCTTAAGAATCCTTGCTGAATTTCTGTGATGATATAACCTTCTACTCAGAGCCTTTCTTGTGGAAGAATAATACATCAGTGGTTCACTCCCTGGTGTTAGGAAAGCACACTCTAGTGCAGGCTCACTGTAATCTGACATAACTGTTGGTATTTGGGGTGTAGTAATCACAATAATCGGATGATAATGGCAATGAAGAGGAATCCATGAAAACTGAACTCAGGAGGCAAACAACCAGCACTTGGAGAAATAAAGGACAATAAAGGAAAAAGGGAGTTTGTTCTATACACAATTATCCTTACGCTGCTCTCCTAAACTGTATTTCTCACAACCTCCCCCTGTCCCCCTATCCCTACCCTGCATTTTCCAATCCCAGTCCAGGAGAAGGGCAAGATGACCTCCTTCAACACAATTCTCTCTTTGTAAGATTTTGTTTTAAAAAAATACCCTTTGTACTTCAATGTTGACCTGTACATAAAATAACCATTTTGTTTCCAAACTATTAAACGGGAATCAGTACTTGATCTTGATTCATTTTGAGTTCAGGAAAGGAAAACAGCTGAACTTGGAAACTGAACCACTGAATAACAAAATTATCTGACTTCAATACTCTGGTTATATAACAAAACATCCTGCTGAGGACTCTGGTCAAAATAAAATCTAAATAAACTGTAGTATTTTGACCTGGGGGATGGGGGGGGGGGGGGGGGGGGGGGTGGTGGTGGGGGGGGGGGGGGGGGTGCAGGGAGGGGAGGGGGGAGAGAACAACCCAGAAGATTTATTCTTGCTGTTCCTGAATTTTTTTGTCTTCTTTTGTTTATTTTTTTTCCAATTTCTAAAGGTGATCAGATTTTCTTGATTAAATAGTCACTGTTGATTTTCTTTGTGGGCCAGATGGACTAATTTTATAGGTTAGAATCAGACTTTTTCTGATGCAGTTTATGCTAATTATATGTGGGGAAAACAGGAATGTTGTTGCCAAGTTAATAACCAATTTAAGACGAGTACACAAAAAGATGGTGAAAATAAAAGATTATCATTCTGACCAACTGCACTACTGGCAGTGGAAGGGCAAGGAATATTCAACAAGCAATACTTAAACAGAGTGCGTGGGCATCATTTTATGTGACCCACTCCCACCGCCTCCCACCTTCAAACCTACTGGCAGAGCAAGGCATAATGTAGCCCTTTATGTGAAATGGTCATAAGGCTTTGTTTTGGGAATTGCTGCTAAAATCTGTATTATCATTGCAGTGGACAGCCCATCCTCAAATTGCCAGGCAGTGAAAATGTACTGCAGGGTGATTAAGGCAAGAGAGGATTCTTATTACTGAAGGAACTGTGAAATCAATAACTTGGGATGCAATTTAAAAGACTGAGTGAGTAAAATCGAAACAGAGATTTAAAACATATTAACTGTAATTGAATATGATGCCCTGCGTGTATATAAAACAGGTTTACAGGCAGTAACTTCTTCAAAACATTGGGGGCGGCTTCCTATGGTCTGAAATTCTCCTCTTAAATCTCACTTGCAGATTTCAAGCATGTTTTAATATGATGCACATCTGTAAAAACTTTTGCTGGAAATTGCTACGAATAATTATTTGAAATAGCATCGCTCAGCAATTCTCACTTTAGAAATTGTCTTGGGATCTTTTATATTTACCTTAGTAAGACAGTTAGGGCTTTGGTTTTTCAATGTATGCGAAAGACAACACCTTCAATAGTGCAACATGCTCTCAGCGTTGGACTGGAATGTCAGTTTGATGACTATGCTCAAGTCCCAGAGTGACAGTTTAAATCTGGAGACTCAGAGATGACAGTGCTGCTAATTGAGCTGCAGTTGCTATGAATTGTTGATTGAAAATTGGGCTAGTTCCTGTAGAGCTCACAGAATCATAATGTGGGCCTTAAATGACTCAAAAAGCATATGGACAACCCAAGGTATTGATAGCTCAAAATTAGTGCAAATCTTGTCTTTTTCACTTTAGGGGTAAATTTTTTTTTTAATTCTTTGATGAACCTGCATTTATTACCCATCTCTAATTACCCAGACTGTAGTTAGGAGTTATACCAATTGCTGTGGGTCTGGAGTCACTTGTAGGCCAGATCAGGCAAGGATGGCAGTTTCCTTCACTATAAGATATTAGCAAACCAGATGGCTTTTTCCAACAATGGTAAATGGTTTAATTGTCAACATTAGATTCTAGATTTCAGATTTTATTGCAATCAAATCCCAACACCAGGATTCAAACCCTGGAACTCAGAAGAGAAATATGTTATGCCATATTTTCCCATAATCCATTAATACTCTAAAATCAATGCACTTCCTAACATAGTTTGCTTTTTCACATGACACTGCTGGGTGGATTCTGGATTAGTGATGCTGGAAGAACACAGCAGTTCAGGCAGCATCCAAGGAGCTTCGAAATCGACGTTTCGGGCAAAAGATCCTCCTTGGATGCTGCCTGAGCTTCTGTGCTCTTCCAGCACCACTAATCCAGAATCTGGTTTCCAGCATCTTCAGTCTTTGTTTTTACCACTGCTGGGTGGAAGCAATCACCTGCAACAAACATGCATAGGGATTTGCTTCCCATTTTGTTTAATGAGAATGATAATAATTCTTCCTTTCTTGACCAGAAATGTTTCTGTAGCCTATTGTTCCAAATTGTCATGGTAGTCTAAGGAGCAATTCTATACAATATCTCTCTCAAGCTGGATACTGAGCTTTTATATTGTACACAAAGTTGTGACTAGGGATAATTGATAGACACCAGTCATATTTTGGATACTTTCCATTAGGATTTTAAGATAATGTAGAAATAAAATTTGTATTTACTTAGTACCTCCCTTGTCATCAGGATGTTCCAAAGTATTTCCAGCAAACAGGTAACCTCTGAAGTGCACTCATTGTTTAGTGGGTAAATATGGTGATCAATCTCTGCACAGCAAGATTCCAAATGTAGCTAATAAAATGACAAGTTGATCTATTTTGCTGTTAGTTAGATATAAACCAGGACATTATAAGAATCCTCCACTCTTCTTCAAACAATGCCTTAGGATATTTATAACTTACTGCACAAATGGGTGGAACCTTGATTCTACAGCTGCTATCAGAAAATAGCAATGTAGCACTTAGTCATTGCTGCCTTGAACTAACAGTATAAACCATGTATTCAAATTTGGAAAAGGTCCTGTACCATGACCTCTGATTCAAAGACAAGGATGTCAGCAACTGAGGGAAAATAATGGGAAATGCAGACAAACTTCAAATTGCCAATGGACTAATTACAGAGAGAGCAATATAAGATGTGCAGTATTTAATTAGATTCAGAAACAGTAAGCTAGGTTAGTTTTCCAGATGGCACACTTCACCAAAATAACAGCTAGAATTAAGTATTTTTAGATTTTAAAATATAGGACATTTCATTTAGCATGTTTACTTGGAGTTAGTGTGTTGCCATGTTTATCACTTTGTGATATCTTCAAGTTTCTTGGCGAGACTTTACTACTGGAATGAAATTGTTGTAATTTATGTAAACACATTGTGTTCCGGAGGTCATGTCTTCAGTACATGCACATGTTACTTCACTGACAGAATCTGCCTGGTTCAACCAACTCTGGGTGCCTTAAAGCAGGGCCATATAAATAAATGATAGTTTAGAGCAGGGAAGATATGTCAGCTCGGCAGTAAAGTCAATGCGTCACAATAATTGCTGTTGCAGCTTGAATTCAGAAAGTTTGTTAAAAAGTTAAAGTGGCGAGGTTGTATTTTTAATTATTGAATGATTCAACGTCTGGAGAAGTTTTACTTTGCATGCTCATTTGTTTTTATGATTCTAACATCAAAATCAAAAGTAATTAGTTACTCCCTTGGGAATCTGACTGACGTAACTGACAGCAACACATGTCAAACCTCTTGGTCTGCACTAGACCTCAACTCATTGTAATTTGTTGCATTTCACGACAGCATTTTTGACATTTAACTGAATTTTCTTTTAAGTGTCTCTGATTCATGACATTAGAATTTCTAATGCACTATGGTAAACAGATGGAAATTGCAACTTTTCACTTGGAGTCTGTGAAATCAAAATGACAATTATTCTTTAGGTTGCTCATAAGGAGGCTTCTAAATGATACTGAGTGCACAGCTGCACAAGGAACGATAGATAATGAAATATCAAGAGCTCTCAAGATTTTAAATGGACAGTTGCCCTCTAATGAGGAGGGGCAGCTGAAGGAGCAATCACATTCTACTGGAAGGAAAAGGCCAACCCTAGCATCTATGGAGTAGCTGTTACAATCCAGACTAGGGCACACTGCCAGAGGCCTCCAGATGCAAAAAGGATGGTATAAATGAGGGAATCAAAAGACCAATATCCTTGCAGGGAGGTTTGTTAGTGTCACTTAGGATGGTTTAAACTAGTCTGGCAGAAGGTGGGAACCACAGCACTAGGTCAGCATGTGGAGTGTTTGAAGATGAGAGGGAGGCTAAATGAAGTAAGTCTAGTAGAAAAACATTGAAGGGCCAGGTTAATGAGCACAATGGCCTGAGGTGTAGTTATTTTAATGGCAAGGAGTATAACAGATAAGATAGAATGATCTTAGAGTTTGAATTAGTGCATGGGACTACATTAAATAAATTGGTTGAAAGAAGGGCAGGACTAGCAACTCAACATTCCAGGGTTTAGATGTTTTAAACATGATAGAGAATGATGTAAAAGGGATGGAGAAGTGCGGAGGGGGAGTCCAGAACTAGAAGGCATAGGTTTAAGGTGAGAGGGGGAAGATATAAAAGAGACCTAAGGGGCAACATTTTCACACAGAGGGTAGTATATGTTTGGAATGAGCTGCCAGAGGAAGGAATGGAGACTAGTAAAATTGCAACATTTAAAAGGCACCCTATATGGGAATATGAATAGGAAGGTTTTGGAAGGATTTGGGCTGGGTGCTGGCAGGTGGGACTAGTTTGGGTTGGGATATTTGGTCAGCATGGACAAGTTGGACTGAAGAATCTGTTTCCACCTCAATGACTGTATGATTCTATGACATCTTGGAGGGCTCATCCAATGAGGCAATGTGGGTAGAATTTCAGATTAAGAATGGTGCAATCACTATGATGGTATTACACTGTAGACCTCCTAATATGCGATGGGAATTAGAGTAACAGATATGTAAGTAGATCATTAAAAGATGTAAAAACAACAGTGTGGTAGTAGTGGGGGATATTAATTTCCACAATATTCACTGGGACTCCCATAGTGCCATGGGCTGCAATAAGGCAGAATTTATTAGGTGTATCCAGGAGAGAATCCTGAAACAATATGCAGATTATCAAAGCCGTGAAGGGACCATTTTAGACCTTGTATTGGGGAACGATCCTGGCCAGGTGGTTGAAGTTTCAGTGGGGGAGCATTTTGGGAACAGTGATCATAATTCAGTAAATTTTAAGATAATTGGGGAAAAAAATAAGACTGGTCCTTGGGTGAAAGTGCTAAACTAAGGGAATGCTAATTACAACAGTATTTAGCAGGAACTGGAAAAATTGGATTGGGGGCGGCTGTTTGAAGGTAACTTCGCACCTGAATTGTCAGATTCTTTTAAAGACACACATGCAAGCACACACATACGTACATACATGGGTTGAATTTGCATTTGCAGAATTGTAATTGTGGATACATTTACCTTTTTTTATGAAACCTTAAGTTATTTCAAGAAAGCGACTTTGAAAGAAGTTCTGGGATTTACATATTAATGAAACAAAACCTGCAACCCATTCTGGAAGATAAAAGACTTAACAGCAATCTAGGTTTGTTTAATATATCATATCAGTTGCATGCATGACACTGTAATCTTTTGCTATAAATTCTGTGTCTTAATGCCCTGCTCCACAGCTAACTGATGATGAAGGAGCAGTGCTCCAAATGCTAGTGCTTCCAAATAAACCTTTTGGACTATAACCTAGTGTCGTGTGATTTTTTTTTAAATAAAGTCTAATTAGTTTGGACAGACACATGAATAAGCAGATAATGTAAGGATGCAGACCATATGCAAACAGATGGGATTAGTTCAGAACAGCATGGTCCGCACAGGCATAAAGGGCCAAAGGCTGTACTCTTCTATGTTCAATTTGATCTACCATAACCATGAGCATTCACAATTTGATCTTTTATTCTATGAAAATATTAAAGAAAGTCCTGTTTTGACCTTGATGAAGTCTTCACTGCTGTAGAATTATGTTCAAATAGCACACAAAATCATTGAGTGGTGAAAATAGCCTCTTTATTCAGCAACAGCAGTAGGACAGGTTCGAGGTCGCAATAGAATCCTGAAATACACTTCTTACATTAACCTCTTTATACACAGTTCTTCCATTTATTAAAATTCCATCACAATGAATTTATCTATAGCACACAAAGGCTAGAGGTGTTCTGTCCTGAGAGACAGGTGATGAGTGAAAACATGTGCTAAGTGCTGGCTGTGACTCCTTAGAGTGTCTGTCCAGTCTGCTTTCATAATTAAGAGGTGTTAGTCATTTTGTCTTTTAAGCTAGTAAGTGTTAGTAAAAAATATTAGGCCTATATGCTCTAAATAAATTAGAAACTGTACCTGTACTTAATAAAAGAATAAAGAATATTAAATAGATTACCACTGCTGGCTTGTGAGATTTGTTTATGATTTGCCGCTGTGAGTTTCATTCATTCATGCAATTTCATAGAAGCACTGTTTTATAGGTTAAGGGATAGTGGCCCCGCTAATAGGTACTCATCAAGTACATACTAATTTCAGAAGCTGTTTGGTATTCTGTAATCTATTCCGGTCCTAGAAATGGTTGTAAGGGCTGATTAATAATATAATATTTTGTGGAGACTTGATGGGGATAGTATTGTTTATGATACTGACACCTATTCAGAGGTAAATAGACTTAAACACTGCTTGTAGCAAGGGCTGATTAGGATTGAAGATGTGAAAAAACAATGATGTGTTGTTTTAATTGGTCTATCTTAGAGTAATAAAATATACTACAGAACTGTGGTTTAATGAATGAATGAATGAATGAAACCATATTATAATAGGGAGTTATGAATGAATGAAACGGGAATGTGGTGTTCGTTTGTGAGTGGGTGAGTAAAGGAATTATGAATGAATAAATATAAAGTATTTGTAAGTGAGAAATATAAAGCGCTTGTGAGTGGGTTAGTGAAGGGACCTAGTGTACAATATCTTACACTGTCATCCTGAAAGCAGAAAAATGTCATAATTTTGGTGGACTGTTAATGTCTAGAGTAGAATTGTTGGGAAAGCAGAGTGAGAAAGTACAACTCAAATGGCACCCTCCTGCTGGAAAATGTATTCAACATTGTCGCATTACAATAAACACCCTCTATCACCAAAAGGATAAATAAAAAAACACATCCCAGATTAAAACATTAGCATCTCACGGATTATCTCATTGTTCAGGTCAAAGATTTAATTAGTATTTATATTGCTTTATTCATTCAGGGGGTCAATACCTGCAGGACAGATTATCAATATGTTCAATTCCACCCAGCACCAAAATATTCCAAAGCTCGAAGGTTCAAGGGGAAGAATAATGTCACAGTCTTAAAGCAGCAGGAACCAAGGGAATAATTCCAAGTGCAACTCATGACCGGTCTGAAAAGCCTTCACACATCAACTAACTCCAAAAGAAGTGGGAGCAAATAGAGAGGCACAGAGACAGAGAGAGGGAGAGAGGAAGGGGGAGAGATCTCAACTCGCAAATGGCCAACGTTCCAAGGAAGGACAAATAAAATGCTTACAAGACACTAACATTTCATCGAAACTTGGCAGCATTGATGTTAATGACTGGGAGGAGTTTGCTATCAATTTGAAAACTGTGATAATTTCTCTATTGAGATGCTTCAAATTTTGCACCACTACATTTCAATGTGAGACAGAGCAACAGCAGAGGAAGACACAAAAGAAGCCAACCCTACACTCCAATCCCACTTTGTCTTCAGACATCCTGCCTCATGTGTCCAAAAATCAGGTCAAGAATTGGCCTAGTCATTCAGCTGAAGATCTATGCCTGAAACCTGTGAGCCTGAGTAGTGCTATGTGTCAATTCAAAGGATTGGAGCTTATAATGTATGTAAATAGAATTATTACAGGTGATATCCAACAATCAGCATTTATTTCAATTTGAAAAGCAAGTTAAAGTGGTATATATGGAATAATTCATCATTTTCAACATTTGCAAACAGAGAAAAACAATGAGGTGTTCTTTGGGGCTATTCTGCTCATTGATTAGGCTACTAAATTAATTCTCTACAACCTCCCCCAACCTTTTCCAATTAGCCCACAGAACTTACATTGTCAATACATATCTACTTGCCTTCTTATAGTTGTTGTTGAACTTGCTTCCACCGCCCATTCAGTATTGGAGGAGGTGACTCATTTACAGTCAAACTGTGAGCTGCAGGTTTCTGCTCTGTTCCCACTGTTGGCCAAAGTAGCAGATTTCAATTTTGCAATGTGGGTTCTGATGAGAAGAAAGAATAGCATTGGTTAGAAACAATGGAGGGTTTGGATCCTCAGTTTCACATAGTGGACACAAACAGTTGTTATGTCACATCCTCAAACCCTGGATCCCTGCTTCTTGTTTCATCATCATAGTACACTTGTAGCGTAAGATGGGACCATTTCTTGTCCAACTGGTCATATATTTTACAAGTTGCGACCAAATTTCTCAGCTTATTTTTTTCAACAGCTATATTTGCTGAGTGGAAAAGGGGTGGCATTTTATAAAGAGGAATTTCTTCTCTCAGAGGGTTGAATGTACTTTAAAGTCCTTGCCACAGAAATCTGTGGAGACAGAGTCCTTGTATATATTTATGACTGAGACAGATAGATTATTAATCAGCACAGGACTCATGGATTATGAGGTAAAGACAGAGAAGTGGACATGAGGAATGTCAGATCTGCCATGGTCCTATTCAATAACAGAACAGCCCAAGGGGCCGAGTGGTCCACTCCTGTTCCTATTTTTTCTATTTTAAAACAGCAAAATGATCTAGTGTCCATAACTAGTAAAAACATGCAGGGCTACATTGTACTTTGCTCAAAAACTGCATGCATTCATGTAGAACTCTGAGCTCAAAAACTGCATGAATTAATGTAAAACTCCGTTATCTCACTTTTTAGATTAGAATCAGTCTAAACATCATGGCATAGAACACAGGGGGCCAACACCTTCAACAATATTGTCTAGCTATCACCGTTGTTAACAGCTAATCTGAGAATGCAACTTTTTAAAAAAGGTTTTGTGATTTACACATAAAAGAAGTGAAACAATCATGGCATTCAAACAGATGAAAGACTTAACAGACAATTAATTTTTCAATGTATAATTTCAGTTACATCACACTGTAAATGTTTGCTATAAATTCTGTGTTAGGATTGAGCCCTCCACTACCACTTGATGAAGGAGCGTCGCTCCGAAAGCTAATGTGCTTCCAATTAAACCTGTTGGACTATAACCTGGTGTTGTGTGATTTTTAATTTTGTACACCCCAATCCAACACCGGCATCTCCAAATCATAGTAAAAACATGTTTTGCTCAATTTTGTTTTTCCTTCTGAAACTATATTTTCCTTCTGAAACTATATTTTCCTTACAATGTTTCTTTAAGCAGGACCATCCCCTACAACAGCTGATGAAAACAGCATTAAAAAATAATTAAAAATACAACGCATTTCATTACAACAGCTGTGCATCTTCAAAGGATTATTTATCAGTGAAGCATACATTAATTTTAAACTGAGGATTCTGTTAACAAACCATTCAATTGTGAACCTCCACACAGTTTTTTTTTGGGAAGAATGGCTCTTTTTAGTGACTTGATTTGAAAGAGGGCCTTGTGAGATTTCAAAATAGATAAGCAGCAATCTCTATAAAACAAAAATCATTACACAATTTGGCTCTGTGCCCTTTGAAGATCTCAGTATCTAGGCTGATACTTCTAGTACAGTGTTGAAGGATTACTGCGCTGCTGAAGGGTTTATCTTTTGGGTGAGATGTCAAACCAAAGCTGGTTTAAACCAATGCTTACTTCAAGGCAAGAGAATTCTTCCAGTGCCTGAACAACATTAATTCCTGAATCAACCAATCCTAAAAGGAGATTATCCGATCCTTTTGCTTCCGGCGGTGGGATCTTGCAGTGTGTAAATTGATTGCTGTATTTGCCTACAAAACAAGAGTGATTACACTTCAAAAGAAAGTAACTAACTGGCTGTGAAGTACTTTAGGGTCTGCTGAGCAAGTGAAAGGCTCTACATAAATTCAATTTCTTCCTTCAAAGTAGAGATCATCATTATTTTTGAAAAGACATGCAAACTACCATTTCAATCATTCATAGGTGCGAAAGTTGGGTTGCAAAGTTTTACAGGATTTTCGAAAGCAGTTTGTCATTCCAGATGCTGACCTACTTTATACTCAATAGTAAGGTAAAAACAATGACTGCAGATGCTGGAAATCAGAGTCTGGATTAGAATGGTGCTCGAAAAGCACAGCAGTTCAGGCAGCATCCGAGGAGCAGTAAAATCAATGTTTCGGGCAAAAGCCCTTCATCGGGAATACCAATACTCAATAGTAACACAACTTGGAAAAATATCATTAGCAATTTAGCAATGTCGGATACAGTAAACATTTGTTTATACTTGGTGTCAGTTTTGCAAATGCGCAGGGGCCCTAAAAAGATTGAAATTTAGTTTTAAAATAAACTCTCTTTGCAAGACAGTAAAAAAACACCAGCCACAATGTCTGCAGGTAAATTCAACGAGAGACCCTGAAAGTTTACACTGGAAATGGAAATGACCACATGACACGGTCAAGGATTTATTCAGTTGGTCAGGGGTGGGAACCTATATCCAGTCATACTGAAGTTATAGAAATGGGGACAGGAATAGGCTGTGCATCCTCTTGAGCCCTAATAAAATTAGGAAAATGTTGATCTCTTCCTTATTCTGCAGGGGTGACCTTATACCGGTTTATAAAACCATGAATGGCATGGATAGGGTAAATAGACAAGGTCTTTTCCCTGGGTTGGGGGAGTCCAGAACTAGAAGGCATATGTTTAAGTTGAGAAGGGAAAGATTTGTAAGGGACCCAAAGGGCAACTTTTGCACAAAAAGGATGGTGCATGAATGGAATGAGCTGCCAGAGGAAGTGGTGGAGGCTGCTGCAACTACAACATTTAAAAGACATCTGAATGGGTATATGAACAGGAAGGGTTTAAGAGGGATACGGGCCAAATGCTGGCAACTGGGACTAGATTGATTTAGGATGTCTGATCGGCACGAATGAGTTGGACTGAAGGGTCTATTTGCATACTGTACATCTCTATGGCTATGACTCCATGACTCTATATACCTACCTAACAAAAATAATGAACTCCATTTTGATCATTTCAAATAATCCAGATGCATAGCCTTTTCGAAGGGGAGTAGTGCTCAGCTAATTCAATAGGAGTTGCTGCCAGTCAGGAGTTCCATTACAGTCAGTCAAGGGCAGCATCAATGACCAGTTCAATGGCTAGGGGACAATCAGCCATCCACTTGTTGTGGTCAAGGTCAAGGATTCTGTTTCATTACAGTCTGCAGATCAGATCGTGGTCAGTCTGCAGGCCACGTTCAAGCAGTCAGGCGATTAACAGAACGTGAGTCACGGAGATGCACAGAGATTGGTCAGGGATTCAGTCACTCATTATTGAGTCAGCTGAGGCTGTCTGTGCAAATCGGTCAGCAGGTTGGGTATTGGTCCATCCCACGAATCAGCAAAATGAATGTCAAAGTGGTTATCAGGGCACAAGGTAGTGTTAAGAAAGTGAGGACTCAATGCTAGAGATTGGAGATAGCAACTTGGGATACAGAGATGTCCAGGATGGTGAAGGAGGGAATTTGAACATATAAAAGAGGAGGCAAAAGTGGGTACTGCAGATGCTGGAGATTAAAGTCAAGATTAGAGTGGTGCTGGAAAAGCACAGCATGTCAGGCAGCATCCGAGGAGTAAGAGAAATCGACGTTTCAGGCAAAAGCCCTTCATCCTGCATAACAATAATAGGCAGGACCAAGCTGTAGTGATGTTGTTCGCAGGGGCTGGGGATAAAGAAGAGAATTGGAGTTTGAGGTGATGGGTGGGAATGTTTGGGGATTCAGTATTGATAGGCTGTCCATGGAGTCCTGGTCAGAAAAGAACATGGAGGCTCAGGGAGGGGAAGCAGAGCATCAGGTCAAGCCTGGGGCTCACACTATCAAATGGGATTTACTCTGCTTCTAAATTCCTCAATGTAACTTACCAATGGAAAAAGCTGCAACCATTGGTGAAGTGGGTGAAGTCAGTCTGTTTGCTGGCCAAAGTTTGGACTCCAGCTGAGTGACAGGAGATGCAGAGGCTAGGTACGCAGCAGTTGAGACTGGTAAACTCTTATTGCACTCCCTCCATAGCTGGAACATCTTTTCTCCAACCAGGAGACCAAAGCCACACATAGTACTTCAAATGTGGTCTCACCAACACTCTGTATAATGAAAAACATCCCTGCTCCTGTACTTAAATCTTCTCACTATGAAAGCCGATGTGCTATTAGCCTTCTTCATTGCCTGCTGCATCTTAATGCTTACTTTCTGTAATTGGTTTACCAGGATTTCCAGGTCTCATTGCACCTCCTTTTTCTCAATCTGTCACTATTAAGATAATAGTCTGCCTTCTCGTTTTTGTTACCAAAGTGGAAACCTCACTTATCCACAATGAGCAAAAGGAGCATCACCGTCTCCATGTTAGACCACTGCAGTACCAGGCACAAACAGCTGGACTGAACAGAATTAATTGCCGATTCCAGCACTGGCTGCAGTGATCACACACTCATTGATTTTGAAATTGTTGCTGCTCAACATGCCAACAGAGGCAAATGCAATTACTTTTTATTTGGTTTTAATTCGCTTTTGGTGTTGGTGAATAAAGGTGTATGTTTCTAAGTGATTGAAAGTGTTCCTGTATGAGATTTTTCAGTTTGGGACCACAATAAAATGATGGGCTATGATGGGCATTCTGAAAAGAATAGCAGTGACTTAGAAAGGTTGCAAGATAAACAACAAAGAATAGATAAGCCGATTGGCTGCATGCTTAAACAACATGGGGGTTGGAATGTACACATGCATGTGCAGTCAATTAATGCCATGTCACCTACATACCATGAGATGTGTTTATTTGTGCCTTCTGTGCCACTATGTTGACAATGTAAGGCAACTCCAGATTACCAAAGCTTGACCATAGATGGGGTTTGAAGATGGCACAGTCATGAGGGAAGCCTGAGATGTGGTGAGTACATCTGCCATGAGGGTGTGGTACTTAGTTAATGAGGAGAAAGTGAGGTCTGCAGATGCTGGAGATCAGAGCTGGAAATGTGTTGCTGGAAAAGCGCAGCAGGTCAGGCAGCATCCAGGGAACAGGAGAATCGACGTTTCGGGCATAAGCCTGAAGAAGGGCTTATGCCCGAAACGTCGATTCTCCTGTTCCCTGGATGCTGCCTGACCTGCTGCGCTTTTCCAGCAACACATTTCCAGCTACTTAGTTAATGAGGCAAATTTTGGATGATTGCACAGGAAATCCTTCACTGACCAAAGAGCTATGACGTTGTACACATGGTTATAAAACATTAGACAAGAACAGCTTGCTATGCCTCGTGTTTTTATGAGGGAAACTGATTTATCATCATTGACCAATATTGGCAGTTTGACACTGCCTCTTCAGGATTTTATGGGATGGCTTCGTCTAATTTTATAGCTCTGGGAGGCTGAGTAAGGGCTCAATCTTTTATAGAGATATGTTCTGAAAGATTTGGTTTAGTTAGTCCAAGGTTGGAAACACTGGGAGAAGAAAAACCTGGCAGCATTGCACATTGAGATCTGAGGGCAGACAGATTTGTGCCTATACGCTGTACCTTCACCACATCAACATCAGTAGTTTAAGAATGTGGCTCAACATCACCTTAAGAATTAGGGATGTATTATAAATGCTGGACTTGCTAATAATGTTAACATCCCATAAGCAGCCATATTTGTAACCCACATTTTCATGCATTAATAATCTGTTTCTGGTGAGACTGAACATTTTAATGCATTGCTTGTTAGATGATATCAGGCTTTACACTCTTTCATAATGAGTATTTTGCATCAGTATTTACTGTGGAAAAGAAAATGGAAGATATAGATTGTAGGGAAGTAGATGGTGACATCTTGCAAAATATCCATATTACAGAGGAGGAAGTGCTGGATGTCTTGAAACGGGTAAAGATGGGTAAATCCCCAGGAACTGATCAGGTGTACCCAAGAACTCTGTGGGAAGCTAGAGAAGTGATTGCTGGGCCTCTTGCTGAGATATTTGTATCATCGATGGTCACAGGTGAGGTGCCGGAAGACTGGAGGTTGGCTAACGTTATGCCACTGTTTAAGAAGAGTGGTAAGGACAAGGAGAAAGTGAGGACTGCAGATGCTGGAGATCAGAGCTGAAAATGTGTTGCTGGAAAAGTGCAGCAGGTCAGGCAGCATCCAAGGAGCAGGAGAATCGACGTTTCAGACATGAGCCCTTCTTCAGCAATGCTAAGGACAAGCCAGGGAACTATAGACCGGTGAGCCTGACCTCGGTGGTGGGCAAGTTGTTGGAGGGAATCCTGAGGGACAGGATGTACATGTATTTGGAAAGGCAAGGACTGATTAGGGACAGTAAACATGGCTTTGTGCATGGGAAATCATGTCTCACAAACTTGATTGAGTTTTTTGAGGAAGTAACAAAGAGAATTGATGAGGGCAGAGCAGTAGCTGTGATCTATATGGACTTCAGTAAGGTATTCGACAAGGTTCCCCATGGGAGAATGATGAGCAAGGTTAGATCTCACGGAATACAGGGAGAACTAGCCATTTGAATACAGAACTGGCTCAAAGGTAAAAGACAGAGGGTGGTGGTGGAGGGTTGTTTTTCAGACTGGAGGCCTGTGACCAGTGGAGTGCCACAAGGATCGGTGCTGGGTCCTCTACCTTTTGTCATTTTCATAAATGATTTGGATGTGAGCATAAGAGGTACAGTTAGTAAGTTTGCAGATGACACCAAAATTGGAGGTGTAGTGGACAGCGAAGAGGGTTACCTCAGATTACAATAGGATCTGGACCAGTTGAGCCAATGGGCTGAGAAGTGGCAGATGGAGTTAAATTCAGATAAGTGCGAGGTGCTGCATTTTGGGAAAGCAAATCTTAGCAGGACTTATACACTAAATGATAAGGTCCTGGAGAGTGTTGCTGAACAAAGAGACCTTGGAGTGCAGGTTCATAGCTCCTTGAAAGTAGAGTTGCAGGTAGATAGGATAGTGAAGAAGGCGTTTGGTATGCTTTCCTTTATTGGTCAGAGTATTGAGTACAGGAGTTGGGAGGTCATGTTGCGAGTGTACAGGTGATTGGTTAGGCCAATGTTGAAATATTGCGTGCAATTCTGGTCTCCTTCCTATCGGACAGATGTTGTGAAACTTGAACGGGTTCAGAAAAGATATATAAGGATGTTGCCAGGGTTGGAGGATTTGAGCTACAGGGAGAGGCTGAACAGGCTGGGGCTGTTTTCCTTGGAGCATTGGAGGCTGAGGTGTGACCTTATAAAGGTTTACAAAATTATGAGGGGCATGGATAGGGTAAATAGGCAAAGTCCTTTCCCTGGGGTCGGGGAGTCCAGAACTAGAGGGCATAGGTTTAGGGTGAGAGGGGAAAGATATAAAAGAGACCTAAAGGGCAACATTTTCACATAGAAGGTAGTACGTGTATGGAATGAGCTGCCAGAGGAAGTGATGGAGCTGGTACAACTGCAACATTTAAGAGGCATCTGGATGGGTATAAGAATAGGAAGGGTTTGGAGGGATATGGGCTGGGTGCTGGCAGGTGGGACTAGTTTGGATTGGGATATCTGGTCGGCATGGATGGGTTGGATCAAAGGGTCTGTTTCCATGCTGTACATCTGTATGATTCTACAAGATTGTGATCCTTCTCTTACTGTGTTTCCTTTCCCCACATCTTCAATTGCACCTTTTTCTGCACAAATGATATCTTGTGACCAATGTCAGTTAAACTGGTCTTGCATTTCTGCCGATGTATTAAAATGAACTCAAGCTTTTACTCTTTTCAATGTTTACCACATTGGAAACTAAGTAATTCAAAAAAGTTTTTAAATCATTGAACTGTGGCTACTGCAGTAGTAACTGGATCTGCCTAAAACCACCCTGACTAATTGCGTTTTTTTAGTTCACTCATGCTTATCAGTGTGTCAAATATATATCAAAGTGTGTTGAATAACATTAGTAATACTCAAGGTATTTATGGCTGTACTAAAGTATTTTATTTGATGAAATGTTTCCTCTTTCAAATACATGATGAAATTGTAAAGACATTTGAAAGGAATTCATTAATAATTTTGCCATAGATTAGTACAAGAAGGATATTTTTCTCTGATGAAGATGAGCTATAATCCAAATATCTCTTTATTCATATAACTGTTGATATAATGGAAAACTTTCCACAGAATGCTGTTTCAATTACAAGAGAAGACATGCAAGATACAAGCATCCCAGAGGTTTCTCATAACACAAACTAAATAAGTAAGTGGCATGTTTTTTATAGGCTAGAGTAAATAATTAGTAATGCATTCCTGGTCATCTAAAAACAATTTAGTGAATTTAAATTGCCTCTTTAAGCAATTAGCTAATTAGATTTTATCTAAGTGATCAAGAATATGATTCAATGAATGAAATAATTAATTAGCTTTTTTGTGAGAAGCCATCACAGGGGAATATGCAAAAGATTGAAAGTTTTTATGACATGGGTGCTTTTGTATTATGAGCTTGACATTGAAGCTGTTGTAAATTATTTCTTTGTTAACATCTGGTGATTATTAAAAGAGTTACCAAAATAAAATTGTCAAATTAATCACAAGTTATCTGATGACTTCAGAACTTAACCTACATTTAATCATAGATTGAGAAGGAGGTCTGATACCATGTGTTCCAGTTCATTTCACAACCTCTAATCGGTTGTTAATTCCATTAACACACTCCATGTTGTGGAGATGAGAGAACCTTTGACATGAACTCTGAGAAGCGTGTGGATTTATGTTGGAGGGAAGAACAATAAGGCAGCATTGGCCTGTCATTCCTACAGAATAAAAAAAAAGAGAATTCTGTTTTTTGGTACCAATGTCTAATTATCCTTATTTCTTATTCAAGCGCATGACTAAAAAGTGGTAAAACATGGTCAGTCATCAACTTAAAGGTGAAATCTTATTAGACTTGGGCTCTCACATTCAAAAACTCTGTTTTGTATAGCATCAAGAGTCAAATTATTGGTCTACTGACATTTCTATTGGCATAACTGGTGTAGATTGCATGATAATTTTATATATAAAAATCCCAGTATTCATAAATCTGTGCTATCATTTTTATAGCACTGAGTGTAACACTCTACCATATCACACCCTGGGCTATTAAGTCCCTTGTTTATGCAAGTTGGGCTTCTGTTAGTAAAATAAAACACCTCTGCAATAAACTCTCCTCACTGATCTTCTGAATGGCTCCCAAAATAGAGTTATGGAAAGTTTTCAAACTTTGGAAAGGGATGCACTTTGGCTGAAACAGTTTCTTTAACTATTTATTATCCTTGCAGTTTTTCTGGGACATTCCAGAAGGGAATGTTTGATCTTTGAAAGATGAATATTTACTGCTAAAGAAAAGGACACATTTTTGCAGCTTTAAAAGCTTTCTGGTGTAATGAGAACTCGAAGGTCGTGATATTGCTGGAGAGAAGTTTCTCACCATATGTGCTGTTAGTAATTCTCTTCCTCACACTCAGCCCTCAGCTAAAATTGGCCACAAATTGCTGAAAATGCAAGTTGAAAAAATATGGCGAAAGCAATGGAGATCCTGGACTTTTGGTAGCGGGGCCAATAATCCCTATCCTTAACAGATCAGATTTAAACACAGAAATGAACAAAGAGAGACATAGAAGGAACATACAAATGTAAAAAATAAGAAATTAGAAGATCGCTTTGACCCTGAAGCCTGTTCCACCATTAAATTAGATCATAGCTGATTTGTTAGTGTTGCAATTTGCACCTTCCAATCTACCCAAAATAACCTTTGATTTCCAAATGTGACTCCTTTCCTCAATATCTTTGTTTCCATTTTTGGGGATAGGCTGGTCACCAATGTCCACTAAAAAGTGTGAGGTAGTTCACTTCAAAATTAGTAACAGGAATGGAGTACTGGACTAATGGTAAAACTTTTGGCACAGTAGATGAACAGAGAGATCTCGGTGTCCAGGTGCATAAATCCCTGAAAGTTGCCATCCAGCCTGATAGTTTTGTTAAGAAGGCATATAGTGTGTTGGCTTTTAATGGTAGGGGATTGAGTTTCGGAGCCACGAGGTCATGCTTCAGCTGTACAAGACATTGATAAGGCCGCACCTGGAGTATTGCATGCAGTTCTGGTCACTGCATTATAGGAAGGATGTGGGAACTTTGGAAAGGGTTCAGAGGAATTTTACTAGCATGTTGCCTGGTATGAAAGGAAGGTCTTACAAGGAAAGGCTAGGGAACTGAGGCTGTTTTCGTTGGAGAGAAGAAGGTTGAGAGGTGGCTTAATTGAGACATATAAGATAATCAGAGGGTTAGGTAGTGTGGACAGTGAGAGCCTTTTCCTCAGATGGTGAAGCCTAATACAAGGGGACATAGCTTTAAATTGAAGCAGGATAGATTTAGGACAGATATCAGGGGTAGTTTCTTTACTCAGAGAGTAGTAGGGGTGTGGAACAGCCTGCCTGCAACAGTAATAGACTTACCAACCCTGTCTTCCTGATGAAGGGCTTTTGCCCAAAACGCGATTTTCCTGCTCCTCGGATGCTGCCTGAACTGCTGTGCTTTTCTAGCACCACTAATCCAGAATCACCAACATTAAGGACATTTAAAGGGGCATTGGACACAAATATGGATAATAATGGAACAGTGTCAGTTAGAAGGAGATCAGATTAATTTTATAGGTTGGTGCAACATCCAGGGCCGAAGGGCCTGTACTGCGCTGTAACATTCTATGTTCTATGTTCCAAGCCAACTGACTCTTGACTATATACTCTTACATCCTGCTTCTTGTAAAGACTATTCCAGTTCCTCTGTCTCTGTCACACCTGTTCTGAAGAAACTTTGAAAAGGGAGCATCCGAAATGTCCACCTTCTTCCTCAACTGAAAATTCCCCAGCACTGTGGTTGACAGGGCCCTCAAGTGGGTCCAACCCATCTCCCACATTTCAGCCCTCACCTCATCTCCTCCTTCTCACAACAGCTATTCACCTACTAGCCCACCTGCATCAAAATCCAGAGGATCATTAGCCACCATTTCTGCCACCAGATGCATGTACCCCTCCCCTTCCTTGTCAGCGATTATTTTTCATGGGACGTCCTGGTTGACTCCTTCTTCATATCCAATAACTCTCCACCCTCGCCCCCTGCCATGGCACCTTTCCCTGCAACTGCAGAAGGTGTAACACCTGCCCATTTACTTCCTCCCTCCTGAGTGTCCAATACCCCAAATGCACCTTCCAGGTGAATCAGTGCTTTACCTGCATTTCACTCAATTTAGTCTCTTGAATTCACTGCTCACAATGTGGTCTCCTGTGCAGCAATATCCTGACCATCAAGTTGTCATTTAACCAGAAAGCCTTTAAAGCTGCAAAAAGGTGTCCTGATCTTTAGCAATAAATATTCATCTTTTAAAGATCAAATATTCCCTTCTGGAATGTTCCAGAAAAATTAAGCTTAGACTGGGTGATCGCTTTTCAGAACACCTCCGTTCTGTGCACAAAACAGACTCTGAGCTTCCTGCTGCCTGCCACTTCAACACATCACCCTGTTCCCTGCCAAACATTTCTGTCTCAGGCTTGCTGCAATGCTCCAACAAAGCTCAGCACAAGCTAAAAGAACAACATTTCATTTTCCACTTGGGAACGCTACAGCCTTCTGGACTCAATATGGAGTTCAACAATTTTAGGGCTTCAGGCACCTTCTCCTTACCCCAACCCCTAAACATGAGGCCTTAGTACACATGGTCTGCTGTTACCCACAACCCCCACTGTTACCCACAGTCCCCATTACCAGTTATTCATTCTCCTTGGCTCATTGTTATCCACTCTTTTGTCTATACAACCGTTCTTCTCTCTCTCTTTGTTCTCTATCTCCACCTACTAATTACTCCTATCCCCCTCCACCCACCCTACCTTCTGCATTAAAAAAAAACTTTTACTGGCTACCATCAGGTTTGCAGAAGGGCCACTGGACCCAAAATGTTAACTCTGATTTCTCTCCACAGCTGCTGCCAGACCTGTTGAATTTTTCCAGCAATTTCTGTTTTGTTTCTGGTTTACAGCATCTGCAGTTCTTTTAGTTTGCTAATCTTTGATTCCCTGTGCCCGACAAAAATCGAGGCATTTCAGCCTGAAAAATGTTCACTGGCCTCACCTCTTTTGATACAGAGCATTCCCAAGTTGCACCAACCCACAGAAGCAAAACAAAATTCCTCAGCACTGCCCTAAATCGGTGACCCTTAATTTTTTTTAAAAGAGTTCAACGTTCTCGAGTCCTGGTTCTGGAAAGAGGAAACATGCTTTCCATTGTCTGCCTTGTCAAGAGCATTCAGGATCTTTCACACTTCAGTCTCGTCAACCTGAGTCTTCTGACTTCCAGTGAAAACAAGCCCAGTCTATCCAACATTTTCTTATAAAACAACCTGCTCATTCCAGGTATAAGGAGACTCTGAGGACTGCAGATGCTGAAGATCAGAGTCGAGAGTGTACTGCTGGAAAAGCACAGCAGGTCAGGCAGCATCCGAGGAGCAGGAGAATCGACGGTTTGGGCATAAGCCCCTCATCAGGATAACTGAAGCAAAGTATCCTTACATTTACATTCAATTCTCATATTAAAGGATAGCATTCCATTGACCGCTATTAGCTGCTGTGCCTGCATACTAACATATCGTGACTCGTATATTAGACTACCTAGATCCACTGGAACCTTGGAATGCTACAGTCATTCTGTTTAAGTAACAGTGCTTTTGTTATTCTTCGTGCCAAAGTGAATAACTTCACATTTTCATACATTATCCTCCATCTGCCGTATTTTGCCCAGTCACTCAAGCTACCTACATTGGTCTGCAATCCTATCATGCCCTCTCCAAAACATTTATTTTCTGCTTATCTTTGTTTTATGTAATATTTAGCTGCTATATGTGGACACCCTTCATCTAAGGCATTTGTATAAATAATAAAAAGTTTTAGCCTGGCACAAACTGCATTGAGATCCCAATCACCACATCTGCTAATCAGACAAAGATTCATATGCAACGACACAGGGTGGTCTTAGGCAGATTCAGTTACCATTGCAGTAGCCACAATTCAATGATTTAAAAAACTTTTTCAATTATTCAGTGTCCAATGTGGTAAATATCTGAAAGAGTTAAAGCTTGACATCATTTTAATACATCAGCAGAAATGGAAGACCAGTTTAACTGACTTTGGTCATAAGATATTGTTTGTGCAGAAGAAGATGCAATTGAAGATATGGGGAAAAGAAACACAGTAAGAGAATGGTCACAACCTTATGAAAAAGTGACCTCATCTAACAAGCAGTGCATTAAAATGTCCAGTCTCACCAGAAACAGGTTATTAATGCATGAAAATGTGGGTTAAAAATATGGCTGCTTATGGGATGTTAACATTATTAGCAAGGCCAGCATTTATAATACATCCCTAATGCTTACCGTGATGTTGAGCCTCATTCTTAAACTACTGATATTGGCATGGTGATGGAGCACCTTGTCAAATGCATTTTGGAACTGCAAGTTCAATATGTTAACCAAGGCTTCTTTATCCACAGCATATCCCTGACCCTAACACCCTTCAAAAAACACCAGTAAATTAAGTACACTTTTCGAAAGCTGTGCTGTCTCTTCCCAATTACCCTGAGTATTTTTTAAAAGCACTTAGCTATAATCTCCTTAATCGATTATAGCACCTCTTCATGATGCATCAAGCTAATTGACTGGTAGTATCCTATTTTCTGCCTCCATCCATTCTTGATTAGAGAGGTTATAGTTGTTACTTTCCATCAAATGAAATCTTTCTAGTTTCTAGAAAACTTTAGAAGATTAATACCAACATTAGCCATCTCTGGTAAGACCCAAGGATAAAGTCCATCAAGACATTCCAATTTAGAGCTCCAGCTCCATCAGTTTGACCAGTCCTGTTTTATGTAACTTCACCAAGGTTCTCCATCTTCTTATCTACTATTAACTCCGCACTGTCACTTTCTGAAGGACAAATACTTTACTTACACTTCTTTTTAGAAGCTCCTAGAGAAACTCTTATTTTAAACAGTGTATGGGATGTGGACATCACAGACCAGCATTTATAACTTATTTAGAATGGTGTTTAAGTCTGGATGAGGGCAAAACAATATGTTTCAACTTCTTGCCTCCTTTCAGAAATGTTTAAGAGTGAATTAAGGTCTAATTACATTAAAAGGGAAGGAGAGAGAAAAGAATGTTTAAGGGAGAGAAGGAAAAATAAGACCAAAAAAAATTAATAAAAGGAAGAGTAGGCAGAGAGCAGATGAATGCAAAAGAACTAGTGGCATGAAATGCATCTACTTTAATGAAAGGAGTATAGTGTGTAGGGCAGAAGAACTTAGGGCTTGGATTGGTGCCTGGGAGAATGATGTTATTGCAATCACCGAGACTTGGTTGAAGGAAGGGCATGATGATCAGCAATTAAATGTTCCAGGATGTAGAAAAAAAACTTCACACAGAGGGTGGTGGGCATTTGGAACGCATTGCCAGCAGAGATGGTAGAGGCAGGCATGGTAGATTCATTTAAGGTGCATCTGAATAAATGCATGAGTAGATGGGGAGTAGAGGGATACACTTGCTTAGGAATTGACCAAAAGGTTTAGACAGTACATTTGGATCGGCTCAAGCTTGGAGGGCTGAAGGGCCTGTTCCTGGGATGTAAAATTTCTTTATTCTTTGTTCTTTATTCTAAAAATTGAGGGACAATTTTAAAAACAGCAAGACCATTATATATAGGAACAAAATTAGACCATTTGGCCCATTGAGTCTACACCACCATTTGAGCATGTTTTTCAACCCCATTCTCCTACCTTCTCCCTGTAACCTTTGATCCCCTTACTAATAAAGAATCTTTTTTTCTCAATTTTAAGTACACTCAATGACTTGGCCTCTCAACCCTCTGCGCCAACGAGTTTCAAAGATTCACCACTCTCTCACTGAAGAAATTCATTTCAGTTCTAATAGGTCATTCCCTTCACTCTGAGGTGGTGCCCATGGAACCTAGTCTCTCCTACTAATGAAAACATCTTCTCCACATCCAGACCTCTCAGCATTCTGTGAGTTTCAATAATCATTCTTCTAAACTCCATCGAGTACAGACACAGAATCCTTAAATGCTCCTCATATAATTTACCCTTCATCCCCGAGATCAATCTTGTGAACATCCACTGGACTCCTCAAATGCCAGCATGTTTTTCTTTAGATATGGGTCACAAAACTGCTCACAATAATCCAAAGTGATCTAACCAGACCCCTAAACAGCCTCAGCGGTATATCTCTGCTCTTATATTCTAGCCATCTTGAAATGAATGCTGGAATTGAGTTTGCCTTCCTAACTGCCAATGTTAGCCTGAAGAGGATTTTAGATTACTTACAGTGTGGAAATAGGCCCTTCGGCCCAACAACTCTACACCAACCCGCCGAAGCACAACCCATCCGGACCCATTCCCCTACATTTACCCCTTCACCTAACACTACAGGCAATTTAGCATGGCCAATTCACCTGACCTGCACATTTTTGGATTGTGGGAGGAAACCGGAGCACCCGGAGAAAACCCACGCATATTCCACCCTGAACTTAATTTCCCAATGAATTCTGAACCAATCTCTTTGTAGTGATTGGAATCATGGCCAGGTGGATCTCATGCGCATGTGCAAACTCCACACAGTCAGTCGCCTGAGGCGGGAATTGAACTCGGGTCTCTAGCGCTGCGAGGCAGCAGTGCTAACCACTGTGCCACCGTGCCGCGCAATTTTGAATTAGGACTCCTAAACCTTTCCCCATTTAGATAATAGTGAACATCCCCATTCTTTGTATCAAAGAGCATAACCTCACATTCCCAAATTTTATTCCATGTGCTACTTCTTTGTCCACTCACCGAGCACATCCAAATCCTTCTGCAGCCTCCCCACTTCCACAACACTACCTATCCCTCCATGTGGAGTGAGACTGGAGTTTCAATTAATCCTTTCCTGGTCTAAAGATGTTTAGTTGCATTTAAGAATAATAAATCTCATCTATAAAAAAATTCTTGTGTTCTGAAATACCAACCCTAACTTTCTGTGGTAATTATGATTTGTTTTAATAGCATGGATGCAGTGATTTCTCATAACTCACAGTGAGACTAACGATGGTATGTTTGTAATTATCCAGCAATTTGTAATGATTTGCAGCTCTCATTTTATGTCCTCACCTATCTGATGGGACACATGTAATAGATTCCACCCCGAACTTAATTTCCCAATGAATTCTGAACCAATCTCTTTGTAGTGATTGGAATCATGGCCAGGTGGATCTCATTGACTATGAGCTTATGATTGGGGTTGTTAACCTAGACCAATCAGGGAGCTCTAGCTGACAGATGTAAACAGGAGATTCAGAAGGTCCCCTCAGTCCAAGGACTGGCTTTGAGCTGGCTGGTCACATCCATCTACAGTGCACATGTGGATAAAAGGCGACTTGCTAGTGAGATACTGGCCTCAGTTATTTCTTCTTCCTGTGCCTAAATCATGATACAGAACTTGGAAGGAGGCACTATTAGCACTGGAACAGATACCATCCTGTTATGTACTGTACATATTAAGCATTTAGTAAATTATATTTAATCGCCAGCAAAAGTGTGACAGTATGTTTTTAACTTTGCTCATTCCCAAGCTGCTAAAGATTTCAGGAAGTGGACAACATTGTTGAATAAATACACCAGAGAACCTGAGGGAATAACGTATACTAGCATTCCTAAAGGAAACTATTAAATAAGTGTTAAGAAGGAATGAGCCTGTCATTTTACATTAGTGTCGGGCATTGGCTTTATCACCCATATCAGAAAGTTCATCTGGAATTAAAATGTACAATGCTGTGTAAAACCAGATTTATTGTTCTGTTGCCTGTCAGTTGTTTGTTAAGCATGGGAAACATGCAAACTGCGCACATATCTATTCCTCTCCAAATTAGTTCCACTTTCCCTTAGAATTAAAACAGCTGAGAGAGTGGGAATAGTTTGCACAGGCAATAGATCTACTGTAAAAAAAGTCACAAGCAACTTTAACCAGCAGTGTTTTTGCTGAAGAGAAGAAGAGATGGGAAAAACAAACAGATGATTGGGTTCAGGGATGATGCAAAATTTGTTTTACAAATATATGTATCAGTGACCATGGCCTCAGTGAAAACCAGTATGTTACAGCTTGGCTATAATGTGAAAGGTAATTTTCAATTTGTACATCTAAAATATATTGCATCAAACAACAATGATCAGATGGTACTCTTATCAGAATCTAACTGACCAGTGCATTAAGCTACAATGTAACTAGGGCCTTCTGAGCAGTTTCTGGAGACATTACTGAAGTCAATCAGTATCGGTTAATTGTGATATCACAGGCTCTAGTAGCATTTTACTCCGAGTTAGATTTTGATGTTGTGCAATGGTATAAAATTTGTCATAGCGAGTCAGTAGGCTGTTTTACATTTCTCCTCTTCTGATTTTTATTTCATTTGGCATTGATGGAAATAAAAAGGGCAGTGGTGTAAAACAGGCCTCTTTCTGGTTTTATGTGATCACACAAAATTATGATAGTTTCCATACAGTTCAATATCACACTGAAGTTAACAGTTGGACGGGCAGACACCTGTTTTATTTTAGATGTGACATTTCCTAGCAAGTACAATGTAGCACTGATTGTATTTGCATCAGGACTGTCAATAGAAAGTATTCATTGTTCATTTAACGCAGATGATGTATGACTGCGTTTAGTATATTTATTCAAGTAACCACTTGCCTCCTGGGTTCTGTTTATAATAAATATATTCTGATGGAATCAAGGATTCAAAGCTATTTGAGTGAGGTTTCTCCTTGAGAGACATATGGCCTGATTTTTAGTGCCCTGCTGGAGCTGGGATACTTTAGTGGACCAGATGGCTATTTTTTGGTCTGGGAGATGATTTGTATGATATTCCCCAAGGGTCAATTTTGAATCCATTGCTCTTTTCAATTTTGAAAATACATTAGACTTGGGTGTAGGGAACAATATTATAAAGCTTGGAGATGATTGGAAACTTCAAAAAACAATAGATAGTAATGAGGAGATAATGTAGATTATTGGACAAGACACTGGAACCTCCTTAGTGCAGATGGTTTGGATGGAGCTGTTTTTGTCAGGTATGTTCAGGAGGCTTTCTTTACTCAGTATGTAGACAGATCAATGAGGGGAGAGGCTGTTTTGGATTTGGTACTCAGCAAACAGGTGTCAGATCTCACGGTGGGCAAATACTTTGGTGACTGTGACCATAACTGCCTCACATTTACCATAGCCATGGAGAGGGAAAGGAGCAGTTACTATGTGAAGATATTTAATTGGGGAAAAATAAATTATGATGCTATCAGACAGGAGTTGGGAAGTACAGATTGGGAGCAAGTTTTCCACAGAAAGGGCACAACAGACATACGGAGACTGTTTAAGGAGCAGTTGCTGCGAGTGATGTACAAATTTGTTCCTGAGACAGGCAAGAAGGGGTAAGATTAAGGAGCCTTGGATGATGAAAACAGAGGAGCTTCTCATCAAAAGGAAGAAGGCAGCTTTCATAAGGTGGAGGAAGCAAGGGTCGAGCACAGCTTGAGAGGATTACAGGATCAGTGGTGCTGGAAGAGCTTTTGCCCGAAACGTCGATTTCGCTGCTCGTTGGATGCTGCCTGAACTGCTGTGCTCTTCCAGCACCACTGATCCAGAATCTGATTTCCAGCATCTGCAGTCATTGTTTTTACCACCTTGAGGATTACAGGCTTACTAGAAAGGAGCTCAAAAAATGGACTGAAAAGAGACAGGAGGGGGGATGAAAAAGGCTTGGTGGGAAGTATTAGGGAGAACCCGAAGGCATTTCATTTATGTGAGGAATAATCGGAGGCGGGGGGTGGGGGGTGGGAAATGGTAGGGCCAGTCAGGGATAGCATAGGGAACTTGTGCGTGGAGTCTGAGCAGATAAGGGAAGCCCTAAATGAATACTTTGCTTCGGTTTCACCAACTCCCACAGATACCAGTATTACACCTATTCCCACCCTAACTCCTGCAAAAATGCAATCCTGTATTCCCAATTCCTCTGCCTCCGCCATATCTGCTCCCAGGAGGACCAGTTCCACCACAGAACACACCAGATGGCCTCCTTCTTTAGAGACCACAATTTCCCTTCCCACGTGGTTAAAGATGCCCTCCAACGCATCTCATCCACATCCCGTCCCTGCCCCCTCAAACCACACCCCTCCAACCTTAACAAAGACAGAACCCCCCGGTGCTCACCTTCCACCCTACCAATCTTCGCATACACGACATCATTGACGACATTTCCGCCACTTCCAAAAAGACCCCACCACCAGGGATTGATTTCCCTCCATTCATTTCTGCTTTCTGCAAAGATCGTTCCCTCCGTGACTACCTGGTCAGGTCCACGCCCCCCCCCTACAACCCACCCTCCCTTCCTGGAACCCTCCCCTGCCACCGCAGGAATTGCAATACCTGCACCCACACCTCCTCCCTCACCTCCATCCAAGGCCCCAAAGGAGCTTTCCACATCCATCAACATTTTACCTGCACATCTATCAATCTCATTTATTGTATCCGTTGCTCCCGATGCGGTCTCCTCTACATTGGGGAGACTGGACGCCTCCTAGCAGAGCACTTTAGGGAACATCTCCGGGACACCCGCTCCTGTCAACCCCACCGCCCTGTGTCCCAACATTTCAACTCCCTCTCTCCCACTCTGCTGAGGACATGCAGGTCCTGAGCCTCCTCCACCGCTGCTCCCTCACCACCTGCTGCCTGGAGGAAGAACGCCTCATCTTCTGCCTCAGAACTCTTCAACCCAGGGCCTCAACGTGGACTTCACCGGTTTTCTCATTTCCCCTTCCCCCACCTCACCCCAGCTCCAACCTACCAGCTCAGCACTGTCCCCATGACCTGTCGTACCTACCTACCTTCCTTCCCACCTATCCACTCCACCCTCCTCTCTGACCTATCACCTCCATCCCCACCCCCAATCACCTATTGTACTCTATATTACTTTCTCCCCATCCCCAACCCCTCTTATTTATCTCTCCACTCTGTAGGCACCCTGCCTCTATTCCTGATGAAGGGCTTTTGCCCGAAACGTCGATTTTCCTGCTCCTCGGATGCTTCCTGACCTGCTGTGCTTTTCCAGTGCCACTCTCACCTAGACTCTGGTTTCCAGCATCTGCAGTCCTTGTTTTTACCGACTAAGGAAAGGGAACTTGTTGTGACTGAGAACTTTGAGGAGCTGGAAAATAGGCTTGAGCAGATCAACATTAAGAAGTTGATGTGATGGAAATTTTGGCAAACATTAAAATTGATAAGCTCAGCACCAGACCAGATCCTACGCTGCTCCAGGAAGCAAGGAAGGAGGTTGCTAAGCTGCTGGCAAAGATCTCTGCTTCTTCATGAATGTTGCTCCTCTTTTCCACAAGGGTAATAGGGAAATCCCTGGCAATTACAGAACAGTCAATTGTATTGGGTTTTGAGAAGATTTGTAGCTCAGGTTGAGGTTCTGTATGTAGGTTTGCTAATTGAGCTGGACGGTTTCTTTTCAGACCTTTCATCACCATATTAGGTAACATCTTCAGTGAGCCTCCAAACGAAGGACTGGTGGTGTAGCCTGCTTTCTATATATATGTTTGCATTTCCTTGGGTTGGTGATGTCCTTTATTGTGGTGACATAATTTCCTATGGTGATGTCATTTCCTGTTCTCTTTCTCAGGGGATGGTAAATGGGATCCAAGTCAATGTGTTGGATAGAGTCCTGGATGGAATGCCATGCTCCTAGGAATTCTTGTGCCTGTCTCTATTTGGCTTGTCCAAGGATGGATGTGTTGTCCCAGTCGAAGTGGTGTTCTTACACTCAATTGTATCCTTACATACAGATGAGGATGTCATGTCATGTTGTGGCTAATTGATGTTCGTGTATCCTGGTGGCAAGTTTTGTCTGTTTGTCCAATGTAGTGTTTTGTTACAGTTCTTACAAGGCATTTTGTAGATGACATTCAAGTTCATTAGCTGCTGTTTTAGTGTGTTGGTAACCATGTTGCCAAGGGGTCTGAGTAGCCTGGCAGTCATTTCCGAGATGTCTTTGATGTAGGGGAGATTGGCTCGGGTTTCTGGATGTGTTTTGTCTGCTTGTTTGGGTTTGTTGCTCAGAAATCGACGGACGGTGTTCATTGGGTACCCGTTCATTTTTAATACATTGTATCGGTGATTTTCCTCTGCTCTGCATAGTTCCTCTGTGCTGCAATGTGTGGTGGCTCAATGAAATAATGTTCTAATGCAGCTTCATTTGTGGATGTTGGGATGATTGCTTCGGCGGTTCAATATTTGGTCCGTATGTGTTGTTTTCCTATAGACGCTGGTTTGAAGTTCCCCTTTGGCTGTTTGTTCTACTGTAACATCTAGGAATGGCAGTTTGTTGTTGCTTTCCCCCTCTTTCATGAATTTTATGCCAGTGAGGGTATTATTGATGGTCTTGAATGTTTCCTCTAATTTGTTTCGTTTAGTGATGACAAAGGTGTCATCCACATGGCGGATCCAAACAGGCAGAAAACTAGCCACCACGATACATGAACATCAACTAGCCACAAAATGACATTACACACTCTCACTTAGTATCCTTACATACGGATGAGGAAGGACACCACTTCAACTAGGACAAGCCAAACAGACACGCACAAGAATTCCTAGAAGCAGAGCATTCCAAGGGGAACTCTCTCAGTGCTACAGTGGGCGCACAGAGGGGAGCCAGAAGGTAAGCGGAGACCAGTTTAAATTAACGTTTTTCTTTTCGCAGTCTGTGTTTTTTCAACTAGGAGCGGGAACCCGGAAGTCTTCAACAGAGGCTTCTGGGAAGGTAAGAAGTTTGAATGGAGAAGCAAGTGTAGTGTCTCCCACCCTCCCTCCTCCTCTAACCTAAAAAAAAGGATTCAGTTGGCTGAACAGGTAAGCTACTTAGTGTTCTTGTTTTGGAGACTAAGTGTAGAGTTATGGCAGCGCAGGCAGTGGAATGTTCCTCCTGCAGGATGTTTGAGGTAGGGGTGACCACCGATGCTCCTGCCGACTTCATCTGCAGGAAATGCAGCCAGCTCTTGCTCCTCACAGACCGTGTTAGGGAACTGGAGCTGGAGTTGGATGAACTGAGGATTATTCGAGAGGCTGAGAGGGTGATAGAAGCTACAGGGACATTGTTACGCAAGAGAACAGAGGTAGCTGGGTAACAGTTAGAGGTGGGAAGGGGAGGAAGCAGGCAGTGCAGGGATCCCCTGTAGTTGTTCCCCTCAACAATAAGTATACCGCTTTGGATACTGTTAGGGGGGATGGCCTAGCAGGGGTAAGCTGCAGTGACCGGGTCTCTGGCACGAGGTCTGGCTCTGAGGCCCAGAAGGGAAAGGGGGAGAGGTGGACAGCGCTAGTTATAGGAGACTCTATAGTTAGAGGGACAGACAGGCGGTTCTGTGGACATGGGCGAGACTCTCGGATGGTTTGTTGCCTCCCGGGTGCCAGGGTCCAAGACGTCTCGGACCGTGTCTTCAGAATCCTTAAGGGGGAGGGTGTGCAGCCAGAAGTCGTGGTGCACATTGGCACCAACGACATGGGTAGGAAGAGGGGTGGGGAGGTCATTCAGGAGCTCAGGCAGTTAGGCTGGAAGCTAAAAGCTAGGACGGACAGAGTCGTCATCTCTGGGTTGTTGCCGGTGCCACGTGACAGTGAGGCAAGGAATAGGGAGAGAGTGCAGTTGAACACGTGGCTGCAAGGATGGTGTAGGAGGGAGGGCTTCAGGTATTTGGACAATTGGACTGCATTCTGGGGAAGGTGGGACCTGTACAAGCAGGACGGGTTGCACCTGAACCAGAAGGGCATCAATATCCTGGGGGGTAGGTTTGCTAGCACTCTTCGGGGAGGTTTAAACTAATTTGGCAGGGGGATGGGATCCGGACTTGTAGTCCAGCAAGTAGGTTAGCTGTTTTTCAGCATGTCCAAGAATGTAGGGAGGCTGTGGAGAAGGTAGCACTGACAGGGAATACTTGCAGACAGAGATGGGCTCAAGTGTGTATACTTCAACGCAAGGAGTATCAGAAATAAGGTGGGTGAACTTAAGGCGTGGATCGGTACTTGGGACTATGATGTTGTGGCCATCACGGAAACGTGGATAGAAGAGGGACAGGAATGGTTGTTGGAGGTTCCTGGTTACAGATGTTTCAGTAAGATTGGGGGGGTGGTAAAGGAGGGGGAGTGGCGTTGCTAATTAGAAATGGTATAACTGCTGCAGAAAGACAGTTCGAGGGGGATCTGCCTTTGGAGGTAGTATGGGCTGAAGTCAGAAATAGGAAAGGAGCAGTCACCTTTTTGGGTGTTTACTATAGGACCCCCAATAGCAGCAGAGATGTGGAGTAACAGATTGGGAAACAGATTTTGGAAAGGTGCAGAAGCCACAGGATAGCAGTCATGGGCGATTTCAACTTCCCAAATATTGATTGGAAGCTCTTTAGATCAAGTAGATTGGACGGGGCGGTGTTTGTGCAGTGTGTCCAGGATGTTTTTCTAACTCAGTATGTAGATTGTCCGACCAGAGAGGAGGTCATATTGGATTTGGTACTTGGTAACAAACCGGGACAAGTGATGGGCTTGTTTAGTGGGTGAGCATTTTGGTGATGGTGACCACAATTCTGTGACTTTCACCTTGGTTATGGAGAGAGATAGGTGCATGCAACAGGGCAGGTTTTACAATTGGGGGGGGGGAAGGGTAAATACGATGCTTCAAGACAGGATCTGAGAAGCATAAATTGGGAGCACAGGCTGTCAGGGAAGAATGTCGTAGAAATGTGGAACTTTTTCAAGGAACATATACGACGTGTCCTTGATATGTATGTACTTCTCAGGCAAGAAAGATGGTCATGTGAGGGAACCTTGGTTGATGAGGGAGGTTGAATGTCATGTAAGGAGGAAGAAGGAGGCTTACATAAGGTTGAGAAAACAGGGTTCAGACAGAGCATTGGAGGGATACAGGATAGCCAGGAGGGAGCTGAAGAAAGGGATTAGGAGAGCTAAGAGTGCATGAAAAATCTTTGGCAGGTAGGATCAATGATAACCCCAAGGCCTTTTATGCGTATGTGAGAAACATGCGAATGACGAGAATGAGGGTAGGTCCGATCAAGGACAGTAGTGGGAGACTGTGTATTGAGTCGGAAGAGATAGGAGAGGTCTTGAATGAGTACTTTTCTTCAGTATTTACAAATGAGAGGGACCGTATGGTTGAAGAGGAGAGTATGAAACGGACTGGTAAGCTAGAGGAGATACTTGTTAGGAAGGAAGATATGTTGGGCATTTTGAACAACTTGAGGATAGACCAGTCCCCTGAGCCTGACGGGATGTATCCTAGGATTATGTGGGAAGCAAGAGAGGAAATTGCAAAACCGTTGGCAATGATCTTTTCGTCTTCACTGTCAATGGGGGTGGTACCAGGGGACTAGAGAGTGGCAAATGTTGTGCCGCTGTTCAAAAAAGGGAATAGGGATAACCATGGGAATTACAGGCCAGTTAGTCTTACTTCGTGGTAGGCAAAGTAATGGAAAGGGTACTGAGAGATAGGATTTATGAGTATCTGGAAAGACACTGCTTGATTAGGGACAGCCAGCACAGATTTGTGAGGGGTAGGTCTTGCCTGACAAGTCTTATTGAATTCTTCGAGGAGGTGACCAAGCATGTGGATGAGGGTAGAGCAGTGGATGTAGTGTACATGGATTTATTCCCCATGGTAGGCTTATGCGGAAGGTCAGGAGGCATGGGATAGTGGGAAGTTTGGCCAGTTGGATAGAGAACTGGCTAACCGGTCGAAGTCAGAGAGTGGTGGTAGATGGTAAATATTCAGCCTGGAGCCCAGTTACAAGTGGAGTTCCGCAGGGATCAGTTCTGGGTCCTCTGCTGTTTGTAATTTTTATTAATGACTTGGGAGAGGGAGTCGAAGGGTGGGTCAGTAAATTTGCAGATGATACGAAGATTGGAGTTGTGGATAGTGAGGAGGGCTGTTGTCGGCTGCAAAGGGACTTAGATATGATGCAGAGCTGGGCTGAGGAGTGGCAGATGGAGTTCAACCCTGTCAAGTGAGGTTGTCCATTTTGGAAGGACAAATAAGAATGCGGAATACAGGGTTAACGGTAGGGTTCTTAGTAAGGTGGAGGAGCAGAAGGATCTTGGGGTCTATGTTCATAGCTCTTTGAAAGTTGCCACTTAGGTGGATAGAGCTTGTAAGAAGGCCTATGGTGTATTAGCATTCATTAGCAGAGGGATTGAATTCAAGAGTCATGAGGTGATGTTGCAGCTGTACAGGACCTTGGTTAGGCCACAGTTGGAGTACTGTGTGCAGTTCTGGTCGACTCATTTTAGGAAAGATGTGGAAGCTTTGGAGAGGGTGCAGAGGAGATTTACCAGGATGTTGCCTGGAATGGAGAATAGGTCGTACGAGGATAGATTGAGAGTGCTAGGCCTTTTCTCATTGAAACAGCGAAGGATGAGGGGTGACTTGATTGAGGTTTATAAGATGATCAGGGGAATAGATAGACAGTCAGAAACTTTTTCCCCGGGTACAACAGTGTGTTACAAGGGGACATAAAGTTAAGGTGAAGGGTGGAAGGTATAGGGGAGATGTCAGGGGTAGGTTCTTTACCCAGAGAGTGGTGGGGACATGGAATGTGCTGCCTGTGGGAGTGGTAGAGTCAGAATCATTGGTGACCTTTAAATGGCAATTGGATAGGTACATGGATAGGTGCTTAAGCTAGGACAAATGTTCGGCACAACATCGTGGGCCGAAGGGCCTGTTCTGTGCTATATTGTTCTGTCTATATTCTATCGACAAACACATTGACTTGGATCCCTGAGAAAATGAACAGGAAATGACATTGCCATCGGAAATGGTTTCCACAGAAAATGACATCACCAACCCAAGGAAACTTAAACATACAAATAGAAAGCGTGCTACACTACCAGTGCTTTATTCGGAGGCTCACTGAAGATGTTACCTAGTATGGTGGTGAAATGTCTGAAAATGAACCTGCCAGCTCAGCGAGCAAACTTGCATCCATAATTAGTCTTATGTCTGTGGTCAGCAAGGTTTTGGAAAGAATTCAGGGATAGGATTTATAACTATTTGGAAAAGCATTGCGTGATTAAAGGCAATTAGCATGGCTTTGAGGGGCAGGTCATGCCTCACAAATTTTATTGAGTTCTTTGAGGAGGTGACAAAACAGGTTGACAAAGGTCGACCAGTGGATGTGGTGTATATGGACTTCAGCAAGGCATTTGAAAGGTTCCCCACCGTAGGCTCATTCCTAAAGCCAGGAGAGATGGGATACAGGGAGTTTGGCTGTCTGGATTCAGAATTGGTTGGTTGACAGAATGCAGAGATTGTAGATGGAATGTATTCTGCCTGGAGGTCAGCGGTGGGTGGTGTCCCACAGAGCTCTGTTCTTCGGTCTCTGTTCTTTGTAGTTTTTATAAATGACTTGAATGAGGAGGTTGAGGGGTGGGTGAGTTGATTTGCTGAGGTACCGTTGATAGTATCGAGGGGTATTGCAGGCTGCAGCGTGACATAAACAGGATGCAGAGCTGGGTTGAGAAATGGCAGATGGAGTTCAACCTGGATAAATGCAAAGTGATACATTTTGGAAGGTTGCACTCGAATGCTGAATATAGGATTAAAGACAGGATTCTTTGTAGTGTGGAGGAGCAGCAGGATCTTGGTATTAAAGTGTATGGATCCCTCAAAGTTGCCACCCAAATGGATAGGTTTGTTAAGAAAGCATATTGTGTATTGGCTTTCGCTAACCGGGGGATTGAGTTTAAGAGCTGTGAGGTTTTGCTGCAGCTCTTCAAAACCCTGGTGAGACCACACTTGGACTATTGTGTCCAGTTCTGGTCGCCCTATTATAGGATAGATAGAGGCTTTGGAGAAGGTGCAAAGAAGGTTTACCAGGATGCTGCTGGACTGGAAGTCTTGTCTTATGAAACGAGGTTGACCAAGCTCGGACTTTTCTTTCTGGAGAGAAGGAAGAGTAGAGGTGACCTGATCAAGGTATACAAGGTAATGAGAAGCATGGATAGAGTTAATAGCCAGAGACCTTTCCCCAGGGTAGGATTGACAGGCACGAAGATATATGGAGGAAGGTATAGAGGAGATGTCAGAGGTAGGTTATTTACAGAGTTGTGAATGCATGGAATGTGTTGCCAGCTGTGGTGGAAGCAGAGTCATTAGGGACATTTAAGCAACTGCTGGACATGCACATGGACAGCAGTGAATTGAAGGATGTATAGGTTAGGTAATTATATTTTAGATTAGGAATAATCCTCGGCCCAACATTGTGGGCGAAGGGCCTGTTCTGTGCTGTACTTTATGTTCAATGTTCTGTCTCCTTCAAATTATGTGCTTGCAGGTCGTATTAAAATTCAAAAGTTTTCATTTAGGCCTACAAATATCAGCAGGGTCAGTGACTGCATTCCCAAGTGAGCCCCTTCTGGAACTGACATCCAAATACATGCCTCCACTCTCATTTCTCCAGGCAACCCATTCCCTTCAGGATACTTAAAGGGGATGACTACATCAGACTTCAGTATTTGAACAGAGTAAAAGTCAGATGTGGTGGGAGGGACATGTTTGACTGACTCAGATTGGGGGCAGTAATAATTAGAAGCAGCACAAATCACAACCATGGTCCAAAGTGAAATAATCACAAATTACTATTATATCCTGCCTGACATAATTCTGCACCTTTCTTGGGTTTCAACAAGACTTTAAAAGGGCAAGTTTTAAAATCTCACTTTTGTTGTGTTAACTTTAGAATTTGGAGAACAACACAAAACAACTGAAGAACACATTAGATGTCATTGCTATGCAATGGAAATTGCCAAATTGCCAAGGGACTAGCTTTGCAATTGATGACTAATGTCAGAAAATTTAGATCTAAGGAAAAGTTAGAATAGCCTGTGTCCATCAACTTTGAAGGGAGAAAAATGTCAAGGTTACACCAAAATATAAGAATTAAAATTGAAAATGTAAATCATGAACATAATTTCAAGCTAAACACAGTTTCAGGTGAAGAATCCAAGTCCAAGACTGATATCACTGAACACCTCTTTGCATAAAGAGCAATTAACGCTGAGAAGGCTAGAATATTCTTCTGAATAGGGTACTAGAGGAAACATTTCTAGAGTCATCAAGGAAACGTTAGTTGTTTTTAAGATTTTTATTAATTTTCACAGTTTTCCATATCTTCCTGTCACAGGTTATTTTCATCATTCTAAAGTGCTCTTTTTAAGAGACCAGTAACTCAACCAATGAACAGACAATCACCATGTTACTGGGACTTGCAATCACAGATATGCTACTGGATTTGCTTTTTGAATATAGGTGAAACAAAACACATTTTGTCGCAAAAGATAATTCTAACAAAGATGGAGGACGGAAAAAAATTGTGGTAAGAGCTGTTCCTTTTTTGAGAGATTCTCGGTGTTAGAGTTGATTTCCTCAAATTCTAGGAGCAGTAATTACTGTTTTTTAAGCTGTTGCATTACTTTGGAACTTTGGGGAAAAATGATCAAAACAACAGCACTTTGAAAAAGGAGAACGATAGACAAAGGTAGTGAACCACATGGGGAGTAATTCAAAAGGGGAAAGATACTTACACTTCTGTCTGTCCCAGCATGTGAATCTGCACAGCTGCTGCCTCTGCTGTAAGATTTTCAAGTATCTCTGGACATCAGAGTTAGTCTAAGAAAAATGAACAAAATAAAATTCACAGCTGACCTTGGAGAAACCTGTGTGAGAGAGCTCACAGCAGGGTAGCTGCTAAGTGGCTTTTTAAATGTAACCTTGCTGTTTATTTTGTAAAGCTACAATAGCAAGTAGAGTGGGTTCTTTGATATGTTTTATTGATCTGTTTCTGGATTAAACTTGAAAAATATAAAACATAGGTACTAAGTTAGCGTGGAGCAGTGCTTTTTTAGAACTGTAAAACTGTGTTGTTTACCAGGGTCTATGAATTGTTAAGGTGCAAAGATGGCCTTTCGTAGAGTGATGTGCGCTTCCTGTCGGATGTGGGAGATTAAGGAGAGTTTCCATGTTACTGATGATTATGTCTGCAGGAAGTGTGTTTGGTTGTGAATCCTATCAGATTGCATGGATCAGTTCCAGCGGCAGTTAGAGGCAATACAAATTTACTGAAGCAAAGGGGTGTGATGGATGGGCAGTTGTAGGAAAGGAGAAAACCCACAGATATGTCAGGAGATGGATAACCTCCAGGAAAGATAGGAGAGGGAGGCAGGTCATGCAGGAGTCTTCTGGGGCTATCCCTGTCTCAAACAAGATTGGAAAATGTAGGGGGTGATGGACTCTCAAGGGAATGTAGCATAAACAGCCATGTTTCTGGCATCGAGACCGCCTCTAATGTAACAGGGGGGTGTCAGGTTCCAAGTGATCACTTGTGATAGGGACTTTCTAGTCAGAAGCACAGACAGATGTTTCTGTGGCCAACAGTGAGAATTCAGAATGGTGTGTTTCCTCCCTGGTGCCAGGATCAAGGATATCTTGGAGAGGGTGCAGAATATTCTCAAAGGGGAGAAGGGCAAGAAGGAGGTCGTTGTAAACATTGGAACTAATGATTCAGGGAGAGAAAAGGATGAGATTCTGATGAGAAAATATAGGAAGTTGGCAGGAATTTCAAATGGAGGTCCTCTAGGGTAATATCTGGATTGCTCTTGGTGCCATGAATTTAGTGAGTATAGGTATAGGAAGAGAGAGCAGATAAATGTGTTACTAAGGAGCTAGTGCAGGGGAGAAGGATTCACATTTCTGGATCGTTAAAATCTCTTCTGGGGTAGAAGTGACCTGTACGAGAAGGACTGATTGCACCTGAATTGGAAAGGGACTAATACACTGGGGAAATTTGCTAGAGCTGCTCGGGAGGACTTAAGCTAACAAGGTTGGTTGGGTGGAACCTGGAGAGATAGTGAGGAAAGAGATCAGTCTGACACAGTTCAGAAAAAGAGTAATTCAAACAGTTAGGACAGGTAGGAACAAAGCAGAGAACGAGGTAGAACAGATAAATTAAACTGCACTTATTTCATTGCACGAGGCCTAACAAATAAGGCAGCTGAACTCCGAGCATGGTTGGGAACGTGGGACTAGGATATCATAGCAGTTATAGAGATGTGGCTCAGGGATGAACAGGACTGGCAGCTTAATGTTCCAGGGTATAGGTGCTATATAGGTGAAAGATAGAAAGGCGGGATGGTGGGGGGGGGGGGGGGGGGGAGACAAGAGAGGAGGGGGAGTGGAACTTTGATTAGGGATAACATTATGACTGTATATACAGAGGATACAGAACTGGCTTGAAGGTAGAATACAGAGTGGAGGGGGAGGGTTGCTTTTCAGACTGGAGGCCAGTGACCAGAAGTGTGCCACAAGGATCAGTATTTTTTACCATTTATTTAAATGGTTTTGATATGAACATTGGAGGTATGGTTAGTAAGTTTGCAGATGACACCAAAATTGGAGGTGTAGTGGACAACGAAGAAGGTTACCTCAGATTACAATAGGATCTGGACCAGATGGGCCAATGGGCCAAGGAGTTTAATTTCGATAAATGTGAGGTGCTATATTTTGGAAAGGCATATACACTTAATGGAAAGGTCCTTGGGAATGTTGCTGAACAAAGAGACCGTGGATTACAGGTTCATAGTTCCTTGAAAATGGAGTCACAGGTAGATAGGGTAGTAAAGAAGGTGTGTGTTAGCCAGTGCATTGAACAAAAGGAGTTGGAATAGCATGTTGCGGCTGTACAGCACGGAGGTTAGGTCACTTTTAGACTACTACATTCAGTTCTGGTCTCCCTGCTATAGGAAGGATACTCTGAACCTTGAAAGGATTCAGAAAAGATTTACAAGGATGTTGCCAGGGTTGGACGGTTTGAGTTCTAAGGTGAGGCTGAATAGACTTTTCCCTGGAGTGCGGAGGCTGAGGGATGACCTTATAGAGGTTTAGAAAATATGAGCGGCATGGATAGATTAAATAGACAAGTTCTTTAGTGTGGAGGAGCCCAGAACTAGAGGGTATAGGTTTAAGGTGAGAGGGGAAAGATTTGAAAGGGACCTAAGGGGCAACATTTTCATGCAGAGGGTGGCATATGTTTGGAAGGAGCTATCAGAGGAATTCATGGAGGTTGGTACAATTGCAACACCTAAAAGACATCTGGATGGGTTTATGAATAGGAAGGATTTAGAGGGATGTTGGCAATTGGGACTAAATTAGGTTAGGATATTTGGTCAGTATGGACAAGTTTGACTGAAGGGTCTGTTTCTATGCATTACATCTCTGACTGTATAACACTATAATTGCCTCCAAAAAAAAAGCCTCCGGGGCCCTCCAGAACACAGAAAATCTGAGTGCAATTCTGGTTGTTAATAATTTCAAATCTTTTGAATTTCCATCACCTAATGCATACAAAGATGAGAAGTGCAGGAAATTAGGCTATCTGGAAGAAAGTTTTTGGACATGGGTAACTTCTCCATTTCAGCTTATTTGTGTGTATTCAATTTCAATTACTTTTAGAATTGCACAGCATTAGCAACTTTTCCAAGTATAAACATGACGTTTTCCCTCACCATTGACAATTCTTTTCATAAAGTTCAATTTCACAATTGTTGGTGCCATTGACAACTCCACTATATTATCTGGTATGAAGATCATGGACTCTGTTGAGAAAGTCAGGAATGTTAATGACCAGTTTCCATGACACCATTTCTTCCTGAATTTAATAGCATGACCTAGATTTCCTCTTCATTTTTAGATGGAGGATGCATAGAAGAATTCATATCCTGGATACAAGCAAGGCCACACTGCTTTGAGTAATTCTATTCTCTACCAACTTTCAATGCTGGATTTAAAACCAGAAATTGCTGAAAAACTCAGCAGGTTTGGCAGCACTTGTGGGGATAAAGTAGACTTAACATTTCGGGTCCAGTGACACTTCTTCAGAACTGATTTTAGCTAGGAACAGGTTGGTGGATATCTCAAGATGGGTTGGGGGGAGAGGGGAGGAGTAAGTGACAGTTGGCGATGAAGCCCAGAGAGAGAAAAACACATTCCTTTTTCTGCCCAAATGTGTTTCTCTCTCTTTTCATCTTCAACTAGTAGTTACTCCTCCTCGCTCCCTTTACCTTATCTTGTCGACATACAGCATATATACCAACTTTTCCTAACTAAAAGTAATTCTGAAGATGTTACTGGACTCGAAACATTAAATCTGCTTTTTTGTCACAGATGCTACCCGATTCCTGAAGAGGGGTTATGCCCGAAACGTCGATTCTCTTGCTCCTCGGATGCTGCCTGGCCTGCTGTGTTATTCCATCATCAAATTTTTCAACAGATGCTACTCGATCTACCAAGTTTTTCCAGCAATTTGTCTTTGTTTCTGATTTCCAGCATCTTCAGTTTCTTTGGTATTTGTTCTTCAATGGCTGAATTGGCTGATAATAGACTCAATATGATCACAAAAGCTGAATAGTCGCTATTGAACCCCATTTTCAGACTCTATGGCACAGAACTGAATGAGCACCTTTAAAATAAAGTTGTCCATTGTTTCCTTTTCCCTGGAAACACAAACAGCATTTTGCAAAATATTGAACAGTATCATACCTGCTTACCACAGGTCTTTGACAATTAATTTTATGAGCTTCTGAGAGAATTATTTCTTTTGAAGTATTTTTGAAGGCCCATTTGTTTACACTTTGTTAATAGTTTTATGAGAATTTAATAACACTTCATCTTTTTCGAAGGACATTTTATTTATTTTGACAGCTTATTGAGCATTTAACTTCCCTGAGTTATTATAGAGTTCATGATTTCTTCCCATTGTGAATAAAGGATGTGAAGGGTATAAAGGATGCATGATGGTAAGGAGGGAACTTGGTGTAAATATGATAGAGATGAGGGCATGTTAATGGCAAGGGAATAGGAATATGTATGGCAGATGTGGTGGTCATGGAAGATGCATGAGGGATATGGAAGGAATATGAGGGAGTATAGAGGATTCATGGCAGACTTGGAATCAACATGAGAGATATGAAAAGGCATTGGAGATGCATGGGTTGTCGGGTGTTCTGATGACTAAAATTCATTTGCAGATCTGGGCCAGATTCTATGAATGTAGGTGGGCCTTTAAAACAGCAGGCCTTAACATTTGTTTGCCTTTGCTCCCACCATGAACATACTTTTGGAGGTAACAGCCCCAGCTCCAGTCGATTCATGCTGTAGTGAATCAAAATACCTTGGTGAGCACTGCCAGGGAGTAAATGAGACTAAAATGTTGGCAATTGGCCTGATTCATAATTTCTACCTCAAGGGTGAAAATCTGAGTCATAAAATCTAGAAACAGGAATAGGCAATCATCCCCTCAAAAGTATTCCACCATTCAATAAGATCATGGATGATCTGATGGTGGCCTTCACTTCTCTGTCTGTTCATCATAATCCAGAACTCACTTGTCAATCACAATGTATTCAATGATACAGTCTCCACTACGCACGAAGGAAGAAAACCCTCAAGTACAACAACATCTTGAGAGAAGGAAAATCTACAATTTGTCCATCTTAATTGGAAAGCCCCTTGATTTTAAATGATGTCTCTTAGTCCTAAACTTCCCTACAATGGGAATTAATATCTCAGCATTCACTTTGAGTCCTTTCAGAATTGTGTGCTTTTCAATAGATCACATCCCATGCTTCTAAGCTCCATTGCAAATCTACTCACTCTTTATATGACAACCTGTTCATTTCAGGAAACAGCTAAGTAAATCTTTTCTGAATTGCTTCCACTGCAATTATATTGTTCCTTAAGTAGAAGCTAAAACTGTGTATGATCCTCCAGATGCAGACACACATTAGTTTCCCCTTTATTTTCTCCATTCCCCTTGCAATAAAGGGGAACATTCTATTTGCCTTGTCAATCACACACTATACTTGTATATTAACTTTTGGTGATTCAAGTATCGTGACACCCAAAATTCCACTACATCTTGATTTTCTGCAGTCTCTCTCTACGTAAATAATATTTTGCTTTTCTAATCATCCTGTCAAAATGGACAAGGTCCAGCTCTCATTATTATCCATCTCACACGATTAGCCTATTTATTTCCATGTGCAGACTGTGTCCTCTTGAAAATTTGTTTTTGAATCTATCTTTGTGTTGTCATGATTGTGATAGATTAGATTCCCGACAGTGTGGAAACATGCCCTTCAGCCCAACTAGTCCACACCGACCCTCCGAGTAACCCACACAGACCCATTTCCCTCCAACTAATGCACCTAACACTATTGGCAATTTAGCATGGCCAATTCACGTGACCTGCACATCTTTGGACTGTGGGAGGAAACCCACACAGACACAGGGAGCATGTGCAAACTCCACACGGACAGTCACCCAAGGCTGGAATTGAACCGGGGACCCTGATGCTGTGAGGTAGCAGTGCTAACCACTGAGCCACCAAAGATCATTGAATTGAGACTTACTTAATCTAATTTTAATATTCAAGAATTTCATGGGTTGAATTGATTTCATGACTGTATTACGCCAGGCAAGAGAGAGGAACTTCAGGCGATAGATAGGGAAATTAGTAAAGTAGAAAGCATAAGGTTTGGTACAAGAAAGAGCAAACATCTTCTACTGTTCAAGTGTACACTTCCTCCTGTACAACAATAGAGATGGAGAGGTGTGGTTTTTAATGTATCGAAAAAGAAAAAAAAACACTGATGTATAAATGACCACAAATTGGGCCAAATATCATCTGCCCATCACTGAATTGGAATCAGCCTAAATTTAATTTAACATTTTTTTTAATCAAGAGATTGAATCCCCAGTTAGGGATGAAGAAAAATTTACTTCCTGTATCTCCAAGGATGGCATGGTGGCTCAGGGGTTAGCATTGCTGCCTCAAAGCACAAGGGACCTGAGTTCGATTCCACTTTCGGGCAACTGTCTGTTCTCCCTATGTTTGCGTGGGTTTCTTCCGGGTGCTCTGATTTTCTCTCACAGATGTGCAGGTTAGGTGGATTGGCTGTGCTAAATTGCCCATATTGTCAGGGATGTGTAGGTTAGTGGGCCAACTATGGGAAAATCAAAGTTACAGGTATAGGGTGGGTCTGGGTGGGATGCTCTTCAGTGGATTGGTGTGGACTGACTGGCCTGTTTCCACACTGTAGGGATCCTGAGAGTTTACATCTTTGAGAATTTTACATGTCAGAAATAGAAACAAAGCCTACAATTACCTGACCTGGAACCAATAAACCCAGACCATAAATGCACACCTGAGCTATATTTTAACAATCGCTTTGGTAGTGATACAAAGATGGACCTGTGACTGGAACTGGAAAAGTATCCCCGAACCCCTTCTTTGTATGCTGTCTCAGAAAGGATAAAGCAACTGGTAACAGCAAAAATTGGAGAAATATTTGAATGGTGAATACTTAAGGTGATCGATTACTGCTATTGATTCAGGACACCCCTAACCAACTATAGTCTCAGGTTAAAAATTAATATCCTAATATCCTAAACAATGGCAACATTATTTTGTTTTTCTTTTTATACTGGACACTATCCCATTTTTAACTTTATACCTCTGCTTGTGTATATTTTTATTACTTTCCTCAGGGTTACATTTTCTTTCATTCAATAAAATCTTATTTTATTTTGGGAAACAAGTTTACTATATTTTAGCAGGTGGAAGATATGATAACCAAGGAGGTTGAAAAAGTGGAGCCGATTCTGACCACTATCATCTGGTCTTAAGAGTGTCATCAGAAAGCTTAGCACTTAGTTGCTCATCCAATTTATTAATATAAATTTTAAATTACAGAGGGCTAAGCATTGATCCCTCCGGTGCTCCACTGATTAGTTTATCAATTTGAAAATCAGTCAATTAGGGTGGCACAGCGGCTCAGTGATTAGCACTGCTGCCTCACAGCACCAGGGTCCCAGGTTTGATTCCAACCTCGGGTGACTGTTCTGTGTGGAACTTGCACATTCTCCCCGTGTCTGCGTGGGTTTCCTCCGGGTGCTACGGTTTCCTCCCACAGTCCAAAAGATGTGCAGGTCAGGTGAATTGGCCGTGCTGAATTGTCCATAGTGTTAGGTGCATTAGTCAAAGGGAATGGGTCTGGGTGGGTTACTCTTCAGAGGGTCGGTGTGCACTTGTTGGGCCGAAGGGCCTGTTTCCAAACTGTAGGGAATCTAATCTAATCTAAAGAATCTCTACAATGTGGAAGCAGACCTTTCAGCCCACCCCCACCTTATAAATCCACATTTCCCATGGAAAATCTACCTAGCCTGCCCATCCCTGATCACCAATTTAGCATGGCCAATCCACCAAGCCTGTATATCTTTGGACTGTAAGACAAAACCCGTGCAGACGGAGGAAGGTAATGTGCAAACTCCACACAATCACCCGAGAATGGAATTGAACCCTTGTCCCGAGCACTGAGGCAGCAGTGGTAAACACTGAGCTACCACTCTGCTCTTGCTCCCAACTCTCTGCTTCCTGTTAGCGAACCAATCCTCTATTCATGCTAATATTACCCCAAAATACCATGAGCTCTTATTGTGTATTGTAACATTTTATCTAACACCATATTGAATGCCTTTTGGAAATCTAAATACACTATAACTACTGGTTCTTCATTATTCATTTGCTTGCTATTTCCTCAAATAACTAATAAAACAGTAAAACATAATTTTCCTTTCACAAAACCATGTTGTCTCTCCCTGAATGTGTTATGATTTCCGAAATGTCCTACCATTGCATTTTCCATTTTACAAATATTAGACTAACTAGCCTATAATTTCTGACTTTGTCTTTCTCCTTTCTGGAATAGAGGTATTACTTTATCCACTAGAACGTTACCAGAATCCAGGGAATTTTGAAAGATCTCAACTAATACACCAATCGCTGCAGCCAACATCTTTTAAGACCAAAGAATGTAGGTCAATGTTTAGTTCCATAATTGGTCCAACCTTTTATATTTATAATCCAAAACACCTACTCTACTTAAATAGATTAAATTAGATTCCCTACAGTGTGGAAACAGACCATTTGGCCCAACAAGTCCACATCGACCCTCCAAAGAGCAACCGACCCAGATCCATTGCCCTACATTTACTCCTGACTAATGCACCTAACACTACGGGCAATTTAGCATGGCCAATTCACCTAACCTGCACATTTTTGGACTGTGGGAGGAAACCAGAGCACGCAGACACTGGGAGAATGTGCAAACTCCACACAAACAGTCACCCAAAGCTGGAACTGAACCTGGGACCTTGATGCTATGCGGCAGCAGTCCTAACCACTGAGCCATGCTTAGTATCAGTATTCCTTTACCTTTGATTTCTTAATAAGCATATTTGTTCACCCTTATTATGTTTTATTTAACTAAATTATTCTCATATTCTATTAAAGTTCTCTGTTGTAACTAATAGTTGAAGAACAAGGAACTTCAAACTTAATGTAATTATGGGTAATGAGTGATTGCTTGGTCCAAAGCTGACACATTACAAATTTTACATGAATTCTAAAATTAATGGCATGCTACATTTAGGTCAAAGTCCAAGTTTTCTTTTAACTACAGACACAAGATTTAGACAAATAAAAGTGTACATGATACATGTTTGCACAGGTTTTTCTCTTTCTAATAAAAGGATTTCTAATTTACGCAAAGTTCATATCAGAGTGTAAAAGGGACATTGACAATATCAATTAAATTATAAGCACAATCATGAACTATAATCAGGCATAAAATAAGGAACCATTTTCAATTTCAAATTGACTAGAATCAGGCAAATTTTAGTTGCTGTAACCTCAATCTTGAACTCCTGAGCTTCAAAATATGTAATCAATATAGAATATTTTGCTTGTCCATCCAGATTTCTTTGTACAGTTAATTGGACAATCATAGTTGTAAGAGAATTTTACTCATTCCAAGTAATGAATTACGAATGAAAACTTGGAGTACAATCAACAAGTTTACTATTTAATTTTCCATTTATGTAATGCCAGCAAAAAGCAATATTTTCCTTTAGAGGAACAATTATTGTGAATAAATAGGTCTAAGACTGAAAGGAATCAATATAAACTTTTACTGATCTTCTCTTGGGCTGAAATTTATTGATTCAAAAATAGCCAAAACATTAGCTTGTTAAAGAGGCTTTGTTAAATGACAATCAAAAAAAATAGTATTGTGGAAACAAGGATAACAAGAAGACTTGAACTACAAGCTAACATTCACATGTTCATCATGTGAAACATATTGGCACAAAACCTTTGAAGTGTGAATCATGGAATGTACATTGGAAATAACAATTTGTTTTTATGTTAATGTATCTCTGGTAATGCTGATTATAGCAAATCAGATTTGTGAGTAGAATGTATAACTTGATGTATGTGGCTTGCTGCTTGTCTTTCTTTTATGCTTGGCTTTTTTTCAGGTATGTTTGTGTCATTATTGTTTTTGAGACTGGGGTGCTGGAAAAGCACAGTAGGTCAAGCAGCATCCAAGGAGCAGGAGAATTGATTTTTCGGGCAAAAGCCCTTCATCAGGAAGGGGTCCTACTCCTTGGATGCTGCCTGACCTGCTGTGCTTTTCCAGCACCCCACCCTCGACTCTGATCTCCAGCATTTGCAGTCCTCACGTTATCCTAGTCATTATTATTTTGGATGTGTTTATGGTTCTCCTATTGTAACAGTGACTGTACTGTTATGAGAATTGGCTCTGAGGTACTTTGGGAAAGCAAAAGTTCAGAATTCTGAAGAAGAGTCACTGGATTTAAAATGTTAACTCTGTTTGCTTTCTGTTCTTAGATGCTGCCAGACCTAAGTTTCTCCAGCAATGTCTATTAATGTTTGTCTCAGTCTATTCTATGTTGGAGAGAACGGCTATTTGTCAAACTGCTCAAAGATGTTTACCTTGTGCTTCAGAATAGCTGACCAGCTCAATGAAAGAATCTCCCACTCTAAGGTGATGTTTGCATTTTATTTTGCACCAGTTTTCCACTTGCTTTATCAGATTCACTTTGTCTTTGACTGAAAGTCCTTTTAGTTCCCTCATAGTCTTAGCCATATTTGCTAGACTTCACCCTCCATACAGAGACAGATCGCAATGTCAAATTATAGCTTGCCCATGAAATCGCAACTAACCTAACTCCACTCTGATTAGCTAGCAAGGACATAAGACAAATGTGCATGTTAAGAATCTACCGGTCCTGGACTTTAGCTGATCTCATGCACCATACTGTTTGACTTCTTATTCTGTCAGTGTGACAACTTTGCCACAACCAGAATATGAGATTATCCGAATTTGTCTTATTGTGATTTCTGTCTGTAAATGCTCCTTCGTTTGTTTATTTCTGTATGCGTATGTACTTTTATGATCAAATGATTTTTAAAATTGGTCATGGTTGTGTTTAAATTGTCTTCCTCCTATAGTTATCAGGCTAAAATTTTGCCTTTGTGGTTTTTCTGACTAAGTCTATTATTTCTCTCTTCCACTGAGTTTGTCGTATTTTATTTTGCTGGCATCATTATCGTGAAACATTACCTTATCTTTAAGTTAGACTGCAAGATTATGAGCTCCATTGAGTCAGTTCTGCCATTCAGTAAAATCATGGCTGATTTGATAATCCACAACTCCACTTTCCTGCCTTTTCTCTGTAGCCATTAATTCCCTTACTGATTAAAAAGCTGTCCATCTCAGCCTTGAATATTCTTAATTATCCACCCTTGACAGCACTCTGACGCAAAGATTTCCACTGATTCAGTACCCTCATCTTTGTCTTAATTTCAGATTAAAGGGTCACTTATTTATGTCCTCCGTCCTCAAACGACTCTTACAAAGGGACTCTCTTTCAGTATCTATCCTGTCAAGTCCCCTGAGAATATTTGTTTTGTCAGTGAGGAGTAACGGCAGGATCAGTACTGGGGCCATAATTATTTATAATACGTATTAATGACTTAGTCCACAGAAGTGAATGTACTGTTGTCAAGTTTGCAGATCTTGCAAAAATAGGTGGGAAGGGAAGTGGTGAAGATGACAAAAATTCTATCAAAAGACATAGACTGATTAAACAGGTGAGTAATATTATATTCTGTCTTTTGCAAAAGGAAAATACTGTGAGAAAATGTGAAGTTATGCACTTTGGCAGGAAGAATAGAACTGAATGTTATTTCTCGATTTTTATGCATCACGCATTTTGAATTGAAGAACAACATTTCATTTGCCTTCTCTATTAATCACTAAACTTATACGCTAGCATTTTGCAATTCATGAGAATGCTACAGCTTTCTGCACTACTTATCGATTCAAATAATATTCAGCTTTATACTTCCTGCCATGGTGTATAACCTCACACTTTCCCACAATATACTTGCAAAAGATGGAATACAGTATTATCTATCCACTTAATCTGTCTGTATCCCTCTATAAATTCTTTTATCATCCTCACCTCTTGCTTCCCTGCCTATTTTCATGAGAGATGCAAGTCTGGGGATAGTACATTCATTGCCATCATCTAAGTCATAAATATATATTGTAAATAATTGTGGCCCAAGCACTGGTCACTGTTACACTCCACTAGTTGCAGGTTGCTATCCTGAAAAAGCATCCTTTTCCCTAACTCTCTATTAGTTAGCCAATCTACTACATGCTAATATGCTACTTTAATACCATGGGCTCTTATCTTATTAAGTAGCCTTTTGTGCTTTATTGTACACCACTTGGAAATAATTTTTAAAAGCGTACCTAAGCTGGTCACAGAGAGAGGCCCTTGTCACTTTTATATCTTTGTTGTATTTCAAGTCAACTATTTGAATACTCTTCAAGCTAGCCTACAACCTTGTACTCTTTGTAAACTTGAGCTTGTTCAAAACACTTCTGGTCACATCCAACATTATCAATCAGCCCTGTGCTTGCTGACTTATATTGGCTCCTGGTTCAGAAATATATTGAGGTAAAAATTCTTGTCTTTGTTTTTAAATTCCTCCTTGTCTCATCTCTTACTATTTCATAACCTGCTAGAATTACAACTCTCCAAGCCTGGCAATTCTTGTGTTTTCTTAATAACCATTATTGCAGCATTGGCAGCCTTCAGTTGCCTAAGCTCTGAAATTGTCTTGTTAAATATCTACCTCTCTTCCCTCCTTTCGGATGCTTCTTAAAATCTGCCTGTTTCCCCAGTTGTTCTGGTATTTCATTCCATGGCTCCATGTCAAATTTTGCCTGACAATGCCCCTGTGAAATGGCTTGGGATAATTTGGTACATTAAATCCAATAAGTGAAATCTTGTTTTTGCTATTGTTGAAGGGCATTGTAAGGACAATTTTAGTTTATTAATCTGAATGTTTAATTGTAGACTAAAATAGGAAAGGAATTGTTTTAAAAATGAAACATTGTGGAAGGGACGATTATGTTTTTTTTAAAAAGCAAGTTATCCACATTTACTGTATGTACTGTTTATAAACTGCTTGTTCAAGTACTGGGGGGAAGGTTTGTCAACTCCAGGGGATGTGTGAAAAGTGAAATTCAACTGAAAAAGTGTAGTTATCTGGTCTGTGGTATGGTGACCTATTGTTGATGACAAAGGCTCTTCTGTCTGCCAACAAATACATGATTGGCTCCTAGTTCGCTGAACAGCTGGTGGGTATGAGTGATATGTGCAGAAACCTTTGGGCATTCAAAAGAGTAAATGGTTGCATCTCTGTCACTTTCCCTTTCTGCAGGAAAAGCCTCTAAGAAGTAGGAAAAAACACCACTAAGCAGAAGCTAGTTTATTTTCCCTTATCAGTTGCTGTTAAGTTGTGACTGTTGGTCACTGAGTAAGAGACTTTGTAATTTGTGAATCAATCACTTTGTACCCCTTGCAAGAGACATTGATGAGCAATAAGTCCTGACAAGCAAAAAGATCAGCTTCTAGATTAGAGTGGTGCTGGAAAAGCATAGCAGGCCAAGCAGCATTCGAGGAGCAGGAAAATCGATGTTTCGGGCAAAAGCCCTTCATAAGGAACCTAAATCTCCACTAGTTAGTATTCTAATTTCCTTATAAAATTCCCCCTACATATACAAACAGACAAGCCAAAAATCATTGGTGTCAAGGGTAGGTTTGTTGCAGATGAAAGGCTGATGAAGGGCTTTTGCCCGAAACGTCGATTTTCCTTCTCCTCAGATGCTGTCCGACCTGCTGTGCTTTTCCAGCAGCACTCTAATCTAGACATTGGTTTCCAGCATATGCAGTCCTTGTTTTTACCAAAAAGATCAGGTTGCCAAATGCTATTGATGGGGGCCATTAAACTCACTTTGAGTTCTTCCCTTGACACCAATGATTTTTAGCCTGCCTGTTTGTATATGTAGGGGGAATTTTATAAGGGAGTTAGAATATTAACTAGTGGAGATTTATGTTGACAATTTATAGTTGTTTACCTATAAGTAGAATCAATTTACTTGTAATAACTAGTAATTCTTATTAAGTACAGAAACCTGGTCCATGATTGTTAACCGGGATCTGAAAGGACAGGTATAATAGGAAATTTTGTGAACTGTGATAAAACTTTTAACGGATGTGATGACTCCAGAAATAGTGAGGCTTGATTTCCAGTACACTAACCCAGAGAGGCATGACAGTGTGAAATGGATGAGATTTGAATTGATACATAAGTTGAGTTTCTTTGTGGGAGCAAGAAACAAAGTAGGTAAGGGCCTGGAAGAATTTAGTGAACACTTAGCCCTCAAGTATTTGCTAATCTTTGCCAATATGAAGACAATGAAGGGATTCCATTATGTTTGACTGATTCCATAATTCAGTGTTAGAAATACATTAAATACATTAGAAAACTGTTGGCAAAATTTGAAATGAATTGAAGTTTGGTGTTGGGCCGGGGTGGACAGTGTTAAAAATTACACAACACCAGGTTACAGTCCAGCAGGTTGACAATCCCCTGATGAAGGAGCGGCGCTGTGTGATTTTTAACTTTGTCCATCCCAGCCCAACACCGGCACCTCCAAGTTTGGTGTGATGGTGATGAGGAGGGAGTGGAGGAATATATCTATTGGAATGTATTTAAATGGAAATGGTGGAAAAAGATCCCTGTGGATTTGGCAAGAAAAGATTGTGTTAAAACAAAAGAAAAGATATTTGAGCATGAAAGCAACTTGATAGAGAAAAGACTGGATTGTTGGAGGGAGGTGTGTGTGTGTGTGTGTGTGTGTGTGTGTTGGGGGGGGGGGGGGGGGGGGCGGTGTAACTGCCATGCATCATCCCTATTACCTTCCAAAGTTTCCTGAAAATGGAAATAGGCTCTGATTTCAAAAGTCAAATGAGATCTGCTTTTTATTCAGTTAAATAAAAAGAAGGCACAAGTGAATTTAGAACTGATGACAAAAAAAAATCAACCACAAGCTATCTCTCTGCTAAATTCAGAAACAAAAACAGAAGTTGGTGGAAAAGCTCAGCAGGTCTGGCAGCATCTGTGGAGAGAAATCAGAGTTAATCTTTAAAATCAAGTGACCCTTTCTCAGAACTGATGGTAGCTTGGAATATGTTGATTCATATGCAGAAGATAGGGTGGGGGCATGGGGATAAGGAGCAAACAATAGGTGGGGATGGAGCCCACAGAGAAAGAGGAACAGTTGGACAGACAAAAGAGTGGATAACAATCCACCTAGGAGAGTGAAGAGCTGTTAATAGGGACTGGTAGTAGCTAACAATGGATGGTGTGTAATAGCAGACTATGTGATAATATTGCCTGGTGGGTGGTGGTTGGGGTAAGGACATTCAAGAGCTCAAACTTGAAAGTTTGAGTCAATATTGTGTCCGGAAGACTCCAAGCGGAAAATGATGTGTTGTTCTTCTCGCCTGCGCTGAGCTTTGCTGGAGCACTTCTCTGCTAAATTTAACCTTATTAAACCTGTTCTATGCCTGTAAAGCAAGTACAATAATAATCTGTCCTCAAAAAGGGTCCCTGAGCTTGCAGTTACCTGCCACTTCAACACACCACCCTGTTCCCTGGACAACATTTCTGTGTCAGAAGTGTTGCAATGCTCCAGCAAAACTCAGCGCAAGCTGGAAGAACAACAACTCATTTTCTGCTTGGGGACCGAGAAGCCCTCGAGACTCAATATTGAGTTCAATAACTTTAGGACTTGAGCTCTCCCATGTCTTTACCCCAACCCCAATTATCAAGCCGCCTTATCATTTTCAGGAAATGTGGGAAGTGATGATGCATTGCAATTGTGCACCTCATGCCCCACCCCCATCTTCCTCCAACAATCTAGTCTTTTCTCTTCTATCAAGTTGCTTTCATGCTCAAATATCTTTGCTTCTATTTAGCACAATTTCTTTCTTGCTCAATCCACAGAGATCCTTTTAGTCTGCAATTATGCACAATCCATTTTAGCCTCTAATAGCTCCCATTAACAGCTCTTCACCCTCCGAGCCAGATCGTTATCCACTCCTATCCAGCTGTTCTTCCCTCTCTTTGGGCTCTATCCCCACCTATTGTTTACTCCTTATCGTTCCCTTCATCCTACCTTCTGCATGTAAGACAACATTTTACTCTCTACCATCAGTATGAGGAAGGTCACTGAACCTGAAACGTTAACTCTGACTCCTCTCCAGATGCTTCCAGGTCTGCTGAGCTTTTCCAGCAATTTCTGCTTTTGCTTCTGCTGATTCACAGCATCTGCAGTTCTTTCGTTTTTTTACAATACTTTCAAATGTTAGCCTCAGTAAGTATTGAAAATGGGTAAGATCCTCTGCTGGCGGCTTGAGCTTTGTTTTTAAACAACTCCGATACACATTCTAATACAATAGAATAAAGTGAGAGTCACTTCCATAACTATTTCTGTCAAGCCTAAGATTGTTGATTAAATATCAAATTTATCGTGTAACAGAGGCATATCCATTCATGATGAAATTAATAAATGCCTCCGATGTTTTGCAAGCCAGCCTGCTGCTGGTCTGAAGGGAACACTCACTAACAAATCTGGCTCTAGGATTTATGTCCTTTGTTCAGGGTTAATTCTGTACAGCAAGTTATTGGTTATTTTTGGCCATAAAATTGTGTGTGTTGTATCAATCCATTCCTGCATATGTAACAAGGTCCACTTTTGCTGAAACCAATTCTTTTTGACTTTAGAGGTGTTGGTTACAGTTATTATGGTTTGTTGTTCCATCCTTCTAATCATATTATTGATGTTTTTCTCCACCTCATTCCTTTTTCATTTAAATCAGATTCTGCTCATGCGTGCACAGTCTGATTTGATTCTACACATATTAGCGATTGACCCATCACTTCCCATAATAGTCAACATGGTGTATTGGTAAAAATATTACTTTTATTGTTTGTCTTTTTTTGGCCTTAAAATGACTTGAATTCACAAACTTTATTGTTTCACTTTTTTTTTTCTATTCATTTTAATTTGCAAATTGAGAACCTATTTTATCTGATTCTAAACTGACCTTTTAATATTCAGAGCGGAAAATGTGTTGCTGGAAAAGCGCAGCAGGTCAGGCAGCATCCAAGGAACAGGAGAATCGACGTTTCGGGCATAAGCCCTTCTTCAGGAATGAGGAAAGTGTGTCCAGCAGGCTAAGATAAAAGGTAGGGAGGAGGGACTTGGGGGAGGGGCGTTGGAAATGCGATAGGTGGAAGGAGGTCAAGATGAGGGTGATAGGCCGGAGTGGAGTGGGGGCGGAGAGGTCAGGAAGAAGATTGCAGGTTAGGAAGGCGGTGCTGAGTTCGAGGGATTTGACTGAGACAAGGTGGGGGGAGGGGAAATGAGGAAACTGGAGAAATCTGAGTTCATCCCTTGTGGTTGGAGGGTTCCTAGGCGGAAGATGAGGCGCTCTTCCTCCAACCGTCGTATTGCTATGGTCTGGCGATGGAGGAGTCCAAGGACCTGCATGTCCTTGGTGGAGTGGGACATGCAGGTCCTTGGACTCCTCCATCGCCAGACCATAGCAATATGACGGTTGGAGGAAGAGCGCCTCATCTTCCGCCTAGGAACCCTCCAACCACAAGGGATGAACTCAGATTTCTCCAGTTTCCTCATTTCCCCTCCCCCCACCTTGTCTCAGTCAAATCCCTCGAACTCAGCACCGCCTTCCTAACCTGCAATCTTCTTCCTGACCTCTCCGCCCCCACTCCACTCCGGCCTATCACCCTCATCTTGACCTCTTTCCACCTATCGCATTTCCAACGCCCCTCCCCCAAGTCCCTCCTCCCTACCTTTTATCTTAGCCTGCTGGACACACTTTCCTCATTCCTGAAGAAGGGCTTATGCCCGAAACGTCGATTCTCCTGTTCCTTGGATGCTGCCTGACCTGCTGCGCTTTTCCAGCAACACATTTTCCACTCTGATCTCCAGCATCTGCAGTCCTCACTTTCTCCTTTTAATATTCAGCCAGTATAGATATATCAGCAATTATACTTTTTAAATGCGGGTTTCTAAATTATTTACATTTGTTTTCCAGTTTCAGAATTTTGCAGATGTTTATGTGAAAGAGCATAACATAAATGATTACAACACGTGCAAAGCAAGCAAGTCACACTTTCCATTATGCATACAATACTTTTTGTATGAAATTGTATTATCCTCAATTTGAATAGAAAGTATCACACAATTTCATTCCAATTTGTTGATATCTTCATATTATTAAGTAGGAGGCAGCTCAAGGTTGCAAATCTTTTGTTGCATAAGAATTTATTTGGGTTTCAGGTTGTGGCTTTGATTAGTGTTTGCATCATACAGGGCAACCCACTTAATACTATTTAAAATAGGATGTAGGATGGCAATGTATTCGTAATGTGGTCAGAAGCTGAAACAGAACAATTGTACTGAATGCTACATGGTAGCTAATGTTGACTGGCAGTAATATTTGTTATCACCAAACAAAATTCCATGTATTCACAGAAATAATATTAATTGTGATCGCCATTTGAATTGTAATGTGGTTTTTGAACAAAGGACAAAGAGGTTACTTGAAATGTAGCTGCAATGCAAATGCAGATGTATTGCTTTTTGTCTTGCAATGTTTGTAGACACGCTTGTTCTGTCTGACTACTCCTTCATAATGAGTATGCTGTCCAAGTGTTTGCTCATGTCAGTCACCTGCTAGGTCAGAGTAGGGAGGTCAGATCCCGAGCCTGGTGCTAGTTGCAACCTAGGAACCATGTTATTCACTGTTTGTGTTTCTCAGACAGTTATATATTCAGCGGAAGAAAGGATTTACTGAAATAAGACTAACAACCAATGTTCTATTTTATGCCACAGCTTCCCATGGAGTAGTACAGAGCATTCATTCAGTACTGTGTTAAACATGAATTTATTTAATTAAGAAAAGGGACAAGACACCAGTCACCTTACCAACACCCTCATAAACGTCTTCATACAGGCCATGTCAAAAATGGAGAATCTTGTATTTACCAGTTTATCAATGGTTTTGAACTAACATACAGTATTTGTCTGACCTGAATTGACATATTAATGATGAACAACAAAGGGAAGAGTGGGAATTAATCACTTTCCTCCACAAAGGGAAGAAAAGTTTTAATTTTACTGCGTATTCAAGTACAGAATCAAATGCATAGGATATTTTCTTTTCAGAGACAATGAGCTTCGTGAAAAACCAAACAGCTTTGAAATATTCTGAAATCATAAAGCATATTGTATCATAGTGGGATTTATCATTATGCTTACAAAGGAGAAAGATATACTAACTATGAACCATTCTATAAAATCAGTGTATCACAAATGCTTGAGCAAACGTCTGATGTTGTTTGAACAGCAAGTAATTCCACAAGAGGAATGCAATGAGTTACTTTGGGACAAAAACCCAAACTTCAACAGAGAGAGAAATAAAATGATAGGCTGGCCATTTGGTCAGATACGGAGGCAGAAAATACATCAGTCATTGTGACAGGTTAAAAATGCAGAGCAATTGGCAGAAAACAATATATATACATCCAGCACAAATAATCTGCAATCAACGACTTAATTTAGGCTGATGTGAATTGCCTCTGTACATTGTTCATGTTTAAATGGTAAACCATTAAAGTGATTCAGCTGCTTACTGTTGTTTCTGAGTTTTACAACCATTGTTATAAATCCATAACAAAATTGAAAATCCAGGGAGGAATTTCCCAGGTCCTGAACAGTGTGGGCATTGGTGCGAATGTTGGGATAAATGCATGAAACTGGCAGGGAGAGTTTCCTGCCATCGAGAGAAAATGATCCCATTTTCCAACCAAGTGCAGAATAGCGAGATGAGATTCTCACTGGTGAGTGGCCTATTTGCATGCATTAATATCCTCATTGTTATGTTATTTCACTTCATTGCAATACCAAGCTGCAAAGTTGAAAGACTCCTCTCTATTCCTTGAGAGCTACTGGCCCGGTTCTGGAGATGGGCATGAGGCCTCCTAAAGTTCAGCCCCAACCCACTTCTACATGCTTCAACCTCACATCCCCATTATTACATACTTCTTCATCTCCCATTCCAACTCCCTACACCTTCTCAAAATGTCCACCCTTCTTGAAACACTCCATTACCTTCTAAACCCGTTCCTCAAATTTGAAACTCTACGTACTAATCCATTGACTGAGTGTTTACTGTAAACATAATTCATAATCCCTGTAGTAACATTTAGAAGTATTCAAAAGCTCTCTAAACTGTCAGAATTATAAACTGTAGACCATTTAAAGTGTAGCCTAACTCAAATCCTGTCAAAATAAACAACCACACAATTTCTTGCTGGCTGTTTCAACTGTTCCTGATAAGTAGAATATGTAAATGACTTGGAAGTCAGCCAAGCATTCATAATGAATTCCACTGACCAACAATGTCAATGGCAGATGGAGTTTAATTGAGATAAATGCAAAGTGTTACCTTTTGGTAAGACAAACGAGGGCAGGACTTACACAGTTAATGGTGGGGCCCTGCAATGTGTTGTCAAACAGGAAAACCCAGGGATGCAGGTATATAGCTACATGAAAGTGGTGTCACAAGTAGACAGGTAGGTGAAGAAGACATTTGGCATGTTTGCCTTCATTGGTCAGAGCATTGAGTACAGGAATTGAAACATCATGTTCCAAGACATTGGTAAAGGCCCATTTAGAGTACTGCATACAGTTCTGGTCACCGTGGTATGGGAAGGATATTGTTAAACTGCAAAGGGTGCAGCTTGCAAGGATATAACTGAGACTGGAGGACTTGAGTTATAAGGAGAGGCTGGATCGGATGCGACTTCATTCATTGCAGCATAGGAGGCTGAGGGGTGACCATATAGAGGTTTATATAATCATGAGGGACATAGATTATTTCTTTTTCCCAGGGTAAGGGTGTTGAAAACTAGAAAGCTTACATTTAAGGTGAGAGGGAAAAGGGACCTGAGAGATAACTTTCTCTCTCAATTCTTTTTCTCTCTCTATCTTACCCCATCTCCCTTTTCCATATCCTGGACTCCATCTTACCTTGCCCCATTTAACTTCAAGAAAATAATCTGCAAGGCTTTCAGTTCTAAAATCTTTCACTGCTCTTACCATACCAGCAAATATTTTGCATTAAAATTAAAGTGGCTTTTTTTCTGAAGTGACTTGAATACAACTTGATAAAAGCCAGTTTCATTTTAAAAAATTTAATTAAAAAAACAGTAGTGAGTGTGACCCAGGAGCCTATCATTTCCCTCCATCAATGTGATGGCCCAATCTGCAGTTCCCATCCAGCATCTGCCTCAGATTGTCTTTTTACCCATGGTGCAACTTTGTCCCTACTTCCCCAAACCAGAGTCTCGCTGTAAACGTCCTACTCACAGACTCTACTGCAGACTCACTGCCACTGCTCCAGGCTTCTGGCGATTCATGGGTTCAGGCTTTGGACTGCTCCAACCTTCTCCAATCACAGACTGGCTGTCACTCATATTTGCTGCTGATAGGCTCATCAATAAGGCTGCAATGAAAGGGGGAGCAGCTCCTTGCAAAATCTTCCATTTTCACCTATATTTAAAACTCCAGCTTTAAAAATAAAACATAAATAAAACAAATTCTAAACTTCAAGTCACTTTTTGATCAGATCTATGATTCTTGTAATGTTATGCAATTATTAATTATGTATGCCTTATGAATGAACTCTGAATTCATCTATCTGTGATGCAGAGTTCAGACTACATTAAATACTCCAGCAGGCTGCATGTGGTCCACAGGCTGTAGATTGGGCAGCCCTATATTAGAGTCATCGTAGTTTAGATCAGAGTGTGCTGGAAAAGCACAGCAGGTCAGGCAGCATCCGAGGAGCAGGAAAATCGACGTTTCGGGCAAAAGCCCTTCATCAGGAATAGGTCCTTGAAACTTAAGCACTTGCCTTTCTAAAAGCCAATGACCAAGAAGACAAACTGACTGCTGAGCAGAACTTGGTGCAAGTTAAGATGCATGCAACAGCATTCTAGGTGAGTTGCACTTCATATATGTAAAGTGGAAGCCAGTGAGCAAAGTATTGGGACAATCTAAACACCCTGCACTCCTCCCTTGCTGATGATACTGAATGAAAAGCTATTTTACAATTACAAGTTTTGCTCATTCTTTAAACTCTTCCAAAGTATCAAAAAAGATTGAAAGTCATTAATTTGTAGATTTATTTCTGGATTATTTTTATTTCTTTCTTGTCTGCTTTTATTGCTTTGTTTTTTTTTATTTTTTTTGAATCTTTCTTTCATTAAAGTCGTCTTCTGGCTTGTTTTCTTTCTGCAGGACTTCAGATTATTTTCTTTCCCATTTGGTTTATTTTGTCTTTTGTTGTTCGTTATCCTTGGAACAGAAACTCATAACATTATTCATAAACCTACAAAAAACTTGGGCAATCGCTGTTTTGGTGTTGCTGGCTGATATCACTGAAGATATTCGGATGCATTCAAGAGCTAGAAACGGAAGAAGGAATAGAATAAAGCCTGGAGAGAGATTAGTGTATCCCGTGAGTGATGTGGTCGGGATGGAGATCAGGGAGAGAGAGGGAAGGATCCAGAACTGAGATTACTGATAAGAAGGATATGGGCAGGAGAGAGATCACAGATGGAAAGAAGGGATATAACCAGAGATATATTAGTGAATGGAATAAAACATGGCTTATTTGGAAGAAAAATGGTGAGGGAGAATCAGTTCAATGTTAGTAAAAGAGAAATTCATCAACTAGGTCAGGGAAGAATCCAGTTGACTGAGAGTCCAAGAAATTGTGATAAAACAAGATAAGATGTCAGTGAGCCAGAATTAGGTGAGATCAGGAATATGAAGCATCAAATAGTTACAGCAGGAGATGAAGATTACAATCAACAATCTAGCACAGGGTGGGGAGGAGACATAAGAGCCATCAGATAAATGGAAGTGTGGGACACACAGCTGACTTACATTAAACTCTGACAGAGCAAACTATAGTTAGTAGATAGATCAAAGGATTATGGCAGAATGATAGATGATAGGATTGTGGTCGATTGTGAATGTGGCAGAAGAAGGATTATAGAACTGGGAAAGAATTCAAAGTCCTGGGACACAAAAGAAAACACGCCAGGAGAGAGATCAGTGGGGCAGAATGAAATACAGCTGGGAGACCAAGGGGGGACAGCCATGATAGACAAAACAGAGATTCACTGGTTCAGTATTTTGTCTCTTTTATAAAATGTCCCAGCGAACAACAAATAAGTACCACATGTACAGCCGTCAATCATTGGGCAGCAACCTCTATTTCCCAAATGGTAATTTAATCTTTTCGAATGACGAAGATAAGTCATTGATACAACATCTACCCTCGCATTTCTGATATTCTAAACAAACTAATTCTTTCTCTTATTTGCTCACATAGCTTATTCAGAATTTATGTATATATGACTTGTTCAAAATGTGAATAAAATGCCTTTATCTCCAGGTCGTTGCAATGCAAAGTAGGCAAAATTGTGTTTTGACTGAATCTAATTTGGAGTTCAGCATTCAATTGAGAGCCATCACCCTATCACCAAGAATCTTACAGAGGCCTGAGCAATGTGGGATATGGCAAGGTTTTTGGCAGGTTTGGTCAAAAAGTCTGGTGAAGTCTATGTCAATACGGGGAGCATCTCACTGCAGCCTTTATCGTTTTCTCACAAGGTGAGTTTATCATAAACAATGCAAATTGCCATTTAGTCGGGAGTTATTGTTTGTTAAATATCCGATCAATAGCCCAACATGTCTTATTAATATTCCTCTCCCCCCTCCCACCAAATGTGCTGAACAAACCATAGAGTTCTCGATATGGAAATCAGAATGAGTTCCTGGTGACTTTGGCACATTGTTGGCTGTGAAGGGCCTCCTTTTGGATATGGGCAATATCCCAGGGTACGCTGACGATCATCAGCCACACACACCACATCCACGGTCAATGGTATTCAGCAGGTGCCAGCCTCTAACAACCTCATATCATAGCTCCAATCCATCATATCATAGCTCCAATCCATGCTTCTGTGCTTCAATGCTGCACTTTGGGTTCACAGGCAGCTTTCATTGTAATGCTGCTGCAAGGATACTATGCACTTACTAATGTGCTCCGGCTCATTGACTGGACCAGGCAACATCTTCTGGGCACTTCATTCACTGTCACAGAGTTCACTCATTCTGACCCAACGTTGGTGCTAACAGCAACCCAGTCTTGCATTGTCTTGCTTTGCCGATTGCACTTTCCCCCCTCAGCAAGAATTACCAGACTCCATTTATATTTGTCTTGCACTGCAGGTTGATGCAGATACAAAGGCAGGACACTTGTCCTAGCTGTCAATAAGTGTTAGTTCAGTTAAGGGAGAATGCTGTTGGTCAGGAGATCCTGGCACAGTAAGTGAAGGATAGGCTCCAATACCAGAGAGGTGCGAGGGAGGAGCGAAGCACTTCTGGGAAAGGGAGTCTAACCGTTTAAAAGACTTAACTCAGGCGTCGGGGCCTCCATTTGCCAAGAGGTGCGAAGGAGGAGCGAAGGACTACTGGGAGGTTTTTAAGTGGGTGAGCTCTAAACCCAAGACGCTACACTGTAGGGCCTCCCTCCCATCCACCTCCTCTAACCTTACTAAGAGTCTGTAAGCTAGGTAAGTTTTCAGGTTTCCATTTTTTTCCTTCTCTTCCTTTGTTTAGTTCGGTGTGGGTTTTAAGAGTAGCAGGATATGGATGTTGGGCAGTTGCATGTTCCTCCTGCAGAATGTGGCAGATGAGAGAGACTTCACATGTCTCTGCTGACTACATCTGGGGGACGTGCACCCAACTCCAGCTCCTTGAAAACAGAGTTAGGGAACTGGAGCTGGAGCTGGATGAACTACGGATCATCTGGGAGGCTGAGGGGGAAATTAAGAGGATGTACAGGGAGGTGGTCACTCCCCAGATACAGGATAAGGACAGCTGGGTTACTGTCAGGGGGAGGAAAGGGAACCGACCGACAGAGCAGGGATCCCCTGTGACTGTTCCCCTCAGCAATAAGTATAGCGTTTTGGATACTGCTGGTGGGGACAGCCTACCAGGGGAGAGCCATAGTTGTCAGGTCTCTGGCACTGAGCCTGGCACTGTGACGCAGAAGGGAAGGGGGGAGAATAGAAAAGCGCTAGTGGTAAGAGACTCAATAGTTAGATGGATTGACAGGAGATTTTGTGGTCAGGAACGGGACTCCCGGAAGGTATGTTGCCTCCCTGGTGCCAAGGTCCGGGATGTTGCTGATCAGGTTTACAAGATTCTGAAGGGGGAGGGTGAGCAGCCAGAAATTGTGGTACATATTGGCACCAATGATATAGCCAGGAAAGGGATTGAGGATCTGAAAAGTGACTACAGAGAGCTAGGTTGGAGGCTGAAGAGCAGGACGAGTAGAGTAGTGATCTCAAGTTTACTACCGGTGACACGAGATAGTGAGATGAGGAACAGTCAGCGAAAGCAGTTTAACACATGGCTGCTAGGCTGGTGCAGGAGGGAGGGCTTCAGATACCTTGACCATTGGGATACCTTCTGGGGAAGGTGGGACCTGTACATGAAGGACGGGTTGCACATGAACTGGAGGGGCACAAATGACCCGGGTGGGAGATTTGCTCGTATTTGGCAGGGGGGGGGAGGTATGGGAATCAGAGCCACATGTCTGAGAGGGGGTCAGTTGCAGATGGGACAGTGACAGGATATATTGAATCTATCAGGAAGGTTTCTCACGCGATGAAACAAAGGGATCGGTTAAAGTGTGTCTGCTTTAATGCAAGGAGTGTCTGAAATAAGAGTGATGAACTTAGAGCATGGATCAGTACCTGGGGGCTACGATGTTGTGGCCCTAACCAAGACGTGGGTTTCACAGGGGCAGGTATGATTGCTTGATGTTCCAAGGTTTAGAACATTTAAAAAGAACAGGGAGGGTGAAAAAAGAGGAGGGGTGTAGCATTGCTAATCAGAAAGTGCATCACAGCTACAGAAACGAAGGTTGTTGAGGAAGGTTTGTCTACTGAATCAGTATGGGTGGAAGTTAGGAACAGCAAGGGAACAGCCACCGCATTGGGGGTTTTTGACAGACCACCTAATAGCAGTAGAGAGATTGAAGATCTCATAGGCGGGCAGATTCTGGAAAAGTGCAAAAGTAGCAGGGTTGTTGTTATGGGTGATTTCAACTTTCCCAATATCGACTGGAACCTCCTTAGTGCAGATGGTTTGGATGGTACCTTTTTTTCAGGTGTGTTCAGGAGGGTTTCCTTTCTCAGTATGTAGACTGACCGACAAGGGGAGAGGCCATTTTGGATTTGGTGCTCGGCAACGAGCCAGGACAGGTGTCAGATTTCGCAGTGGGAGAGCACTTGGGTGAAAGTGATCACAACTGATTCACATTTAGCATAGCCTTGGAGAGTGAAAGGAACAGTTAACCGAGGGAAGACATTTAATTTGGGAAAAGGAAATTATGATGCTATCAGACAGAAGTTGGGAAGTACAGACTGGGACCAATTGTTCCACAGAAAAGGCACAGTAGACATGTGGAAACTATTTAAGGAGCAGTTGTTGCGAGTGATGCACAAATTTCTTCCTCTGAGACAGGTAAGAAGGGCTAAGATTAAGGAACCTTGGATGATGAGAACAGAGGAACTTCTCGTCAAAAGGAAGAAGGCAACTTATGTAAGATGGAGGAAGCAAGGATCTAGCACAGCTTTAGAGGATTACAGGCTTGCTCGAAAGGAGCTCAGGAATGGACTGAGGAGGGGCACGAAAAAGGTTTGGCAAGAAGGATTAGGGAGAACCCAAAGACATTTTACTCATACATGAGGAATAAGAGAATGATCAGGGAGAAGGTAGGGCCGATCAGAGATAGCGGAGGGAACTTGTGCATGGAGTCTGAGCAGATAGGGGAAGCCTGAGTTTTTTGCTTCAGTTTTCACCAAGGAAAGGGAACTCATTGTAAATGAAAACTTAGAGGAACTGGGATACAGTCTTGACCAGATCAAGATTGATGAAGTTGATGTGCTAGAAATTTTGGAAAACATTGAGATTGAAAGTCCCCAAGGCCGAACCAGATTTATCCTAGGCTGCTCCGGGAAGCGAGAAAGGAGTTTGCTAAGCCGCTGGCGAGGATATTTGCTTCCTCACTCTCCATGGGAGTTGTATAACAGGATTGGAAGGAGGCGAATTTTGTTCCACTTTTCAAGAAGGGTAATAGGGAAATTGTTGGTAATTACAAACCAGTCAGTCTTACATCTGTGGTCAGCAAAGTTGTGGAAAGAATTCTGAGGGATAGGATTTATGACTATTTGGCAAAGCATAGTGTGATTAAAGGCAGTCAGCATGGCTTTGTGAGGGGCAGGTCATGCCTCACAAATCTTATTGAGTTCTTTGAGGAGGTGTCAAAACAGGTCGACGATGGTCGAGCAGTGGATGTAGTGTATATGGATTTCAGCAAGGCATTTGATAGGGTTCCCTATGGTAGACTCATTCATAAAGTCAGGAAGTATGGGATACAGGGAGATTTGGCTATCTGGATTCAGAATTGGTTGGCTGACAGAAGGCAGAGAGTGATTGTAGTTGGAAAGTATTCTGCCTGGACGTAAGTGTTGAGTGGGGTCCCACAGGGTTCTGTTCTTGGGCCTCTGCTCTTTGTAGTTTTTATAAATGACTTGGATGAGGAGATTGAGGGGTGGGTTAGTAAATTTGCAGATGACACAAAGGTTGGAGGTGTCATCGATAGTATGGAGGGCTACTGCAGGCTACAGCGCGACATAGACAGGATGCAGAGCTGGGCTGAGAAATGGCAGATGGAGTTCAACCTGGATAAATGCGAACTGATGCATTTTGAAAGGTTGAACTCAAATGCTGAATATAGGATTAAAGACAGGATTTCTTGGTAGTAGGGAGGAACAGAGGGATCTGGGTGTGCAAGTACATAGTTCCCTCAAAGTTGCCACCCAAGTGGATAGAGTTGTTAAGAAAGCATATGATGTTTTGGCTTTCATTAACAGCAGTATCGAGTTTAAGAGCTGCGAGTTTTTGCTGCAGCTCTGTAAGTCTATGGTGAGACGACACTTGGAATATTGTGTCCAGTTCTGGTCGCCCTACTATAGGAAAGATACAGAGGCTTTGGAGAGGATGCAAAGAAGGTTTACCAGGATGCTGCCTGAACTGGAGGGCTTGCCTTATGAAGAAAGGTTGAATAAGCTCGGATTTTTCTCTCTGGAGAGAAGGAGGAAGAGAGGAGACCTGATCAAGGTGTACAAAATAATGAGAGGAATAGATAGAGTCAATAGCCAGGGACTTTTCCCCAGGGCCTGAATGACTGGTACGAGAAGTCATAGTTTGAAGATATTAGGAGGAAGGTATAAAGGAGACATCAGAGGTAGGTTCTTTCCACAGAGAGTTGTGAATGTATGGAATGCTTTGCCAGTTGAGGTGGTGGAAGCGAAGTCATTGGGGACATTTAAGCGACTGGTGGACATGCACATGGATAGCAGTGAGTTGAGAGGTGCTTAGGTTAAGTTACTATATTTTACATTAGGATTAAGTCTCGGCACAACATTGAGGGCCTAAGGGCCTGTTCTGTGCTGTACTTTTCTATGTTCTCTATGTACCTGTCCAGGAGCTTGAGCATGATTAGTCAGCAGCTCAGGATGGTTAGAGTCAAGATACTGTCCACATAAGGGGTGAACAGCTGGATATCGCACAACCCACCACCTGTTTCTGCTGTTTCTCTTCCAGAATGAGATGTAAATGGGTGGCATGGCTGTAATTGTGGTGCACCTGTCGAGGTGTAGACAGCGTAGAGGACATGCAGGGTCAATGGTGTCATTGTGGGGCACAGGACACTGAGGTAATTGAGAGAATAGTAGAGCAAGAACCCTGGTGGGAGGTGAGTACAGTTGTCAGCAAAAGAATTTGAGAGGTATTAACGAGAAGATAGTAGCAATTATTCTGGTGGAATAGAGAACGTTGTTGACCTTGCTGAGCATTCTTCCAGACAACTGGACTGCAGTGACCCAGATGGCAACCTTAGGCAAGGCTGGCATGGTCTGGAGTTGAGCCCTCCACTATTAGTCCTGGGGGAAGAGCAAGTCCTGTCCATGTACCACCCCATCGAAGAGGAGCACCAGGATTCTATCCACAAAGCAGGGCACAAACTTGGGCATGTCTGGGGCAAATGTCAAGAACTGTATAAGATAACTCAGGACTGAAAGGGCTTTTCCTGGTCTGCAGTGGGTTTTTTTTAAAGATGATGCAGATACCGCAACACCAATCTTTTAGCAGGTATCCACTGAATGCCAAGCCTTTTCCAAGAGCAGTCCATGGGAAGATGGAGCTAGAATCAGATGCAAGAAATATCATGCTGTTGGGATAGGTGTTAAAGAGGTGCATTCGGTAAGATGCTGCAAGAAATCTCATGAGGTGTTACAACAGGAATGCCCGTAATAAACTCGACACAACTTACGCTTGGCCAAATATGTGTAAGGTTCAGCCCATCAACTCTTAAGGGGATGCAATGGAGTTCCATTGGAACAATGTTACCCCACATTCCAAGATGGTGCCAGCACATTAAGTAGTTAATGACTCTTTGAGCCCATCTGCTCCAGGCCAATGACACTGTTTTCTCTATGTATTTTCCATCTTTTTTGTTCTTCTTCATTTCTTCTTCATTTTTGAGGCTAAATTGGTATTCGCGAGGTGGTGGTAGCAATATTGACAGCGTGGATGGGGATTTCTCTCGATGGTGGTGGTGCCTGGAGCTGGATTCCTGGCGGCGGTAGGCCGGAGCCTCAACTCCCAGCAGCAGTAGGCCCAGAGCCCAGGCTCCTGGTGGGGGCTCCCCGAGCAGGGACACTTGATAGCAGTAGGCCTGGAGCCTGGATTCTTGGTGGTGGCATTTCCCAGAGTGGACACTTAACCCAGACCTAGACTTGTGGTGGTGGCGGTGCTCAGAGCAGTAACACCCAGTGACTGTAAGCCCGGAGCCTGAATTCCTAGAGCTCTCGGCGAGGTGGTCTCCTGGGGCATAGGCATCTTCATTGCTGTTGCCGGAGCAGGGCTCTCTGAGGACCAGAACACCTTGCAAAAGCTCTGAAGCAGTGCTTAAGACTCCAGTTTGAACAGAAGACAAATCTTATTGAAGTAATTTCTTATTATTCTTTTTGTAACACCGTGGTGGGACCGTGGTGACAAACACCTTTCACTGCATCCTCAAGATAAACGTGACAATAAATCATTCATTCATTTATTCATTCATTTGGTAAGAGAAGTCATAAACACAGGTTAGATAGACTAAGCTTTGCATTCCCTTTGGTTATAAAGAATGATTGGTCATCTAACCGAAGTGTTCAGAGCAATTATATGAGTTGATTGGAGACAGCAAGAGAAATTATTCTGTTTGCTCAGGGAACCAGACTGAAGGCAGTAACCTTAAAATTCTGAATAGGCTGTTCAAGGATGGAGACAGGAAGCAGTTCTCCACACAGAAGGTGGTGTGGCACTCTGACCCCATGAAAAACTGTTGTGGTTAAATTAATTGAAAATTTCAAAACTGCAATTGACAGATTAGGGAAGAACTTTGAGGATTACAGAACCAAGGCTAGTAGAAAAAGTTATGGTGCACATCTACCATGATTTAATTGAATGACAGAATAGTTTCACTTGGCTAAATTGCCTTTTCCTCTCTTTATGTGCCTACCTGTGTTAATTTGTCTTTTGAATTCTATGATAATATGTCGTGATTATAACGAGGTCAGCCAGGAAGGACGCATAGAATATGAGTTCGCTGATTGGTGCTGTCAATCCAGTCGAATTAGGGACCCCTGTTTGACAGATATAAACAGGAGTGTCAGAGGTTCTGTTCACTCTGAGGGAGCTGGAGCAGTGTCAAGGACTCTCCGTGTGTAAATAAAAGGTGACTTGGTGGCAGGATACTAGCCTCTGTGAAGTGGTTTCATAATGGGCCTACAAGTTTTATGTAAATTTAGAGTTCACAGGTTAGAAAATCATGCTGTAAATCTGAAATGTTATCAACAAATTCCGGCATTTTTTATTTCCAAACAAGGCATTAGCTGAAACTTACCTTTGCACTGCAAGCAAGCTGAGAGACGAGAACAAACAGTAAAATGTTTCAGATCCCAAGCAAACAAGCGCATTGTTCCTGTTGACTAGTTTTAACTGCAAAATAAGAAATGAGTTAAGAGAAAATACCTCATAAAGGAGGGGCTAGGTCTGATACTACGAGAAACAAAGAAAGTAGAAGCAAGAGTAGGTCATTCGACTGTTTGTACCTGCACCACCTGTCATTATGATCATGACTGGTCACCCGACTCAAGAGCATGTTCCCACTTTTACCCCAGATCCTGTTGATCCCTTTAACCCAATTGCCTTTACGAACTCTTTCTTGAAATCCCATAATATTTTGACTTCCACTGCTTTCTGCGGCAGCGAATTCCACAGGCTTGCCACTCCCATCTGAGTGAAGACATTTCTGCTAATCTCAGTCCTAAATTATTTACTCCATACTCTTAGACTGTGACCCCTATTTCTGGACTGTCTCACCATCAGGAATATATTTCTTGTATCTACCCTGTCTATTCCTGTTAGAATTTTATCTGGTTCTATGAGATCCTCCACTTCCTCCATTCTTCTGAACTCCAGTGAATACAATCTGAAACAGTTCAACCTCTCCTCATGCATCAGTCCTGCTATCCCAAGAATTAGTCTGGTAAACCTTCGCTGCACTCCCTCTATAGTAAGAACATCTTTCCTCAGATAAGAAGACCAAAACTGCACAGATTATTCCAGGTATGGTTTCACCAAAGCCCTGCATAATTACAGCCAGACATCCCTGCTCCTGCCCTATCTGCAAACCCCCCCTCGCTATGAAAGCCATTGGACAATTTGCCTTCTTGACAGCCAGTTGCACATGTATGCTTACTGCCGTGACTGGTGTGTGAGGACACGCTGATCTCATTGTACATTCCTGTTTGTCATTTCAGAGCTATTTGGATCGTAACCCACTTTCCTGCTTTTTCTAACCTCATATTTATCAACATTAAACTGCACCTTCCAAGCATTTGTCCATTCACTCAGCAAGTTTAATCACTACTGGAGGGAGTCACCTTTTGAACATTTGAGACCTGCCTGCTTGTTCCGAGCAGAATGATTAATTGGCCCTGAAACTGAGGCACCCTCTTTATTCCCAAATCCTTTGGACACTTCGGCTAGTTTATGTACTAAAAAACATTTTACCCAAGTGCTCTTGTTGGTGACGTGGACAAAGGGTAATGGAATTCAGTTTGTAGTTCAACGTGAATTTTATTAACAAAATGTTATTAACAAAATATTGTGTGAGCATTTCTCAAATTCCCACAATATTTACTCTCTATCTAGCTCTGTCCATCTGAGAAAGGACATTATCTGCAAAGATCCATGTGTTTGAGCTGGCCTGTGTAAATCTCCTTCCTCTCCGACAGAGGGCTGGTTCTTTTCCACGAAGATGCATCTCTCAGGTCAGGAGGGATCTTCTCCTGGATTTTCTTGGGTTGTCACACAATCTCGCTGTGAGCCTTCATTGAAGGGTAGCTTCCAGGTGTGTGATTTTATTCCTTTCACCCCGACTTTCCTGAATGTTCCATGTCTTTAGTCAATGGCGTGATGAATGGGGTTAAAAGTATCCAATGGGGTTACACCAACACCCTTTACTATTGCCATGCCAGGGAGGTGGAAATGCACATTCTCAGGTATTGGCCGGAAGTCAAGGTGTCAGAAGGTCTGATGGATACTTTTCCAATTCAAAAGCCTCAGGCTGGTTGTGACTTGTTCCTCATGAACTTTTGTGACCTCTTCGACCTTGGTTTCCACTGTTCTCTGTTGCTGATAGCTGCTGGCTGCTATTGAATTTAGTTTGACAAATTTTCTGTTGGGACTGATTTCTCCATCTGTGGATCAGTTTAGAATGTCCAATCTTGGGCCCATGTTTGCTCGACCATAAGCCTCAGTAGTGGCCATATTGTGCAATTGTGCAGTGGTACTGCTGAATTTGCAGAGTTGCTATCACTGTAACTGGGCTGGTACTGAAAGCTGTGGACTCAAATTGGTAACCCTGCTCCTTTCTCCACCGATTGTGACAGTCCTGCTGAGTTTCTCCAGTGCTATTTTTATTCCTGACCCTTTTAACTGAAAGCAGCCTAATACTCTTGAATATTTATTCTGTTCCCTTGTAAAACTCTCCAAATACAAACAAATTCCCCTTATCACAATAGGACTCTCTCCAGTACTGATTTCCAAACAAAAACAATAGCACTATCAGAAATACTGATAAATTTATTCTTAAACTTTTCATATACACAAACCAAAACCAACAAAGCCCACGAAAATATGTATCAATCACAAACCTTAAATTACATTTACATGGTGCTTTTTATAATAAGCAAACTTTTATCTTATTTAAGATTGCAACTTTGCTGCAGATTATTTTTAAATAAAATCAAAAACAAATTAAAACAGAGCTATATACATAAAGGTACATAAATTCTTCCACTTCAAGGAAACATCTTGTATGCAGTCGTAACAATACACATGAAAATTGTGGCTACATTTTACATGGAATAACGCAACATTCCTTTGGGAAATATTCTTTGATATAACTCAAATGAAATGTTAAGATTTTCCAGAATGAAATCAATCAAATCAAATTTAAAGTTAAAGCTCATGATTGACTTTTGCCTTCATTATGGATAATAGTGACAATACCAGAAAATCATAGCAATTTCTCAATACAGCAGAAATCTGCAAGGGTCACAACTATTTCACATTTTGAAGTTGAGCAGCAGACTGTTTTAGTGGAACACATCACATAGCAACCAGCCATTGATTGCATGATTGGACAGCATTGAAACTCAATAATAAAAACACAAGAAATGTATGTAATAGTAGACCATGTGGCATTTTGGACTTGCTCACCCATTCAGTGCGATCATGGCTGATCCTGGGCTACAACTGCATTCTTCCTCCCACTACACATCCCCTGATTCTCTGAGAGACTGTGCATCTCTGTATCCCAGCCTTAAATATATCCAGTGATGTGATCTTCAGAAATTTGTTGGGCAGAGGATTTCAAAGGTTCGCAATCATTTGAGGAAAGTGATTTCTCCTCAGCTCAGTCTGAATTGACTGGCCACTTATCATGAAACTGTGTTCTTGACCCCCACCCCATGTCTACCTTTACCTTATCAAGTCTCTTCAGGATTAACAATGCAAGTGTCACATCATGAAACAAAATTAAGGAGAAAAAGCCACAACAGTAGTCGGGAGCTTTAAAAAAAATGTTGAGACTTCCAGAGATTAAAGAAGGCAGAAACTGCCAAACTGAACATATTATTAGAGAATTATGCTCTACTTTCTACACTGTATATTCAGCTATTAATGCTCATATAGACCTAGGCATTTTGGTGGGGGGGTAGGGGAAATTGTTGGTGGAGATGGACTTCTGCCTGCCACTGAGCTGTTTCTTGACTGGAGATTAGAGTCTAGATTAGAGTGGTGTTGGAAAAGGATATCAGGTCAGGCAGCATCTGAGGAGCAGGAAAATCGACGTTTCAGAAAAAGTCCTTCAACAGGAATAGAGACAGGGTGCCTACAGAGTGGAGAGATAGATGAGAGGGGGGTGGGGCTGGGGGTGGGGAGAAAGTAGCATAGAGTACAATAGGTGAATGGGAGTGGGGATGGAGGTTATAGGTCAGAGAGGAGGGAGGAGTGGATAGGTGGAAAGGAAGATAGGCCAGAAGGACAAGTCATGAGGGCAGTGCTGAGCTGGAAGGTGGAACTGGGGTGAGGTGGGGGAAGGGGAAATGAGAAAACGGGTGAAGTCCACGTTAAGGCCCTGAGGTTGAAGAGTTCCGAGGCAGAAGATGAGGCGTTCTTCCTCCAGGCGTCGGTTGGTGAGGAACAGTGGTGAAGGAGGCCCAGGATCTCCATATCCTCAGGAGAGTGGGAGGGGGAGTTGAAATGTTGGGCCACAGGGCGTGGGGTTGATTGGTACGGGTGTCGCAGAGATGTTCCCTAAAGCGCTCTGTGAGGAGGCGTCCAGTCTCCCCAATGTAGAGGAGACCTCATCGGGAGCAACGGATGCAATAAATGATATTAGTGGATGTGCAGGTAAAACTTTGATGGATGTGGAAGGCTCCTTTGGGGCCTTGAATGGTGGTGAGGGAGGAGGTGTGGGCGCAGGTTTTGCTATTCCTGCAGTGGCAGGGGAAGGTGCCAGGATGGGACGGTGGATTGTTGGGTGGCGTGGACCTGACCAGCTAGTCACGGAGGGAACGGTCTTTGCGGAGAGCGGAAAGGGGTGGGGAGGGAAATACATCCCTGGTGGTGGGGTCCGTTTGGAGGTGCGGAAATGTTGTTGGATGATGTGGTGTATGCAAAGGTTGGTAGGGTGGAAGGTGAGCCCAAGGGGGGTGGGGGGGTTCTGCCCTTGTTACAGTTGGAGGGGTGGGGTTTGAGGGCAAAGGTGCAGTATGTGGACGAGATGCATTGGAGGGCATCTTTAACCACTTGGGAAGGGAAATTGCGGTCTCTAAAGAAGGAGGCCATCTGGTGTGTTCTGTGGTGGAACTGGTCCTCCTGGGAGCAGATACGGCGGAGGCAGAGGAATTGGGAATACGGGATGGCATTTTTGCAGGAGGTAGGGTGGGAAGAGGTGTAATCCAGGTAGCTGTGGGAGTCGATGGGTTTGTAAAAAATATCAGTGTCAAGTCAGTCATTATTAATGGAGATGGAGAGGTCCAGGAAGGGGATGGAGGTGTCAGACATGGTCCAGGTGAATTTAAGGTTGGAGTGGAATGTTTGGTGAAGTTGATGAATTGCTCAAACTCCTCGTGGAAGCACGAGGTGGCGCCAATGCAGTCATCAATGTAGCGAAGGAAGAGGTGGGGAGTGGTGCCGGTGTAATTACGGAAGATGGACTGTTCTACGTAGTCAACAAAGAGACAGGCATAGCTGGGGTCCATACGAGTGCTCATGGCTACCCCTTTGGTCTAGAGGAAGTGGGAGGATTGGAAGGAGAAATTGTTAAGTGTGAGGACCAGTTCAGCCAAACAAATGAGAGTGTCGGTGGAAGGGTACTGTTGAGGACGTGAGGAGAGGAAGAAATGGAGGGCTTGGAGGCCCTGGTCATGGCGGATGGAAGTGTAAAGGGATTGGATATCCATGGCGAAGATGAGGCATTGGGGGCTGGGGAAACGGAGGTCTTGGAGGAGGTGGAGGGTGTAGGTGGTGTCTCGAATGTATGTGGGGAGTTCCTGAACTAGGGGGGATAGGACAGTGTTGAGGTAGGTAGAGATGAGTTCAGTGGGGCAGGAGCATGCTGAGACAATGGGTCAGCCAGGGTGGTCAGGCTTGTGGATCTTGGGAAGGAGGTAGAACCGGGCAGTGAGGGGTTCCCGGACTATGAGTTTGGAAGCTGTGGGTGGGAGATCTCCTGAGGTTCTGTATGGTCTGGGAGATGATGGTTTGGTGATGGGGGGGTGGGGTCATGGTCGAGGGGGTGGTAGGAGGAGGTATCTTCGAGTTGGTGTTTGGATTCCGCGGTGTAGAGGTCAGCGCACCAAATTACCACTGCACCTCCTTTATCTGCTAGCTTGATGGTGAGGTTGGGATTGGAGCAGATGGAGTGGAGGGCAGCACGTTGTGAGGGTGAGAGGTTGGAGTGTGGGAGGGGGTAGACAGGTTGAGGCAGTTAATGTCTTGGCGGCAGTTGGAAATGAAGAGATCGAGGGCGGGTAATAGGCCAGCACAGGGTGTCCAGGTAGATGGAGTGTGTTGGAGGTGAGTGAAGGGGTCCTCAGAAGGTGGGCGGGAGTCCTGATTGTAAAAGTAAGCTCAGAGACGGAGACAGGGGAAGAAGTGTTCGATGTCACAGCATGTTTCAATTCATTGATGCGTGGGCGGAGGGAGATGACCCTGAATGACCTTTAGCCCCGACATCATCTGTGCATTGGTGGTAGATGTTGTGTTGGAAAGTCATGTGCACTGGGTCAGAAACTTGCAATGGTAGACCTTTGGAAGCTTGCATAAAGGGAGAAGGAGATGGCTTTGTAGGTCACTAACAAAAAAAAGATGCCTTTTAAATTCTAAAATATTTTAAATTTGCTTCTGGGACTCATATTCTGAGTGATTGTACATGTGGAAAAATACTGCCCAAATTTCCTAAGTTTTTATCTCTTTCTCCTGCCAAATTCCTGTGAAGGGCTTATTCCCGAAATGTCGATTCTCCTGCTTCTTGGCTGCTGCCTGACCTGCTGTGCTTTTCCAGAACCATCCCTTTTGACTTTGAATGCTGGATGCCAACTCATATTAGGTATCCAGGTTTCCAGTATTCAGATCTGTCCAATTCCACAGACATTGCATTTCTCATGTTACACTGTGATTTCCAAGGATATGTTCCATGCAGGAAAGCACCTTTTTGGTTAATGGGGAGGAGAGTCTGAGTGAAGTTTATCACTGAAAACATATCCAGCTTGTACATCCTTATTCTACGGGAATCAGGCAGGAGAGCCCTGCAGAGCATGTATGATATTTTACTGACACTTGGTAGAGCTTTCAATCTTTAATCTGTTATGTGCAGCTGTCTGACTGCACCATCCAGCACTGTGCTATTGCCATCTGCAGGGGAACATCAATCCAATCAACTCAGTAATTGTGATTGCATATAAGAAATAATGTTCGTTCATGTTTTTAGAGACTGATATGAGTAGTATCAAATTGGAACCTATTTTACATCTTGATGAAGTCATTGTAAATAAAACAAAACAATAGTGTGTTGCTGATTCTCTGTCAGTCATTTTGTGCTGTTGCACAAAATGCTATCTTCATAATTTTAAATGTTGAAGTTACATTTTAAGCTTTGTCTAATAGAAATACGAAAAAGTGCTCTCTTGTAAGAACGACATATTTTTTTCCAGTTCTAGTTGGGCTGGTGCCATTTCAGTGGTCGGAAAAGTTATTATCTGTTTGTGGTCGTGGAGGACTCAATATTTCTAAAAGTGATTTTCAAAAGTATTCAGGAGAAGTTAGTACATTACTGATGTTGGGGTGTTGCCAATTTATGATCCCAGGTCAGACTGTGAAATTCTTATCATCTGGCAAGGGATCAGCAAATTTTTTCAAAAATAGGCAAAATGTGAGAACAAGGCACTTAGAAAATAAAGCCACAAATTCCACAGTTTTGAACAAGGAGCAAATACAAATTTAGAACAGTAGTATACTTTGTTTATATGGTTTATATTCTAGGATGTAGGTTCGCGCGCTGAGCTGAAAGGTTCATTTCCAGACATCTCATTACCTTACTAGGTAACAACTTCAGTGGAACTCACACAAAGCAACACTGAAACTTCCTGCTTTCTATTTATATTTTTGGGGTTCTTTGGGTTGGTGATGTCATTTCCTGTGGTGAAGTCACTTCCTGTTCCTCTTCTCAGGGGGTGGTAGATAGGGTCGAACTTGATGTGTTTGTTGATAAAGTTCTGGTTGGAATGCCATGCATCTAGGAATTCTCATGCATGTCTTTGTTTGGCTTGTCTTTGAATGGATGTATTGTCCCAGTCGAAGTGGTGTCCTTCCTCATCCGTACATGAGGACACTAGTGAGAGAGGGTCATGTCTTTTTGTGACTAGTTGGTGTTCATGTATTCTGGTGGCTAGTTTTCTGCCTGTTTATCTAATGTATTGTTTGTTACAGTCCTTGCACGGTACTTTGTAAATGACATTAGTTTTGCTCATTGTCTGTATAGGGTCTTTCAAGTTCATTAGCTGCTGTTTTAGTGTGTTGGTGGGTTTGTGGGTTACCATGATGCCAAGGGGTCTGAGTAATCTGGCAGTCATTTCTGAGATGTCTTTGATGTAGAGGAAAGTGGCTAAGGTTTCTGGATGTGTTTTGTCTGCTTGTTTGGGTTTGTTGCTGAGAAATCAGCGGACTGTGTTCATTGGGTACCCATTCTTTTTGAATACATTGTATAGGTGATTTTCCTCTGCTCTGCATAGTTCCTTTGTGCTGCAGTGTGTATTGGCTCATTGAAATAATGTTCTGATGCAGCTTCATTTGTGGGTGTTGGGATGATTGCTTCTGTAGTTCAATTTTGGTCTGTATGTGTTTTTTTCTGTAGATGCTGGTTTGAAGTTCCCCATTGGCTGTTCACTCTACTGTGACATCTAGGAATGGCAGTTTGTTGTTTTCCTCCTCTATAGTGAATTTTATTCCAGTAAGGGTATTATTGATGGTCTTGAAGGTTTCCTCTAACTTGTTTCGTTTAGTGATGACAAAGGTGTCATCCACATAACGGACCCAAAGTTTGGGTTCGATGGTTGGCAGAGCTGTTTGCTCAAGTCTCTGCATTACTGCCTCTGCTAAGAACCCTGATATCAGAGATCCCATGGGTGTTCCGTTGGTTTATCTGTAAGTTTTGTTGTTGAAGGTGAAGTGGGTGGTAAGGCATAGGTCCACTAGCTTGATGATATTCTCCTTGATGATGAAGTTAGTGGTGTTTGGTGTCTGTGTCTTTGGGTCTTCTAATAATGTAGTCAGTGTTTCCTTGGCCAGGTTAATGTTGATTGACGTAACCAGGGCTGTTATATCAAAAGAAACTACTATTTCATCCTCTTCTATCTTAGTGCCTTTGATGGTCTTCAGGAATTCTTAGGTGGAGTGGATGGAGTGGCGTGAGCCTTCTACTAAATGTTTTAGTCTTTGATGTAGCTCCTTGGCCAATCTGTACATTGATGTTCCAGGCAGCGAGACTATGGGTCTGAGGGGGGCTCCTGGTTTGTGAACTTTAGATAATCCGTAGAAGCGTGGTGTGTTGGATCCGTCTGGTTTCATTTTTTGGAAGTCGGTCAACAAACACATCAAGTTAGACCCCATCTACCACCCCCTGAGAAAAGGAACATGAATTGACTTCACCACTGGAAATAACATCACCACAGGAAATGACATCACCAACCCAAAGAAACCCAAACATATAAATAGAAAGCAGGAAGTTTCAGCATTGCTTCTCATAAGGTCCACTGAAAATGTTGCCTAGTAAGATAATGAAACGTTTGGAAATGAACCTTTCAGTTCAGTGAGCAAACCTACATCCAAAACATCAACTGAGCTACAAATCTTCTCAAAACTTGCTAAGTTTATATTATAGTATACAGAATTACCATGACATAAGTATGAATCCAAAACATTGTGATCATCCACCCCACAGAGCACATCAAATAGCAAATGCAATCAAAATACAACCCATACATATCTCAGCAAGGTGTTGGTGACACAATAGGTCATGAAGACTAATTAAAACTTCCCAAGGGATTAGAATTCTTCACAGTTGAGCATCTTGCCTCAAAATTCTCCAAGGAGCTGCTTTTTCATTGACTGCTTTAATGACTGTTGGCATACTCCCTGCTAAAGGAATAATATGGTTCAACTTAAAAGGATTCAGAAAGAGTTTACAAGGATGTTGCCAGGGTTGGAGTGTTTGAGCTGTAGGGAAAGGTTGCATAGGCCGGGGCTATTTTACCTGGCGCGTTGGAGGCTGAGGGGTGACCTTATAGAAGTTTATAAAATCATGAGGGGCATGGATAGTCAAGGTCTTTTCCCCAAGGTAGTGGAGTCCAAAACTAGAAGGCATAGGTTTAGGGTGAGAGGGGAAAGATTTCAACGGAACCAAAGGGGCAACGTTTTCACACAGATGGTGGTACATGTATGGAATGAGCTGTCAGAAGGAGTGATGGAGGCTGGTATAATTACAGCATTTAAAAGGCATCTGGATGGGTATATAAAGAGGAAGGGTTTAGAGTGATATGGGCCAAATGCTGACAAATGGGACTAAATTAATGTAGGATATCCCGTTGGCACAGATGAGTTGGACTGAAAGATTTGCTTTCAGGATCTATGGCCCACCTTTCATGGGATTATGCATTCCTGAATTCTAGAAACTTCACCCCAAAATTTAATTCCAGGGGCAAATCTAGTTTTTCACTGATTGCTTTATCATATTAGGACTGCCCTTGCTTTTAGATATTGACTGAATTGACCTGTTCAGAGATGTTATTTTGTACCTCTGGAGTACGTGGGACTTGAATCTGGACCCTCCTGCCTTTGCTTTCTTTTTATAAATCCAGAAGTGCTTTTACTGCATTCCCACCACTAAATCATTGTGACCTTTTATTTTGTTTTTAACTATTAACTGCCAATAATAAATCATTCAGCTAATTAGAAATTTGCATGCAAAACCCATGATGGCCAATGCAAACCATCAAAGTGAAGGAGGGGTAGGGAGAGAAGGAAGGGACTAAATCAAAATTGACTTGTGGGAGGAAATACAGCACTGTCCCTATTCTAATCAACTTGTTCAGAGATATTATTACATGTCTCATCTGCTGCAGTGATTTGAATCTGGGCCTCTTATTCTAAGGGTAGGGAGACTACCACTGCACCACAAGAAGATCCTAAATGCATTATTCCCTGATTTCTAATCTGGCTCAGATGCATCAAATGGCTAAGGCCTAATGGCACAGAACAATCAAAGTATTTTTAGTTTTTTTTCCTGAGTCCTAACACAACCAACAAGTATACCTCAGTTCCCTTATAGCAGCCTAGCTCAACATCAATGATTCTTAACATGTAACCTGTTTCTGACTGTTTCTTTAACACAGACTATCTGTAATCTTTGATCAGCTTTTCTGTGACCTTGAACTATTGAGTGATCTATTGAAAACTTTGCAACATGCCTCACACTTGGGCATTACTAAGCCACATTGGAACACCTGATTCCCTGAATGTTTCAGTTGACAGGTTGCTAGCTTCGACAGAGATCAAATGGCTACAACAAAAAGAAGGAATTCATCATGCATCATGGGAAACAATGATAGCAATAACAACGATATTATGTAAACTATGAAAGAACTGCTTAACATTCAAAACATAAAACATTACTTTTACGATATGGCAGAATAATGGAAAAAATATTTAAAGAATAGCAGCAATTCTGAATAGTCATTACTTTTTGTTGGCATATAACCCTTGCTGCATAACTAATTGAAGTTGATTATGATTTTCCAAGCACTTTTATGATATTTTTGGCAACGTTAAGATGAGTTAACATGTGAATACCATAACAAATTGCATTCATATAGTGCCCTTAATAAAGCAAAATACCTCCAAATGCTTCACAGAAATGTAATCAGACAGAAATGGATGCCAAGCTAAACTCAAGACCATATGGCCTGAATTGTTGAAGGCATGGCTGCAAATGATGAGTATTACAACCAAATCCAGAGGGATAAATAAATTCCTTTTTTTTCTTTCCCAAGGTTCATAATGACAGAGTTCATTTTTGTTTTTAAAATGTGACTTTTTAAAAATTTAGTATGAACTTGACCATGTAAATCTATATTAAAAAAAGTCAGCGAAATCTTTTCAGGTAGTAATTAAGGGGTTCATCTTGTTAGTAAGACTCACTTAGTTAAAAAAATATAACCATTATTAAAAGGTACAACTCATCCTGAAGGCTGCAGCATTTAAGTAAACACTAGAATACAAAAACAAAGCAGGTTAGAGGGTGGGGGAGGTGGAATGTAAAAATTAAAGTCTATAAGAGAAATAAGACATATATTCTTTGTTGATGATCTTGAAATCTCAGTTGTATAGCAGCAAATGCAAACTGTTGTTTTCTTTTTAACTTACAAAACTCTTTTAAACAGCAATCCAGCCTACTCAAATGAGATACTAAGGAATCTGGAATTCCTTTTTGAATAAAATTTTCTATCTTTTGTGATGTATTCCAAAACACAACTGAGATGCATCTGAATTTTTAAAATCTCTTGGGACAGAACTGTTGCATTCATGCTGCCCTGTCTGCCTTGTCTTTTATCCAGTGATCCCCTGCTCTTCCTCTCATCGGTTATGCAGATTCTTCAGCGGTTTTCTTGTGCAATCATGTGGCAGGAAAGGAGGAAGTGCTCACCACTTCTGGGACTTTCACATTGCTGGGACCACATTTAATAACCAGCTGCGCACTGCTTTAGCTGCTGGTGAGCTATCCTCATTCTGTGGTGCTGGACCATTATGGCACAGAAAGGAGTGCTACCTCCCTGCTTTGTGGCCTGAGAACTGGAAAAGCTGGTGATTGGGTTGGTGAAGAGGAGGACCGTTTGTTTTTCCAGTCTTAGGAGGGTCTGCCGCCAGATCAGGCCATCCTGGACCCAGATAATAGCATGGGTCAGCACTGCATGCTTATTGAAGTCGAACGCCCAGCAGTGTGGAAAGAAGCTCATTGACGTTCTGCAACTGTAAGTCCCACTATCTTCTCTCTGCTACCTCAAACGCACAGGGCCAAGACTCTCTCTAACTCTGCCATTGTACACACACTTCATCAAGGCTTATAGATTGCCTTTGCAAGCATTATGTGCACTTCATGGCTGTCATCCACCTCGTTCAGCCAAACAACTAATGTTCCCTGCACTCCGGACTTCCGACTCACTCAATACTGCCATCTCAACACCGCTCCTGCTCAAGAATCACCACTAACTGATCTTCCAACCACATCCATCATATTCAATACCTCCATTTGTCTCATGGTATGGAAAATGAGTCCACAAAGGAACTGAGACGCCCAAGATTAGTGGACATTGGTTGGACATTCGGTTCCTCAATCTCTTAGAGGAGAAATTTCCAAACTTGCCAGAGAAGAGCATGACCATTCATGTTAGAACAAAGAGACCTCAATGGTTTGATTGTGTGTTCCTGCACTGTTCCCCCATTACCACCAGTGCTAACTCATTCTTAGCCTGCACAAACTTATATCTCTCTTACACAAATAATTCCCTCTCTGCTCGTATGTAGACACCAGCAGTGCTCAGCAAACCTTAATGAAAAGACTGGCCCTGGAGACCCTCAGCTCTACCACCATCTACAATGCAGAAGTCGCTGAATTCTCAGAGGATACATCACAAAGCTTTCTCCCACATCCTCGACTGACTTAGAGACAAGCATCTTAGTGGGTACTCTTCCTAGATTAGAGTTGGCAGCACACATCTACCTGCCAATTTCTCTGACAGTCAGAAGGCTGCCAGAGACCTGACTTTGTTAAAATATACATAGAGGCACTGGAACACCAGGCAGATTTTTCCAAAGGTGTCTGATAAGTTGGATTGAAAGGTGGAAGAGTCCACCAATGTTATCAGTACCATCTGGCTCCAGGGTGTATGCATCTGGACGCTCAGTGTCTGCCAGATACACACATTGATCTGCACTCAATTTTGAAGGTGAGATCATTTCAAGGAACTAGGATCTCAATCCAGGTGCTCCTTCATCTCATGTGTTGGCAGGCACTGATTAGGAAGAGTTGAAAAGTACAGTGCTGGAAAAGTACAGCAGGTCAAGCAGCATCCGAGGAGAAGGAGAATCGACATTTCAGGCATAAGCCCTTCAACAGGAATGTGGGTGGTGCTGGGGAAGGGGGCTGAGAGATAGATAGGAGGTTGGGCATGGGGGTGGGGAGAAGGTAGCTGGGAAGGTGATAGGTGGATGAAGGTGGGGGGTGATAGTGATAGGTCAAAGGGGAGAGTGGAGCAGGTAGGTGTGAAGGAAGATGGATAGGTAGGGCAGTTCAAGTTGGTGGTGCCAGGTTGGAGGGTTGAATCTGGGATGAGGTGGAGTAAGGGGAGATAAGGAAACTGGTGAAGTTGACGTTGATGCCGTGTGGTTGTAGGATCCCAATGTAAAAGATGAGTAGGTTTTCCTCCAGTCATCAGGTGGCTTGAATTTAGCAGTGGAGGAGACCCAGGACTTGCATGTCCTTGGTGAAATGGGAAGGGGAATTGAAGTGGTCAGCCACAGGGTTTTGGGGTTGTTTAGAGATGTCTCCTGAAACATTTCGTGAATTAGCATCCTGTCTCCCCACTGCAGAGGAGACCATATCGAGAGCAATGAACAATGAGGTTTTTGGATGTGCAGGAAAATCTCTGCCAGATGTGGAATGATCCTTTGGGGCCTTAGATGGAGGTGAGGGAAGAGATTTGAGTGGTTTTACACCTCTTGTAGTGGAAAGGGAAGGTGTTGGGAGTCGAGGATGGGTAGGTGGGAGGCATGGACCTAACGAGGGATTTGAGGAGGGAATGGTCTCTGCGAAATGCAGATGTGGTGGGGAGGGAAATATATCTCTGATGGTGGGGTCTGATTGTAGGTAGCGGAAATGATGGAGGATAGTACGTTGTATCTGGGGATTAGTGGGGTGGAAGGTGAGGACCAGAGTGCTCTATCCCAGTTGCAGTTGGAGGGGTGGAGTTCAAGGTCGGAGGTGAGAGAAGTGGAGGAAATGTGCTGGAGGGCATTGTTGATCATGTGGGAGGGGATATTGCGGTCCTTGAAAGAGGAGGCCACCTGGGATGTCTTGGAGTGAAATTGACACTCGTGGGACTGGATGTGGTGGAGACCAGAGGAATTGGGAGTAAGTAATAGCAATTAGGAAAAGGACCCCAATAAAGGATATTAAGAAACTTCTTCTCATCACACACTAGATGTCCAGCCTTTCCAACAATCTCCCCAACCTCCTCTGCACCTTACAATTTCCCCACATGAAGGAGGGTGCCTGCTTTTGGGCAGACTACTTTCAGAAGACTAGGGGTCTCTGGTCCTAAATAGCACCAGGAATGACCAGCTGAGTCTTCCAGGTTCAACAGCCGACTACAGAGCATGATCTCACCACCTACTGAGGGTATGCTTGACATAGGTCACACCTCTTCATTGATAAACTTTCACTTCTGTAAATATATTTTCACTTGCACCGTTTAAAATGTTTATTATAGTATAACTTTCCCTGTGCAACCTGGTTAGGCGGCATCAGTTTGAGGAATGAGTAACTTCTTCAGACACTCTAAGGATGAAAGAAGTTACAAGCTTTGCTCATCTCTCTCTCTCTCTCTTAGATAATGGATGCCCTTCTGTTGAAGTGGTAAGTTGAAGCCAGATAGGTCATATTACTTAATCAGTAGAGGCTAGATTACTACAATTGTCCCTGACAGCATCTGCCATTTCCAAGAGTTTTACTCTACTCCTGAAGATCAAAAGGGAACTTACTTTCTCCCACTTTGTATGAGTTGTCAACCATTTTGTGCCATTATTGTGCAGTTGACTTTTGATCTGAAATGGCATGATTCTAGCTTTGTGGTCTTGGAAGTGAGTTGCAGGCTTTGCCTATGATGCAAGAGATTTCCCATTCTTCATGTTCCCTTTGTTTTGCTGTCTCTGTCGCTGCAATAATCTTTAAGTCTTTTCCTACTTCTGTTGAGTCCATTCATATGACAGTTAATGTACCCACCTTACCCGAAGTCCATGACTTTGGACATTTTCACACCTTTGATGGCTCTATATACTTCCCAAACAGAGACCAGAGTAATTGTGACCTGTGAGAATTCCCCATCCCTGAGCTCCCAGTCCCCTCCTACTGACTTTTCCTAATATGCATTATTGATTTGGATTTTGGTGTGCAGGGAATAATTTCAAAATTTTCAGATTACACTAAACTTGGAAGAATTGTAAACTTTGAGGAGGATACTGTGGAAATCTATAAGGACATTGACAAGTTGGTAGAGTGAACGAACATGTGGCAGATGAGGTTCCATGCAGATAAGTGTGAGGTGATCCACTTTAGTTGGAAGAATATGAAAAGACACTATAAATTTGGGGTTACAATTCTAAAGGGAGCAGGAGCAGAGGGACTTGGTGTACTTGGGCATACATCATTGCAGGTTGCAGGACAGGTACAGACAACTGTTAGTAAAGCATAGTGTTCTCAGCTTTATGTACATAGGGACAAAGAGTACAAAAGCAGACAGTTGTTGTTGAACTTGTACAAGGCACTTGTAAGACCTCAGCAGGAGTGCTGTGTACAGGTGTGGGCATCACATTATAGAAAAAATATGAATATATTGGAAAAAATGCAGAGATAATTTACAAGAATGATGCCAGAAATGAGAAACCTGAGTTATGATGGTAGATTGAAATATTTGGGACCGTTCTCCTTGGAGGGGAGAAGGCTGAGAGAAGGTTTGATAAAGGTGTATCGAACCATAAAGTGAGCTGGACAGAGAAGATAGAAGAACCTGTTCTCACTCATCAATAAAAATAAAGTAGATTTAAAGTGGTGTGCCAAAAGACAAAAGATTGATGCGAGAAAAAGCCTTTTTAACACAGCAAGTTCTTAGGGTATGAAATGCACTGCCTGGAAATGTGATGGAGGCAAATTCAATTCATGCACTCAATAGGACGTTTGATGATTATTTGGATATGAAGAAAAGGCAGAGAATTAGCAGTAGATAATTGAAACAGAACAGATAGGATGGACTGAATGACCTACCTGCAACATAACAATTCTGTCTTTATAAGATTCAGTCTGAACTCCCCTCTTTTCTTTCTGAAACTGCCTCCTATCACTATCACCATTCCTTCAGCAACCCACAGAACACCATCATTAGGCTTGGGCTACCTCCTTTGTCCAACAATCTGTGGACTGCTATCCAGATAAGACATTTGACGAATGTCATGACAATGTCTTACAACCCTGAATGTGTTTAACTTTTAAGTACTATTTTTAAAACAAAGATACTCAAGCCAAAAGATGGCTGAGGATATATATTCTGTGGTTGTCTGAGATCTCTATCTGGATTATACATATTGGGAGAGGAATCATGGAATTCCAGATGTGAAGAGTGTTAAGAGAACTACAGATGGCAACACTTGAACTGGAGAGATGACATTCAGAAAAATGGAACCTTCATTTTCTGTGGGTTGTTTCTCAGACTGGTCCTCCACTCATCCCTGAAACATCTGGATAACCACGATACCTATATCAGGTTCCTATGTACTGACTGCAGTTCTGCCTACAACACCATAATTCCAAGCAATCTCATCTCTAAACTCCAAGACCTTGGTCTTGGATCCCCACTCTGCAATGGGATCCTTGACTTCCTGACCCATAGAGCTCAATCAATACAACTGGGTGACAACATTTCCTCTATCATAATCCTCAACACCGGTGCCCCAGCAAGACTGTATACTTAGCCCCCACTATACTCTTTATACATTGATGACTATGTTGCCAAATTCCATCCCAACTTCATTAACAAATTTGCTGATGAGACCAGAGTTGTATGTCAGATCTCAGGCAATAATGAGGCAAAATACAGGAAAGAGATTTAGTGCATAACGAAATGGTATAAAGTCAATAATGTCACCATCAACATCAGCAAAACAAAACAGCTGGTTATTAACTTCAGGAAGCAGAGTGGAGGGCATGTTCCTCTCTGTGTCAATGGTGCTGAGGTGAAGATGGTTGAAAGCATCATGTTCCTGGGAGTGATGATCACCAATAATCTGTCCTGGTCCACCCATGGGATACAATGGTCAAGAAAGTACAACAACCTCTCTAGTTCCTCAGAAGGCTAAGGAAATTCAGAATGTCTACAAGAACTCTTACCAATTTTTATAGATGCACCACAGTGTGATGATGTTTTGGCCTTAAGAGGTGTGTTTTATCCTGGTTTATTTTAGACAGAGAATGGAGGACTGGTGCTGAGCTGTTAATGAGAAGAATAACAACTTGTGAAGCCTTTTTTTAAAGTTGTAACAATAGAAGCAGCCTGAGTGTGTATGGTCGGGGGCAACTATCACAGATCCAGAATTTTTAATTAGCTTTCTGCAATTGTTGCTGATGTTTCAGCCGGGTTGGAAGGTCGTGAATCTCTCTTGGCTGCCATACTGTCTGTCTCAAAATTGTCTTTTGATGTTCTTTCCTCCTGCATTGGAGAACTGTATGGGAAACATTTTGTTTTCTGAATTTTCCTATTGCCAATGGTGTGTTTATGGACTGTGACTATATTGGAACAGGTCCTGTTTAGTCATAAAATAACCTATTGTGCTTTACTTTTTCCAATAGAGTTAAGTTATTCCAAGTTTCTCTTTTTTTTGTATTTTACCTATAATGCTTGAAAAATTATGTTTTGCCTAATGTCGAACAGTTTGGCCAATCAAATTGCACCTTGAACACAGCACTTCACATCTACCTTTAAAATAAGAAAAAAGTTAGCATCTGGGATGCCTTCTTAATATGTTTTGAGGGTGTCTGATCTGGTCCATAACAATAGAAGGAATTCTATCTGGATGCATCACAGCATGGTATAGTAATTGCTCATCCCAAGACTGTAAGAAATGACAGACAGTCGTGAACACAGCCCAATCCATCACACAAACCAGCCTTTCATCCATTGATTCCATCTACACTTCCTGCTGCATTGGGAAAGCAATGACATAATCAAAGACCCCTCCCAGCCTGGTTATTCTCTCTTCCACCTTCTTTTATCAGGCAGAAGATATAAATGTTTCAACTTATATATGAACAGATTTAAGAACAGCTTCTTCCCTGCTGATATCAGACATTTGAACAGATCTCTCAAATGTTAATTCTGATCCCTCTCTCTGCACCTTCTCTACAGCTGTCATACTGAATTCTGCACTCTATTCTGTTACCCTGATGCACTTCGTATAATCCATATGGCCACTTCCTCCCCTATGTGCTTGAAAGCAGAAACACTAGTCTACTAGCTATTTAGCAGTTCAGGTTTCACTGAGCTAAGGTTTGCTCTGAGAACTTCCTTTGGACATCCCTGTGTTTGCAGGTAAAAAGAAATAATGTTCCTCTCTGGTGAAAACAAGTCATCAGAACTTCTTTCAAGTAACATTCCCAAAATAACTTAGGACAAGTCATCAGCAAGGCCACTGTTGAAGGAGACTGTATAAACTCCTTTTAAACTAAATGTAGAATCAAGAGTCTCCCCCAAACACTATTCAATTTCTAAAGTCAGCGTCATCAGAATCACCATCTAATGGCAGCTACTTTTGACAATCTAGTCATCATGGGCAATCCCAAGACTGATTCATTGGTGTTCTAACAGGTTTCAACAAGGGAAGGGATCCTTTCTCGATTTGCTTTGGTGCAGCCAACCAAGGGAGGAATTGAGCAAAGAAGAGGAGTCAGTTCATTCTTCCTCAACTGGGAGCACATCAATCTGGGAGTATCTCATTGTAAGCCTGAAGGATGGTGAGTGGGGAGGCAGCAAGTTCAAGGGTTGATCCAGGAAGATTGTGATGTCTGTGTCGTTGTTGGCAGGCGAGGGCTTGGGCCCAATTTTGGACCAACATCAAAGTCCCGAAATCCCTGGACAAACTAGTTCCCTGTGACAGAGCAAAGAACAATTATAATGTTGACTGAGGCCCTTCATCCCATTTCTTCTTTATCATCTATTTGAAATAGTAAGATAAAACTAACCCCTTTCCCTTTTTTCTCTTAGCTATGCCACAAAATATTAGCCAAATATTTGCATTTCAAAATAATAACTGAATACAGAGAAATTTATAAACTCATTGGTTGCTCATAAATTGTCAGCTTCTCTCATTTGTTATCTATATATTAATTTTCAACTGTTTCTTGGATCTATCAGTTTGTGTTAATGGCTATAACTATCCAGTTTAATAAAGCCATCAGTACTGTTATAAAGTTGAAGACATGTATTGTACCGTTAAAATGGAGTAAATACTATTATGAACTGAGAGCTGACAAGCCACCTGTGGTGACTAGATAGCAGTCTCAGAATGTAATGGAAAATTGAAAATATATAACATTTAGCTGTGAAATGGTTACCTGAGTTGGTTGCTGTTTTGACAATTCAAATTTAACCAATCAGTTTATATTATGCCCCAGAATACTAAAACCCAATCTAGTTTGAATTAATTGTTTTGCCAACATCTAACCAGTGAGATAATCCAATGTTGGGGATATAAGAAGGCAGGTACTTTGAAAGTTGCAGATGGAGCAACTGCCATCAATACAGATCCAAGAAATTAGGAAACAATCTCTATCAAAGGCACCTATTCATATGAGGAGAAAGTGAGGTCTGCAGATGCTGGAGATCAAAGTCGAAACTTTATTGCTGGAACAGCACAGCAGGTCAGGCAGCATCCAGGGAACAGGAGATTCGACGTTCCTGAAGAAGGGCCTGTGCCCGAAACGTTGAATCTCCTGTTCCCTGGATGCTGCCTGACCTGCTGTGCTGTTCCAGCAATAAAGTTTCAACCTATTCATATGAAACATAGTCACAGTAAAAAGGAAGAAGATGACCCAGGGAAATCTTCAGCTGAAAGAAGACAGTTATCAAAGACAATAGGTATGGCTTTGAAATTAAATTCATGTAATTTTAATAAGTGGTTTGTTGGAACAGTATATTGTTATAGAGTTGGAGGCAGATAATAAGCTGTTAGGAGAAATGGGGGCTTAGACTTGTGAATAGTTGTTATTTAATGTTCACTTTTAGAGTTAAAAAATAAATTGATGTTATTTTCTTTAAATAGTGGAACTTGGGGAGTTCTCTGTCACTCATATTTTAACAGATTACAAGGTGAGGTGAGCTTTTCTGGGTTTTTGATTAAAATAACACAAGTGTTCACCACTGTGTTATAACAGTATGCAATAGAGTTCACTTAACTGAATTCCAGTAGCTCAATTATATGTTTCCAAAATCCCTTAGGGCCATCCACTTTAATTCTTATTTCTAACCTTTACCCATTGTGTGTGTTTTTTTCCTGTTTCCTCTTTGTGGTAAAACATGTTAAGATGTCACAAATGTAAATTGTTGTTCTTATAAAGCACTGTGATCCATGTGAACTTAATAAAACAGATAGTCATAGCATCCAGGTAAAGCTGGCAGGCAACCTATCAGATTGATCGGCAGTTTAAGACTACAATTGTGATAAGATTAAAGTGGAAGTCACATTTATTGACATGCATCTTGAATCCATCAATATCTCCAATAATAACAAATATTTGATTGAGTAAGCATTTTTGACAAGAATATACATTTTAAGTTTTGCACCATAGTCACAGGGGCTGAAATTTTTCTGAAGCTGTTTTGCTGTATTAAAACAAAATCTGTAAATGGAAAATAAAGGAGGCCTAGTGTTTGTTAGAATTCCCCTGATCTGTTTCATCATTCTGATACTTTGCATAACAAATTGCTGCAAGTGGGAGATGAAAACAACATGAAAGCATCTGGAATCTGCATGCGCAGAGCAAATGATTGTATATCTTCTAAAACAACAGATTAGAACATTCTGAAATGAACAGCATAAGACCTGAACAAGCTATTGAAAGTTAGAATTGTGAATAAAAATGTTAAATTAGGTGCAGAAAAAGAAATTTTTAAAAATTGGACAGCAAGCAAGTGAAAGATACAGAAAGAAAATGTTTTAAGATATTTCTATTTAAATTTATAAATCTTCTTAAACACATCAAATTTGAAGGAATCGGACTGTTAGTTTTCAATGTCAGAGAGGCTGACTAGGGGTAATTAGGCTGATTACATAATTGAAATGCACTTAAATTTCAAATTACTTGACTAAATTTTTCATGGCCAATCAATTTTATAATTATCATTTAAATTCAGAAACTTTATCCTGCTCAGTATATTTGAATGGGGAGCCAGGTAGCAAGACTGTTTTTTTTGTTAAGCCAATAGCTGAACAACACATTTCTGACAGCAGCTCCTCATTTAAGCACATAGTTGCAAACCTGCACACACTTGTGGCATTTGCGCATTAAGAAATGTAGTCTTTCATGGGTTATAAGTGTCACTGCCTAGGCCAACATTTATTGGCCAATCCCTAACTTAAGTAACAGAGGGCGCTATTAGCCATGCCAATAAAAATCTTGATTGCAATTTTTGGGCCAAAATCCTTTATAAGTACGACTTCCCGTCCAATGATGTTTATTATGAAGTGAAATGCAACAGCTGCAACTAAGCATTAAGTTCTCACAGAAACTAACAAAAGGTCAAAACCTTTACACGGTAGCTGTAACACACAGTACACCGCTCTAAACTGTTGTATGTTCACCCTACATTTTAAACGTGCACCTGTTCCTTCATAAATACTCGTTCATTTTCTATGGTGTTGCTCATGGCCACTACATCAAGACATTTATTTGATTGTACAGATTCCCAAATAAATTCTGCCCTTGGAATAACCCAGTTCTACAGGGAGCATCAGTAAATAATGCTCCTTTGCCGCATCTCAACAGCATCTAGAGTTGGTTATTAGCTATGCTCAATTACTTCATGTTTGCTTTTATGCATATTGAACAGTAATAATGAAACCTGAGTTATTTGTGTTATCAATGAAGGAAAAATATAAGGCCATAAATTCATATTAGCCAGACTGAACTGTTATTTTGCCTCATAGTGGGAATCTGCTATGAACTGTTACGTGCCTTTATGTCCATGATTACTGTAATCTGTGTCTAATAAGTTTTGACAGGTTGGGATGTCCTTGGGAAATGGGGATGTAAATTCACTTTGCATGAGAGACACGATCTCTTCAGGGAATGTATAGTGTTAGCATGTCTTGGGATTATCTTGCCTGTTTTTGCAAACATTAATGCAGCACCATTTTAACAACACAAAAAAATGTATTTTTAAAATAGATTTTCTTTAATTTTTTTGTCTTTTTTATAGTTTTCGTGAAGTTTGCTCTGGTGTACACTCTGTACTATTGCTGTTCAATATCAAAATGTTACACTCTTAATTCACTAATAATATTGTTTCAACATGGAATGAAGGGTGATATTGTGACCAACCTATTGCAGACAGCACAAATAGGACATTGCAGTCAACCCTTGGCTGTGCTCCTATGATTTTCAAAGATGTACTTGCGAGTGTGACATATCTGAATACGCACAGCCATCATAATTCTTCCTTTTTACAATTATCCTGCTCCCCCGCCTCTCCACCAACCTCACCCTCCCACCTCACCTCCAACCCCCTCCCTAACCATCCCCACCCAACAGACACATTCCATTTCCCTATTCACCAATTCCACCTACCTTCATAGCCATTGTCCCAGGCTGAGACAGACTGTTTAGAGTCTCACCATTGTCCTTAAATCTGAGCTAAGCTTCAGAACCCATATCTTCTCCATTATTGAGTATCATAATGTCCATTCCATCAGTAGCGTTCTACAGAAAGCTAAATTTCTCTATTTATACTGAATGGATAGCCAATCTGTGACAACGGCAAATATCCTTCAGGTTACGTAACAAAACCTCTGGCTTTATAAACATTTCCACTGTACACCTGTAAAGCCCACTACCAGCAAATGCCTGGTCTCTAAATTAACAACTGAGGTATTCCCAAAACACTTCATGTTCTTAGGTTGGGCCAGGCTGTTTACAAACTTGGCCTCTGATTTGGTCTTGTGCTGAGCTCACTGACAGCATTTACTCTGCATCACAAAGATCACCTGTTTCCATTTTCTTTTTTGTCCATCTTGGTCCTGTACCATCTTTTGAAACCATTATTCTGCCAGACTGCTGGTAAGATGCCCATTATCTAGCCTCCATAAGTATTAGCCTATCCAACACTCCATTGCCCATGACCAATCATATATCACCCCGACACTTCTGTGTCCAATCTTTTTTCCAATGTCTCAAATTTAAAATCTTCATCTTTGAGTTCAAATCCATTTATGGCCCCATAACTTCCAACAGCCATGACATTTCTTTTCCACCCTTAAAATAAATATGAATTGCACTCTTGCTACTTTGTGAATTCTACTTGTTCTTTCCAGGCCTCTAAGCTTTAAGATAGGGTGGTATGGTGGCTCAGTGGTTCGCAATGTTGTCTCACAGCATCAGGGACCTGGGTTCAATTCCAGCCTCGGGAACTTGGAGTTTGCGTATTCTGCCTGTGACTGCGTGAGTTTCCTTTGGGTGCTCCAGTTTCCTCCCATAGTCCAAAGATGTGTAGATTAGGTAAATTGGCCATGCTAAATTGTTCAGGGATGTGAAGGTTAGGTGCATTGGTCAGGGAATAATGTAAAGTAATAGGGTAGGGGAAGGTTCTGGTGGGTTACTCTTTGGATGGTCATTGTGGACTTTTTGGGCCGAAGGGCCTGTTTCCGCACTGCAGGGATTCTACGAAAAAAATCTGAATTTCAATCCTTGAGGAATTTCACCTTCTTTTCTTCTCCTTTAAAACACTAATTAAAATGTGCATCAGTACTAATGTTTCTTCCTTTGTCTCTGTGTCACCTTCAGAAGTCACATGACACCTGGTTATAGTCCAACAGGTTTATTTGAAATCATAAGCTTTCAGAACACTACTCCTTTGTCAGGTGAAGTGAAGTAGAGGCACCTGACAAAGGAGTTGAAGTGTTGTCAGATCATGTTTCTGTGAAATTCCTTTGCCAGTGGTCGGGGTTGGGAAGGTACTACATTAGATGGAAAAAGTAAATGCAAGTTGTAATTCTGAAACTGTAGATATATGATACATAAGCAATTATGGTTATGAGTTTTTGATTGTAGTGATCAACTTTATACATGGGGCAAAACTAACTAAACTAGTAGATTTGATCAAATTAAGCAGACAATCCATTTTGGGTTTTGAAACATGAACTTCTGCCTGAACAGTACAAAACAGACCATGTGATGTCTTTTTAGCAGAATTCTCTGAAGATGCCAAAACAGCAAATGCCTTTATGGCTGCAGTATTGTAGTAATAAACCAAATGCATCTATATCCCCAATGCACCCTTTCTATAGATCTTTAACCCATATTGATAAATAGCTTTACCTTTTTATAGTAATCTGCTTCTCATTATCTACCATATTTTGTGTCAGCTTTTGAAGAGAAAATGTTCACTAAGTTCTAATTTGGTTTAAGAGCACGGACCTTGAATGAGCAAAGAGGCAGTAAAAGGCTCACTTGATGATGCAACAATGTAGTCTGACCTATGATATTTTGAGATTTGGGATCCGATTGTTACTTATTGTTTTTCTTCGACTTAATTGTCGATGTTAAGACAGGAAATTGAAGAGCACTGGAAACACTGTTATTCTTTTATCAGAATGTGTGGAAAAAGAAGCTCTTTTCTGTCTTAACTAAAACTACTTCAGTTAATTGAATTGCAGTACAGGTGAAAATATTTCAAAGGATTACTGCAACAACACCTGTTACAGGCCAGTAAAATCAGATTTTAATAGGTCCATGTGACATCCAACCATAGAAATATAATGGCAACTGCAGCAGGATACTGATAAGAAACTGAGCATTGATGACATGCCAGCTGTCTGTGAGAAATAACAGAGTTTTATGAACAAGAATGACATCTTCTTTATTGACATTTTAATGAGATAATATATTTTATTTTCACTGCTGTGACTGTCCCTTAACTAATCATTAAAACTCAACAATATTTTTTTGACTAGGTTAAGTCTTGTCATGAAATTTAACACAAACATTTACTAATCTAGTCATGTAAAATGATATTAGTGCTACAGAAGGTAGCTATTCAATATTTCCATCAAAGGACACAATGGGTTATTAAAGCCTTTACATTGGCACTACTATGTATGTCTCTTCAATTCAATAACCCACATGCAGTTTCTCTGCAATTAAAGCATTACTCTTTCATTCAGTGAGACGCAAGATAATAACATGATACACAAGCTGCACAATGAGATTTTCTGGTATGGGTGCCTAATTTTTCCTCCCTCATGTGTGATGATATTAGATTGACTACAAAAATGACTTCCACTCTGATCAGACTGTAGAATGAGTGCTTTCATTCCTTTGGAAATTGAGGAGGGGCAAGTGATTGCAAAATATTTGAATTCCCATGTGATTTTGGATGAAACACACTGGAAACTAGTAGAATTTCAAATGTTCTAATGCAATAAAATTGAGCCCTCGGCTAAGAATGCTTCCTCTTGTCTCAGTGTGCAACACACACTATCTGGATTTATTTCAGACCATTGCATCCTTGGACAAAGATGCTTAAGTCTTGCATTAGTGTCATGAGAATAGAGACTTGATGTAATAAGCTCCTCACTTTTTAATTGTTTTTTTGTTTGTACTTCAAGATTTGCTTGAAGTCAGCAGAGGACAATTTACTGCCAATTTGTGGTTACCCTTTAAATTTGTGGCCTCCCTTATTGAGCTATTTTGTTCTTTGTAGCTCTTATAATGTAGTTAAGAACAAAATTCCAGGAGTAGGGAATTTAACTCATTGACAATGAAGGATCAGTGGAATTATATGCAAGTTAGTGTGCTAATTGTAGGGGAAATTAACATTGATGGTATCCAAGACATCACAAACCCTCAATTCTTTAGTGAAGTGCAGAGAAAATATCTTTATGAACAGATTTAATATAATTTTGAGAATATTTTAATTGTACCTCGAGGATTTTCATTACTGTCTTCTGCTCCAGCTCAGTCTTTGCTGCAAGACTGGCAGCGATAGTGATGGAGCAGCCCGGTCCCAGGATCCAGCTGATTTTCAGCTTCAGGAGGCAGAGCCAACAAGATTGCGGCTGAATAGGCTAGTCGGAGTGGAGGCCTCAACCAGACATCATCAACTGGACAAATTCCAAGCCTGCTACTTTAATTTCTTGTTTTTTTATATAAAAATCCAGGATGTTGCCAGAATGTGGCAACTCTTGGCAGTTTTCACTGTATTCTGGTACACATGGCAATAAATTTAATCTAATCTAATAATAAATTTAACAGACAAGAGGAAATTAGATTAAATAAAGAAGCATGTAGTAAGGGGCACAAAACCTATATCATTAACAAATATGCACCGTAAAGAACAAACAGGAACTTGCCCTCAGTTAATATTTCTTCTAGTCTCTACTAATAACAGCAGCTGCCCAGCTCCAGATGTCAGATCTTCCTCACCTTCTTCCCTGAACATTTCTTGCTTACCTGTAGAGCCCCAAGATAATTGGGCTGAGGACATTATTCTGAGGAATAGTTTATGTGATTACCACAGACTGTGATGACTTCCCGTCCATAAGGCATCGCCACAAGTGGAAAATTTTTATTTTAGCCTCCAGGAAATTCTTCATTGCTGGGGCTTCTTGGTACTATAAGGTCAACTGCTGTTATGATATCAAGGGCATCTTCTGTTTCCTTTTCTCTGGCAATCAACTCTTGAGCCCAATTAGGATCAATATTGTGAAGAAATCTGGAGGTGAGTGATTGTGACACAATTCAAGTGCAGTGTAGGTGAACAAGTTACTAATGCTGTGTGAAAACATGATTGAAAATCTCTTCCATCATTTTACTTATAATCGGCAGAAGGTCGCTGAAGTGATCATTAATCAGCCTACAGCTGCTATTTGGTCCATTTTAGCCTTTACATCTCACCATTCACCTGTTTGTATCATTCCACTGTTCCTTTTTCCAGAACATCTTCAAATCTGTTCTTCTTCTGAGTTTATCAGTCAATTTGCAAACTTCTTTTTTATTTCTACCTGCAATATTGCCATCTTCCTCGCGGTTTACTCCATCTTTCTCAATTGGTATCAGAAGCAACTGTCTTTCTTTCCTTCCTCAATGTGAGAAAATCTGACAGCTGCAAGAAACTTTAGCCAGTGAATAATACTGGAAATCATTTTAATCAAGAGCTGAGGTATTTGTACTTGCTTGCCATGGCAGGAATTAATATGTTTGAGAAACCACAATATGGTGTAACGATTCTTAAGCAATGCTTTGCTTAGACTTTCATTATGATATCAGAGGTGTGGGGTTAATCTGAGTATTATCAATTTTAACATGAACTTGCAGAATCTCAACAGAAATTCATTTCTATTTCTTGAGAAGCATTTATGAAGAAAATATCCAGAAAATAAAAACTGACTTTAATTAGACTCGCCTGTAATATCTTCCAAATCAGTCCCTCACAACTTGTTCAATGTCCACGTTGCAATGAGCCTCTCAGAGCCCATTTCAGTGATTAATTGGAAATTTGGAACGTCAGTTAGATTTTCATGTGAATGATGTTACTGCCTAGGTCAAACCAGTTCAGGTATTAGCCTTCTTAGCAATAAACCCAATCATTTAACATTAAAGTACTCAGCTGATATTTTGATACCAGAAGAAAAGGAACATTGCTAGTGAAAAATGAAGATTAGAATGTTTGGCCAAGTGACAAAAAGCTGGCCAAGCAATTTATTATTTCTTTTAAATCCCTTTCAAATTATACTTGAGCATCTGGCTCTGAAGTCCAGTTATGTGCATATAAAAAGGTACTACAGATGGATTTTTAAGATACTTACAACACAAAAACAGATCTTTCAATTCAACAGGACCAAGTCAGTTTTAGGCTGCATATTCACAGGCCTCCTCACAACATTCTGTCCTATCCCCATTAGTATTTTCTTCGATTTTCATTCTCACCCAGGTGTTTATTTTGCTTCCCCTTGAAATGCATCTGTAATATTCACCTCAAGTACTCCTTGTGCTAATGAATCCCATGTTCAAACCACTTTCTAGCCAAAGACATTTCTCCTGAGTTTTGTTGGATTTATTAATGATTAGTGATAAATAGATGATTCAGAATAAGACAACTCTATTTCTCAATCTCAAAAGTGATATTTTTGCACATACTCAGTGTTCAAATTGACCATCTTTTCAGCCATGCCATTTTCTACTCGTGTTCATGGTCTACCACAGTTTTTCTCCACAAAATGACATGATTTATGAACTGGAACTTTATAACTGGACTCAACCAGCTGATTCAGATTGTATTACAAAGATGTACAGGAGCTTAAGATCCCAGGTAATAAATGGAAAAGATGGTGACCACTAAACCCTTCCAGCGGATTCCAGAAGGTTTCAAATATCAACATATAGGCTGACATCTTCTGTTTATTTCACTTACAGTCCTCAATTCTGGCTTTGCCTGCATGGAAAAACCTGCACCTGGCATTAACCTTGACACCGGAGATGACAATATCAAAAAAAAAGCCCTGTCAACCTTGAGAACACCTCTTCATTAAAACCTGGAGCCTGTGCCAACATTGGAAGAACTGTCTCACAGACTGGTCAAGTAACAGACTGACACTGTCATACTCATGGAATCATCCTTGACAGGTAACATCCCAGATACCATCACCACCATCCATGGATATGTCCCATCCCTCTGGCAAGACAGACTCAGCAGAGGTGATGGCACAGTGGTATACAGTCAGTGGGACTTGCCCTGACAGTCTTAAACATTGTCTATTCACCCCATGAAGTCTCATGACTTCAGGTTAAACATAGCAAGGAATCCTCCTGTTGATTACCACCTAGTGTCCCTGCTGACTACATCTGCGGGAAGTGCACCCAACTCCAGCTCCTCTAAAACTGCGTTAGGGAACTGGAGCTGGAGCTGGATGAACTTTGGATCATTTGGGAGGCAAAGAGAGTTATTGAGAGGAGTTACAGGGAGGTAGTCACTCCTAAGGTACAAGAAAAAGGCAAATTGGTTACAGTCAGGGCACGGAAAGGGAACCGGCAGGCAGTGCAGGGATCCCCTGTGGCCATTCCCTTCAACAATAAGTATACCATTTTGGATTCTGTTGGGGGGGATGACTTACCAGGGGAAAGCAGTGGGGCACAGGACTCTGGCACAGAGTCTGTCCCTGCTGCTCAGAAGGGAAGGGGAAAGAGGAGCAGAGCAGTAGTCATTGGGGACTTCATAGTTAGGGGGACAGATAGGAAGTTCTGTGGGGACGAGAGAGACTCATGGTTGGTGTGTTGCCTCCCAGGTGCCAGGGTTCATGATGTCTCTGATCGTGTTTTTGGGATCCTTAATGGGGAGGGGGTGCAGCCCCAAGTCGTGGTCCACATAGGCACCAACGACATAGGTAGGAAGAGAGCTGGGGATTTAAGGCAGAAGTTCAGGGAGCTAGGATGGAAGCTTAGAGCTAGGACGGACAGAGTTGTTGTCTCTGGTTTGTTGCCTGTGTCACGTGCTAGTGAGGCATTTAATAGGGAGAGAGAGGAGTTGAACATGTGGCTACAGGGATGGTGCAGGAGGGAGGGTTTTGGATTCTTGGATAATTGGGGCTCTTTCTGGGGTAGGAGGGATCTCTACAAGCAGGATGGTCTTCATCTGAACCAGAGGGGTACCAATATCCTGGGGGGGGGAATTCACTAAGGCTATTGGGGTGGGTTTAAACTAGTCCAGCAGGGGGATGGGAACCAAAATTGTAGTTCGTGTATAGAAAAGGTTGAGAGTAGGGAGGTCCGAAACCAAGTTTCAGTGAAGGAAGATGGTACCAGCAAGCAAAAAGTTGGTTTGAAGTGTGTCTACTTCAACACCAGGAGCATCCGGAATAAGGTGGGTGAACGTGCAGCATGGGTTGGTACCTGGGACTTCGATGTTGTGGCCATTTCGGAGACATGGATAGAGCAGGGACCGGAATGGTTGTTGCAGGTTCCAGGATTTAGATGTTTCAGTAAGAACAGAAAAGATAGTAAAAGAGGGGGAGATGTAGCTTTGTTAGTCAAGGACAGTGTTACAGTTGCAGAAAGGCTGTTTGGGGACTCATCAACTGCGGTAGTATGGGCTGAGGTTAGAAACAGGAAAGGAGAGGTCACCCTGTTGGGAGTTTTCAATCGTCATTGTCTACGGGAATAGTGCCAGAGGACTGGAGGATAGCAAATGTGGTTCCCCTGTTCAAGAAGGGGAATAGAGACAACCCAGGTAATTATAGAGTAGTGAGCCTTACCTCAGTTGTTGGTAAAGTGTTGGAAAAGGTTATAAGAGATAGGATTTATAATCATCTAGAAAATAATAATTTTATTAGGGATAGTCAGCACAGTTTTGTGAAGGGTAGGTCGTGTCTCACAAACCTTATTGAGTTATTTGAGAAGGTGACCAAACAGGTAGATGAGAGTAAACTGGTTGATGTGGTGTATAAGGATTTCAGCAAGGCGTTCGATAAGGTTCCCCACAGTAGGCTATTGTACAAAATGTGGAAGAATGGGATTTTGGGAGATATAGCAGTTTGGATCAGTAATTGGCTTGCTGAAAGAAGACAGAGGGTGGAGGTTGATGGGAAATGTACATCCTGGAGTCCAGTTACCAGTGGTGTACTGGAAGGGTCGATGTTGGGTCCACTGCTGTTCGTCATTTTTATAAATGACCTGGATGAAGGTGTAAAAGGGTGGGTTAGTAAATTTGCAGACTACACTAAGGTCAGTGGAGTTGTGGATAGTGATGAAGGATGTTGTAGGTTACAGAGAGACATAGATAAGCTGCAGAGCTGGGCTGAGAGGTGGCAAATGGAGTTTAATGCGGACAAGTGTGAGGTGATTCACTTTGATCAGAGTAACCGGAATGCAAAGTACTGGGCTAATGGTAAGATTTTTGGTAGTGTAGATGAGCAGAGAGATCTCGGTGTCCAGGTACACAGATCCTTGAAAGTTGCCACCCAGGTTGACAGGGTTGTTAAGAACTTCTAGGAGAAAGTGAGGACTGCAGATGCTGGAGATCAGAGCTGAAAATGTGTTGCTGGAAAAGCAACACATTTTCCAGGGTGTTGTTTTTCCAGCAACACATTTTCAGGGTTATTAAGAAGGCATACAGTGTTTTAGCTTTTATTAATAGAGGGATCGAGTTCCGGAACCATGAGGTTATACTGCAGCTGTACAAAACTCTGGTGCGGCCGCACTTGGGTATTGTGTACAGTTCTGGTCACCGCATTATAAGAAGGATATGGAAGCTTTAGAAAGGGTGCAGTGGAGATTTACTAGGATGTTGCCTGGTATGGAGGGAAGGTCTTATGAGAAAAGGCTGAGGGACTTGAGGCTGTTTTCGTTAGAGAGAAGAATGTTGAGAGGTGACTTAATAGAGACATATAAGATAATCAGAGGGTTAAATAGGGTGGACAGGGAGAGCCTTTTTCCACTTTTGGTGACGGTGAGCATGAGGGGGCATAGCTTTAAACGGAGGGATGACAGATATAGGACAGATGTCAGAGGTAGTTTCTTTACTCAGAAAGTAGTAAGGGTATGGAATACTTTGCCTGCAACGGTAGTAGATTCGCCAACTTTAAGTACATTTAAGTTGACATTGGACACGCATATGGACATACATGGAATGGTGTAGGTTAGATGGACTTCAGATTGGTATGATAGGTCGGCGCAACATCAAGGACCGAAGGGGCTGTACTGCGCTGTAATGTTCTATGTTCTATGTTCTACCGTCCTCCTTCGGCTAATGAATCAGTATTCCTCCATGTTGAACAGCACCTGGAGGAAGCACTGAGAATGGCAAGGGCACAGTATGGACTCTGGATAGAGGATTTCAATATCCAGTAGTAAGAATAGTTTGGCAGCAACACTACTGATCAAGCTGGTCAGGTCCTAAAGAACATTGCTGCTGGACTATGTCTGGCAGATGGTGAGGGAACCAGTTCAACCTCATTCTCACCAATCTCTCTTCCACTGATGCATCTGTCCACAACTTAACAGTAAGAACGACCAAAGCACTATCGTTGCGGACTTGATGTCCTGCCTTTACAGTGAGAAGACACTCCATCGCATTATTTGGTAATATCGCCATGCTAAATGGACAGACTGAGAAAAAAATTCAGCAACTCAAGACTGAGCATCTGCGAGGTGTTTGGAGCCATCAACAGCAGCAGAATCATACTCCAAGACAATTTGCAACTCATAGCAACTCATCCCGCAATCAACCATTACCATAAAGCCAGGGGATCAACCCTGATTCAATGGAGAATGCAGGAGGGCATATCAGAAGCAGCACCAGGCGTATGTAAAAATAAGTTGCCAATCTGGTGAAGTTACCAGACATGACTACCTGCGTGCCAAACGGCAGAAGCAGCAAATGATAGACAGAGCTAAGTGATCCCACAACCAACATATCAGATCTAAACTTTGCAATCCTGTAACATCCAGACTTGAATAGTCATGATCAAATAAACAACTCACTGGAGGAGGCAGCTCTATAAATATCTCCATGCTCAATGATAGCAGAGCCCCACACATCAGTGCAGAAAATAAGGCTAAACGTTTTCACAACAAACTTGAGCCAGAAATGCCAAGCGGATTGTCCATCTCCGTCTCCTCCAGTGGTCCCCAACATCACAGAAACTAGTCTTCAGCCAATTTGATTCACTCCACATGATATCAAGAAACAGTTGGAAGTAGTGGACAGTGCAAGAGCTATGGGCCCTGACAACTATTCCGGCAATAGTACTGAGGACTTGTGCTCCAGAACTTGTGCTCTAGTCCTATTCATGTACAGTTACAATATTGGCTGACAATCTGGAAAAATCCCCAAGTAAGCCCTGCAAAGAAAGAACAGGACAAATCCAACCTGGGATGAAAATGTGTTGCTGGAAAAGCGCAGCAGAACAGGCAGCATCCAAGGAGCAGGAAAAAAGGGCTCATGCCCAAAACGTCGATTCTCCTGCTCCTTGGATGCTGCCTGACCTGCTGCGCTTTTCCAGCAACACATTTTCAGCTCTGATCTCCAGCATCTGCAGTCCTCACTTTCTCCCAAATTCAACTTGGGGCCAATTACCATTCCATCAGTCCGCTTTCAATCATCAGGAAAGTGATGAAAGATGACACCAATTGTGTGAACAATCAGCACCTGCTCAGCAAAAACCTGCTCACTGATGATACCTGATGAAGGGCTTTTGCCCGAAATGTCGATTCTCCTGCTCCTTAGATGCTGCCTGATGTGCTGTGCTTTTCCAGCATCACACTCTTGACTCTAATCTCCAGCATCTGCAGTCCTCACTTTCGCCTACCTGCTCACATATACCCAGATTGGGTAAAACCAATGACTGCAGATGCTGAAAACCAAAGTTTAGATTGGAGTGGTGCTGGAAAAGCACAGCAGTTCAGGCAGCATCCGAGGAGCAGTAAAATCGATGTTTCGGGCAAAAGCCCTTCATCAGGAATACAGGCAGAGTGCTGAAGGGTGGAAAGATAAATGGAAATGCCCGAAATGTCGATTTTACTGCTCCTCGGGTGCTGCCTGAACTGCTGTGCTTTTCTAGCACCACTCTAATCTATACCCAGATTGGGTTCTGCCAGGGGTTCTCAGCTCCTGACCTCACCACAATCTTGGTTCAAACATGGACAAAAAAGTAGATTTTCAGAGGCAAGATGAAAGTGCCAGCGCATGACATCAAAGCCACATTTGAATTATTATGGCATCCAGGAGCCTGATCAAAAATCGTATCAATGGGAATCAGGCGGCAAACTCTTTGGTGGTTTGACAAGGAGAAAGTGAGGATTGTAGATGCTAAAGATCAGAGTCAAGAGTGTGGTGCTGGAAAAACACAGCAGGTCAGGCAGCATCCGAGGAGCAGGAGAATCGATGTTTCGGGGAAAAGCATTTCATCAGGAATGAGGCTGTGAGCTGAGGGGGTGGTGAGATAAATGGGAGGGTGATAGGGCTGGGGGGGAAAAGTAGCTGAGAGTTCAATAGGTGGATGGAGGTGAGGGTAATGGTAATAGGTTGGAGAGAAGGGTGGAGCAGATAGGTGGGATGGAAGATGACAAGGTAGGACATGTCATGAAGACAGTGCTGAGTTGGAAGGTTGGAACTGAGGTAAGGTGAGGGGAGGGGAAATGAGGAAACTGGTGAAATCCACATTGGTGCCATGGGCTTGTAGGGTCCCCATGCTGAAGATGAGGTGTCCTTCCTCCAGGCGTCGGGTGGTTAAGGTGTGGTGATGGAGGAGATCCAGGACCTGCATTTACTTGGTGGAATGGGAGGGGGAATTGAAGTGTTCGGCCACGGGGCATTGGGGTTGACTGGTGGGGTTGGGGGGGGGGTGGGGGGGGGGGTGCCAGAGATGTTCTCTGAAGCGCTTTGCAGCTTTGCAGCTGGTGGAAGATGGACTGTTTCCATGTGACCAACAAAGAGACAGGCATAGCTGGGGCCCACGCGGGAGCGCATGGCTACCTCTTCTGTCTGGAGGAAGTGGACGAATTCGAGGGAGAAGTTATTGAGGGTGAGGACCAGTTCAGCCAAACGAATGAGAGTGTACTGGTGGGGATATCGGCAGAGCAAGAAACAGAGGGTTTGGAGGCCCTCATAATTGTGGATGGAGGTGTATAGGGACTGAATGGTCAATGTCCCGGTGACAGTTGGAAATAAAGAGATCAAGGGTGAATACCAGACCAGCACAGGGTGTCCAGGTGGATTGGGTGTGTTGGAGGCGGGAGAAGGGGTCCTAAGAAGTTGGGCAGGAGTCTTGGTGGAAAAAGTAAGCCCGAAGGCAGAGGCAGCGGAAGAAGTATTCAATGTCACAACGTGCATTGACTTCATAGATCCAGGAACAGAGGGGCATGAAGGTAGGGCCTTTGCTGAGGAGTGATGGTTTACCCTCAGTGAGGGGGAGGTCTGGGGGCATGGTGAAGACTCGGTAGGGCTGGCAGCTCGGACCAGTCCCTATACACCTCCATCCGCCATGATAAGGGCCTCCAGGCCCTACATTTCTTCCTCTTCCGGTGTCCCCACCAGTACCCTCCACTGACACTCTCAATCGTTTGGCTGAACAAGTCCTCAGTAATTTCTCCTTTGAATCCTCCCACCTCCTCCAGACAAAAAGGTAGCTATGGGCAGCTGCATGGGCCCCAGCTATGCCTGTTTCTTTGTTGGTTACGTGGAACAGTCCATCTTCCGCAGTTACACTGGTACCACTCCCCACCTTTTCCTCCACTTCCATGAGTAGGTTGAACAGTCCTTCAACTTCACCAATGCACTCCACCCTGACCTTAAGTTCACCTGGACTATCTCTGACACCTCCCTCCCCTTCCTGGACCTCTCGATCTCCATCAATGGTGACTGACTCAACACTGACATCTTCTACAAACCTACTGACTCCCACAGCTGACTGGACTAAACCTCCTCAGAGAACATCTCCAGGACACCCGCACTAATCCCACTACACTGGATGAACACTTCAATTCCCCTTCCCACTCTGTCAAGGACATGCATGTCCTGGGCCTCCTCCATCGTCAATCTCTAACTACCTGACGCTGGAGGAAGAATGCCTCATCTTCTGCCTTGGGATCCTCCAACCCCATGGCATCAGTGTGGATTTCACCAGTGTCTTCATTTCCCCTCCCCCCACCTATCCCAGTTCCATCCTTCCAACTCGGCACCGTCCTCATGACCTGTCCTACCTGTCCATCTTCCATCCCACCTATCCGCTCCACCCTCCTCTCCTACCTATCACCATTACCCCATTGCCATCAACCTATTGCATGCTCAGTTACCTTCCCCCCAGCCCCACCCCTTCCCATTTATTTCACCAACCCCTCGCCTCACAGCCTCATTCCTGATGAAGGGCTTTTGCCCGAAATGTCAATTACCCTGCTCCTTGGATGCTGCCTGACCTGCTGTGCTTTTCCAGCACCACACTGTCTTTGCTGGTTTAAGTCATGCCTGGCATATGGGAAGATAGCTGTGGTTGTCAGAGGTCAATCATCTCAGCTCCAGGACATCTCTGCAGGATTTCCTGAGGATCGTGTCCTCGGCCCAATCATCTTCAGCTGCTTCATCAGTAACCTTGCCTCCATCATAAAGTCAGAAGTCGGGATGTTTGCTGATGATTGACCAATGTGTAGCGTCATTTGCAAATCCTCAGATACTGAAGCAGTCCACGTTTAAATACAACAAAATCTGGACAATATCCATGCTTAGGTTGAAAAGTGGCAAGTAATGTTCATGCCACACAAGTATCAGACAGAAACCATCTCCAATAAGAGACAATCCAACCACCGCCCTATCACATTCAATGGTGTTGTCATCAGTGAATCCCCTACCACCAACACCTCGCATTTATCATTGACAAAAAAACTCAACTAGATTCACCACATAAATACAACAGCTACAAGAACAGGTCAGAGGCTAGATTACTGCAATGAGAAACTCACGCCATGCTTCTCAAATCCTGTCCAATATTGACACAGCACAAGTTAGGACTGTGATGAAAGACTCTTCATTTGTTTGGACCATATCTACAAACATCTACTTCCTTCAGCACCAATGCTCAGTAGCAGTAGTGTGTATTATCTACAAGAAGCGATGTAGAAATTTACCAGTGATCCTTAGACAGCACTTTACAAGATCACAACCACTTCCATCTGGAAGGACAAGGGCAGCACATACTTGGGAACACAACTACCAACCTCCAAGCTCCCTTCCAAGGCATTCATTATCCTGACATGGAAATATGTTGCTGTTACTGCACTGCTGCTGAGCCAAAATCCTGGAATTCCCTCCCTAAAGGTATTGTGAGTCAACCTACAGCACATGATCGGCAGCAGTCCAAGAAGGCAACTCACCTATGAATGAATGAAACAAAACCTAACAAAAATTCTTTTGTAATCTTAACAATTTTCAAGCATTTGAATTATGTCTAATAATTTCAACATTCTTAGTGTAAAACAAGGGTGGGATTCCATTGCTGATTGCTAACTCGAGGCTCCTATTCGAAAGTGCATGTTGATGCATATTTTGTGTCTCCAGGATTGATCCTGAAGGGGTTAACCTTCATGGTTGCAAAGCCTGTTAGCATACACTGGGCTTCAAAATCAGTAACAACCACTTGAGCTAAATACTGGTCAACTGCCTACGCTCATGTATTCATTATCCAACAAAAAAGTTGGTTGATGTTCAAGATGGAAACATTGCTTTGATGAAGGAGGCAAGGCCTTCTGACACAGTGGTCAGAACACAATTCTGGACAGAGTAGATAAGATGTCAGCTAAGAACAACTGTTCCTTTTGGGGGAAAAATAGTATATAGACAAGACAGGATCTCATGTATGTTCCCACACTTGGTTGGCATGAATGTCAAGGTGGTCCCTGTGTTTGCAACTCTTTAATCCTAATTCCGCTGTAAGACAGCATCTGGGAAAATCCCCAAAGCTTTATCTGAAATCCTACCAAATTGACATCTACAAAAAACAGTGGTAAATACAACAGCCAGAAATAGCCGAGCTTGATGTTCTGGGCTGCTTGGGGAGGGATGTTGCAAGTGGCTCCAGGTCATAGAAATACTTTTCCCTGCTACTATTACAGTGGAGTGACAACACCACCACAATTCCTTGACATTTGCATATACTCATATTGCAGCTGTCTGGAAATGCTTGAATCTGTCATTGCATGTGAAGAAAAAGATTGAACTCCCAGTTATGAATGTTTTCCTCAATCTATCAAAAATTCATTTTAAAAGATGCTGATGAAAAACAATACATCACAGTCTATTCTCCACATGCATCATCTTTAATATCACCCTATTTTAGTTAAGTATTGAGTTATTTTTGGCCATCGCTCTTGTTTACATCCCCTTTGGGGCATTTAATTGTGTGTGTGCTTAATTCCCCAGTGCAGTATTTTATTATCACTTCCTAATTTGGGATGATAGAGGCTATGGTTGTTTCAGTTTTATTCAAATATTTTCACAATAGTATTTTTCATTACAATTTGTGGCATTGATGAATATAAGAACTTTAATTTGTTAAATGCTCAAATGATTCAACAGCACTAGATTTATTCAAGAGTGCATTAATAAAGAGAGACTTTGCAAACCAATAACATAAAGGTTGTTCCAGAATAATGGTGATAATATCAGTACTCACAACTACACTGAAGAAAATAAGACGGCAATGTCAAGTGTCCTTGTTTAACCAGTTACATTCAGAAATCCAGAAGAAATACCCTGCTCTTCCAAAGGATGCACTGTTGCAATTCTCATCCATAGATTCAGCATTGAAATAATTGGATCTGCAAGAAGTTGGAGCAATTGGCCATAAGTTCTATATTAGAATTGGCTGATAAAGTAGGGTTATTTTATACAGAAGTAACTGAGATTTTAATGGTGTGATGAGGGTAAATTATTGCTGAACAAACTCGTCAGTGATGTAAATCTAATTTTATAAGTGTTTGGTTCCCTCCAAAGAAAATTCTTGTCAGAGATTATAAAATATGTTCTTTATTGCTTTAACTCGGTATCTCTTATTCCATTCTCTAAATTTCATGTTTATTTCCCTTTTTGTACAATTAAAATTTGGTTACTGCTTTCTTCTTCTTGGTTTAGACTCTGCCTGTCTCAGTAAGGGCCCTTCATGTTACCTGAGATTCCTAACTGTTGCTTTCCCAGTTCACAGACTTAACCGAGGTGCTAGAGTGAGTGCGAGAGTGCAAAAGACATTGGGTTCAATTTTACTAAAATCAGTTAAATGTAAATTTTGTCAAGTTTCAGGAAGAGTTTCTCTCTGGGAAACTGCAGGACATTTTTCACATAATTTTCCTTAATTCTTCTTGTTACTATGCATGATCTAAGCAGAAGTCCCAATGGCAACGCCCCATCGTGTCTTCCCTTTTCCACAGATAGAGGTACTTGCCACTGCTGGGATCTGTCAGGATTCCAGGTGTTAGTGCCACCTTTACAGCCTCACCATGAATCTGGTAATGGACGCTAGCCAGGGGTTGCCCTTCTCCATCTGTGTATTGGGAGGGAAAACAAAAATAAGTGCGTCTTGGAGTACATAGGTAGCAAAGCTTGCATGTCAATGCACATGCAGGTGCACGTTCTTACAGTTATGGACGAGACTAAACCCCTTCAAAATATTTTAAGAAGATACCTCAGACCCCAAACTTTTCTCTATTTTAAAGGTCAGTGTAAGATGTAGTGTTCCAGATGCAATATGACTAGTCAAACTACACGACTTTAAGCAAAACACACTTTAGTTTTGTACTGCAGTTAAAATACAAACAAAATAAAAAGGTAAGACAAAAACAGGTAAAACTGTAACTCTATCAAAATGCTTAACAAAATAATATATTTATTAACTACTACTAATTAACTGTTCCAATACAGTAACATCCCATAAATGCATCCTTGGCAAAGTAAATTCAGTAAAATAGATCATCTTGCATGCAATTCTAGCAGCAGGAAGGGAACCCCAGCTTTTGGTTGTAACAGAGAGAGGAATAATAGCTTCCATATCCAGCTTTAAGACCAAAGCAACTGCAGAAAGCTAAAACTAAAAGTCTTGGTCTGTGGGATCTTGACCCTGGTAAAAACAATGACTGCAGATGCTGGAAACCAGATTCTGGATTAGTGGTGCTGGAAGAGCACAGCAGTTCAGGCAACATCCGAGGAGACCCTAACCATTCAGGCTGCTTCTTTTGTTCCAACTCTTAAAAAAACCAGTCCTTCACAAGCTGTTTACTTTATTGGGTTTGAGCATACTGCTCGGTAACTCTATCTCAGTCTTTCTTCATTAAACAAAAGGATGAAATACACCTCTTAAAGCCATAGTATTGTCACACTTACAACTATTTCTTTTTAAGAGCCAAACTACACATTTATTCATCCTTAGCCATCTTAGAATCCTGTCTAAGTGCATGCTATTGTTTTCTCAATACCAATTATTCTCTCCTTGTTTGAGTTGGAAGCAGACAAGCAATGTGACCAGTCAACATTCATAATCACACACAAATTATGTTTAGCATACTTCTATATTTGGTGAGGCATGGAGAATTTCAACAAGGAAAGCTATAGGATGCTTGTGCATGGGTCTTTGACCTAGGCATCTTATACAATGAATGGTGCACAAGCCATATAGCAGAGAAGTGCAAGTGCCATTTGACTACTGATAGTGTGTTTCTCCCCCCGAACCCCACAGTCAACATCACCCAAGAAAGGTAGCCTTGTATATAAGAGCATGTTGGCAAGTACCTATGGTACTGAAAATGTGTTGCTGGAAAAGCGCAGCAGGTCAGGCAGCATCCAAGGAGCAGAAGAATCGATGTTTTGGGCATGAGCCCTTCTTCAGGATTCCTGAAGAAGGGCTCATGCCCGAAACGGCGATTCTCCTGCTCCTTGGATACTGCCTGACCTGCTGCGCTTTTCCAGCAACACATTTTCAGCTCTGATTTCCAGCATCTGCAGTCCTCACTTTCTCCTAGAAGTACCTATGGTACAATGTGAGAGGAAATTAGTTCAATGCCATTGTCCTGTCTGTGAGACTTACTCTGCCCTTTCCAAGGATAGTCTCAACATTTTTCATTTCCAATGCATATTTGTGAGTCCCATACGTATGGGAGGCAATGAAGATCACACTTGGCTCAACTTAGTCATCAAGGGCCTCCTTCCACCAAATTTTCATGTTCCCTTCTCCTTGACACTCCCCATGAAGCCCTTCAGTACTGAGTTTCTAAACATTCCTACACACCTTTTCAGTCAAATCTTCATCTTTCAACATTATATCCTGACCCCTTGCCCGACAGCTTAACCACACCAGCTACCAGGTTGCCCTGTCCTCCTGTCAAGGGCAGGGTGGTGGAGAGTGTTGATGATCCCCTCACCCTCACCACCAACTACCTACACTATCTACAGCCAATCATGTCCTCAGTCCAGTGTCATCTCCCAATCTTATTCATTGAGCTTCTCCGCGCACACAAGTGTTGACTCCATTCATTCAATCTCCACATCAAAATCCCTACTACAGCAGTGACTTCTGATAACCCCCTTTAACTTTCATTGAGCAGGCCTCCAGACCTCTGTGGTCCACCCACAATTGACACAATAGATAGCCCTAACTGATGTGTAACTGGATCCTCAACCAATCTGCGTACAGATGTCCCAATGAATAATCATAACTCTCTGGACTGGACCTGTAGGACTGACAATTGTTATCTCCCTGGACAATAGTGAAATGCACCCATGACACTAGATGCCCAAAATCGTTGACTGATGGTGTCTAAGTCCCTGGACTGATAGCAAATGGTGCCCTTGGTTTACTATGTTGGGACCAATGATTCTTTTCCCTTTGACTTGACTGAAGACTACTCTCCTGAAACTTTGAGACTTGGCCATCAGGCAAATGCAGTGGGCTTGCCACAGATTCTGCTGATACACAATGTAGATGTGAGGTTGATGTAGAGTGATACCATCTGGCAAAACACCCTCACTCCCTTGACTGATTAATACTGACAACCATGACCAACTCTCTGATTTTGTGACTACTCTAAAAGGTAAGGCCAAACAGAATCACTGAGACCCTTTAGGTTCAGCTGATGGGACAAAGCACAGAAAGGTAAGGCAAGGCAGAGATGATGTCAGCATCTAAGTAGGTGCAAAAATGTGTGAGCAAACATTAGGCATTAAAATATCACCAGTCCATCAATGAGATGGGTGCCTGTCCCTGCATGCAAAGTTTCCTTGCAGTAAGATTGCAATGAAAGGGACTTGTGCTCCAAAGTGGGCGGCACGGTGGCACAGTGGTTAGCATTGCTGCCTCACAGCGCCAGAGACCCGGGTTCAATTCCCGCCTCAGGCGACTGACTGTGTGGAGTTTGCACGTTCTCCCCGTGTCTGCGTGGGTTTCCTCCGGGTGCTCCGGTTTCCTCCCACAGTCCAAAGATGTGCAGGTCAGGTGAATTGGCCATGCTAGATTGCCCGTGGTGTTAGGTAGGGGGTGGATGTGGGGGTGTGGGTGGGTTGCGCTTCGGCGGGGCGGTGTGGACTTGTTGGGCTGAAGGGCCTGTTTCCACACTGTAAGTAATCTAATCTAATCTAATCTAAAGTGGTTCAGCACTTGGTTGGAAAAAGGGACCTTTTTTACTCTCAGTATCAAGAATCATCTTCCTGCCAATTTCACCTCAATCTCTAAACCTTCTTTCCAATGTACACAATGTTCAATGGTTGTGAAGAATCTCCCATCCACAACCAGCACCCTTCCCCCAGATTAGAGAGAATTTCCACTGATGATCCTGCAAAGTACTTGAGCAGTTGTCAAAGAAGGTGAACAGTGAATACTGCTCCTTCATTACTGACTACAAAATCCAGGACATTGTTTCTTTTTATCCATGATGTATTAAACATTTTCTTCCTCATTCATTCCACATGTTTATGTTTGTATAGTTCTACATCAACTGTCAGTTTCATACTTCAGTGTAATGCTATAGATATAGATCCTGACAATAAAAAAGCTTCTGCTCATTCAAGGACAAAACTCTTAATTGTGTTTTTTTAAAAAGAGTAATCCACTGCCTAACTTATATTTTTAGATAATTGGGAAATAAGTGTTTTATATTCACATTTTGCATTAACTCCTTGTCATATAATGGCAGCAACTGACTGGAATGCAAAAGGAACAGAGTGAACAGTGGTGTAAGTCAGTATTGTTAATGTGCTAGGTATGTAAGTGTTCTGTTATCTTAATGCTTATTATTTCAATGCCTCTTTTGAATAATCCTCCATTGATCACTGCACATGAACTCCCACTTATTGAAAACACATCTGCCCACACCCCATCCTACATCTCCCCGACCTCTCTCTCTCTCCGTTTTCCTCTTTTTTTCTCTTCTTGATTTCTGGTCTGAAGATTAGTCTTTATACATTGTGGCACTAAACATTCCTGGAAGTTCTATCCATCTCCTACCATTTCCCTGGGGCTTTCACCAGTCTCTCACCAATATCGTGTGAGGCTAATAGAATCCTGAGAACGTTTCAGCATTCTAAAATAGACATTTGTACTGGCAAAGCAATTCCATCTCCTGGGTGAGCAGCAAGCTGCATTGTACCCAGCTGTCAATGTGTCAGAGAAATATCAAGGACCTGACAAATGGCCTAATGCTGATGTAAACAGAGCAGGACTCTGCTAAGGCAGCTTCAATATCCTGTTTTAAAAATAGAATTCCATTTACATTTAGTGAAACTGTCCTAGAAATAATTAAGAAATCTGAATAATGTTTTTCAATGTAGGGCATTCAGTTGCAAATGTATTCACAGTTTAATTAACTTGGTAGAAACAAACTTGTCATATTTATCAGATTATTTTCAAAATGCAGACTCTATTGCTCAAATAGTTTTGCAATAAAAATAAAGGCGAGGTTAAAAGCAGTCTTCATTAATATGGAATAAATTGAGCAGCAGCTTTGGCATCTGCAGTTAAACTTGGAAATCCAAACATTAATGCCTGAGTTTTCTTGCTCTTTACAAGCTTCATTACATGGATATCTTGCTGATGGATTTGGCATTAAAATCAGTGAAAATGAATATTTAACAGCTGTTCACAAGTAAACTCTTTGACCCTGAAAATTTACAGCATGGAGTTTTATTCGTTTATAATTTAATTATTGTTATACATTTTTTAAAAATGAACTATAAAAATAAAACATTTTCCGGTTTCCTTCTGTCTCTTATTTCTCTTAATCCAATTTTTCTTTGCCTCATCTCCTGTCACAGAATCAAAATGAAGCAGTTTGGACCTTTGTATCTACACCAATTCTGAATGAATATTATGATTTAGAACAAATCTCATTTTTACCCATAACCCTGCAAATTGTTTCTATACAATTCGTCAACCAACGCCCTTTGAATGCCTTGTTTGAACCCACTTCTACCATGCTTTCATGCAGTGAATTCCAGACTCTAACTTCTCGCATTGCATTTGTTTCTTTCGCAAATTACTTTAAATCTGAACTCTCATTCTCAATTGTTTTATGAATAGGATCAATTTCTCCTTATGGATTTTCTCAACATATCTCATGATTTTGAAACCTTCTATCAATTCCCTGTTAAACTACAAGGAAAACAATCCCAAATTCTCCAATTTATCTTCATAACTGGAGTATCTCATCCCTGGAACCATTCTTGTAAATTTCTTGGGCATTGTCTCCAATGTGTTCACATCCTTTTGAATTGTGGTGCATAGAACTAAGCAAAATACTCCACTTAAGGTCTAACTACAGGCTTATGCAAGGTCAGCATGGAATTTTTGTATTCTTTGCCTTTTTTCATAAATCCTAGGATACTGTATGCTTTATTAATTTTTCTCACCAGCTCAAAATTTTACACTGTTCTCCACACACTTTGCAATGCTTTCAAGGTTTATACCATCAAATTTATGTATTTTTATTTTTGTGCTTTTTATAATTGTAAACTTAAGCATAAAAGAACCATTTGAAATCCAAGGATCTACAAAAATGGGTGCATATTTGAAACCAAGGAATTTGGTACCTTTTGTGAACCCTTTTTCCGCAGGTGTGGTTCTAGAAAAGTGCAGACAAATTGGAGCTGAGGGGGGTGTTTGAGTGAAGCTGATTGGTTTGTGCATAGGGATCAATTATCAATGACAAATGTTGTCTGCCTGCCAACAACAAGATGATTGGTTGTCAGTTAGCAGAACAACCTGAGTATTGAGAAAGACAGAGAGAAACTAATTCAGACTAGGAGAGATCATCAGCAACAAAAAAACACCGTCAGTTTGTTGCAGTAAGCCACTTTAAACCTGAAGCAAGCCAACTTATCTTTCCTTTAGGTGATGCTGCAAGTTATAACTTAGCATTGAAAAGCCACAGGTCTGTCATAAGTGTAAGAGCTATCTTGCCCCTCTGGAAGTATTTGAGAAAAGGAAGGCCAAGAAGAAGCTTTTGGATCGGCAAGAGCTGTTTTCCCAGCTTTCTCTCTGCACGTGTGTTTTTATTTCTAGTTTCATTTTGTCTGTGTGTCTGTCCGTGTGTGTGTATAAAAGCATGTTTATAAAAGGTTTAGACTTCTAGTTTGTAGAGTTTACTTACTTTTATTCAATCTGATTAACTTGTACTCAAATCTAATTGCCTATAATAAATAGTGATTTCTTCTTAACTACAAAAACCAGAATCTGGATCTGAAATCAGGCACTTCAGGGATTTTGTATACTTCGTTTAAACATTTTTGTCTATTGTGATGACTCCAGGAATGGGGAGGGGTTTCATTTCTAGCTTGCTACTCCAGTGAACCCCATATACAGTGATTAGATTAGCTTAGATCCCCTATAGTGTGAAAACAGGCCCTTCAACCCAACAAGTCCACACCGACCCTCTGAAAAGTAACCCACCCAGACCCATTCCCTCTGAATGATGTACCTAACACTCTGGGCAATTTAGCATGGCCAATTCACCTGACCTGCACATCTCTGGACTGTGGGAGGAAACCGGAGCAGCCAGAGGAAACCTACACAGACACGGGGAGAATGTGCAAACTTCACACAGTCACCCAAGGCTGGAATTGAACCTGGGACCCTGGTGTTGTGAGGCAGCAGTGTTAACCACTAAGCTACCGTGCCACCCATTAGGTTATTAACTTATGCCAGAAAAAGCCAATTTCACAATACTAAATCCCTAAGGATCTCCTTTACAAATTTTCCCCAGCCTGAAAAAATCCATTAATTATTATTCTCTGTTTCCTTTTATTCATCCAATTTGATATCCACATTGCTATTGTCCCTATTGCTCAATGATTTGTATGCATAATTTTGCAATTCAAGTTTATATTCCCTCATTTCAAAGTTGTGTATCTTAGTGAAGATTCTTCAATCTGATTGTTTGAAAAGATGGGGTATTATTGCTTGTCCTAGATACACATACCACAGATCCCCACTGAATTGTGTTATCACTCAAAAGCTTCAAAAGGTCTGTGAAGAGCTGTAAGAAAATCAAAAATTACTGTGAGCAAGCTTACAATTGTGGACTTAAGTTATTTGTCAGGTTGAACTATTATGTCGGAGGGAGAAAGTGAGGACTGCAGATGCTGGAGATCAGAGCTGAAAATGTGTTGCTGGAAAAGCGCAGCAGGTCAAGCAGCATCCAAGGAGCAGGAGAATTGACGTTTCGGGCATGAGCCCTTCTTCAGGAACGAGGAAGGGCTCATGCCCGAAACGTCGATTCTCCTGCTCCTTGGATGCTGCCTGACCTGCTGAACTATTATGTCGAACAACTTCATAAAAAAGAAAGTTGTCAGGATAAAGCAATATCTAAATTTTGACCTATTTTGTTCCTATTGATATTGGATTGTGCGCACATTTCACAGAGAACTTGGTCCCCACAATTTTTACGCAGTGAATGCAAGTGTATACTTAAGGAACGACCATTTATTCGGAATCACGCTGTTTAATGTTTACAATAATATAATACCTTTGGGCTACTTAAGAGCTTAGATTATGTAATTTTGGCTGACTATGTTCTGGATAATGGATAAACGATTAAAAGATTAGTGCTTGTATAGATAGGAATGTGGACATAATCTAATACTTAACAGATAATTGTTGATATAACGTGTGGAAGAAAACAGGTTTGTTTTTAAATGGAAACATGGGTTGGCAACATTTCCCTTAAGTCAAAATGTGCAGCAACTCAATCCTTTTGAAGACGAGAGAAAAAAAACTGGACTGGAGACAAATTATATGGTTTAAAACTGCAGGATGCATTTTGCTCTTTGCATTAAATGAAAGAAAATAACTTTTTATTAAACTGGACAGGTTTACAATCACATGGTTTTTCTTTCATTTAATGTACGTAGAAACATTACAGAGTAGAATTTAAGCATTTAACATTGACACATTGGAATGAAGTATACAACAAAACGAAAACATAATACTTTGAGCTGGGAAATTAAGATTTAAATGGAGGGGACCAAAGCTATTGTTTCCTCTCTTTCAAGTCAGAAGGGATCAAAGCTATTATAATCTTCCTTTCAAAGCAGAATTTCTTTCTTAGTGTAAAGTATTATCAGCTCCATAGGGTCTAAATTATCCCAGCATGAAACAGACATTCCGTCCCATTCTGTGGTTGTAAAATATAAACTGCTCACAAAATACTTAAAATAACCACAAGTTATTTGATAAAATTGTACTTTGTAATTGCTTCCATAAGCAAACTTCCTGATAAATAACCACTTTTATTACTATTCCACACAGCCACAGCTTTCTAAGCTATAGGGGGCACAATTAAATTGGAGGTGCTTCACAGGATTAAAGAGCTTGTTTAGCCCAGAAAACCAGTCTCAACAAATACACAAACATGCAGCAACACAGATACAGACACACACACACACAAAGAGCTTCCATTGTCAGGGACTTCTAATTTACAAAAGTTGAATTTGAATGAACAGAGATCTCTCTTGATAAGATTTTGTTATTTCTTGTTTCCTGAATATTAAAAATCAACAATCAAAATTGACAGCTGGTCATTATTTACTGAATAACAATTTATAGCTTAAATAATAGTTCACCACTCACAGATCATATGTAATAATGCTGCTTCCACATTCTAGAAGCATCTAAGTTGCAATTGAAAGAATCTAAATTGGAAATATTCATCCAGCGGGTAATTAAGCAGGAGAGAATTGAACTTTGTTGTGTTCTTAGCATCTACTTCTGAAAGCTGGTGCAGTGTACTGGCATTTGGCTGACCGAAGAAAATACATTATATCTTTTGTTCTGTCAATTATTATTTAAAAGGAGAAGAAAATGAACTCTGGGAATAATGAGCATATGTTTATTATTGATTTTAGGAAAGCTGTTGTGAAGCATTATGTGGAATTTACGATCACTGGGAGGGTTATAAAGTCATATGGACCGGTTTTAAGTGACACTCCCGCAACACACATCAAATCATTTGGGTTGGATTAACATCTTAAATTGATCTGCAGCTCTTGGTACCATGTAACAGTCATTTGTTTGGACAGAATTTGAATTTTGCAGAAAAAAATACACATTTTCTCAAACCTTTTCATCTTACACACCTCAGGACAATTTGCAGGAATACCAATTTAAGAGGTCAACAAGCATTAACACTGCATGAGAGAAGGGCATTGAGTGAATTGCAAAATGACTCAGACTGGAAGATAACTACCATGGAGAATACTGAGTAACAGCTAACATCCAAGCTTTGTTTAAATTTAAGCAGGCTGACTCTAATTGGTCAGGTATTGCTCCGAGAAGTGAACCAGTAAATAGCTGTCACCAATATTGTTGAGTTGAAATAGATGCAGTGTCTGTACAGGTTCTTTTCGTTGGCAAAGGCCTTATGCAATAATAAACGTAGCTGCCAATACACACAAGTGCAAACCCGACTGACATTTCTAAATTGGTTCAGTGTAATCCTTTGCATTTTCAAGATAATTCAGCACATATTGTCCTGTAGCATTACATCTTTTCTTTAGATTAGATTCCCTACAGTGTGGAAACAGGCCCTTCGCCCCAACAAGTCCACACTGACCCTCTGAAGAGTAACCCACCCAGACCCATTTCCCTCTGACTAATGCACCTAGCATGATGGGCAATTTAGCATAGCCAATCCACCTGACATGCACACCTTTGGACTGTGGGAGGAAACTGGAGCACCTGGAGGAAACCCACGCAGACATGGGGAGAATGTGCAAACTCCTCACAGACAGTCTGCCCGAGGCTGCAACCGAACCTGGGACCCTGGTGCTGTGAGGCCCTGTTCTATGCAGAAAGAAAAAAAGTATGTGCTTACACTGCATTTGTTTAAACTCAGTGCAGTAGGTGACAGCCATTAACTTGTTCATTGCTCAGGAGAATGCCTTAACCAATCAGTCAACCTGTATACTTTTAAATTTGAATGAAGTTTAACAATTAACTATCACTCAGCATTAATGTGCACATTCTCTATGGCGACATCTCAATGAAACAGAGTTCCATAACAAACCAGCATTTTCATCTCATGCAATATAAATGTTGAATTTGCCCTTATATTTGCATTTTTCTGAATTGTCCTAATTTTGAATGCAACATGAAAAGTTTTGACATAATGTGTCTTTTTTCAGCAATATTGTGTAATATTCAGCGTGTCAATACCAGTTGATTGGCAGAACATGTAATTAAGATGTTTGAATAATGGCTGTCCTATTAATACTTAAAAATAATCTGGGATTCTGAAAAGAAATACACACTTAGTCTCCGAGTAACCAGAGGTTCTCTAAACTAAGGTGTTGACCATCCAAGAGGAAGCATCCTACTGTCATCGCTACTGTGGTGGAGAAACTGGGCAAGCTGCTCTTGAGTGTGCAGAAATGATAGCACAAGGGATATCAAAGGATTGTAGGGCAGGCTTAACCCCTCTTCCTCTCAACTGGAATTGATGTCAATGAGGGATTCTTCAATATTCAGTGTGTCTCTTATTTATATATGTGTGTGTACATATATGTATATATGTACAGTTTAGCAGTGGGCTGAATGGAGATTTATTGGTGGTGTTCAAAGTTCTGGAAGGTTTTGTGAAGTAATTAAGGAAATCTATCTGCACTGGTCAATGAGGTGTAATTGGAAGAAATGAATTTCAGGTCAAAAGAGTGGAGAAAGAAGTTGACAGAAATATTTAATGCAGTTGTTAGGACATGGAGTACTTTACTGGGAACAGTTTTGGGTGTCAAATCTATAGCAATGTTTAAAAAGAAAATGGATAAGCAATGTGCAAATAATTATTCAAAATATTATGGAAATAGGAATTCAATATGTGTATTCAACCAATTAATTGTCTTCTATGTCTAAAAACTGATTCTCAACAATAACATTCCAAAGAAAGTGCCCAGAATCAATAAATTCTTCACATACATTGACATTTTCTAATCAGCTTGTTCAGGGATGTTATGACACAGCAGATGAGACTTGAACCAAGCCTCTTGGTCCAGAGTTAGGAATGCCACCACAAGTGCCACCATTACATGAAACTATGATGATCTCTGACCCAGAAGCAGTGCAGTAAAGAAACTTATAATTTCTTTAAAATGTTTGTAGAATCTACATTTTGGCTTAAGTATGTATGAAGCAGCTTTTAAGAGTTTGCACCATTATAATGAGATCAATAATAATCTTAAACAAAAATAAATATTAATTTATGCAAACTAGCAACTGTTGTTCTGGAAGCAATACAACAAGGAGGAAGTTAACATGTGAAAGTTGTGTAGCTGGCAGACATGAGAAAGACCTGCAAATAAAGGTGAATTTCAGCAGGACAATTACAAAGGCAGCACATTTACAACATCCTATTAGATTAGATTACTTACAGTGTGGAAACAGGCCCTTCGGCCCAACAAGTCCACACCGACCCGCCGAAGCGCAACCCACCCATGCCCCTACATTTACCCCTTACCTAACACTACGGGCAATTTAGCATAGTCAATTCACCTGACCTGCACATCTTTGGACTGTGGGAGGAAACCGGAGCACTCGGAGGAAACCCACGCAGACACGGGGAGAATGTGCAAACTCCACACAGTCAGTCGCCTGAGGCGGGAATTGAACCCAGGTCTCTGGCGCTGTGAGGCAGCAGTGCTACCGTGCCGCCCTATATTGTGTTACACTTAAGAGATTGAAAGCTGTTTAGAACAGAAATTGTGTATTGGAAAAATCTACAACCTTGCTTCAATTTTATCAAAGCTGGCTAGACCATTTAACAAGATTTTTTGAAAGTGACAGTGAAGGAGTCCTTTGGGGAATTTATGTCATCGAGATAGTTATGAACCTGGTTAAGAAGGTATTGCACGATAGTGTCATTTGATTAATGACATATCTCCAGGGGATTTAGATGGAGTGCAGCTACTGTTATAGATGACTTGAGGATCAAACCCATTGATTGAGAAATGTTATGTTCCAAGACCAAGCTGGAAAGACTGCAATTGGAAATGATGCTACATTTGTAAGAGTAGTGACGTGAATGCTTGTCGTTGTGTAAAACAGGTCTTTATTGTACTGACTGTTTAAAGGAAATTAACCTTTCTAGTTGATGTACTACTGTCACTTATTCATCTGTAATTTGCATTAGTTTTGATTCATGTTTAAATAGAAGCTATAAAATGTGGAACCTTGGTGGCATTTTCTTCATTTGGCAGTCAATAAATTTTGTTATTTTGATTTACAGTTGCCCCACGAGAGATTGTATGAGAGCAGATTTTAGGTGACAGAAAACCTTGAAATCATTGAAGAATTGGTTATAAAAAAATGTAACTCCCTTTCAGATGGCATGTTTGAATGACTGAATGGTTTCTCTTACCCACATTGATCATACAAACTTGTGGTTGTTTATTTTTGTTTCCTTTATATATCATCAACTTTGAAATTGTGCACTGCTTATATTAGCATTGAAGCATTAAATGTATCCATATGTAATTCACTTAACAGTTATTTTAAATACATTAACATTGCCAGTGGAGGTGGTAGAAGCAGGCACAATAGCAATGTTTAAGGTGTATCTTGATAAATATATGAATGGAAGACAAACAGAGGGATAGAAACCACGCATGGGCAATAAGTAGTGGGTCTAAATAAGGATTAGAATCAGTGTAGTCTTGATAAGCCAGAGGGCCTGTTCCCGGTCTGTATTGAATTGTATTGTATTGGTAACAAAGGAATTGCTTACACGTTAATTGTTCTTCTCTTAACTTTTGCATAACATAATTTCAAAGTCATTCTCATCAATGCTTTTCACCTTATATCAGTTTGCTTTATTTTGTCTGATGTATTTTTAAACATGTTTCCATGTTACTGTTGCCAAACAATTTTCTTTTCGGCAAGAGGCCCAAGAGCCATTGTGTTATCTTTGAAGTTATATGTCAAAGTTTTACCTGTTAACACTTCCTCGCTTTCCAAGAATGCCATATCCTTCATCTCTATTTGATATATAGCTATAACTTTTAAAAATGGCTATTCTCTAAATTTCCGCTGTCTTTCTTAGTCTCCACAATTATTGTTACCAAACTGAAGCACATCTTCCAATCAATTAATTCTTTCTAGAAACCTCTGGAGATGGAGTTTCTACTCTCAATGTAAGATCTTTTCAATTCAATCTGAATCCTCTGCAAGTTTGTCGATAACTCTTTCACTCAAGATAATCTTCAAGAGGTTTTCATTTAATACTACTGGTTTCAATTGCTTCTGTTGGCAGTTGTAATAATGGACACTTCACACAATTTATTTTTAATCAAAATTTTCTGTTCTACTCTATGCTGAACAATTCATGTCTGATGCATAGTTGTAGCTTTGTAATATGCCTTCAGGATGATTTCATTCCAGTCAGATTAGCACTGTTACTCATTTGCTACAAACCTTTGGGAGTGAAAAGAAAGCAATTCTTATCAGAAACTCATCAGCTTCAAGATGTGTTCGGCTGATCGAGATTTATAGCAGCTTTACTGATTATACAGCAGTTCCAGCCAGGATCAGAAAAATATTTGTTCTCATGAGATGTTTGTGATGAATTATTATAACGTGGTTTTAGCATATTTCCCTATTTGCACAGTTAATAACTGCCAAGTTGGTGAAGCATTCTAGGATTGAAGAGAACTTTAAGCAGAATGATATGTAATTAATCTTTTGATGTTATTTGAATTGAAATAGCAGAAAGAGCCAGAAAAATTAGAACATTCTTTATGCTTTCACCTTGAAGGAATACCTTGAGATGTAAAAAGGAAAATTAATGAGTATGTTTACAGAGATAAATGGCAAAATATTTTCTTCAACAGTCAACACTGAATATGACATGTACCTACATATTAGAATTGAGTGTTATGCAGGAAGTATCACATTTAGTCCATGAGTCAAAGGATCTAAACTGCCATTACTCAGATGCAGTTAATTCAAAAGAATGTCATGGCTTCAACAGAATTAAGATTTTTTTTCATTATTTACTCAAATATTGCTGTGATCCCTTTCCATGGATTATAATTTATTTACTGTTCCTGTCTAATTTAGCTTTGCTGCCAAGATGTCTTGATCCCAGCTTTAGTTCCAGAACACAGAACAGAAATTCCACAGAAAATACATAAAATGGCAGAGGCAGCCAATACTGTTTATCATTTAGATCAAAGTTTTCATAATGTGGTGTTTTTAAACAAGCCATATTAAGTCATAATAATTGCAGTCCCAGAAACAACAGCAATCAGTCAGCTGGGGTTCAAATTGTACTATTTCAGCTTCTAAGTCAGAATGGGTTCAACGCATTCTCCAGCATCTCAGCAGAGAAAATCAAGATTGGCACTCAGTCAAGTACTGAAGTAATCCTGCACGATTAATGATGCTGCTGTCATTTGGTCGACATAGAGTCATAGGGATGTACGGCACAGAAACAGACCCTTCAGTCTAACTCGTCCATGCCAACCAGATATCCCAACCCAATCTAGTACCACCTGCCAGTATCCGGCCCATATCCCTCCAAACCCTTCCTATTCAAATAACCATCCAGGTGTCTTTTAAATGTTGCAATTGTACTAGCCCCCACCACTTCCTCTGGCAGCTCATTCTGTACATGTACCACCCTCTCTGTGAAAAAGTTGCCCTTTAGGTCTTTTTTATATTAGATTACATTACAGTGTGGAAACAGGCCCTTCGGCCAAACAAGTCCACACCGCCCCGCCGAAGCGCAACCCACCCATACCCCTACATTTACCCCTTACCTAACACTACGTGCAATTTAGCATGGCCAATTCACCTGACCTGCACATCTTTGTGACTTGTGGGAGGAAACCGGAGCACCCAAAGGAAACCCACGCAGACACGGGGAGAACGTGCAAACTCCACACAGTCAGTCGCCTGAGGCGGGAATTGAACCCAGGTCTCCGGCGCTGTGAGGCAGCAGTGCTAACCACTGTGCCATCGTGAATGGTTCCCCTCTCACCATAAACCTATGCCCTCAAGTTCTGGACTCCCACACCCCAGGGAAAAGACTTTGTCTATTTATCCTACCAATGCTCCTCATGATTTTATAAACCTCCATAAGGTCACCCCTCAGCCTCCGATGCTCCAGGGAAAACAGCCCCAGCCTATTCAACCTCTCCCTATAGCTCAAATCCTCCAACCCTGGCAACATCCTTGTAAATCTTTTCTGAACCCTTTCAAATTTCACAGCATCTTTCTGTACGAAAGATACCAAAATTGCACACAAAATTCCAACAGTGGCCTAACCAATATCCTGTACAGCCGCAACATGACCTCCCAACCCCTGTACTCAATACTCTGACTAATAAAGGAAAGCATACCAAATGCTTTCTTCACTATCCTATCTACCTGCGACTCCACTTTCAAGGAGCTATGAGCCTGCACTCCAAGGTCTCCCTGTATAGCAACACTCCCTAGGACCTTACCATTAAGTGTATAAACCCTGCTAAAATTTGCTTTCCCAAAATGCAGCACCTCACTTTTATCTAAATTTAACTCCATCTGCCACTCCTCAGCCCATTGGCCCATCTGATCAAGATCCTGTTGTAATCTGAGGTAACCTTCTTTGCTGTCTACTCCACCTCCAATTTTGGTTTCATCTGCAAACTTAGACATATTAAACAGAAGCACTGCTTATAGACTTCCTAAAGTTTATTTCTAAATTAAAATCACACAAACAGATTGCTTGGTAACTGACACATTGCTGTTTGTGAAAGTTTACTGCGTATAAACTGACAATCTAGTTGAATCTGAACAACCTTCTTGCAAGTCACTCAGTTCAAAGATCATCAAGAATGAGCAGCATATGCTGTTTTTCCAGTGTTGATCACATACCAGGAAAGAATGAGAAAGAGAAACTTAACTGGGCACTTTTTCACATTGTCAAGTAGGTGTTCATATTGTAGCCATATTCGGACACTGGCCTAAGGGAACAACTGGTTCTGCAGTGCAAGTCTTAAGCACAACAGCCAGGGTGTTGTCAGAGCCCATAGATGTTGCAGTGTCAAGTGCCTTCTGCCATTTTGTGATGACAAGTGAGGTAATTGAATTGGCTGATATCTGATTATTGTAATCATAGGGAACTTCAGGAGGAGAGTACAACTTCAGCTTTGTCTTTGCACTCAAGTGCTGGGTTCTGCCATTGTTGAGAATGGGGATGTTTGTGGAGCCTTCTTCTTGGCTTACTTGGTTAAGCTTCACAATGATGAAGGCTGGATGTGGATCTAAAGAGCTTTGATCTGATCTGTCGGTTAGATGATCACGTAACCTTTTCTGGGATACTTTTCAGTGAGGTAATTCTCACAGCAAAACAATAGAAAAGGAGATTCTTATTTAGGATTAACTCATGCTGTAACTTCAAGGCTAAAGATAAATAACTGTTGTGAATAAGTAACATATGGCTTATGATTCATCCTGCAAGTAAAACTAAAACAACTCTATTCTAGTAACTAGCCGGGGGTTATATTTTCCATTATTACACATTATCTGTGATGCTCATAAAGAAAACAAGACATTTATTCTATAAATTACAAGAGAAGAGCAGAACCATTGAGAACTTGCCAGATCAGCAAAATCACTTGAAAACAGACTGCCATTCACCTCTTAGTGATGGGAAGATAATAACTGAATAACAATTTCTAAACAAGTATATTATTTAATGTATACAAACTAGACATAAAATGGAATACAAAATTGCAATTAAACCAACACTGACAAAATCTCAGTAGAGGAGGAAGTTGCGTTATTTTCTTTAGAAGACATATATGTATAATATATACGATATATAAAATATGCTTTGACTTAAACTGAGAGGCAGATTTTGAAATCACTTTCTCAACAGTGAATGCAGTCATGTTACAGATATGTTGTGAGTTCAGTTAAAATAAACCAGCAGCTCCAAGTGGCAAAGCGTAAAGTATACGAGAAATTTATCTATTGAAATGCCTGCAGAATAAAATGTAGTGATTTACTTAAAGTCTTCCAGTGAAAGCTGGGAGGTCCACAGCAATTGTTACTGTTCCTTCTAATTGAATTTTTGGAGTGGAATATTCCCCATCCCTTTGAGGCATGTACATTCATAAGAAGTGAAAAGTCAGATTCTTGACATCAAGAAAAATCATTCCAATACTCTGCTCAAGCCTTAAATGGTGATTTCAGAAGCTCACCATTGAATGGCGAGTACTTGCTTACTTACTTTCATGTTTTTGCATTTCATTAAAGCTGCACAGTCACATCCATTTTCATTCACATAAGTTAGCATCGGCAAAACACTAGCCTCACAATATCACCCCGCCTGCTCTCGAATCAACTGTCTCACCAAGGCCATCAACACTTTCCTATTGAGCTCACTGACATCTCTAACCTATATGCTTTTGACAGGTTGCTTTGTATTCAAGGACACATGCACCTCAGACATCTACACAGGCTGCATCTTATGGACGTCAGCTTGCTTTCTAAGCATTAACCCACTTTACACTTGCTTGGAGGCAGATGACCTCTGTGTGGCGTGCATTATTTTCTTAGTGCGCAGAGACTTCAGTGCTGCTATACAGGCTGCCAGCCTTTGTAACTTGCATTTGTTTTTGATGCAGATTCAGAGATGGCAGTTTGGTGTGCTGGAGAGCACTGAACAGTCCAACAAGTGGACTTGTCACAATATGGCATTGTGCTACATCAGTGTTACACCTGCAACATATGTCTGTCGTTTACACAGCAAACACACTGCATATGTTTCCAGCAAACAGTTACATCTGAAAGTCAAAGGGGAGCAGTCCTTAATAGGTGAAGGGGGTCAGGTGGATATGGGGGTTACTGCCATATGTAGTCAAAAGGCTGGCCAGAATCCAGTCCAGGAGTTGGCTATGAACAGTAAATCCTTGGCTCTACCTAAGTCAGAGGATTCATGATTTTTCGAGCTAGGGATTGTGTCAGTCTGTCCTGAAGGTCAAGTGCAATCTGTCCAGGATTACCGATAGGTCAGTTCAGGGTCGGTGAAGATATCAGTCTGGGAGTGAATCATGGTCAGTGGGATCTGTTCTGTCAAGATCAGAGTGGAGTTGGAAAAGCACCAACAGGTCAGGCAGCATCCGAGGGGCTGGAAAATCAACATTTCGGGCAGGAGCCCTTCATTCCCGAAACGTCGATTTTCCTGCTCCTCGGATGCTGCCTGATCTGCTGTCCTTTTCCAGCACAACTCTAATCTTGACTCTGATCTCCAGCATCTGCAGTCTTCACTTTCACCTCTGTTCTGCCAAGTCTGTCCATGAGGTGGCCTCTCGTCACTCCTGAGGGTTTGCTCAATAAATGATCAGGGGACTTTTCAGGAGGCAGATTTGGAGTCCTGGTGAAATTGGCCATGTCTGGACATGAGAGTCAATGTGCTGTGCCACTGAGGAAATGGTGACAGTGATGGGGGCAGTTGGAGATCATAAGGCAGGAAATCAGCGTTTCGGAAGGCATTGGGAGCTCTGAAAGATGGGGGTGTTCATGCAGGCCCTGATAACTCTGGAATCTACATGTGGACAGTGTAAGGCCAATGAGTGCATTGGAATTTCCAAAACCATGCGTTCTTGGGCAGACTAATTGTTGTACAAAGGGGTGCAACTGAAACAGAGGGAAGCTGAAAGGTCATAGGAGCTACAGAGACAGCAACGCAAAAGGTAACTTTAAGAATGGGAGGACCATCTTGCATCTCAGATGAAGCCTGCAAATCACTCACATAAAATTTGAACTTTGTCATAGTAATTTGAAAATCAACTGCACAATAATTGTACAAAACAGCTGATAGTGCATGCAGAGGAGGGGTCCCACTCATGATGCCGAGATTGTGTTTCTAACTTTGGACCAGGAGCCCAGGTTCAAGCTGCACCTGGAGTGGGAGCAGCGTCGAAGGTAAAAGCGAACCCGGGAGACTACAGCAAAGGTAAGACAGTTTGTTTTAAAATTGCTTACCTGTAGCGGGCAGCAGTGTGTTTTTTTTACTCTCTCTCCACAGAAAGAGCGGGAGCAGCAGAGGAAGTGACGGCAAGCAGAGGGGCAGCCGGGAAGGAAAAGTGAGTATATAAGTCAGGAAGGTGGCTAAACCCAAGATTCTACACCTGTAGTATCTCCCACCCACCCTCCTCCTCTAACACTCCTCCTCTAACCCTCTTAACTACTCTGCTTTTTCTTTTAAGGTAAGGATTTTTATTTCTTTACCAGGGACTAGTTAAAAATTTACTTTGTTTTTTTTTGTGTGTGTGTATACATCAAGTCCTTATTTAGGGTAAAAAAAAAACTATAGCAGAGAGGTAGCAGAAGGTATTCTAATTCATACTTGTACAAAGTAACTAATTAACTAACTAAGCAGAGATGGCTGGGCAGGTGATGTGTTGTTGCTGTATGATGTGGGAGCTGGCTGATCCCATTGTGAACGGCAGTGACCACATCTGCAGCAAGTGTTGGTTGCTGGAAGAACTCCGGATCAGAGTTGATGATCTGGAATCTGAGCTTCAAACACTGCGGCACATCCGGGAGGGGGAGAGTTACCTGGATGCTTTGTTTCAGGAGGCAGTCACACCTGGGAGATTAAGTAATTCACATTCAGCTAGTGATCAGGCACAAAAGAGTGTGACTGTAAGTGAGGCAGGTAGGGGGAACCGGAGTTCAGGAGTGGAGGAGCCTCAGCCCTTGACCTTGTCCAACAGGTACGAGATTCTTGCTCCCTGTTCGGATGAGGAAAAGGGCTCTGGACAGGATGAGCCAACTGACCAAGGCACCATGGTCCAGAAGGCCATTCAAGAGGGGGGAGCTAATAGACAAGTAGTGGTTATAGGGGATTCTATAATTAGGGGGACAGATAGTATCCTTTGCAAGCCGGATCGGGAGTCTCGCATGGTGTGTTGCCTGCCCGGTGCCAGGGTGCGAGACATCTCCGACCGGCTTGAAAGGATATTGGAGCGGGAGGGGGAGGATCCAGTTGTTGTGGTCCACGTTGGTACCAACAACATAGGCAAGACTCGGGTGGAGGACCTGTTTGGGCATTACGAAGCACTAGGCAGGAAATTGAAGCACAGGTCCTCAAGGGTCATAATCTCCGGATTACTGTCCGAGCCACGTGCCAATTGGCATAGGGACAAGAAAATTAGGCAAGTAAACACGTGGCTAAGGGATTGGTGTGGGAAAGAGGGATTCCACTTCATGGGGCATTGGCATCAGTTTTGGAACAGGGGGGATCTGTACCGTTGGGACGGTCTCCACCTGAACCGATCAGGTACCAATGTTCTAGCGAAGAGGATAAATAGGGTGGTCAGTAGGACTTTAAACTTCTGAGTTGGGGGGAAGGGAAAGTGAAAGCGACAGGGAGTATGGAGGTAAATGGCAAGATAAGCAGCAGGATAGCATGTTTCCAGGCGGATTTAAAATTGAGGCAGACTGAGAATGCAGTAAAAAGCAAGGATAACTTAGGACATATGACTTCCAACATCTCTAATGATAAGGAAGTTAGCATTAAGGCACTTTACCTGAATGCTCGTAGCATTCATAACAAAGCCGATGAACTAATGGCACAGATAATAGTGAATGATTATGATGTAGTAGGCATCACAGAGACTTGGTTACAGGGGGGTCAGGACTGGCAGTTAAACCTCCATGGTTTTTCAACTTATCGAAAAGACAGAGAGGTGGGCAGAGGGGGTGGGGTTGCCTTGTTAGTTAAGAACAAAATTAAATCTATGGTATTGAATGACATAGAGTCGGATGATGTGGAGTCTGTGTGGGTGGAATTGAGGAACCACAAAGGCAAAAAAAACATAATTGGAGTTGTGTATAGACCTCCTAACAGTGGTCAGGACCAGGGACGCAACATGTACCGGGAAATAGAGAAGGCATGTCAGAAGGCAAGGTTACATTGATCATGGGAGACTTCAATATGCAGGTGGACTGGGTAAATAATGTTGCTAGTGGATCTAAAGAAAGGGAATTCATGGAATGCTTACAGGATGGCTTTTTGGAACAGCTTGTCATGGAGCCCACAAGAGAGCAGGCTATTCTGGACCTAGTGCTTTGCAATGAACCAGACTCTATAAAAGATCTTAAAGTAAGGGAACCCTGAGGAAGTAGCGACCATAATATGATAGAGTTCAGTCTGGAGTTTGAAAGGGAGAAGGCAAAATCGGATGTAATGGTGTTACAGTTGAATAAAGGTAATTATGAGGGCATGAGAGAGGAACTGACTAAAATAGACTGGAAGCAGAGGCTAACCGGGAAGACAGTAGAGCAAAAATGGCAGGAGTTTGTAGGTATAATTGAGGACACTGTACAGAGGTTCATTCCCAAGAAAAGAAAGATTAACCGGGGAGGGATTAGACAACCTTGGCTGACAAAGGAAGTCAGGAAATGTATTAAAGAAAAAGAGAGATCCTATAAAGTGGCTAAGAACAGTGGGAAATCAGAAGATTGGGAAGGATACAAAAGCAAACAGAGGATAACAAAGAGTGTAATAAGAAAGGAGAGGATCAAATATGAAGGTAGGCTAGCCAGTAATATTAGAAATAATAGTAAAAGTTTCTTTCAGTACATAAGAAACAAACGACAGGCAAAAGTAGACATTGGGCCACTTCAAACTGATGCAGGAAGCCTAGTGATGGGAGATAAGGAAATAGCAGGAGAACTTAACAAGTACTTTGCGTCAGTATTCACAGTGGAAGACATGAGTAATATCCCAAAAATTAAAGGGTGTCACGGAGCTGAGTTGAGTATGGTTGCCATTACGAAAGAGATAGTGCTAGAAAAGTTAAAAAGTCTTAAAATTGATAAATCTCCTGGCCCCGATGGGATACACCCTAGAGTTCTGAGAGAGGTGGCTGAGGAAATAGCAGAGGCATTGGTTGAGATCTTTCAAGAGTCACTGGAGTCAGGAAAGGTCCCGGATGATTGGAAGATGGCTGTTGTAACCCCCTTGTTCAAGAAAGGATCAAGGCAAAAGATGGAAAATTATAGGCCAATCAGCTTAACCTCGGTTGTTGGTAAAATTCTAGAATCCATCATTAAGGATGGGGTTTCTAAATTCTTGGAAGAGCAGGGTCTGATTAGAACAAGTCAACATGGATTTAGTAAAGGGAGGTCATGCCTGACAAACCTGTTGGAATTTTTTGAAGAGGTAACAAGTAGGTTAGACCAGGGAAACCCAGTGGATGTGGTCTATCTAGACTTTCAAAAGGCCTTTGATAAGGTGCCACACGGGAGGCTGCTGAGCAAGGTGAGGGCCCATGGTGTTCAAGGTGAGCTGCTGTGATGGATTGAGGATTGGCTGTCTAACCGAAGGCAGAGAGTTGGGATAAAAGGTTCTTTTTCAGAATGGCAGCCGGTGACGAGCGGTGTCCCACAGGGTTCGGTGCTGGGGCCACAGCTGTTCGCATTATATATTAATGATTTGGATGAGGGAACCGGGGGCATTCTAGCGAAGTTTGCCGATGATACGAAGTTAGGTGGACAGGCAGGTAGTACTGAGGAAGTGGGGAGGCTACAGAAGGATCTAGACAGGTTGGGAGAGTGGTCCAGGAAATGTTGAAACTTTATTGCTGGAACAGCACAGCAGGTCAGGCAGCATCCAGGGAACAGGAGATTCGACGTTTCGGGCACAGGCCCTTCTTCAGGAATGAGCAGAGAGTGTTCAGCAGGAGAAGATAAAAGGTAGGGAGGAGGGACTTGGAGGAAGGGAGTTGGAAATGTGATAGGTGGAAAGAGGTCAAGGTGAGGGTGATAGGTCGGAGTAGGATGGAGGCGGAGAGGTCAAGAAGAAGACTGCAGGTCAGGAAGGCGGTGCCGGGCTGGAGGGATCCGGCTGAGACAAGGTGGGGGGAGGGGGGATGAAGAAACTGGTGAAGTCCAAGTTCATCTCCTGCGGTTGGAGGGTTCCCAGTCGGAAGGTAAGACGCTCCTCCTCCGACCGTCGGGTTGTTGTGGTTTGGCGGTGGATGAGTCCAATGACCTGCATATCCTCGGTGGAGTGGGAGGGGGAGTTGAAATGCTGTGCCACAGGTTGGTTGGGTTGGTTCGTCCGGGTGGCCCAGAGGTGCTCTCTGCAAGTAGGCGGCCTGTCTCCCCAATATAGAGGAGGCCACACCGGCTGCAGCGGATGCAGTAGATGATGTGGGTGGAGGTGCAGGTGAATCTGTGGCGGATATGGAAGTTTCCCTTGGGGCCTTGGAGAGAAGTGAGGGGGGAGGTGTGGGCGCAAGTGTTGCACCTCCTGCGGTTGCAAGGGAAGGTGCCGGGAGTGGAGGTTGGGTCGGTGGGGGGTGTGGATCTGACAAGGGAGTCGCGGAGGGAGTGGTCTCTACGGAAAGCTGATAGGGGAGGGGAGGGAAATATATCCTTGGTGCTGGGGTCTGTTTGGAGGTGGCGGAAGTGACGGCGGATGATGCGCTGTACATGGAGATTGGTGGGGTGGTAGGTGAGGACCAGTGGGGTTCTGTCCTGGTGGCGGTTGGAGGGGCGGGGCTCAAGGGCGGAGGAGCGGGAAGTGGAGGAGATGCGGTGGAGGGCACCGTCGACCACGTCGGGGGGGAAATTGCGGTCCTTGAAGAAGGAGGCCATCTGTGTTGTACGTATTTTGAACTGGTCCTCCTGGGAGCAGATGCGGCGGAGACGAAGGAATTGGGAGAATGGGATGGCGTTTTTACAGGGGGCAGGATGGGAGGAGGTGTAGTCCAGGTAGCTGTGGGAATCGGTTGGTTTGTAGTAGATGTCCGTGTTGATTCGGTCGCCTGAGATAGAAACAGAAAGGTCTAGGAAGGGGAGGGAGGAGTCCGAGACTGTCCAGGTGAATTTGAGGTCGGGGTGGAAGGTGTTAGTGTAGTGGATGAACTGTTCAACCTCCTCGTGGGAGCACGAGGTAGCGCCGATACAGTCATCAATGTAGCGAAGAAAAAGATGGGGGGTGGGGCCAGTGTAGTTGCGGAAGATGGATTGTTCCACATACCCTACGAAGAGGCAGGCATAGCTGGGGCCCATGCGGGTGCCCATGGCTACTCCTTTTGTTTGGAGAAAGTGGGAGGATTGGAAAGAAAAGTTGTTCAGGGTGAGGACCAGTTCGGTTAGTCGAAGGAGGGTGTCGGTGGAAGGGTACTGGGTGGTACGGCGGGAAAGGAAGAAGCGGAGTGCTTTGAGTCCTTCGTGATGGGGGATGGAGGTGTACAGGGACTGGATGTCCATGGTGAAGATGAGGCGTTGGGGACCGGGGAAGCGGAAATCCTGGAGGAGGTGGAGGGCGTGGGTGGTGTCACGAACGTAGGTGGGGAGTTCTTGGACTAATGGGGACAGGACCGTGTCGAGGTATGCCGAGATGAGTTCGGTTGGGCAGGAGCAGGCTGAGACGATGGGTCGTCCGGGGCAGTCAGGTTTGTGGATTTTGGGCAGGAGGTAGAAACGGGCGGTGCGGGGTTGTGGGACTATGAGGTTGGAGGCGGTGGATGGGAGGTCCCCTGAGGTGATGAGGGTATGGACGGTCTGGGAGATGATGGTTTGGTGGTGGGGGGTGGGGTCATGGTCAAGGGGACGGTAGGAGGAGGTATCTGCGAGCTGGCGTTTGGCCTCAGCGGTGTAAAGGTCAGTGCGCCAAACTACTACTGCGCCTCCCTTGTCAGCTGGTTTGATGGTGAGGTTGGGGTTGAAACGGAGGGAGTGGAGGGCTGCGCGTTCCGAGGGTGAGAGGTTGGAGTGGGTGGGAGGGGTGGGGGAGTTCAGGTAGCGGTTAATATCGCGGCGGCAGTTTGCTATGAAGAGGTCGAGGGCAGGTAGGAGGCCAGCACGGGGTGTCCAGGTGGACGGGGTGTGTTGGAGGTGGGAGAAGGGGTCGTCAGAGGGTGGGCGAGAGTCTTGATTGAAGAAGAAGGCACGGAGGCGAAGGCGGCGGAAGAATTGTTCGGTGTCACTCCGTGTATTGAATTCATTGACCCGAGAACGTGTGGGAACGAAGGTGAGACCTCTGCTGAGGACTGATCTTTCATCCTCAGAGAGGGGCAAGTCTGGAGGGATGGTGAACACACGGCTGGGAGCTAGGACCTGGTGTGGGACTGGAGCTGGATGCGGGGGCGGGGTTAGGCCTGGGGGCGGGGACAGAGGTCGGCGTGGGGGCGGAGTTGGACATGGTGATGGAGACCGGCGGGGGGGCGGGGTTAGGCGCAGTGACGGAACTCGGCCGGGGGGCGGAGTTAGGCGTGGTGACGGTCCAGGAAATGGCTGATGGAATTTAACGTGAGCAAGTGCGAGGTCTTGCACTTTGGCAAAAAGAATAAAAGCATATACTACTTTCTAAATGGTGAGAAAATTAATAAAGCCAAAGCACAAAGGGATCTGGGAGTGCTAGTCGAGGATTCTCTAAAGGTAAACATGCAGGTTGAGTCCGTGATTAAGAAAGCGAATGCAATGTTGTCTCTTATCTCAAGAGGGTTGGAATATAAAAGCAGAGATGTACTACTAAGACTTTATAAAGCTCTGGTTAGGCCCCATTTGGAGTACTGTGTCCAGTTTTGGTCCCCACACCTCAGGAAGGACATACTGGCACTGGAACGTGTCCAGCGGAGATTCACACGGATGATCCCTGGAATGACAGGTCTAACATATGAGGAACGGCTGAGGATACTGGGATTGTATTCGTTGGAGTTTAGAAGATTGAGGGGAGACTTAATAGAGACGTACAAAATAATACATGGCTTGGAAAAGGTGGATGCTAGGAAATTGTTTCAGTTAGACGAGGAGACTAGGACCCGTGGACACAGCCTTAGAATTAGAGGGGGTCATTTCAGAACAGAAATGCGGAGACATTTCTTCAGCCAGAGAGTGGTGGGCCTGTGGAATTCATTGCCACGGAGTGCAGTGGAAGCCGGGACGCTAAATGTCTTCAAGGCCGAGATTGATAGATTCTTGTTGTCTAGAGGTATTAAGGGCTACGGGGAGAATGTTGGTAAGTGGAGCTGAAATGCGCATCAGCCATGATTGAATGGCGGAGTGGACTCGATGGGCCGAATGGCCTTACTTCCATTCCTATGTCTTATGGTCTTATGGACTTATGCACCTGGTCCAGAGGTGTGTAATGACATCTCTGAACAGGTTGATTAGAAAAATGGGTTAAAGCTTTGTTAGCAAATCAAGTAGGAACAGCAATTTACAGAGGGAGAAATGTAAGTTTCACTAAGTAGGCACAAGCCTCACTCTAATTTCTATTCAACTGTCTATACACACTGAGTAAATATGTTCTGATCCATCATTATCACGCTGCATCATCTTCTTGTGTAGAACGTGCACACAGGAGGACTGGATGGCAATTTACACCTGCCCTGAATTGTACAGTACTTCATTTCATGAAGCCAATGGGGACAAATGTGCATCTGACCTCATCAGGCCTCATTCCTGAAGAAGGGCTTATGCCCGAAACGTCGATTCTCCTGTTCCTTGGATGCTGCCTGACCTGCTGCGCTTTTCCAGCAACACATTTTCAGCTCTGATCTCCAGCATCTGCAGCCCTCACTTTCTCCACAAATGTGCATCTAAGACGTAATCATGCCATTTTCTCCACATCCTAGCTGTTCAGATCCTTATTCCATGAAAAGGACAGCCCATGCAGTGCAATTATCCACAATCACTTGCTTCTCCCATATTCAGGCTCTCATCAACTGCACCCACATTGCCCTGTGAACCCCTATCATCAACCTGTAGAGATCATCAACAGAAAGGGCATCTATTTCATCAATGTTCACATGAAATGTGATTATTGATGCCAAATCTTGGAAGCCTGCACCATATGTCCTGGACTTGCCATATCTCTTATATATCAGACAACCCACAGGTTCCTACCTCCTTCCAAGGTCTTTTGACCATAAAGGGATGGCTTCTGGAAGACAAGGTTTATCTTCTCTAAACATGCCTTATTCCACTTTTACGAAAATCTTGGACTGACTCAGAACAAAGACACAAAGCTGCTCACACTTCCACTGCCAACAGACTATTGGCCTGTTTAATATAAGGTTTTGATGCCTAGACCATTCCAATGGAATCTCAGTTTAACCCAGAAAGAGCATGGTCCATCATTGTGACATGCTGTATTCTTCACAACTGGAGCTGAATAATGGAGAAAGCACAACGATCTATGAGAATTCAGACGAGGATAATGATCAACAGTACCGCCCTAGAGAGCATGACAGAACAATGATTTACTCAGACCAATAGATCAGAGATATTCCAACTGAAATCTAATAGCTTTCAAGATGAATCAGCTGGCTTTCGAAATTTTAATTTTTGCAGATTCTGTTGGTATTATGGCAAACTGCAAAGGACATGAGGACCTTGTTATTTTGGCAGTCCTTAATCTGTTGAGTTGGTGAGTAAATGTCTCATTATCTATTTGATTGTACACTTGAGATCTTTGGGTGATCCCACTTTTATATCTCTACTGATTACATTTCAAAATGACTGTTAGGGAGAAAACAGTCTGTGAACTGACATTGTATGACACTAAGATAAGGTAATTCTTCAAGCTTCCAGCAGGATTTCATATTCAATTGTTGTATAGTGAACTCTTTCATATTAGCCAGCAAATTGAGAGGACTCACAATAATCTCCTTTTGACTCTTCCATCATTGTAATGCTTCAGTGTTGTCTGAATTGTGTGAGCATCTTCTAAGGCAGCAGTGAACCTGCAAGAGGCAGCACATTGTGTGTTTTATCTCAGCAGGTAATATGTTATGACAAGAGTGATCATGTAAACTACCTATGTACATCTCTCAGTCTTGAATGGCAGTTCACTCTCTTGAAAAGCTCTTGGATAATAGGTGCCTTTCCCAGCAAAATTGTGTTGAATCATCACTAATTCTGTACTCTCACTCACAAATTAAGGGCTACGGGGAGAATGCGGGTAAGTGGAGTTGAAATGCCCATCAGCCATGATTGAATGGCGGAGTGGACTCGATGGGCCGAATGGCCTTACTTCCGCTCCTGTGTCTTTAGATTAGATTAGATTACATTACATTACATTACAGTGTGGAAACAGGCCCTTCGGCCCAACAAGTCCACACCGACCCGCCGAACCCACCCACGCCCCTAAATTTCGCCCTTACCTAACACTACGGGCAATTTAGCATGGCCAATTCACCTGACCTGCACATCTTTGGACTATGGGAGGAAACCGGAGCACCCGGAGGAAACCCACACAGACACGGGGAGAACGTGCAAACTCTGTCAGTCAGTCGCCTGAGGCGGGAATTGAACCCGGGTCTCCGGCACTGTGAGGCAGCAGTGCTAACCACTATGCCACCGTGCCATCTTATGGTCTAAATGTGGAATAATGGGTGTTAGCCTATGCCTAGCACAATCCCTGTACACTGTAATTAACCTCCGTGTTGTCTGCAGTAAAGTGCAACACCTTGGGTGCAGTCTACAGTATCATGGATTGGGGATTCCTAATGACTGAGCCTGTCTCAGTAAGCTGTTAGTGAGTGATGAGTGATGATTGCCTTGGCATTTCGAAAAAAGCTGCTCATCTTTCACAGGACCGAACTTAATAAGATCTGATGGCGAAAAATCTACTAGAGCAATCATTTTAACAGTGCAAGTGAACATACATTTTAGAAGTGACAGATTATTTACAATGTATATCAAAGTTCAGCCCCAACCTATGCAGCTGCATTGAAGGGATCCTGCTCTGTTTTTTTAGCCTTGTTGAATAGTCCTCCCTAGTGCCTTTGGTCCTCAAGGGCCCAGGTCTGCTGGCACTTTCTGGACGAGATGCTAACTCAACCTCCTCAGCTTGAGCTGGCTTTGAGATCACAGGCACTGGGGAAATCGAGGGGCTGGCTACTTCTCCCATGTTCTGGGAAGAAGCTTTAGAGAACCCTGTCTCTCGCTCCTCCCTTCTGGGGGTAACCTGTTAGCACTGCCCTATCGTCTTTGGAGAAAAGGAAAAGGAAATGAGGTCATGGTCGTTCATTCCTTACCATTGTTGCTGGAGAATGTGACTGTGTGCATATTCAGCAGATGCTCAGTGTGCTGGAGCTGGATTTCCATGCAGTCACCAAACTATCGATTGAGACATGAAGATGCAGGCATGCCAGAGCTAGAATAATGTTGCTGGAGGTTCATGAGCCTGTCTGTGCAGTTGATAGAGTAATTAATGACTGAGAACAGGGGAAGGGGCTTGTCTTCTGCCTGGGCCTGAGCAGGTGCCAGCTCTCAAGCAATGTGCCAAAGACCTTGGGCATTTCTTCCTCGGCCAGTTACATTGATGTGTCAGAGGTGCGTTACTCAGGTTCTCCTTGGTGGATGTTCACTCGTGCCTGCACAAGAATGGGAAATCCTTGTCTAAGATTATGAGTGAATTAGCACTGGTAGTAATGGGACAGCGGTGACACAGCTAAATGAAGCTTACTGAGATTTGTAGCCATTGAGTTCTCACTGAGCCCATCATGCCATCTCTGTCCAATACAAGCGTTTTCTCTTTGTCAGGGGTCAGGAGCTTGATGCCTGACCACACCATATTTTGTCTTCGATTTTTCAGCCTCAACATGAGCCATTTGTCCCTGCAATGAGACAAAGGGAGGGATTAAGTGTGATGGAAATGGATGGAAGAGCAGTTAATGGGGGACACATGATCAGAAGTGGTGGTAAGGTGATCAGAAGAGTGAGTAGGAAGTACAAAGGGCAGGAAGGGTTATTAATTTGAGAGGATGAGGTACAGAATGGACATGATGCATGCAGTCAAGATTAGAGTGGTGCTGGAAATGCACAGCAGGTTAGGCAGCATCAGAGGAGCAGGAAAATCGACATTTTGAGCAGGAACTCTTCATTATCCTCTGCCCTGAAGCTCTTCAACCATATCCTGAAACAGACTCGCTACCGCAGCCACATTTCCTTCCTTAGTGCCTGCCTCTGCAACCAACTGATCCCACATGAACTCTGGACTAAATTCAGACCAGCATAGTTTCGATCCGAATAGGACAACCAGTACAGACTACAAATTCAAAACCACCAGCACCGGTTCTCCTTCAGGACAAATCCTCTGCCATGATGCATGCATTACTGAGAGTTATACTGCATGAGCCTTTGTGAGAAGTGTGTGCAGTAGCAGACTTAAAGTGAGTGAAGGCCCTCTGAGCACAGAGAGAAAGGTGACATCTACCCTTGTGGAGTTCAGATGTTTATTGATCTCCTTCCTGTACCTCCCTGGGGACACAGCATTGACCCAGGGTGCAATTTATTTTCAGGATGGTTTGGCTCTGATGACATGGCCTCCTGTGGTAGTCGGCCAGGAAGAGGATTATCCTCCCCTCCACCACCTCATCTGCCAAGATATTTGGGTCCCTGTCCATGAAGCAGGAAGCGAGCTTTCACTTCCTCTGTGCCATACATTTGGTAATAGTGATCAGGCAACTAGCTTGCTGGTTCTGATATATTGTACAATTGAACTTAAAATGTAATACTGGAGGCATGAAAAGCAGTGGCAAGCAATTTCAACTCCCTGGCTACACAATTCCCCAAGAAAGACAACTAAGAGATCACTTGCATAATTAACGACGTGAAATGCAGACAATCGTGTGAGAAAAAATGAAATCTTATTTAACAATATACTTGAACTGAAAATAGGAATATTTTGTGGATGATATTTCTGCAGTTTATTTGTTGCTGGTTTCTTATTTTCCTGATGCATGCAGTGTTCAGACCAATATCTGCCATCCGCACTGCTTTAGAAAAGATCTTTGTGTTTTCCTTCTTGCTTGTGGGAAGAGAAAAGTTCTTATTGCTAGCCAATTTCTAGCTCCTTCACAATGATGTGATTGAGATGAGTACTCAGCAAATTGTGGGAATCACACTTCTGTTCCATCCCGATGTGATACTACATTTGGCATCCTCCATTTGTGAATCTAGACAGATATTGTTGGCTGACTGCTCTCTCATGAGGGAAATCACAGTTTGGTTCATTCCTATTCTCATTTAATATCCAGACAGGTTTCCAGTTAATGACAAACAGCAAACCACTACAAGATTTTTATTTCCCTTCATCACTCAAGAGATGCTGAGGCTAATTTGCAGAGCTTCACAACCACTGTGTCTGAGATTAGCTTATTCGACACAGACCAGGATGTGAACTTGGCACTTTCCTATGTGTATAATTCATCACACACTACATGATTCATTTATTGCCGTGTTCCCTAATTCTGGGTTGTTCTATTCACTGGGAGACTTCCGACAAACATTGTCTGATGCTGCTAACTGCATCACAGCAACTCAGAATGGCTCTTGAGAATTAGAAAAAAAAACACACACAAACTCATATGCATTTTATTTTAAGGAATGGTCAAATAGTAAGGAAAAGGTGATACTGAGTGAACCTTTCCGGGACATTTGAATTGTTAATCACTTCAGCACTAGTTTAATTTGTGAGTGAAATGGTAAAAGGGCTGTTTACACCAAACAACTATCAAGTTTTGCTGCTCTTTTACTTTTTATAACATTTGATTGAATTTCAGTTAAGGTAAGGCCTGCATATCAAAATCTCTTCATTCAGTTAAAACTAGTCTACAGCTGAAGTCTCTCATTGCTGTTCAATTATGACTCTAGGAAATTATAAATAAATTAAATATTTAATAGAGCTAATCAAAATTTGCTTCTTTCATATTAGTTAACTTATAAGCAACATTTGAATAACATTACAAGATGGTAGCTCTATTGACTGATTAACAGAATATCAAGAAAGATCTAACAGCTGAGATGGTGGCAGTTTTTAATAAAGGAACCATCTGGCATTGCCACCTATTTGCTGTGATATTGCTTCCCAACAGGTAGCTGTACTGTAATGTCCTCAATTTACTGTGACAGCAGCTGCTCAATTCAATATTAAGAACACTGACTTCACCACTCATGAAAAAGACTGAAGTTTGATCAAACGCAGAATTCATTCTCCACAAAAAGTTTGGGGCAACAATTGGCATCAGTTAGTCATGTTATTCTTATGTTGGTTGAAGGAGCTTGAGCTCATGAGCACGACATTTGAATTAATCAATCAGGAACCATTGAATGTCTTGAGCAAGTTAGTTGTCCAAGCATATAATGCATAACAGGCACTATATACAATCTACATTTACCTTTTATTTAACTGATCGCCTGTCTTAAAATGACAATCAGTAAGAAATTAAGTAACAATTACAGATAAATTATGTAACATAGTGTTTCCTCTTCAAGGACACCTGTAAATTCTTGACGACCGATTTCAAGTCTTTAAAGTTTTCAAACATTATTAAAAAATAATCTACATCTCTTGATATATGAGCGAGTGCTGGATTGATTTTCAGGAAATTCATTGTTATCTAATAATGATGATATGTGACAACTGTTTGTGGTTTGGTAGACGATCATTTACACTTAAGTGACAAAGTCACCATGAGTTATCTTGACTAACACTGTGACTCAAGCAGACATCATTTATCACCAATGTTTGTGTATTCTATACTTGTACATGTGGCCACAACATGTGAGAAATTATCAAAAACAAATTGTGGCACAAATACAAATTGTGGATTTTTTTTTGTTTTGCAAAGATTCACAAATGATAAAGAATTTTATGGGCTTTGCATTCCAAATTGTACATTTTTGTTTGAATTGAAAAATTACAGCTCTTCCCCCAAGCTATTTGATATTCTCTGATGATTTTTCACATTTTTTCCTCTGTTATCTGCTGATTTTAAAAAAAAGTTTCCATTTATTTTGCCTGGATTTGAATTTCAAACCATTGCCCAGAACTTTTGTACACTCTTACTGGCCTCCATTTTGATTGAAAATATATTCATATGTATTTGGGAATAATTGTGCATGAGTTTTACAAATTACACAAAAGATCATTTTTCTTTCCACAATTACTTTGGATTTTACCTGTTTATGAAACACTCAAGGTGTAATCTGAGCAAATCTGGGAAATATTTCCCAAAATAAGTTGAGGAGCCATAGCTCGAGATATTCCTGTTGATGTTATTTGCAGATGAGGGCGATGATAAATTGGCAATCCGCTTTCCATCTTTCCTGATTTCAATCTCACTGGCTTCATCAACTCCAGACCCAATCTGAGTAGTTTTGGCCTTCTTTCTGTCTTATCATTTAAGTTAATGTGTTCAGTTAAACTTGTAGTTTTATGAAACAAAGAAGTTGAAACTACAAGCAGTCTGATGAAATGAGATATGCAATGGGTGTGCCCCTTAAAGAGTTGTAATAGTGTAATGCTAAAAAAAATTACTCTGACATTTTTATTTAAGTCCGTTGGAACTGCTATCTGCTCTACTCTCTGTCCAGTTTTCATCCCTTTGTTTTCTTGTGCTGAGGCATGGACTATAATTGGTGTCTACTTTCTTAGGTTCCAAAACCTCACCTCTCCTTTCCTGAAAGTCATAAATTTTGTTGGTTTCAGAGTTATGTCCTGCATTAACTGACTATGTCTGAAATCAGGAGTGGCAAATGGTTAATGAACTGTGAAGGATATCGCAGCTAAAGCTCATTTTACGTTCACCCACTGTCTATACAGTTACATGGCTTTTCAGCAAGAATCACTGAATAGCAATCAAGGGTGGAAGACTAATTTCTCCTTCCAAGCTCAAGATCATTGAAGCCAATCATTCCTCTCCAATTTCTATTGCACTGCTTGCTAAGTCAATAGTGATAATACATCTCAGCCCTCTAATCAAACTGTCAACACTGGTTTATCCTTTTGAATATATCAGAAGGATGGAGACTCAATCCTTACTCCAAAGACTTCAGTATTTAATTATAAATGGCCCTTTGTGTTGCACTGAGGGGATGCTATACTGTTGCAGATACTTTCTTCTGAGATCAGATATTAAACAAAGACTAGTACCGCAATCTCATGTGGATATCGGGAGTTGTACCAGGTGTCCTGATTCTTCAACCCACACCTGGAATGAATAGTTTATTTCACCATGCTTTGCAGAACCATACTGTCCAGTTTCCTTTACTACAGCAATGGCTAAATTTAAAAAGTACTTTGTTGACCGTAAACTCCTTTGGGACAACTTGAGCTTATGACAAATGGAATATACATGCACATTATTTCACCTTTTCTATTTGGTCCAGCCTAATGTTACTGTTTGTCTCTGGGTAGAATGTAATGGAGGCTGTAGGGCTGGCAACAGACCTGCATCATCTCATTTCTGGAAAGCCCACCAAATTAGCCACCTCTCAGGAAAGTGTTGTGCAGGGCAAGGCTTTGACCTGGATCAAGAATCCTCCGCTCAAAGATCAACCCCCTCAGCATTCTCCCCAATCCCAAGTACTTCTTATCAATTAGAGTCCAGCAGCACCACATTGTCTCACAGCGCCATTGGTGTGGTGTGGTGGCAGCTGCTGGTAATGCAGTCAGACCAGGCTCAGATTTGCAGGGGTCCCAGGCTACAGTGATGACGAGATAGGTGTCAGAGTGGGCAGTTGTGGGGCAAGTGGGAGATGGAGATTGACAGCAAGGACTGAGGTTGGATTTCAGCATTTCCTTCACTCTTAATGCCAGGTTCTTCAATCAGGCATTGACAGCTTGTGTTCAAGTTTGGAAGACCCTGCGAAATCCTGTTAGGATTTTCTTTCCTTGATTCCCATATGGCAAGTCCTCCATCTACCATTAGGTGAATATCTGCAGCTGTAGAATGAGGTCTGAAGAGGATGTTAATTCACTAATTGCCTACTTAAAGGCTTCAATTGGCTGGTAAAGGCACCCACCAGCCATCACGCACTCGCCTTTACTTCAGGAGAGGTAGACCACCTGTGAGGTGCCCACCTGCCTTCCCACCTGATTAATTGTCCCTGCCACCAACTTACCATGGCGTGCATTAAATTCCAAACATTGAAAAATATAGTAAAGTTTCATTTGGCCTTTTTAAAATGTCTGCTTTCCAGTACCTGCCAAAAAATTAGGAGGTAAAATGTACTTTGTCTGTATGTTAAACATTTTCGAGGGCAACACTAATAGCTGGCAATTATACTTACAAGACGTTTGGACATGTGCTGTCTGTTCATGTCTGTTTGGCTGTACATTAGCTTGGAGATAGGTAGGCAGTAGAGAATGAGAGGTAGGGAAAATGTTGGTCACTGGGATCTATCTGATGGTAACTGAGGTGATGATAGTCATTGGTGGATAGAGAGAGACCCAATCACTGAGAGTCAGGTAGTTAACTGGGAAGCCTGTTGGGCCTGGAAAAGACACTCCTGCTCTTGAATTGGTGCAATAGATTCAACCTCTCTTTCTCTCTTTTACCTGCCAGATTTTGCAAAGTCAGAACCCTGCTCAGAGTGGTTAAAAATAGAATCACTTCAAATGAAGGCGCAGCACCTAATTAAAATATTTAAATAACCTAACCCTACCCTAATTGGTCACTTGTCCATCATCCCATCTCTGATAAAACTACAAAAAAAAACAGGTTTAATCTGGATTGGCCTCTTGATTCAAATTTCTGGAATTTTAACCTTTCAAATTAATCAAACTCAGCCATTCAAGGGGAAATTCTTCACCCTAAGTTAAAACGCACTGCATATCATAGCTGGTGTGCTGAAGTCAAAATGTAAGGTACAATGTAAGAAATTTCCACTGAATATGGTAGTTCAGTAGTTAATTTTACTTACACTTTGTGTTCGCATTTATGTTACAGCATTGTTCTGGAATTCACACATGGTTTTGAAAGAGATAAACCACTTTTTCAAGGATCTATTTATATGACAGAAATCTTTATTGCAGTTTTAATAATAAGCAAGATGAATTATAGGGAGACATGTTTTCATTATTCTAAAAGTCTACTTCCTCAGTTATGGGGATCTAATCAGCCAGGCTGCCCAATCAAAGCATAAGTGTTATTGGGCTGAAATGACTAGTTCTTTTGATTATCATGGGACAATAGTCTTCAAATGTGCACCCCTCCAGGGTTAACTTTGATCTTTATGACTGTAAACAGGTCTGGAACCTCCCTGAAAGCTTGAAACTCATCAGAACTACTTTCAAGTTAGTAAAAGGACAATATTTGGATCGCAGTCTGCCTACATTTATTTCCTCTCAGGACATCAAACAGGATTGAACAAAGTCATCGTAGACAATTATCCAAGAGCCACAAATACCTGAAACACACTGACACTCCAGTCCAACGTCCGATGGAAATGATGCAGAAATGGCAGGATTCTTGTTTTTAAATTATTGAGACAAGTCACTGTTTTTCTAAAATTATTTTGCTGGATTTTTCCAGGACGAGGAGCCGAAGATGAATGATTTTAAAGCCCATTTTGAAGTTTAGATTTGCTTTAGGGTAAAATTTATACACACGAAGGGCTAGCAAATCTGTATTTGGCTTCTGACAGGGCATCCTGAAATCACTTGGCATCCTAACAAATTCAGAACAGCTATCTCAAGCCACCTAATTCTTGTGTTTTTTGTAAAGATTTCTAAATATCATGCTGTATCACTTTGTTTCATTGTATACATAGTTGGGCAATTATATAAATGCACCACATATTAAACAGATAATGCGTACATACTTTATGAGTACTATATATTAATGCACATGTCCATTTACCATGCGATTAATTCCACAAACGTGAAAGGTATATATGTTTCCAGAATTGTGATTTTCTATTTCATCACTGAATCTGTCACAAGCCTCATTGAGCTTGGATCATGGTGCAATTTTGTACTATGTCAGAAGAGCTGAACTGGGTCAGTGCTTTTATGAGGACACAGGAAGAGTCGTCAATCTGATGGCAGAATTCAAGACCCAGAAGAACGTAGATGCTCACTATTGTTTTCTGTATGGAGGTCAGCCTGCTTGTTTTGATAAACCTTTATCCATGAGGAACGTCACAACATCACAGTCCGAGGCATCTGAAGGCAGTAATACTCACTAAAAATTCGTCAAGTGTACAAATTTCAAGCAGTTCTTAATAAGATTCTGAATTCAAATTCCTTCACCATTTTGAACAGGTTTACCTCTACAATGGGAGAAGCCATTTTTTCTACTAGTCTCCACAATAGGGATTCCCATGCCACAAGACTGTGTATCTATCCACTGATTGGATTGATTACAAGCAAACTTAAATGTCACTTTTAACCATCAAGTCATTGATGTTAAAATGAGCTTTGTTGCCCTGGCTTCTGGAACAGAGAGTAATTGTTCTCTGTCACTCACTCCTCCCAGCGACAGCACTAAAGCTTATGACTGGATGCACAAAACAGTCCAAATCACAAGCAAACCTCAGACTCGTTCTCAAAGGATACAATCTGAAAAAAATTCTCAGTTATGGAAAATGTTGTTTTCATAAAAATGCCTGAAATAGACAATTTCGAGCCTATTTTGATGAAAACCAGCTTTATGTCTTGAATGAATTTCTCTCTTTTCTTTTGATCACTATAATCGCCTTTCTCATTATTGCTTTACCAGCATTCTCCATTGACTGGCTCACAAACTAAGGTTTCTCAGTGGCGGATATTTAAGTAATAGAATCTCAGCACCATTGGAAATCTGATTGCTGACTGAGAATGAGTTACAAGTTCATTTAAGTCCAGAAATCTAACTCACGTTGAATTTAAAGAGCCATGTTCAGTTAAAGTTTTGTAGTTTGTTTTTAACAAGGTAAAGCTGCAGTCAGATTTTAGTTTATTTGTTCTGTGCTTCCACACCATCATCATACATTGTATCTGTTAAAGAAATATCTAAACTACCTTCACTGTGCCAGCCTCATCCATTGCTTTTTATTATCCTCTGTTTCAAATAGTTATTTTCACTGATAAGAAACATTTGTCTCTGTTTCCACCATCTTCCATGTGGTGGCAATGCGTTCCCTGCTGTAACAGCTTGCAACAAAATTGCTCCGATCTCCTATCCCCATTCTCTCAATTTTCACCAAATGGATGACCTAAGTTTGCAGGTTTTCATAAAAGACACATAAATGATGACTCCTTAATTTGGTTTTGGAGAATTCTCCTGTTCTTTAGCATCTGCATTCAGATTTTACAGGCAAATGTCCCTTCTGAAAGCCAACAGGCTGATGTTGTATGAGTGAGAGACACAGAGAGTCTGTGTTTCTATCTCTCCTCTCAGTCCTATAGTTGCTCGCGCCTCAAAGATTCATACACTGCTGGTCTTAATTACTTTCCTTGACAGGTCCTGTATATGATCCCACCTATCCTCTCTGGTTAGGGAACCTGAAACAGGATGCAAATACTGTAAGTCAGTTAGAAAGCCTTAGCAAAGCCAGCTTCTTCATTGGTCAGATACCTTACTCACTATAGAGTCCATCACTTAGCAGAATGTAAGTTCTGAAACTTCTGCTGCTATATTGGGCTGTGGGTGTGAAACACTGGTAGCTCATGGTTTAGTAGTACTTTGGCACCAATTCCTCTGAGTCTAAGAGTTGATCTAATTGTTAATGGTACAGATAGACCAGTAGTGAAACTTAATAAGAAGAAGCACATCATAGGCGCAGCATAGTTGCACGATGGTTAGCACTGCTACATAGGGGTTAGCACTGTCACAATGCCAGTGACCCAGTTCAATTCCAGCCTCAGGAAGTATGGAGTTTGTAAGTTGTCCCTGTGGGTTTCCTCCAGGTGCTCTGGTTTCTGCCCAGAGTGTAGGTTAGGTGGACTGGCCAAGGGAAATTGCCTCATGGTGTTCAGGGATGTACAGGCAAGGTGGATTTTTGGCAGGAAAATTTATAAAGACTGTAGGCACAGATATTTATTCAAAAAATTGTGTAAAGGGATGCGCATTGTGCTTTAGACTGTGAAAGGTGAAGAAATGTCCATTTTACCAATGAAGGCGAAACCCAAAATATTGATGTGGAAAAGAAGTTTCAAGTCTTGTTTCCAAAGAAAATGCTGCAGTGTTACTATAATAAAACTTAGCTTTATCTCCACAGATGCTGCCAGACCTATTGAGTTTCTCCCAATTTTCTGTTTTTGATTCAGACATTAGGTATCCACATTTCTTTGTTTTAGATTACAAAAAGCATTGGAATGCTTCAGAGAAAAATACAGTTTCAAATAATAAGAGAACATAAGCACACTGAGATGAAATGGAAGGCAAAATAATTCTTTCAGAAAATTCAATGTCCAAAATGGGCCAATTAGGATAGCACTGAACATCTTGGAGCAAACAATTCTTAAAAGGCAGAATTGCTTCAAAATGAAATACTAAATCTGAAGCTGAATAAGTTAATAGACTGCTGCGTTTACAAGGCCAAGTATGATAGGAAGAGACAGCATCAGTGTGATGGAATAACAAACCCTCACAGGCGCAGGAAATGCCCACTCATTCTCAAAGAATACTACACCTCTCAAGCTATGGGCCATTTTGCAGAAACTGAGAAAAAGCTGCACACAAGCTCACAGCAGCAAAGAAAACAAATATCTGTTCATGCAAAGAGGTTAAGGCAGTTGTACCTCCTTCTCTATAAAGGATTCCTGAGGCATTCTTTCAGAATTCAACCAAACAAATATTGATAGAACTTCTTACCAACATATTCATTTAAGATAAATTGACATAATGGGCAGCACGGTGGCAGAGTGGCTCACATTGCTGCCTCACAGCACCAGGCAGCCAGCCTTGGGTGACTGTCTGTGTGGAGTGTGCACATTTCCCTATGTCTGCATGAGTTTTCTCCGGGTGCTCTGGTTTCCTCCCACAGTCGCAAGATGTGCAGGTTTGATATTGGTCACACTAAATTTTCCCATGTTATTTAGGGATAGCCAGGCAAGTTGGATTTAACTTGGTAAATGTGGTGTCATAGGGAGGGTGGGATGCTCTTTAGCGGGCCGGTGCAGATTCAAAGGGTCGAATGGCCTCGATCTGCACTGTTCAATTCTGTGATTCTATAAATGTTAATTTTGATCCAGGAACAAGATTCACTCTCGTATCAGGTCAGAGATCATGACCAAAAAACACAAGTTACAACCCACATAGGGGAACCAAATGGTCCAGGTGGAACAGTTCCCTATTGTATCCTACAAGTAATTCTGCAACAGAAACAAAGCATGCAAGTTAAAAATGTGTCTGTGGTTCACAACCAGCACTCTTCAGTTTTGAGTCTGCGTATGAACCTTGGTCTAAATATCCTTAAGTTATCAGAAGGAGTTCAATTAGTTTCAAGAGAACTAGACAAACATTTTTAAACAACAATCAAGGGGCAACCTGTGGAGGATTTTGCTGGGCTTCTGGGACTCATAACAGAAACCCAAATATAAGAAAGAATCCACAGAGAACACTTAGAACAGCAGCAAAAATATGTTTCAGATGGTCAAGATCATGCAGTGGACAGTCAACCAAAAGAGATGCAAGCCGAGTTAAGGAGAAGAAAAGTGTAACCAAGCACGTACAATCAGTGTTGAAGGATGGCCAGACCAAATGTCCAGTGAGTTGGCTGAAAATGTATACTTTTGAGCAACAAGAGCATTTCAGAACTATAGACAACTTACAAACTTATGACCAAGATTAGTGCTTCTAGCATGCCTCTCAAACATTTATTGCAAAGCAGCACTTTGGCATCACCAAGGACATAGTCAGGGACAAATCAGTAGTATGTTAGCCAGAGGTCTCAAAGAGGTTGAAAATCTCATAATTCATTGCGATTATTCTGGAAAATACTCCAATCATCACTAAAGACAAATCAGAAGACAAAAAAACAAATAAAGTTTAGCATAAAAAGCAAGTACTGAGAAAAGAAGAATCTGTACAACCCTCTGGAGCTTACTGATGAATCTTTAATGCAAGCTGTTTTCAGGCAGCGAGACAGCCTGATGAAACCTTTGGTACAGCAAAGTTGACTTTGATTCTCAATGATGAGCTAACACAATTTCAAGAGCAATATTTTAATCTACTGTCTTTCAAAACAGAATTGTCAGTACCGGTGAAAGAGATAGTGGTAAGCAAGAAACAATCTTCTCGAACCATATTTGTGGATGTGAAAATGTCCAGGAAGATATCCACGAAGGGTGATGAGGATGTTCAATCAAATCATCAATTTGAAGTGGACAGCCTCAATGGTAGAGAAATCATTCAAGATTTCAAGGTCAATAGTCTCAAACCAAAGACCTACCAATCTTTCAAGTCAGAAGGGAACACATTCTGTAAGAAATATATAGCATATGGTATAAAGCTCTCATTTCCCATCACATCGAGTTCTGTCAGCTTGTAATATAACAATCTTCTAGAACCATATTTGAGGATGTGAAAATGGGCTGCACGGTGGCACAGTGGTTAGCACTGCTGCGTCACAGCGCCAGAAGACCCGGTTTCATTTCCCGCCTCAGGCGACTGACTGTGTGGAGTTTGCACATTCTCCCCGTGTCTGCATGGGTTTCCTCCGGGTGCTCCGGTTTCCTCCCACTGTCCAAAAATGTGCAGGTTAGGTGAATTGGCCATGCTAAATTGCCCGTAGCGTTAGGTGCAGGGGTAAATATAGGGGAATGGGTCTGGGTGGGTGCGCTTTGGCAGGTTGGTGTGGACTTGTTGGGCCGAAGGGTCTGTTTCCACACTATAAGTAATCTAATAACATGCCAAGAAAAGCATGTTAATAGTACATCAGAAATCCTTAGCTTGAGTTCATATATGCACATGCCTGTGATCATAATGTACATATGTATAGACCAGCAGCTATACGAAAAGTTGACTGAATTCTTCAGTAAAACCTGACCCACAGCTTATATTTATGTTACAGGAAATAACGTAATGTTCACAGTGTGATAGCTGATGATCTTCAACTATCAAGCTACCGGAATGCTGGCAGTGCAGTATTAAGCATCAGCTACCACTTATTGAAGAGTGCTCACCGAAGATTAGACAACCCTGATTGTAATGTATTTGGACAACCAACCACAAGACAGCAGGTACAGAACTCCAACAGTAGACTTACCACATTTGGGAGCTACAAAGCCAGAAGTCTTCTCCAAAAAAAAGTAGAAAACAAAATTTCAATCTGACTTCCTGACATAAAAGTTAATATAAATTGTAAGTTAGATGCAAAATAAACAGTAATGTTTGCAGCTAAAAGGCTTCATATAGACTTATAATTAACATCAACAGACAAAGACGACTGTCTATCTAACTACATAGTCCTCCTGTACAAAAGAAAATAGCATTTTCAGTGCTAAACAGTGAATTTCTAGGCCAGAGAAGTTTACCTGTATGCAGTAGTTGATTGGTAATGTCATTTTGTCTCCTTTAATTTATTGTGAAAGGTAATGTGATGTCATCAATCCTTATCTGACGAAGTATCCCTCTTGTGGCTGAAAGCTTCTCCCACAAACCTTTTTTTTAAGGCACAAACATACAAACTCTCAAAAGACTCTTGAAGAGATTATAACTATGAAAAATAGAGCAGAAGCAAATGAAGAGATAACAAAAGGACAGGCAATGAACCAAATGAAAGAAAAGAACAATTAAACTCTGCATCCTACTTTAAGAAAGCAAATAGACACAGACTTCCAACAATAAATGAAGGACAATTATTTGACAAAGGATTGGGCAGAGGGTGATATCTTCACAAACTGTAGCTATTTAAGCAACATACATAGCTTACTTTGCATATAAGCCATAAATGATCCCAAGAAGAGATTTCTTAAAATATTACATGTTATTAGAAGGAAGGGCTTTGCAGAATAAACACATCCAGTCTTTCTGACAATAATAAAGCAGAGATCTGGAGAGTAATTGAGTACTTACTCAAGGTTATAAATCAAATTCCAAAGCCACAATCTCCAATACACATTCACAGACAGAAACCTCAAGAGTCTTTTGACGATTTTGTCAGTAGATGCTGCAGCAAAGGACATACGTGTGATTTCTCTGAAGAAAGACCTATGGAGAAAAGACTTGAGTTGACAATTGCCTCTATTCCACTCAAACTCTTCCAGAAAATCATCTTTGCAAGAAGATGTATCACACACTATTGATGCATTGCTACATGAAGTCAGAGTGGTTAATCAATGCATTGCAGATGCATGGCAGATGCAGTTAAATGTGGATAAATGTGAGGTTATCTACTTTGTTGGAAAAAAAGACGAAGGCAGATTATTTTTTGAATGGCTGTAAATTGAGAGAGGGGGAATGTTCAAAGAGACCTGAGTATCCTTGTACACCAGTCACTGAAACTAAGTGTGTAGTTGCAGCAGGCTGTAAAGAAGACAGACTTTGGCCTTCATAGCAAGAGGAGTTTTGCCTTGATGCAATTATACAACGCCTTGGTAAGTCTATACCTGGAATAGTGTGTGCAGATTTGGTCTCCTTGAATTGAATTTGAATTGAATTTATTGAGGGGTACAGCAAAGGTTACCTAAGGTTTGCTGTAGGACAGATTGTATCACACAGGATTGAATTCACTTGGGTTTAGAAGAATGAGAGGGGGATCTTATAGAAACCCATAAAATTCTAACAGGATTAGATAGGTTAGATGCAGGAAGGATCTCCCGATGTTTGGGGAGTCCAGTACCAGGGTCATAGTTTGAAGATAAGGGGTAAGTCTTTTAGGACTAAGATGAGGAGAAATTTCTTCACCCAGAGAGTGGTGTGCCTTTGGAATTCATGACGACAGAAAGTTGTGGAGGCCAAAATATTGCATTTTCAAGAAGGGATTAGGGGATTCAGCTCAATGATCAGTCATGATCATATCGAATGGTGGAGCAGGCTTGAGGGGTGGAATGGTCTACACCTGCTCCTATCTTCTATGTTTTAATGACCAACATCAATTACATGCCTTCAGTGCAGACAACATTATTGCTATGGTCAGCAAACCAGCAAGAACTGTCATAGACACAGCTTGTTCACATCTGCAAAGCATATGGCATGAAAGAACACTGGGCACACATGTTTTAAAAGCCAAACCAGACCCTGGAACAAGACCAAGGTCACCAACAAAGTGGTACAACAGCACAATGTTGGAGCATGGAAATTCATTCAAATATACATAAACCAGTCAATTAAATGAACAGTCAACAAATGTTGGAAGATGACCAAGCCTTTCATGTTGTCAACATCATAAAGAATGTCAAAACTACTAGAAACTTTTATAACTGTCAACATTATAACACCCCAAAAGGTAAGCCAACATACCCTGAAAGCCAGGACTGACATGAGCTAGTGTCAACGTTTTAGCATTACACATCTGAAAGATATGTAGCCTAACAAGTGACACTCAATGGTACAACCAACAAAAGGCCATCTCACAGCATCTAACAAATCTTCATTTCCATGGGGTAGCACAGTCTCACAGCGGTGCCAATGTGCAAATTCAGTTTGCAATCTTCTACCAAAAGTCCAGCAGGGCAGGACTACCAGTGTGCACAAATTTTAGCATCGTAAGTGTTCATGAGATTCATGCAAAGTCAAAAATGAATACATCACAGAGCTTTCCTCTTCAAGGAGAGCAGAGAATGAAACAGATCAACTACTAGTAAGTAAAAACTACCACAACAGTACATCAGATAGAGAGGGTGAGTCAGAAATCCCATCACAAATACTTAGATATGAGCAAGGACTTTGAAGAAAAAAAAGCAAAAATCAGTGGATCCTGGAAATCTTAAACAAATGCAGAAAATGCTGGAGAAACATTGCAGGGTTGGCAGCATCTGTGGAGAAAGAACCAGAGTTAACTTTTCAAGTCCGATATGAACATAAAGATGAATCATGTTGGACTCAAACTGTTAATTCTAATTCTCTCTACACAGATGCTGCCAGACTTGCTGTGTTTCTCCAGCATTTTCTATATTTGTTTAACATTTCCAAGATATACAATGAACCCAGGTCATACAAAGTCAGAACCAATCATTGTGCTACACTATAAAGAAACTAAAGCTGCTTCAGACCAATCGTACACAAAGAGTGAGGAAAAACATTCTGGCAATAGTCATGTGTGACGATACTCAGTGACAGCAGCCACTGGCAAATCAACCAAACTGTCAATCAAGAGCAAGAAAGAATAACACATACCTCTCTAGATAGGTGCATGAACCTCCAAAGCATAATTTCAGAGGTTGAATTATTAACCCTTTTGGTTCTGTTTCTATCTGCAAGTCTGTATAAATGTTGAATTGACAACATGGTTTTATGTGCAATGATATACATTTGTTTGGGATTTCTTTCATTTGGAAAAATGAGAACGTTGTTCTCTGTCTCACATAGATACATGAGACATCTTAAAGGTACATGCTCATGATATCATCACCATATTATGGCATGTGACTTAACGGTATAAAGCGTAGCCTTCATCTTACTGAGCTTTGTCCTCCTGCAATATTTACATTCTGACAGAAGCACATTATAGTACATCCAAATTGCCTTAGCTTGAACCCAGGCAAAGAAATGCCTCTGATTGTAACATGGGTATGTAGATACAAGGTGCTGTAATAAAATTTGATTGCATTCTTCAGTATTACGTGACCCACGTCTCATTTTTATGTTATGGGAACTGATTTGAGAGTTAACTTTCAAGACTTTAGCAATCACCTGAAGCTCTGAAAGCGTTCTCTCACAAGTTGCTGTGAGCTGTAAGCTCCTGTGGCCATGGCTACCGCAGTTCAGTTTCACCAATCAAAGGTTTCTCAGTCTGTCAGGATAACTGAGGAAGCATTCACTAAAATGGCATTAAAATATCTGAATATTTTAATGAATTAACAAGCAATTCCTAACAGCTTTCAAATCTGTCTGAATGAATTCAAAACGTGGGTGAAACAATGCCAGGATCCTGATTGTACTTCACTGTTGGGGAACTAAGCCCACTATTTTTTGTCTGTGGAATGTTCCTCCTACATCTCAACACTTTTCATTACCTTAAGCCATCAGGAAGAGCTTTACAGCCAGTTACGTAATTTAGAAGTGTACTCCTTGCAGATTTTGGAAACAAAGCAATCAATTCGTGCATAGCTAGTTCCTGAAAATGTTAAAAGGATAATTTAGGCTTCAACTGACAGATAAATATTGCCCAGCGCACCAGAAAAAAAAACTCTGCTGCTCATTTGAAAATGGTGACATGGAATTACTAGGACTTAGCATACAACAATTTACATGTTTACCTGTGTGATAATAGTTTTTGTAACTCGTGCAATGCAAAACAGGATTTGGAGAAACATGGGTATGTTTGACATTGGATGGGAATGCAAGAAGTCACCATTTGTGGCTGTTGGAAAAACTAAGAAATTCTAACATTCCGGTTTTGTTCTGGTCTTGAATTAGTGCAGGATCCTCAAAAAGCGAATTTGATGCTGTCACAGTGGTCACTCCTTAATTTTCTAAGGACAAAGGCTAAAACAAGCAGGAGTATTCAAGACCTAGAGGATTTTTGCCAGAATGTGCACAAAGAAATTGTTTCCACAGAAGGACTGGTAACCAGAGGAAACAGATTTCAGGTAATTGGAAAAATAATCAGAGGCAAGATGAGGAGATTAGTTTTTTTTGTTCACAGTGAGATGCTGTGATCTGGAATGCCTGTGCCTGAAAAGATAGCGGAATCAGATTTAATGCTAACTTGAAAAAATATGTAATTCAATGAATGCTAAAACAGGAAAATAATGCCAGACTGTGGGGAAAGAGCAGGGGAGTGCAACTAATTGGATAGCTATTTCACTTGCACAATGGGCCAATGAAAGCCTCCTCCTGCGCAGTATGATTCTGTGATTCTAAGAAATGTTTACACAAGATGGTTTCTTTCACTGATGTGATAGGAGTCCAGCAAGTGAGCTGCTTCCTATTTGCCTGAAGTGAGAGGATTTATCTTGTTCCTCAGTGGATTTTATGCTCGCCTGTATAATGGCTGACAAGGTTGTACTGATTTGATGAATACCTTTTCTTTCTGCATTAATTTATTGCTACTTGTGCTGAGAGGAAAATAAAACATTTGCATGCAAACAAAATTAGGTAAGATGATATCTAATTTATCAACCTTTTCTTTATACCTGTGCATGGGGATTTATGAGATTTCATTTCCATTAGAAAAAATGTTCAGTTCTTTAAATCCAAAGCAGGGTTTAGCACCTATTGGTTCTTAGAGTGCGTGACAGCCTTAGGGTTGAATAAGTGAGTTTTATGAATCATATCATATAATAGATCTTTTGGCAGATAATTAGCCCATGCAATACTACAAAATGTTATTTCTAGTAACCATTTAATATGACAGTAAATGTGAAAACTGAAAATCAAATCAAATAGCACAATAATCCTGGTTCCAGTGCTCCATTCTAAACAGAGAGAACATAAGTGTTTTTACAGACATTAACTCACAATGAACAAACAGAAGAAATGTTTTCAAAGTGCCAGCCCTCAATCAACCTCCTCCAGTATTCTCTTGCGCCATGAGTCATTTGAATGTTAATCCCAACATCTTTCAATCATTCATCTCACCGAAATATTTAATTGGAACAAGGCAAATGAATAGATCACATTAGTTAAATAATGCATTATTTAATCTATTTATTTACACTTGTCAGAAATTATTGTGCACAAAGTGACTACTGAATGTCTTCACAATGATTACCAGTCAAAAATACTCAATTAGCTATAAAGAATTTAGGGCAACCTGGTGTATTAGATGGTCTTCCATCAATACAAGTCGTTCTCTTTCTTTTTTAACAAGCAACTCTTAAATAGCTGAATATGTTTTAGAGAAATGTTTGCAGAGGAAGTGAAGAGCACAATATTTTTCCATGGCAACAATGTACATTGCCACTACTCTCTCACACCGCACCACCACCCCCACCAACCCAATTTGCCCTATTTTAAAGATGCATTCTGGCTGAATCACCCACATCAGATTTCCTGTACTTCACATTGGAATTCATCTCCCTCTGTCCACCATCTACTCCTTGTGGCAGGTTTCCTCCTATCACCCCTCACGTAGTCAAAGGGAATCCTATTTAACTCCTTTCAAAAGTTCTGCATCTTGCTGTTGGATCTATTTGACACCTTTAATTTGAAGATTTGATTCGCAACCTTGTAAACTGAGCTTCAAACTTCCATATCCTATCTATCGGTCTCATTTTTCATCATACTACTAGCCTTATATATGATTATATTTACTGCAGACTCAATTTCTCTACATCCTCCTCCCTGGCCTATTGTATTCTATTTTACACAACCACCAATTCATCCACAATTCTGTTACCCATAATCTGTCCCACAGTGTTTTCCACTCATTCATCACCTTATATTTGGTGAGTGCCACTGACTTCCCACACTTTAGTTAAATACATTCACTCTCATTTATGAAATGCACGTGGTCTCCTGAAATCCTTATGCACCCTGCTAACCTCTGATTTGGGCCTCTTCTACATCCACATTGGCAATATAACCTTCAGCCAACTTGACAGTAGTCTCTATACAATACCAGCTGTTAATGGCTTCACTACTTTTAATAGATTCTATCAATTATAATAAATTATGACAAAATTTCGATCAACTCCAAATACTAATATTAAAACGTCTGTATATATAAGCATTAGGAGGTAAGTACTGGATGACTAGACTATAACTGAAAATTATAAGACCCATTAATATAAATTGAGGTTCTAATTAGCCTAGTTACCATGATCTATAACCATGATCTTCATTTTCTATTATTGCTTTTGAAAAAGTATCTAAATGTTACCTTGTATTAATTTATACATTTTGTTTCCATTTCAATTTGACATTTTTACTGTAAATGAAGATTTATACAGTATTACTATGTGAGTTATTTTGGCTTCATAATTAACCAGGTTGATTATATCTTTGCATTGTTCCTCAGAAACATTTATGATCAGAAGACATATTTAGAACATTAGGATTTTGGGTAATCCAAGATTGAGGGCGGGAAAAATTTCTGGCAGTAAGAGCTGCTCCTTTTTTTTGAGGTATTTTAGGTGTTGGAGGTGATTTCCTCGAATTCCAGGAGCAGCAATTACTGTTTTATATGCTGTTGCATTGTTTTGGAACATTGGTTAAAAAAAAAGTCAAAACAACAGCAGTTTAAAAGGGAGAAGAGCAGACAAAGGAAGCATATGGTGAGGACAGTGCAGGAGAGAGAGAGAGAGAGAGAGAGAAAGAAAGAAAGAGCGAATGAACCTGCACAGTTACCGCCTTTGCTGTTTGAATTCATGTATCGCTGGACATCGGAGTGCATCTGGGAAAATTAACAAACAGTGAAATTCACAACTAATCTTGGAGGAACTGTTGGGCGAAGTTCACAGCACAGAATCAGATAAGTTAATTTGTTGTTTTAAGTCTGTCCAAGAGAAAGGCTGCAGTAGTGAGTATAGTGGATTCTTTCTTGATTATATGTTTTTGGAGATAAGTCTCTTGATTAAACTTAAAATATAAGCCATAGCTATTAATTTAACCTGGGGCAGTGTTTGTAGAGGAATAAGACGGTGTTATTTTCTGGGTCTGTAGATTGTGAAGGAGCAAAAATGGCCTTTGCAGTGATGTGTACTTCTTGTCAGATGTGGGAGTTTAAAAGGAGTTTAAGGGTTACTGCAGATTATATCTGCCATAAATGCTGTTGGATGCGAATCTTATCAGATCGAGTGGATCGGTTGAAGAGACAGATAGTAGTGATGAGGAATTTGCAACAGCAACAGTATGTGATGGATGGCAGTTATAGAAAGGGGGGAAAGTCTCAGATACAGTCACAGAGATGGGTTAACTCCAGGAAGGGTAAGAGAGGTAGGCAGCTAATGCAGGATTATTTTGTGGATATACCCATTTCAAACAGGTATGCTGCATTGGAAAATGTAGGGGGTGATGGATTCTCAGGGAGCGTAGCAAGAACAGCCAAGTTTCTGATATTGAGACTGGCTCTGCTGCAATGAGGGGTACGTCGGCTTCCGAGAGATCATTGTGTTAGGGGATTCTGTAGTCAGAGGTACAGACAGGTGTTTCTGTGGCTGGCAGAGAAAATGCAGAATGGTGTGTTGTTTTCCTGGTGCCAGGATCAAGGATGTCTCAGAGGGTGCAGACTGTTCTTACGGGGGAGAGGGGCCAGCAGGAGGTCATTGTCCACATTGGAACCAATGACATTGGAAAGGAAAAGGTTAAGATTCTGAATGGAGATTACAGAGAGTTAGGCAGAAATTTAAAAAGGTGGTCTTCAAGGATAGTAATATCTGGATTACTCCCAGTGCTACGAGCTAGTGAGGGCAGGAATAGGAGGAAGAGAGCAGATGAATGCATGGCTGAGGAGCTGGTGTATGGGAGAAGGATTCACATTTTTGGATCATTGGAATCTCTTTTGGGGTAGAAGTGACCTGTACAAGAAGGACGGATTGCACCTAAATTGGAAGGGGACTAATGTACTGGCATGGAAATTTGCGAGAACTGCTTGTGAGGATTTAAACTAGTAAGGGGGGGGGGGGGGGGGGGGGGGTGGGAACTAGGGAGATAGTGAGGAAAGAGATCGATCTGAGACGGGTACAGCTGAGAACAGAAGTGAGTCAAACACTGTGTGGGCGGCACGGTGGCACAGTGGTTAGCACTGCTGCCTCACAGCGCCAGAGACCTGGGTTCAATTCCCCATCAGGCGACTCTCTGTGTGGAGTTTGCACATTCTCCCCATGTCTGCGTGGGTTTCCTCCACGTGCTCCGGTTTCCTCCCACAATCCAAAAAAAGATGTGCAGGTTAGGTGAATTGGCCATAGTGTTAGGTGAAGGGGTAAATGTAGGGGAATGTGTCTGGGTGGGTTGCGCATCGGCGGGTCGGTGTGGACATGTTGGGCCGAAGGGCCTGTTTCCACACTGTAAGTAATCTAATCTGGGCAGGCAGGGACTAATAAATTAAACTGCATTTATTTCAATGCAAGGGGCCTAACAGGGAAGGCAAATGAACTCAGGGCATGGTTAGGAACATGGGACTGGGATATCATAGCAATTACGGAAACATGGCTCAGGGATGGGCAGGACTGGCAGCTTAATATTCCAGGATACAAATGCTACAGGAAGGATAGAAAGGGAGGCAAGAGAGGAGGGGGAGTGGCATTTTTGATAAGGGATAGCATTACAGCAGTGCTGAGGGAGGATATTCCCGGAAATACATCCAGGCAAGTTATTTGGGTAGAACTGAGAAATAAGAAAGGGATGATCAGCTTATTGTGATTGTATTATAGATCCCCCAATAGTCAGAGGGAAATTGAGAAACAAACTTGTAAGGAGATCTCAGCTATCTGTAAGAATAATAGGGTAGTTATGGTAGGGGATTTTAACTTTCCAAACATCGACTGGGACTGCCATAGTGTTAAAGGTTTAGATGGAGAGGAATTTCTGAAGTGTGTACAAGACAATTTTCTGATTCAATATGTGGATGTTCCCACTACAGAAGGTGCAAAACATGACCTACTCTTGGGAAATAAGGCAGGGCAGGTGACTGAGGTGTCAGTGGGGGAGCACTTTGGGGCGCTAGCGACCATAATTCTATTCGTTTTAAAATAGTGATGGAAAAGGATAGACCAGATCTAAAAGTTGAAGTTCTAAATTGGAGAAAGGCCAATTTTGATGGTATTAGGCAAGAACTTTCGAAAGCTGATTGGAGGCAGATGTTCGCAGGTAAAGGGACGGCTGGAAAATGAGATAACAAGAATCCAGAGAAAGTATATTCCTGTCAGGGTGATAGAAAAGGCTGGTAGGTACAGGGAATACTGGATGACTAAAGAAATTGAGGGTTTGGTTAAGAAAAAGAAGGAAGCATATGTCAGGTATAGACAGGATAGATCGAGTGAATCCTTAGAAGAGTATAAAGAAAGTAGGAGTAGACTTAAGAAGGAAATCAGGAGGGCAAAACAGAGACATGAGATAGCTTTGGCAAATAGAATTAAGGAGAATCCAAAGACTTCTTACAAATATATAAAGAGCAAAAGGGTAACTAGGGAGAGAATAGGGCCCTAAGTTGAAAATGTGTTGCTGGAAAAGCGCAGCAGGTCAGGCAGCATCCAAGGAACAGGAGAATCGACGTTTCGGGCATAAGCCCTTCTTCAGGAATGAGGAAAGTGTGTCCAGCAGGCTAAGATAAAAGGTAGGGAGGAGGGACTTGGGGAAGGGGCTTTGGAAATGCGATAGGTGGAGGGAGGTCAAGGTGAGGGTGATAGGCCGGAGTGAGGTGGGGGCGGAGAGGTCAGGAAGATGATTGCAGGTTAGGAAGGCGGTGCTGAGTTCGAGGGATTTGACTGAGACAAGGTGTGGGGAGGGGAAATGAGGAAACTGGAGAAATCTGAGTTCATCCCTTGCGGTTGGAGGGTTCCCAGGCAGAAGATGAGGGGCTCTTCCTCCAACCGTCGTGTTGCCATGGTCTGGCGATGGAGGAGTCCAAGGACCTGCATGTCCTTGGTGGAGTGGGAGGGGGAGTTAAAGTGTTGGGCTACAGGATGGTTGGGTTGGTTGGTCAGGGTGTCCCAGAGGTGTTCTCTGAAACATTTCGCAAGTAGGCGGCCTGTCTCCCCAATATAGAGGAGGCCACGTCGGGTGCAGCAGATGCAATAGATGATGTGTGTGGAGGTGCAGGTGAATTTGTGGCGGATATGGAAGTGTCCCTTGGGGACTTGGAGGGAAGTAAGGGGGGAGGCGTGGGCGCAAGTTTTGCATTTCTTGCGGTTGCAGGGGAAGAATAGGGCCCTTCAAAGATCAGCAAGGTGGCCTTTGTGTGGAGCCACAGAAAATGTGGGAGATACTAAATGAATGTTTTGCATCAGTATTTACTGTGGAAAAGGATATGGAAGATATAGACTGTAGAGAAATAGATGGTGACATCTTGCAAAATGTACAGATTATAGAGGAGGAAGTGCTGGATGTCTTGAAATGGTTAAAAGTGAATAAATCCCCAGGACCTGATCAGGTGTACCCAAGAACTCTGTGGGAAGCTAGAGAAGTGATTGCTGGGCCTCTTGCTGAGATATTTGTATCATCAATAGTCACAGGTGAGGTGCCGGAAGACTGGAAGTTGGCAAACGTGGTGCCAAGGTTTAAGAAGGGCAGTAAAGACAAGCCAGGGAACTATAGACCGGTAAGCCTGACCTCAGTGGTGAGAAAGTTGTTGGAGGGAATCCTGAGAGACAGGATGTACATGTATTTGGAAAGGCAAGGACTGATTCGGGATTGTCAACATGGCTTGTGCATGGGAAATCATGTCTCACAAACTTGATCGAGTTTTTTGAAGAAGTAACAAATAAGATTGATGAGGGCAGAGCAGTAGATGTGATCTATATGGACTTCAGTAAGGCGTTCGACAAGGTTCCCCATGGGAGAATGATTAGCAAGGTTAGATGTCATGGGATACAAGGAGAACTAGCTATTTGGATACAGAACTGGCTCAAAGGTAGAAGATGCTTTCCTTTATTGGTCAGAGTATTGAGTACAGGAGTTGGGAGGTCATGTTGCGGCTGTACAAGACATTAGTTAGGCTGCTGTTGGAATATTGCGTGCAGTTCTGGTCTCCTTCCTATCGGAAAGATGTTGTGAAACTTGAGAGGGTTCAGAAAAGATTTACAAGGATGTTGCCAGGGTTGGAGGATCTGAGCTACAGGGAGAGGCTGAACAGGCTGGGGCTGTTTTCCCTGGAGCATTGGAGGCTGAGGGGTGACCTTATAGAGGTTTACAAAATTATGAGGGGCACGGATAGGATACATAGACAAAGTCTTTTCCCTGCGGTCAGGGAGTCCAGAACTCGAGGGCATAGGTTTAGGGTGAGAGGGGAAAGATATAAAAGAGACCTAAGGGGCAACGTTTTCATGCAGAGGGTGGTACATGCATGGAATGAGCTGCCAGAGGATGTGGTGGAGGTTGGTACAACTGTAACATTTAAGAGTCATTTGGATGGGTATATGAATAGGAAGGGTTTGGAGGGATATGGGCCGGGTGCTGGCAGGTGGGACTAGATTGGTTTGGGATATCTGATCGGCATGGACGGGTTGGACCGAAGGGTCTGTTTCCATGCTGTACATCTCTATGACTCTATTTGAAGTATGTAAAGGTGAATTTTTCTTCTCTGTTAATTTCTGATCAGTTAAATTAACTCTCTCAGATCTTTACAGAAGCCTATTGACAAAAAAGCTGTTTCCAAGTGTCCTTAAGTATTTAGACAACCATTAAAATATTTGATCAAGCAATTATATCTTAGAAGCAATGATATCAATGGATATCTCTTGGTCAGATAAAGTATTGAACAACATTTAGCAAACTGAATCTTTATATACAAGCTAATCATAATTTTTATGATCACAACCATCTCTCTCTACTTTTCATGAATTGCCAGAGGATTTTAATTAAGTTCTACCTTAAGTGTGAAGAATAAGGATCCTTGAAAGGTTCAAGGGGAAGGTTAAGGTAAGAAGGTATTTTTGCAAAGCTAACTGTAGTGTTGGAAATCATCCAGCAATTTTTGGTAATGTACATTTCACAGAATGCTTTCTTCACATCAAGTTATGGATTGATATGGATATTAAGAATGTGAATCTTTAAGTGAGAGGAAAAGATGGGGTTTGTAATCAGTAAAATTGGGGCACCAACTTTCTCAATAGATGAGCATCCAGAAGGAGAAAAGACAATCCAACTGGTGAATGAGGCATCTTGGTCTAAATGATCTTGTCCAATTCAAAACACAACTCCAGATGTATTCATTTTCAAGTTTTTCCCCTCTTTTCCTCTGAGAGAAGTTGGGCATAAAATTGTCTTGTTTATTGGCCAGAACCTTTAGCTTTTATTTACTGAGCAAGGGGGTTTGTTGTCAAAGTTCTTGCTCAAATATAGAGAGAAGTTTGTTCTTTGAGTGGCGGATGTAACTTCAGTAAAATATTACTCCTTGCTTGGTGAATTAAGAATCAGGTGCTGTCGCTTTTACCCCTTAAATGCTATTCTTGTTTGTTCAGTAAGGGGGTGCGATACTTTTCTCACCAATTGGTCAGATTTTGAGCAAAGGACTGAGGAAACAGGAAGTTGGCTGTGTGATTGGAGGCAAAGAGTGGTGATGTTTGGACTGGGATACAGGGCACACTTTCAAAATTTGTGGATGATATGAAACTTGGAAGTATCATTACACAAGGAGGATAATATAGAATTTCAAAAAGACATAGACTAGAGGTAGTTTGCAGAATAGCAGATGAGTGGTGGATTAAATTTAATACAAAACATTGTTAATTTATTTATTTTTGTCAGAAGAGCTCGGAGAGAAAATGTAATATAAAAGATGCAATTCTAAAGGGGGCGTAAGAGCAGGGGACCCTTGGTGTATTGGTGTATTGGACCATTGGTGTATTCATTAAAGGAAACAGCACAGATTGAGAGTGTTTAATATAGCAGATGTCACCCTGGGGTTTATCAGTTGAGTCATAAAGCACAAAAGCAAACAAGCTAATAGATTAGATTCGCTACAGTGTGGAAACAGGCCCTTCGGACCAACAAGTCCACACAGACCTTCTGACGAGTAACCCACCCAGACTCATTTCCCGACATTTACCCCTGACTAATGCACCTAACATTATGGGCAATTTAGCATGGCTAATTCACCTGACTACCACATCTTTTAGATAGAACTCTGATTTGGTCTCTAAAGAACTGCATCTGTGTCTGGGTGTCTTAAAACCACTCATCATTTTTCATGGTAGAAATTATTAGAATAATAATACTGTATGAGTGACTTATACTGATAATAATTTGCAATCAGCCAGCTACTTGTGTCAGGGTAGTTATTTCTTGTGAATTAAAAACCTCACATGTTACTATTCCTTCAGTTTCACAGAAATAGCATCTGCCATTAACCTTCCCATGAGTTTCATGAAATTGCTGAGGTGGTACATCAATTGTCATCAAACGCACCACAGGAAGTTAAGTCAAGTGATTGTTAGTGTAAGAATTGTTTTAATGATTTGATCATTGTGATTGCCAAATCAAGCCTGATAGTGTGAAATTCCATTAGTCCAGAAAGTGAACCATTAGAATGGTAGAATCATATTCTGTCAAGTTGTCCTTCGTTCCCTCTTACTAAATTTCTCTTTCTGCAATCCACTTAGCATTAAATTGGATATAACAGTGGCAACATCCATAAAAGTATAGTCTACATGTGTGCACTCATTTTTGGTTCAGATGTGACAAATGGCCAATGAGAAAAATCTCACAAGGATCACAGCTCAGAAAATATTAATCTTGCAATCACTGTGATGAGCAATTTTTCTTCTGGCATTATCGAAAGGACCAGACAAGAAAATTGCAAAAGTGGCTTGTTAGCTGAAAATCGTTTCTTATTTTGTGAATGCAAACATGTTTACAAGGACATCATTGTCATCAACAATGATAATGGCATCGAATATTTAATTCTCAGGATATATCGCTTTCAAAATGCTGGAGCTCATTGTCACAAATTAAATCTATGACCCAATGGAAAAAGGAAATAATTACATGGCTGATTCTTTTTCTCTATCAGGTATCTGCAGTCAGCAGCATGGAAATCCATCTGTGAATAGCAGCTGTAGATCAAAGGCACACAATCATTTTGGGAATGGCTGTACTCACAGTGATAGGGGCATTAGAGATTTAATGATGATTGAGCGGAGGTTGACATAGTACTAGAATATACAAGCATTACTCAAATATAGCAATTGCTTACTCTGATAGAAATTTCATCAAACAAGGTTAGTCAATTCAAATTGATAATAGTTGAGCAATTTAATGTTTAAAGATTAATACAGGCTATCTCTTGCTCACAGAGAGTGAATCAAATGTAATTTCTAGGTAAAACAAGGCTGGACAGTGATGAACAATCGATTCAAGTAGCACTGCCAAAAATCACTCCCCACCTTAAATTAACACAATAGCCTTAATATTAATAGTCGCTCATGACTCTAAGAGGCCCATAATATTTAATCTGTTTTAAATGGGGATCATATCCCTAACCTGCCATTTAGGCATCTGTTATTGTCTTACACAGTAGTAAGTTTTATGTCATATTAGTATTCCTCGTAGAAAAGAACTTTAATACCATGTTTAAATCAGGCTGTCTCTCACAATGCAGTCAGAAGTCATATTTAAATTTGACATGAGTTGTTGGGATACATCTTGCAAGACCATAAGACATAGGAGCAGAAATTAGGCCATTCGGCCCATTGAGTCTGCTCCACCATTCAATCATGGCTGATAGGTTTTACAAACTCATTTTCCCACTTTCTCCCCATAACCTTTGATCCCCTTGGCAATTGAGAACTTATTTATCTCTGTTTTAAATATACTCAATGACGTGGCCTCCACAGCTTTCTGTGGCAATGAATTCCATAGATTCACCATTCTCTGGGGAAAGAGGTTTCTCCTTATCTCCATTCTAAAGGGTCTTCCTTTTACTCTAAGGCTGTGTCCTCAGGTCCTCATCTCTCCTACCAATGGAAACATCTATCCAACATCCACTCTGTCCAGGCTGTTCAGTATTCTGTAAGTTTTAATCGGATCCCTCCCCCCCACCCACCTCCACCCGCCCCCCCCCACCATCCCTCTAACTCATTGAGTGTAAACCCAGAGTCCTCAAACATTTCTCATATGTTAAGTCTTTCATTCCTGCGGTCATTCTTGTGAACCTCCTCTGGACCCACTCCAGAGCCAATATGTTTTTCCAGAGGTATTGGGTCCAGAATTGCTAACAATACTCTAAATGTGGTCTGACCAGAGCATAATAAAGCCTCATATGAACATCCTGCTTTTATATTCTAGTCCTATTGAGATGAATGACAACACTGGATTTGCCTTCCTAACTACTGACTCAACCTGCAAACTTACATTAAAAGAACTCTGGACTAGGACTCCCAAGCCCCTTTGCTCTTCAGATTTCTGAATTTTCTCCCCATTTAGAAAATAGTCCATGCTTTTATTCTTACTACTCAAGTGCATGACCTCACACTTTACCACATTGTATTTCATCTGCTATATCTTTACCCACTCTACTAAGCAGTTTAAATCTTTTTGCAGCCTGCAACCTCCGTGACTGATAAATCTGTTAAAAGTGGCACAGTGGTTAGCACTGCTGCCTCACAGCGCCAGAGACCCGGGTTCAATTCCCACCTCAGGCGACTGTGTGGAGTTTGCGCATTCTCCCCGCGTCTGTGTGGGTTTCCTCCGGGTGCTCCGGTTTCCTCCCACTGTCCAACAAAGTGCAGGTTAGGTGAATTGGCCATGCTAAATTGCCTGTAGCGTTAGGTGTGGGGGAATGGGTTTGGGTGGGTTGCTCTCCAGACGTTCCCAACAGTACCCTTCCACCGACACTCTCATTCGTTTGGCCGAACTGGTCCTCACCCTCAACAATTTCTCCTTTGAATCCTTCCACTTCCTCCAGACCAAAGGGGTAGCTATGGGCACACGTATGGGCCCCAGCTATGCCTGTCTCTTTGTTGGCTACGTAGAGCAGTTGATCTTCTGTAATTATACCGGCACCACTCCCCACCTCTTCCTCCGCTACATTGATGACTGCATTGGCGCCACCTCGTGCTCCCGCGAGGAGGTTGAGCAAATCATCAACTTCACCAACACATTCCACCCTGACCTTAAATTTACCTGGACCATCTCTGACACCTCCCTCCCCTTCCTGGACCTCTCCATCTCCATCAGTGACGACCGACTTGACACTGACATTTTCTACAAACCCACCGACTCCCACAGCTACCTGGATTACACCTCTTCCCACCCTACCTCTTGCAAAAATGCAATCCTGTATTCCCAATTCCTCCGCCTCCGCCGTATCTACTCCCAGGAGGAGCAGTTCCACCATAGAACCATGGCCTCCTTCTTTAGAGACCGCAATTTCCCTTCCCACATGGTTAAAGATGCCCTCCAACGCATCTCATCCACATCCCGCACCTCCGCCCTCAGACCCAACCCCTCCAACCGCAACAAGGACAGAACGCCCCTGGTGCTCAGCTTCCACCCTACCAACCTTCGCATAAACCAAATCATCCGCCGACATTTCCGCCACCTCCAAACAGACCCCACCACCAGGGATATATTTCCCTCCCCACTCCTCTCCGCCTTCCGCAAAGACCGTTCCCTCCGTGACTACCTGGTCAGGTCACGCGCCCCTACGACCCACCCTCCCATCCTGGCACTTTCCCCTACCACCGCAGGAACTGTAAAACCTGTGCCCACACCTCCTCCCTCACCTCCATCCAAGGCCCTAAAGGAGCCTTCCACATCCATCAAAGTTTTACCTGCACATCCACTAATATCATCTATTGTATCTGTTGCTCCCGATGCGGTCTCCTCTACATTGGGGTGACTGGGCGCCTCCTAGCAGAGCGCTTTAGGGAACATCTCCGAGACACCCGCACCAATCAACCAAATCGCCCCGTGGCTCAACATTTCAACTCCCCCTCCCACTCTGCCGAGGATATGGAGGTGCTGGGCCTCCTCCACCGCTGCTCCCTCACCACCAGACGCCTGGAGGAAGAACGCCTCATCTTCCGCCTCGGAACACTTCAACCCCAGGGCATCAATGTGGATTTCAACAGTTTCCTCATTTCCCCTTCCCCCACCTCATCCTAGTTTCTAACCTCCAGCAACTCGATCCCCTGACTTGTCCGGACTTGTCCGACCTGCCCAGCTCCTTTTCCACCTATCCACTCCACCCTCTCCTCCCTGACCTATCACCTTCATCTCCTTCCCCACTGACCTATTGTACTCTATGCTACTCTCTCCCCACCCCCACCCTCCTCTAGCTTATCTCTCCACGCTTCAGGGTCTCTGCCTTTATTCCTGATGAAGGGCTTTTGCCCGAAACGTCGATTTTGCCTGTCCTCGGATGCTGCCTGAATTGCTGTGCTCTTCCAGCACCACTGATCCAGAATCTGGTTTCCAGCATCTGCAGTCATTGTTTTTACCTTGGGTGGGTTGCGCTTTGGCGGGTCGGTGTGGACTTGTTGGGCTGAAGGGCCTGTTTCCACACTGTAAGTAATCTAATCAATACACACCCTGCCCATCCACCTATCTTTGTATCAACTGCAAACTTAGCCAGAATGCCCTCAGTTCCTTTATCCAGACCATTAATGCATAAAGTGAAAAGTTGTGTTCCCAAAACTGACCCTTGTGGAACACCCTAGGCATGAGCTGCCATCTTGAGAAGGACCCTTTTATCCCCACTCTCTGCTTTCTGTCAGGCAGTTAAGCTTCTATCCATATTAATACCTAGCCCTTAAACCATGAGCCCTTATCTTACTCAGCAGCCTCCTGTTGGTACCTTATCAAAGATAGACAATAGACAATAGACAATAGACAATAGGTGCAGGAGTAGGCCATTCAGCCCTTCGAGCCTGCACTGCCATTCAATATAATCATGGCTGATCATTCTTAATCAGTATCCTGTTCCTGCCTTATCTCCATAACCCTTGATTTCACTATCTTTGAGAGCTCTATCCAACTCTTTCTTAAATGAATCCAGAGAGTGGGCCTCCACTGCCCTCTGGGGCAGAGCATTCCACACACCCAGAGAATGGGTGAAGAAGTTTCTCCTGAGCTCGGTCCTAAATGGTCTACCCCGTATTTTTAAGCTGTGTCCTCTGGTTCGGCACTCACCCATCAGTGGAAATATGTTTCCTACTGCCAGAGTGTCCAATCCTTTCATAATCTTATACGTCTCAATCAGATCCCCTCTCAGTCTTCGAAACTCAAGGGTATACAAGCCCAGTCGCCTCAGTCTTTCAGTGTAAGGTAATCCTGCCATTTCAGGAATTGACCTCGTGAACCTACGCTGCACTCCCTCAATAGCCAGAATGTCTTTTCTCAAATTTGGAGACCAGAACTGCACACAGTATTCCAGGTGTGGTCTCACCAGGGCCCTGTACAGCTGCAGAAGCACCTCTTTGCTTCTATACTCAATTCCTCTTGTTATGAAGGCCAGCATGCTATTAGCCTTCTTCACTACTTACTTCTTCACTACCTTCTTCACTTCACTTCTCCTAACATCTTCACTACCTGTTGTAGTGAATAAACGTGAATAAATTGAAGATGTAGGGGCCTTTCTCCTTGGAGAGAACAATAGATAACATCCATTGGCTCTCCTTGGTTTAATCTGCTCATTACCTCAAAGACTTTTTACAGATTTATCAGTCATGACCTTCATTGATGAAATCATGCTGTTTTTGCTTTATTTTACCACACACTTCCAAGTATTTGGAAATCTCATCCTCCACAATGGAATCCAATGTCTGAGGTAAGCCGAATCGGCCCATAATTTCCGAGCTTTATCCTTGTTCCCTCTTAAACAGGGGGATCACATTTGCAATTTTCCAGTCCTCTGGGACTCTCCCTGACTCCAGTGATACATGAAAGGTCACTATTAAAGCCTCCACAATCTCTTCAGCTATCTCTTTCAGAACTCTAGAGTGATGAACACTGCTTCGGTGGTGGAAGGGGTCAATGTTGAAAGTGATGAAGGGTGTGTCAGTAAACTGGTTTGCTTTAAGCTGGATGGTGTTGCTGAAAGTTCACTCATTCAGGCAAGTGGATGGCATTCCATCACACACCTAACTTCTGCATTGGAGATTCAGGAAGTGCAGAAACTCACTGCAGAAACCCTAGCATTTGACCTGCTGTTGTGGCCACAATATTTGTATTATTTATCTGTTCACTGGATGTGGGCATCATTGGCTAGGCCAGCATTGATCACCCATTCCTAATTGCCTGGAGAAAGGAGGTTAAGAGCACACCATATTGCTGGCAATCTGCATCCAGACCTATGATGACAGATTTACCCACAGGGTGTTACTGAATGAGATGAGCTTTTACAACAATAGAGAGTGATTGCATGGCGTTATTCAACTAGCTCTATATTCCAGATTTTTATCGAAACTTTAACATCTGCCACAGTAAAATTTGAACTCATATTCTCAGAACATTGGCCTGGGGTTCTGGATTGCTAGTCCAATGCCATTAACATGATGTCATTGCGCTTCCCCTCATATATGGATAGTACAAATTGGTTTTTGTTCAATGGTAAATCCAAAATTGTTGATAGGACAAGAATTCGGTGATGGTAATGATATTGAATGTCAATGGGACACAATTTTACATTCTCGTTGAAGTTGACTATTACCTAGCACTTGTATAGCATGAATGTGCTGCCACAGCCTAGCCTAAGCCTAAGTGTTGTCCAGCTCTTGTTGCATGTGGGCATAATGCTTCAACACATGTGGAATTGTGAATGGTGCTGAACATTGTGTAATCATCAGTGAACATTCCATTTCTGACTTTCAGATAGAGGAATAGTCGTTGATGAAGTAGTTAAAGATGTTGGGCCAAAGAAACTATACTGAGGAGTTCCTACAGCACTAACAAAAACAATTCCAGAAATGAGGAACTTCAGCCACATGAATAAATTGAAGATGTAGGGGCCTTTCTCCTTGGAGAGAAGAAAGTTAAAAGGAGATTTGATTGCAGTTTTCCAAATTATAAGCAGGCTGGACAGAGTGGATAGCGAGCATCTGTTCTTGTTCATAAAAGGAAGATAACTGCAAGGGCATCGGTTTAAAATGTTATGCAAAAAAATTTAAAAAGTGATGTGAGAAAGAAGTTTTTCAGTCAGTGAGTAGTTAAAATACAGAATGAATTGCCTGAAAACGTGATAGAGGCAGGTTCAACTGAGGCATTCAAGAAGGGCATTAGATGATTTTTCAGATAGAAATAGTCTGCAAGGTTTTAGCAAGTTTTGAGAAGATTTGTAGCTCAGGTTGAGATTTTGGATGTAGGTTTGCTCACTGAGCTGGAAGGTTCATTTCCAGATGTTTCGTTACCCTACTAGGTAACATCTTCAGTGAAGCAGGAGAATCGACGTTTCGGGCATAAGCCCTTCTTCAGGAATCCTGAACAAGGACTTATGCCTGAAACGTCGATTATCCTGCTCCTTGGATACTGCCTGACCTGCTGCGCTTTTCTAGCAACACATTTTTCAGCTCTGATCTCCAGCATCTGCAGTCCTCACTTTCTCCTAACATCTTCAGTGGATCTCATATGAAGCAATGCTGAAAATTCCTGTTTTCTATTTATATGTTTGGGTTTCTTTTGGTTTGTGATGTCATTTCCTGTGGTGATGTTACTTCCTGTCGTGAAGACACTTCAGGTTCCTTTTCTCAGGGGGTGGTAGCTGGGGTCCAACTCAATGTGTTTGTTGATAGAGTTCCGGTTGGAATGTCATGCTTCTAAGAATTCTTGTGCATATCTTTGTTTGGCTTGTCCTAGGATGGATGTATTGTCCCAGCCGAAGTGGTGTCCTTCCTCATCCATATGTGAGGATACTAGTGAGAGAGAGTCATGTCTTTTTGTAGCTAGTTGATGTTCATGTATCCTGATGGCTAGTTTTCTGCCTGTTTGTCCAATTTAGTGTTTGTTACAGTCCTCGCACAGTATTTTGTAAATGACATTAGTTTTGCTTGTTGTCCATATAGGGTCGTTCAAGTTCATTAGCTGCTATTTTAGTGTGTTGGTGGGTTTGTGGACTACCATGATGCCAAGGGGTCTGAGTAGTCTGGCAGTCATTTCCGAGATGTCTTTGATGTAGGGGAGAGTGGCTAGGATTTCTGGACATGTTTTGTCTGCTTGTTTGGGTTTGTTGCTGAGAAATCGGTGTACTGTGTTCATTGGGCACCCATTCTTTTGGAACACACGGTATAGGTGATTGGACAAACAGGCAGAAAACTAGCCACCAGGATACATGAACACCACCTAGCCACAAAAAGACATGACATCACTTCAACTGGGACAACACATCCATCCAAGGACAAACCAAACAAGGACATGCACGAGAATTCCTGGAAGCATGACATTCCAACCGGAACTCTATCAACAAACACACCGAGTTAGACCCCATCTACTACCCCCTGAGAAAAGGAACTGAAGGTGACATAATCACAGGAAATGACATCATCAACCAAAGAAACCCAAACATATAAATAGAAAACAGGAATTTGCAGCATTGCTTCACCTGGGGCCCACTGAAGATCTTACTTAGTAGGGTAATGAAATGTCTGGAAATGAACCTTCCAGCTCAGTGAGCAAACCTACATCCAGGTTATGGGGAAAAAGAAGCAGATTGACAATAGGTAATGTTATATGTTTGTTGTCAGTGAGTAAATGTATCCTGACAAACCTTGAGTAGTTTGCAGGAACCCTTTTTAACTTGGGTGCTTTATGTGTTGAAGTACTTAAAGAGGACAAGTGTCAGGAGTGGTCCAACCCTAACTTATTGAATCCTAACTTATTTGTCGGGAAAAACAATATTTATCAGACTCTATTATTGTACTTTAATTAAACTCTATCAAACACTGTCAATCTCTTCACAGAACTCTTCAGTAAACAGTTTCAAATCTACACTAGCTTTCTACATCTGGCACGTGCTTTGAAGGATTTACTACACTCTATCTACCGGTCCAACCACTGTATTTGAACTGTTTGTGTGAATGGTCTAATGAAGCCCATTCAATAAGGCTAGGACAGACTGTTCCTTGGTCTTTGAGGGTTGGTTGATGTTTCAGAATCTGCAAAGATTGATTTGGGCTTCCTCTCTCATCTAGGGCTAGTTCTGGTCTTCTGGTCATCTCACCAAGGTGATCTTCTGAGTCTGGTCAGTCTGTTGATGTTCACCACGAGCTACAAGGAGCTGGAGATGCTGTGTAGCTCGGCTGCCAGTCAAAAGTGCTCTTCGGAGATATCATTAAAGGAGGTGCTAAAGTAGAACATGCCAGGGCTCCAGATTGCCCCTTTAATCCCCATGTTTGCACTCTTTTTGAAGATTCTGTGGCCTGTTTCCAGCACTAGCATCAGGCAGGGGCAGGAAGATCAAACAAAGTGACTACTTACATATTTGGAGGTCACAGAATATATTTTTGAATTTTCATCCGTCAAGTGCTATCCCTTGTCATGTGATGTCTCTGGCCTTCTATTGAGCTGGGTACCACCAAATCTGCTTTAAAGAAAAGTGATGTGAGAAAGAAATTTTTGCACAGTGAGTACAGTAGTTAAAGTACAGAAAGTACAGTTAAAGTACAGCCTGAAAATGTGGTAGAGGCAGGTTCAACTGAGGCATTCAAGATGGGCATGAGCATAGCATTCTTCTAACAAAGCAGATTAACTGGAGGTGTAAGCAACAGGTCGTTGTAAAGTTATGTGGCGAATAGCTCCTGGCCAGGTGCAGTTCCAGTTTTGTCTAGTTTCAATGGGAAATTGATTGCCCAAGACTTGGTTGCGTGAGTAATGTCTCTTCCAGCTCTGCAGTTTGTAAATTGCAGAGTGTGGCTACATTTAAACTTGGCTTCCAAACTGAATTTTTATTCACGTTCACGAAAAAGTATCAATATTTCTGCAACAGTTCTGGAGGACCGGTGCAGATACCCTGAGCCAATTAGCCACCTTTTCCACCAGAACAGTCATTGTAGATTCAGAACACATTTGGAGTATTGTGCGCAGTTCTGGGCCCAGTCTCTCAGGAAGGATGTACTGGCCCTGGAGCATGCTTAGAGGACGTTCACAAGAAGGGTCCTCGGAATGAAAAGCTCAACATATGAGGAATGGTTAAGGACTCTGGGTCTACATATGATGGAGTTTAGAAGGATGAGGGGGGTATCTAGTTGAAACATACAGAATACTGAAAGATCTGGACAGGGTAGATGTTGGGAAGATGTTTCCATTGGTAGGAGAGATGAGGACCTGAGGGCATAGTCTTAGAGTAAAGGGAAGACCTTTTAAAACAGAGATAAGGAGAAACTTATCCAGAGAGTAGTGAATCTTTGGAATTCATAGCCACAGAGGGCTGTGGAGGCCAGGTCACTGAGTAATTTTAAGAGTGAGATAGATAAGCTCTTGATTATCAAAGGGATCAAATGTTGTAGGGAGAAAGCAAGAGAATGGTGTTGAGAAACTTATCAGCCATGATTGAATGTAGGAGCAGACTAAATGGGCTGAACAGCCTAATTTCTGCTCCTATGTCTTATTGTGTTATGGTCTTATAACAGTTCTGTGTACCACAACCATGTTCCATTGTGTTATGTCCAAGTCCAAAGAGCAGAACACTTTCCTCAGGATTCCTATTGATTTCAGGTATGCTCAGGCTTCTTGATGCCACAATTGGTCAAATGCTGTCTTGATGTTAAGGCTGTGGCTTCTCTCTTATCTTCTCAAAATATCCTCACAACGCATCTCTGTTTTAGGCCTGGATTTTTGTTTTATCTTCCCTACTGTTAATTTCTCAACATTTTGATTGGTATCTTATAGGCTCCTCATAAAGTTATCGGAATCATCCTCCAAAAATGATTACAGAATTGAGAAAACCTTTCTTATCATATTCCAATTTTAGGGCACCACTTCACATTTTGAAACTCTGGGTCATCATCATCCACAGGATTAGGACTAGGATTAGGATTAGGATTAGGATTAGGATTAGTAGTCTATTTGTCTACCAATTATAAAGGTGACCTGGGTCATTTTACAAGTTGATCAAGCCAAGAGGAAATTAATCTGTGCGGTTTAGCCAAAAACAGTATTAAAAATGTGATTTACTGGACAAAACAAATGATATCATTTCTTAAATATCTCTTATTGATGTACAGTCACTGCAAGGTCTTAAAATCTAAAATGAAAAGTTAGTTTTTTAAATGAAATTAGATAAGTTTGAAGCCAAAACATTAACCTGACTATTCTGAGTTGTATCCACTTTCTCTCCCTCAATAGTACACTGTTGCTCTGCCTTTGCGCAGCAATTTATCATACCGACCTTTCAAGTTGAAGCAAGACATCTTGTCTAAGATCTTTAATCAATAAATAATAAACGCATCATTTCATAAGTAGACCTGGTTAACAATGTACTGTCAAGATATGTTATTGTCTTAGTCTGCTTTGTACAGAATGAGCATTTGTGTAAATATCCCAGAAGTTAACATGTCAGTGCCAATTATTACATACAAATCTCTTGACTGGGACTGCATCACCAGCACTGATTTGGATTTGTCATCATAGTTGTCATCAATTTGAGGGTAACCTCTATTCAAAGTTGTCAGTTTCTGTCGCACCTCTAACTGTGACTAAACAAGCAACATGTCCAACAAGGTAGTAGGATCCAGAGGTACAGGATTTGTTTCCTCTTCTTTCCTTCTCTTCTGCCTCACTGCCTCATCATTAAAACATTGTGACTCAAAGCCTGATTCAGCTTGATGAACAATCATCATCATTTTGATTAACCAGAAACTCCACCTACTCATTCATGTCAACGTAACTCTGCTTCAAGAATAACTTCAAAATACTTGTAAAACATTTTATTTTTGTGTTCTCCTGGAATTTTGGACCCCTGACCATTGAGATAAAACAGACAAATATGTAGTGCATGGGACCATCAGTCAAACTCCCTCACTAAATAGCTTTGTGTTTGGTACCTGGTGAGGGCAATAGCTCTTCAGAAGAATGTAGCAAGATCCATACTTATTGTGCCATGAGTGATTCAGCTGTGCAAGTGTGGTGAAGAAGAGTGGAAGAGCATTAATCAATAGTTAGAGGAACTGATAGGCACTAGTGTCTGTAGACATGATTCCAGAATGATATGTTCTTCCCTAATGACAGAGCTAAGATGTCACCAAACGGCTGCAGGACACTGTTTATAAAAGAGTGATCCAACCAGAGGCCAACAGCATTTGAAGAAAGATGATGAGACACTGAATACAGAGTTTAAGGAGCTAGTAAAGAGATTGAAAGCAGGCGACAAATCTCAGGATCACATGCTAGTGAGTATAGAAACAGAAAGATTGAGTGAATGTACACATGGATGGGAAAATGTGCTATGATCACAGCTGATGGGACTACTAGATAATTAAAATGACAGAATAAAACCTTCATAGACTTTGCTTTTACTTGAATAGTTAATGTGATGGTTAATGTGGTGGTTAATGTGATGGTTAACATGGTGGTTAAAGTGGTGGTTAATGTGATGGTTAATGTGGTGCTTAATGTGGTGGTTAGTGTGGTAATTAACGTGTTGGTTAATGTGTTGGTTAATCTCTGAGACATAGTCAAACAAAACTGAAGATTTTCTTTAACAACAGAACAGAGGTTTATGACACAAAAGAAAAAGTTTTTAAAAATCTATCTAAATACATACAATAAACACAAAATGATCTCAGAGCGTACAACAAAATAAGGTTTCGGTCTGCATCCTGACACTATTCATTACAAGACCCAAGTCCAGAGATTTGGAGATGCCGGTGTTGGACTGGGGTGTACAAAGTTAAAAATCACACAACACCAGGTTATAGTCCAACAGGTTTAATTGGAAGCACTAGCTTTCGGGGTGCCGCTCCTTCATCAGGTGGTTGTGAAGGAGCGGCGCTCCGAAAGCTAGTGCTTCCAATTAAACCTGTTGGACTATAACCTGGTGTTGTGTGATTTTTAACTAAGTCCAGAGAAATTAAACCCCTCACTCAATACTTTTAGAGTTCACCCTTCCCACCTGGCACCCTATTCTCACACTTATATTAAATTATCACCATTTCACAGGAGTTGTCAAAGCTGTCTGTCTGTGCTGATGACCTTTAAAACTCAGAATACACTAACTGATGCGATGGAAAAGGTGACAAGATTTGACTTTTCCTGACCATCCAGTATGACAAGAAAACAGAAAATGCTGGAATAGCTTAGCAAGTCTGGCAGCATCTGTGGACAGAAATCAGAGTTAATGTTTCAGGTTGAGTGATCCTTCCTCAGAATTCTATCCAGTATGACAAGAATACATTTGCATTTAAGGTAAGCTCCACATTTCTGCAAGAATCTCCAGAAGTATCAGAGGTAATGTCTTGAAATTTACAAAATTCTTAAAGGTTTAGATCAGGTGAGATGCAGGAAGAATATTTCTCTGGGTCTAGAGTTTCTCGAACCAGGGGATACAGACTCAGAACAAGGGGCAACCATTTAGGACTGAGATGAGGAGGAATTTCTTCACTCAGAGGATAATGAATCTTTGAAATTTGCTATGTCAGAGGGCTGTGGAAGCTTAGTCACTGACCATGTTTAAGACAGAGAGCAAGGGATATGGGGATCAAGGTGAAAATAATATTGAGATAGATGATCGACCACGATTTAGAATGGCAGAGTGGAGTCAATTTTCCTACTGCTATTCATATATTCATAACACTTTCTATAATGATATTATTGTAATAATGGACAATTTATAATGCTAACTGCCTACAAAGCACAGAAGCCAAATGAAATAAAAAGCAGTTCAAAAAGTGCAAGTCAGAATATCGAGTTATATCTATGATATGTGACATCAAATATTCAAAGATCTGCATGCACCTAATCTTCTTTCAAGTTGCTTTTGAATGATGTCTGATTCTATTGAAAGAAAAACATGATTATTTCCAGGTTAATAGCTTTCCTGTTCCTTTAATGATGAACAAGGGCGGCACAGTGGTTAGCACTACTGCCTCACAGCGCCAGAGACCCGTATTCAATTCCTGCCTCAGGCAACTGTCTGCGTGGAGTTTTCACATTCTCCCTGTGTCTGTGTGGGTTTCCTTCCACAGTCCAAAAATGTGCAGGTTAAGTGAATTGGCCATGCTAAATTGTCCGTAGTGTTAGGTGTAGGGGAATGGGTCTGGGTGGGTTGCTCTCCCTTTTCATTATAGACCATGAGTGCAAGACAGTGATGCTAGGGTCAGGTGGAAGCAATTGAATGGCTACCCTTTTAAAAGAGTTTGCTTATAAAGTCAGTGAGTGTTTAACTGTTTAAATGCTGTGACTATATAAGGCTCATTAAGATGGGCTTTTAGTAAGTCTTCAAAGAAAGAGAGTGGCATTCATCGTATTTTAAGCCAGATCTAATTGGAAATGATAAAAGAAAAATTCTCCAACTCTCTTATATACAGGTAGTGAAGAATTCACAAGTGTACAGAAAAGTTATAAAATGTGAGGATAGCTTAAATCATTTTAAAAAACCAAAAAAGAAGTCAGTTTTACACAGATTTGGCAAATCAGTGTCTAGGATGGTTTCAGACTAATCCCAATAGTCTTTCTGAATTATTAATCCGTACCATTTTGGGGACAGAGTTAGTGTTGGGCAAGCAAGAGCAAGAACACTGATTCAATGTCGAGTTTCTTTTTCCATAGCCCCACTGAAAGTGCATGTGATGTTATGGACCAGACCAAACCCCCTTCAATATTAAGATGATAGCCTAGACCCTAACTGTTTCTTATTTTAACAGCAAGTGCCAGGCATTGCATTCCAGATGCTATTTGAATGGTAAAACCACCAGATTTGAAGCAAAAAAACACTTTATTCATATATTATAGTTAAAAAAAAGAAATTAGAACAACTTAACGCTATAGGAAAACTTAACAGGATGATGGATTATTTAACTACTATACCGTAACTGCTCCAATATAGTAACATCCCATAAACACACCATTGATAAAGGCAAATTCAGTAAATTAGATTGTTTCACATGCAGATCCACCAGCAGAAAGAGACTCTCTGGCTTTTAGCTGTAACCGAGAGAGGAAAATAGCTTCCACATCCAACTTCAAGACCCTAGCAGCTGCTACTGAAAGCTAAAACTAAAGAACCTGGTTCTGTGGGGGTTTGACACCACCCATTCAGGCTCCTTCTATTGTTCCAATCTTAGAAACAAAAACCCAAGGCCTCCCAAGCTGTTTACTTTAAGGGGCTTTCAATAGATAGCTTGGTACCTCCGTCATAAAACCTCTCTTCAAACAAAAAAGCCAGGTTTAAATATACCCCTTAAAATCATAGGAACATCACAGTAGATGAATGGATGTAGTAGTTACTTCACTGAGAATTCTTACTGAAAATTCAAGTATGGCCTTCACCCCAGTCTTACAATCTTTATCTTACAAGTTCCCACAGAACCAGGCTTTTTAGTTTTAGTTTTCAGTAGCAGCTGTTGGGGTCTTGAAGTTGGATGTGGAAGCTATTTTTCCTCTCTCGGTTACAGCTAAAAGCCAGCGATCCTGCTGGTGGACTTGCATGTGAAACAATCAAATCTTACAACCTCACTTCATCTGCAATTCAAAGAGCAAAACAGACTGCTGCATACCTCTCTCTTAAATGTTCAAAACAATGAAACCTTGAGCAATACCACAGAAAAATTGCTAGAGTATCAGGAAAATGTATTTACCCCATGCGAGAGAGAAAGTTTCTTTAAAATCTATGGAATCAATTTTTCTCCAGCAGCATCATTTCTGGCAGGATACAGATTGGAACAGTGATGAAGGAAAAGCAAATAAGCAGTTATTTTGGATAGTACGTTACAAGCAAATTCTACATTCTCCACAATATCAAAGGTACTTTAGTTCATGACCTGCAGAGAGTTATGAATATTGAAGCAACTTGTCAAACAGTTGTGTTGTAACTGAGCTGCATGAATTAGAATTACATGTTTGGTTGCTTTTTCTTAACCTGAGATTGAGAAGGGACAACTTGGCTATCATCACAGCACAAGTTCAATTTACACAAGCTTTCAATGTACTGGCATATGACCAGTTCATTGATTCATCTAATGTGACTTCAAAAGCCAATTTATTCCCTGCTCTATGACCAAGTTCTTCTGCTTGCTGGCAAACTGTAAGAACCAACAGTTAGATTAGTCCTTCAAATTTAGCAGCAAAAAAGCTTGCACTGACAATGTGCTGACAAGTCACAAAAATAAACCTCTAAATTAATCATATCAATTTGTCTGCAGCAGACCGTACTCAGTAGGTTTTTGGATGAAATGAAAATGTCAGCTGTCGAAACATGTCTGAATACTTGATACTTGGAGTTGTCAAGAAAACAAAAGTCCTCCACAAAACATCAACTTGGAATAATGGGAGATGGAGTTTTTTTTGACAGGTGAGATGTAGTTGTACATGCCTAACCAGGCTAACATGTTGCCACAGTGGTGGAGCACTTGCATTTGTGCATTGCATTTTCTTTTCTGATCCTTACCTATCTATGTTCACAAGAAAAAAGTATGAAAGAAATCAATAAATATGCAGGAGAGCTTTTGTTCACTATAAGCCTTGACACATTTTCTGTCTCAGAAAAAATTGGAAGGATTAGGAAGTATGTCTGTTGAGCACTATTACAAATACACCTTCTATAGTCAACAAGTCATGGAATTGAGCTTGAATCCAGAGTTTTGGGGCTCAAAGACAAGAGCAATACTGAGTAAGCCATTTAACACATTGAGAAAGTGAAGCCTAGTGAGAGTACAGTGCCATGGGTGAAGAACTATGAGGCCAGCCCAGCAATCTGATTCCAGGAGTCAGGGAAAAGCTTGAAGAGAAATGATAGGGAGCTGTGGGTGACAGACTTCAAGACCCACCTCAACATCTGATTGCTGAAGGAGAAATCTAGCATCCTGGAAATGAACAAACTGTAAAATAATTCCATTGGTCACAATGATATTTTGGGTTTTCAGTATTTATTGGAATGGGAAAGAAAAGACCCCTCTGTGTTCACCAGCAAAAACTGTGCAAAGAAACAGGCCACTGTCAATGACACTAAGGTCTGCTCCAGGAGGAGCTAGGCCCAGTCAATATTACAGACAGTCATTAGTATCAAGAGAGAGACCATTTCAGAGCTGCATTGGCAAATCAAGGAAGAGTACACAGCATTATGTATGTGTCCAAACCATTAGATCATGCTGATGAGTGAGATGAATGCTTCTTGCAAGATATAGCAGACCTTCTTGGAAGCTGTTGGCTCTGTTGATTCACTGATGCTCAAGAACAATTCTGGTATACAGATATCATAACTACTGGAAAGAATGCTGGTTTAAATTGGATAGAGGTAGATTTATGTGTCTTTTCAGAGGCTTTCCATGGTTGAGATGTAAAGTTATCAAATCATCTCCATTTTAATTTGGATCAAATTCAAACAGCAATCTGATGCCGTAGGTCAAACCTGAGACTTCCCGCCTTTAATTCTTTCCCTAACTTTTTGTGCACTTGAATCCACCACACCCTTGCTACTTAGTTTAAAGCCATATCCACAGCCCTAGTTATGTGATTTCTTGGGAATCATGTATCAGCATGATTCAGGTGGAGCCAATCCTATCAGAATAACTCCCTTCTTCCCCAGAACTGGTATCAATAACATATGAATCCAAATCCATTTCTCACACACCAATCTTTCAACCCCATGTTTACCTCTTTAATCTTGTTGACCCTGTACCAATTAGCTCATGGTTCAGATAATTATCTGGAGATTATAACCCTTTTTGGTTCTGCTTCCCTAGTTAACCCTTAACTGCTCATATTCCCTCCTGTATCGTTGGTACCCCTACATGGACGATGACAACTGGATCTCTCCCCTCCTACCTCACGTTTCTCTGCAGCACAGAAAAGCTATCCTAAACCTGGGCACCAGGCAGGAAAAATAGCCCTTGGGACTCTCAATCTTGAACAGAGAACAGTGTCTATTCCCCTAAATTTACTATCCCTGATTGCAACTACATTTTTTTCTTTTGTCCCCATTCTTGAATGGCTCATTGCTCCATGGTACTATGGTCAGTTTGCTCATCCCCCCTGCAGCTTCCACTATACTGCACACAGACAGCAAGAATCTCAAACTCATCAGACAAGTTCTGAGGCTTCAGCGCTACCTCCTGGATCCCTCTACCTACCTCACTTTAGTTGCACCATCCTTCCTTGACCGCTGACTGAATTTGAGGTCGTTAATCTAAGGGGTGTGACTGCCTCTTGGAACATAGCGTACAGGTAACTCTCCCCTTTCCTGATGTGTTGCAGTTTTTGAGCTTAGACTCCAGCTCATCATGCAACCAAAAGTTTCACAAATGTGGTCGCTTGGAACCACAATGGGGTCCACCAGTTCCCATGTCATTCATTGCCTGGCCTGGCAAGTTTATTTTAATTGCTTAGTTCTTAATTTGATTTTTAAAAGTTTCATACTGGTGTTTTAGCTTGTAACCTGTAAATATGACCCCTATTGACCTTCTATCTGAAGCAACCTATAATAGATAACCAATTTAATAGCTATTGCCAACCAATTAACTTAGGATTTATCTCTGATGTCACTCATTTGTGCTGGGCCCCTGAATCTGGGTTTTAATTTATCCTGTTAAAAAAAACCTTACAAACTGATGAAGGGCTTATGCCCGAAATGTCAATTCTGCTGCTCCTCGGATGCTGCCTGACCTGCTGTGCTTTTCCAGCACCACAGTCTCAAGCCTGATCTCCAGCATCTGCAGTCCTCACTTTCTCCTTACGAACTATCAGCCAAAAATGAAGCAGATAAAAAGCATCTCTTGTGCTGCACTGAATTCCCATGTTGCCTCAAAATTCCCTGAACTATGTACTCACTTAAGCTATGTGTCTCATTCTGGATGTGATCTCTCCTTCCTTACTGTGTGAAGACACTTTAAAATCACAGCAAGGGGGCAGATCACAGGCTGCACTTCACGTCAATGAAAGGGAGAGCACAGAAACCTTAACCATATTCTTCTTTATGAAGTGAAAATGCTTTCATAGCTTTGAATATCTTTTGCTTAGCAGAGACTGAAGTTAACTTAGTCCACTAGGAATCAATCACTACTGCAGACACTCTCATCCTGGAACTACAAGATGATGCAGACTCTTAATTCCTCTTAGAGATTGCAAATGGGAGGAAAGAAACATACCAATGATCAGCCACAAGATGGCATTCTAGAACTTACTACCCTCTTTCAGGACTAAGAGACTGAGGAAGAGCCAACTATTTGTGTTGTCTGCTTAGTGGAGATAGAGATCCTTAACCTTGCCAAACTCTTATTGGGCAGCACTGTTTATGAAGTCTCTGCTGTCTCTCTTCAGGAGAGTCATCCATTTGAAAGAAGCAAATAGGTAAAGTTGAAGACATATTTCTCTAAACCTGCCAACTACACACAATAAAAGCAAAATACCGCAGATGCTAGAAATCTGAAATAAAAGTAAAGTGCTTGAGAAAGTCAGCCAGTCCTGCAGCATCTGTGGAGAGAGAAACAGAGTTAATGTTTAAAGTCTGATCTGACTCTTCTTCAGAACAGAATTCAGCAAGTTTCAGCTATCATCAATGTGAACAAACTTACATTTGAAAAAACAATTTTTGAAATTACCTGCAGAATGAGGAATATATTTTGGAAAAAAAGATGTTGAGGAACACACTAGGAAGTAAATTAATTTGCCACCCAGCCTCCCTTCCAGTTGGGGAATATTTGAGCGGTCCAGATTATTCGACCTCAAACCTTCGGGTGACCATCCTCCAAGGCAGACTTTGGGACAGGCAGCAGCGAAAAGTGGCCGAGTAGAGGCTGATAGCTAAGTTCGGTACCCATAGGGAGGGCCTCAACCGGGACCTTGGGTTAATGTCACATTACAGGTGACCACTATTACACTATACACACACACACACAGACACTCCTCCACACACACACATACACATACACACACATGCACACACACACAGACACACACACACAGACATGCACACAGACACTCACTCACTCCTACAGACACACACACTACATTCACACATGCATCTTTTCACAGATTTAAACCCCTTTACACTTGCACACACATATACACTCTTTCTCACTGAACCCACAACCCCCCACCCCAGATACATACACACACACAAACACACACACACACACTCCTACTGACACACACACTCCCACATGCACCTTCTCACAGACTTAAACCCCTTTACACTCACACCCACACACACTCTCTCTCACAGAACTCACAACCCCTCACCCCAGACACACACGCACACAGACACAAACCCACATGCACACATACATATATACATTTGTGGGGTGAATTTGTACTTGCAGAGTTACATTGTACTTTGCTCAAAGACTGCATGCTCCTTCACAACCTGATGACAGAATGGCACCCCGAAAGCGAGTGCTTCCAAATAAACCTGTTGGACTATAACCTGATGTTGTGTGATTTTTAACTTTGTACACCCCAAAGTTTGGGAGAAGACCCAAACTTTGTACACCCCAGTCCAACATCGGCATCTCCAAATCTAGACCCAAGTACTGTACAAGAACTTTGAACAAATTCATGTCCAGCAGACTATTTCCTTATCTGCTATTTGTTAATGGAGTGCCGGAAATGTTCATGTTTGTGTTTACTTTCCAAGATAATGATGAGGGAGAACAAACATCTATTGTGTCCTAAGAAATCTGAGAATGTTGTTGGAGGCCAATGCCTCAGGCAAAAGAAATTTTAGGTAAGGGGTGAGGATCAGGAATAGGAGCATAGAATTAAATGTTCACTGTTAAATGTCAATGGTTATCATGAAAAAAAAGTGATAATTTGAGGAAAGGGTTGAATACATCAATGACTGCTGAGCATGTGCCGAAGGAACTATGGTCATCATAATATCAGACCATATGAAATTAGAGCTAGTGTCCGTAGGATTACAGAAAATGCCCTTCCTAACCAGGTTTTGTATATCAGTATGCTTAATAAAGTAATATAGTGTTCTATCCCCATGTGTACAGTATTAACCTTACTGTCTCCCTCAAGGCCAAAATATATATATTGTTATGTGAGATGTCTAAAGTGGAATATGCTAACCTAAGTACTCCAGAGCTAAGCAATTTAGCAAGCAATGGATCAGATCTAAGCTTTGCAGTCCTGCCATATCCAGTAATGAATGATAGTGGACAATCAAACTCCCTGGAGGAGGAGGTTTCATACATATTGTGAACCTCAATGATAGGGAAGTTCAGTACACCAGTGTGTTAAATATGGCACATGCATTTGTGTCAATTTTGTTTTGCAACATCAGTGGATGATTCATCTCTGTCTCCTCCACCACCCCAGATGCCAGTATTGAGCCAATTCAATTTACTTCATATGATAATAAGAAAGGCACTAGCTATGGGTATTTGCATAACTGCAAATGTTATGGACCCTAATACATCCTGGCAATAGTTCTGAACTCTTATACCCAAAAAAGGTTTTGCACTTGCATCCAAGCTATTCTAATACTGCTAAAACACTGGTATCTGCCCAACAATATGCAAAATGATCCAGGTATGTCCTGTACATAAAAAAGCAAAACAAGCATAGCATACAAGGCTTCAGGCCAAGTGCTGGAAATGAGATTAGAATAGGTGGATTTTTGATGACAGTGTGAAAACAATGGGCTGAAAGGTTTCTCTCGGAGCAGTAAATTATCCGGCCTATTTTAATCTCATTAGTCTATTCTTAATCAGCAGGGAAATAGAGGAAGGTGTCATCAACAGTGATATCAAGCAGCATTTACTGAGCAGTAATCTGCACATTGACACTCAGTTTGAGTTCGGCCAGAGCCACTCAGCTCCTCATTGTGGCCTTGGTTCAAACATGGACAAAACTGTTGAATTCCAAAGGTGAGGGGAGTATGATTTTTCTTGACATCAGTGCCACTTTCAACTCAGTGTGGTAGCAAGGACCCCTAGCAAAACTAAAGTCAAAGGGAATTAGGCAGAAAAAAATGCTCTGCTGGTTCCAGTTTAACTGGTACACAGGATTATGGTTGGAGGTCAGTCATCTCAGCTCCATGGTAGCTCTGCAGGAGTTCCTCAGGGTAGAGCCCTAGCCCCAGCCATCTCCAGCTGCTTCATCAATGACTGCACAATGCTCAACACCATTTGCAACTCTTCAGATACTGAAACAGTCCATGTTCAAATGCAACAATGCTTGGACAATATCCAGGTTTGGGCTGACAAGTGGCAAGTAACTTTCATGCCTCACAAGTTCCAGGCAATGACCATCTCCAGTGAGAGAAGGTCTAACAATAACTCCTTGACATTCAATGACATCGCAATCACTGAATCCACTACTATCAATATCCTTGGCATTAAAATTGAAAAGAATTGGAACTGGACCAGCCCTGTAAATACTGTGACTCCTGGAATAGGTCAAAGGTGTCCTGGAGTGGGTAACACACTTATTAGCTTGCTAAAGCCTGTTCATCAATTGCAAGGCACAAGTCAGGAATTTGATGGAATACTCTTCATTTGTCTGGACCTGTGCAGCTCTAACAACACTCAAAACACTTGACACAATCCAGGACAAAGCAGCGGGCTAGATTGGCACCACATTCACTCCCTCCATCACCAATGCTCATCAGCAGAATGTTTACCTTCTGTAAGATACTCTGCAGAAATTTATCAAGGCTACTTAGACTGCAACTAAGTCAAAACGTGTGGCACTAGAAAAGCACAGCAGGTCAGGCACATCCAAGGAGCAGGAGACTGTGCTTTTTCCAGCACCACACTTTTCAACTCTGATCTCCAGAATCTGCAAACCTCACTCTCTCTTAGCACCTTCCAAACCAAGAACACCAATATCTAAAAGGATCAGGGCAGCAGATACAATACAACCTGCAAGTTCCCCCCCCCAGCCACACAACATCCTCTCTTGGAAATATGATCCTTCAATGTTGCTGGGTCAAAATCCTAGATCTCCATCCCTAACAGCATTGTGGGGGGATGTACACCAAATGGATTCCAGCTGTTTGAGGAGATAATTCACCATAACCTTGTCAAGCAAACTAAGAATGGGCAATAAATGCTGGCCCAACTAGTGACGCCCATATCTCATGAGTGAATAAAAATTCCAAAGAAGTTGACTAAGGCCTAACATGTATATCCTCATCAGGTGGACAAAATCAAGAAATTCCTGGCTCTGCCAATCCAACCCAGGAGGAAATGGCCCCTAAGTTGGAATTTTCATTCTGCTGTGGGCATGTACCCTGGGGGTTGGAACAAATGAGGAGACTATATGCAGAGGGGATAGGGTAGAAGATAGGTTTCAGGGCTCTTGTGCTGTGTTCAAAACGTGAAAAAGTATAAAGCATAAACATTCCTTCAGACTTTATGCCCTCTTATGCCCTGCACATTCCCCAAACCCCATTCATTCCATCTCATCCCATCCCATTTTATCTACCCTGTTAGATTCTGTGTATACTCCATGCCAGCCCACCCCCCTCATCCACCATCACCCACACTCATAATACCTCAGAAACTCAATGTTGACTTATGCATTTGTGCCCACAGTTCATAACCTCTCACACACTTCATGACAATCTTTGTACCTGTACGCACCTCCTATAACCTCTCATTGACTTGAAACATTTTGTCCCAATGTAAGCCTTGATAACAACCACCCTAAGACTTACACGTGCTTTATTGCAAACTATGTCTCTGTACTCCTCATAATTCCATGCAAATATATGCCCCATAGCCATCCATTATCCTTTGTAGCCCCTATGTCAAATTACTTTGAACTCTTGAGCATTCCTTTGCCCTTGCAAACACAATGCCAACTCACCGAGTATCCATTATGGGCAGACCTCAGGACATTTACTAAGATTACAAAACATAAATTTTAATTGTTAAGTTCAGATTTTACTGTGATGAAAATGTAAATTATCCCATTCTTTAAAAAAAACTGCTTAGTTTACATTGCTTCAACACATCATGCCTTATAATACCGAACATTTTATCGATGTGCATGTAACGAACATTGGAATATATAATCCACTTTAAAGAGTTGATAAATGGCTGTAGTTGTCAATAAAACTGTGGAATGGCAGGCACTCTATTGGGATAATGGGTAGTTGTGAAATAAATCAGGCAGTAGTAAGAAAATACCTATTTTAACACTCCAGGCATTTTTTTGGTTATTAAATGGAACGACAATGACAGCTTGACTGATCCCTTTAACAGTCACTTTTTACAATTTCTTTTGACTCTTTCTTTGGCTTACTTCGAACAATTCCAAAGGATACCTGTTGAAGAAAACTCTCAGACTTGGACCTTGCGAACTGATTAATTTATTACATGATATATCATGGGGAATTCACTGTCCTAACTGTGGCTCAGTTTATTCCGAAGTACATCAGGATGCTACAGGATTATATCGAGAAAACAGATAGGAGCTGATCGTTAATTGCACAGTTTGACATGCTGACAAGTTGGTACTAAATTAGAGGTTAGTCATTAAGTTCAAAATTAAAGCACTATTATGCATTCTACAAGTGGACAGATCAAATGGTATCACCACCTGCTCTAGTTACACAGATTGCTAATACTAAGCAGAGATATCCATAATTGGCTGACAGACCATGAAGAGGCAATAACTAGAGAAGGAAAGGGGACTAATTGGAAAGTCTATGTCAGCTTGACTGGTTCTACAGCCTGCGCTGATCATTCAGCAAAGGGAGGAGACACTACTTGAGAAGGAAGATAAGGACAACCTTTCACATTACCTCATAGTAAGGAATGCATTGCCAGCAAAGTTCTGTCTGGGGACACAAAATGGAACTCTCAGCTGAATCAAGAAAATGGCTTTCAGGCAAATAATGTTAACTTTTCCCCAACAATACCTTAACACTCACTATGAGCATGTGACCATTTTCCAAAGTGTAGAACATAGAATAGTACAGCCCACAATGTTGGGCTGAGCATTTATCTTAATCTAAGATCAACGTTAACTTTCTGCGGTCCATGTGCTTGTCCAGCAGTTGCTTACGTATCCCTAATGTCTCTGACTCTACTACCACCGCTGGCAATGCACTCTACACACCCACCACCCTCTCTGTAAAGACCCTACCTCTGCCATCTCACCTATACCTTCCTCCAATCAGCTTAAAATTATGACCCCTCATGACAGACATTCCTGCCCTGTAGAAGAGTTTCTGGCTATCTATTCTGCCTATGCCTCTCACCACCTTCTACACCTCTATCAAGTCACTTCTCTTCCTTCTTCTCTCCAGTGTGAAAAGCCCGAGCTCACTCAACCTCTCTTCATGCAGCGGTTCCATATTGAATTGTACTTGATCTTCTATTAATGTGTCTTGGACAGCCATAACCAATCTTACCTCACTAAAAGATTACTCTGGCCACCCAAACAATATCACAATGTTCAGACCTACACCTATCTATGGAACTCATGTTTCAGATACCTTGGTCATCAAAAGCACACAGGAGTGGAGGCAATAATTGATTTCTACAGGCATTAATCTCCATGAAGCACACATGCACAAAATGCAACCAAACCCAATTTGCAGCTCTGCATTTTGCAGTGGCAAAAATCCAGGCCTAATTCTTCTGATTACTTCTCATGTCTGTGCACTAGTTTGTGCTTTAGTGCACATGGATGCATAAATCAGCTAGCTGCTTCACTGCTCTCACCATGAAGAATATTTTCCAATTTCTCTTTCTTGACTCCAAGTAGGATACCTCATGCTTCCCATGCTGAAATGTACTTGTTTTCACTTAACCTTTTTAAGTCCATTTGCACCATCAAATAACATCTCAGAGAGAAAAAAAATCACATTTTGATGCAAACCTTCAGAATAATCTAACTTCAGAGTTCACTTATAAGCGTCATTCCTGCATGTGTCTGATTTACTTGCTTATTTACTGGGATTCATTATATGCTAATACTGAGACATGCTTGCTCATGAGACATGATTTATAATTGTTGAAACGCAATATATACACATGAAATTCTTTCCCTCTAATTCCCTGAGTAACAGCACAGTTCTTAAATCACAGTGCGTTCTCGCACTGGTTTAAAATCTGCTTTGGAAAATGGTAAAGAAGTTTATACTACCCCAGTTACAACTGGCCGGACTGAGGTTGAGGCTTTTCTGCTCATTCCTAAGATTCCTGCTTCTTGTGCTGACATTGTCTTCAGAGTGTCAGCCCCACTGATAAGAGTGGCCCTTTTAAATGCAGTTCTCCAGTTAAAGTGGCTTATTATCATTTGCTATGTTGGCATGGTAACTGACATGCAGACTCCTCCTATGTACTTACAGCATTTTGATACAGCAATATAATTAATGTAATTCAGATACTCCATGTGAATGAATTTCTGTCCGATGAAAAGGTGTTACAAAAGGCAGTACCAGATATTATATTTTCCTGAGTGATTGAGCTGACCCTAGGAGCCGAGCTGTCTCAAAAATAGCTCTATCGAAACTCTGATCTATTGTTCCATCCAATACCTCACAGCACTGTCTCAGCAACACCAATTCAATACTGTCAATCAAGCTAAATGGCTTGCCTATCTGTCTGGCCTGACCTAATTCGATAGCGAATTCTACAAGCTTCCTGGTTTACCATCTTGGCTCCCTTCCCAGTGTGCTGTTCAGTTGGCCAATTTTCCCAGCATGACATCCATTTCACCAATTTTGTTTTCAGTCCAAAAATGCTGTTATTTTGTTTGAAAGAGACTGTCCACTATCTACATTTCCCCACTTCTGAGCAAATGAGTCTTTTACCAATTTAGTTCAAAATTTAGTTAGCAGTTGGTACAAGGTGGGAGTCCCTTGGGTTTAACTAACTTCTTATACACCCTAGATATTAAAACTCATTATGTTAAAAATGTTATTCAAAATAAAATTACATAGAAAAATACGGTATCAGAAAGAATATTAAATAAATAAAAAGTTACATCAAAAAGAGTGCATTCATGGTCTGTGCCACTCATAGCAAAATATATGGCTCACATTATACTTTAAATACAAATCATCAGTTGCAATAATCAACATATCTTGGTGGGAATTGTCATATCCATGTGTACAGGTTATTTATTTTGTATCATGATGATGCTTGTTAGTCCAGACAGTTCCCTTTTCCACTGGGCAAACTTGACTGATAGTATTGTGAGGGATACCAGGGTCAGTATAATGATGATGATTGCCAAGTGTGAAAGGAGACAGATCCATAGGTGCATTTGGATATTTGAGCTCCAGTCACAGAAATCGTCCCACCAGATTTCAGCTATCTCACCCTTCAATTCTTTAGTATGTTGTACTACTCTGGAAAGAGGTTTTATGGGCACTAGCCAATTGTAATTGGAGCTGATCCGATCTCTCCACCTGGCGTTTTATTCCTGCATTATATGTTTTGAAATAATTCCCAAATTTATCTTTTAATTTGTCACTCACATCAATGAGAGTCATTTCACTGTTGTGCATGTCTGTCAGTTCTATTAGACCTATTTGTGCTGGGATGTGAGGATTGATACAGAAAGGGGGGTTGGGGACACTACACATTGTTGCTCCATACCGGTATTCCCGAGTGACATTATGACACAGTTATTACCCTCCCTCTGTAGACAACTCTAGTGATGTCGATTGTCAGCCTCTAAGCCTCAAGTTTAAATTAATGCACATCCCAAATCCACAGAGTGAATGTTCATTTGCGTAGACTAGATATGGTCTCCAAAGGTCTGATCAGCTGGCTCAGAGTGGTCTCCACCAGTCTCACCTCCTTCTTGACTACATACGGTGGAACAACATGATATCCCAGCCATATTCCATTCTATATAATATTTGCATCCTCAATTCCAAAAATGCTTAACCTAACCCAACGGAATGAGGACATACCACAACCCAAAGGACCAGCCACTCTACCACACATCAAGAACATTTCTGAAATGACAGCCAGACTACTACAATCACTAGGACTTATAACAGCACACAAACCAACAGCCACTCTCAGACAACAACTCACCAGGACAAAGGAACCGATACCCAGCATGAGCAAAATCAACATAGTGTACAAAATCCCATGCCAGGACTGCACAAAACACTACATAGGACAAACAGGAAGACAGCTAACGATCCGTATCCATGAACACCAACTAGCCACGAAACGACACACCAGCTATCTTTAGTAGCCACACACGCAGATGACAAGCAACATGAGTTTAACTGGGACAACACTACCATTATAGGACAAGCCAAACAGAGAACAGCCAGGGAATTCCTCGAGGCATGGCACTCATCCACATATTCTATCAACAAACACATCAACTTGGGCCCAATATACCGGCCACTGCAGTGGACAGCTGGAACTGACAACCGGAAGCGGCAGAGACAAACCACTATAAATGCCGGAGGAAACAACACAGAAGTGCTTCACAGGAGGCTCCCAAGCACTGAGGATGTCACTTGGACAGGGGACGAAACGTCTGCAACACAAATTCCCAGCTCGGCGAACAGAACCACAACAAGTTATGCCTTTTTTGGTTTGTATTTCAACATCAAGCTTTGCTTAAAGCTTAGTCATGGACCAATGAAATCACATCTGGAACATATCACCTTGCATTTAAATAAGATAAAAGTAAGTGTCTAGGCTATATCCCTGACATACTTCGAGGTGGGGTGGTCTGGTCCATATCAATGAGGAACGTGAAAGTGAGGACTGCAGATGCTAGAGATGGGAGTGAAGAGAGTGTGGTGCTGGAAAAGCACAGCAGTTCAGGCAGCATCCAAGGAGCAGGAAAATCGATGTTTCGGGTAAAAGCCCTTCATCATTCCTGACCACAACAATGAGAAAGGCAAAAGTGAGAACTGCAGATGTTGGAAATCAGAGTCTAGATTAGAGTGGTGCTGGGAAAGCCCAACAGGTCAGGGAGCATCCGAGGAGCAGGAAAATCAATGTTTCGGGCAAAAGCCCTTCATCGAGAATGAAGCAGGGAGCCTCCGGGGTGGAGATAAATGGGAGCGAGGGTGGGGCTGGGGAGAAGGTAGCCAAGAGTATAATAAGTGGATGGAGGTGGGGATGAAGGTGATAGGTCAGAGGGTGGAGCAGACAGGTGGGAAGGAAGATTGGCAGGTGGGACAGGTCATGAGGATGGTGCTGAACTGGAAGGTTGGAACTGGGGTTAGGTGGGGAGAGGGGAAATGAGGAAACTGATGAAGTCCACATTGATGTCATGGGGTTGAAGTGTTCCGAGGTGGAAGGTGAAGCATTCTTCCTCCAGGCGTCGGGTGGTGAGGGACAATGAGCAGTCTATCTTTGTGAATGCATTTGTAGAAAATCCCCACCAATTGTCTGTGATGTCTACACTGTTATAACAAAGGGTGGAACTCCCATTGTGTTTCCTGTATGGTGAGTTGGTGAAGGTTACCATTTTTGCAGGATGAACCCATGCCACAGAATCCCGTTCTCACATACTGCCAAATTGGGTGGATCAAACTACACATAACCTGGGTACGTGGGCTTCCCATACTGTAGCTATATATACACAAATAATTGTACGAATGAAGAAGAATATCTCAAAAACAATCCAGCTGGTTGCTGGTAAAGTCCCCTGTGGTAGGCTACCTGAAAATAAATCAAGCACAGTTTCTGTATCATGGTTTAATTTCTGAGTTTCCTTGTCATTTAAATGAAAGGAAAATTTAAAGCTTAAAATCTCATGCAATTTTAAAATCTGAATGCCTTCATCCATCGCATTTTAAAATTTAAATCAGTACCATTACCTCACAGGTCCCATGTTCCCTTCTGCATCACGTGATCCTACCAATGAAACGTACTAGTCTGATATCAGGGCTCTCCCCTGTCTCTTCTTCCTCCTCTTCCTCCTTCATGGGTAAACTCTGGAGGCAAATATCTTCGCAGATGGGAGGTATCTCTCTCTTACTCACTCGCTGTTCAGGTATGAGGGATGAGGTGGGTGGACTGGGGTGCCCTAAGAGATGATTCGATTTCCTGATTGTCTTCTGCATAAGTCTCCTGTTGTAAGGTATCAATCTGTCCATGGGCTGAGTGGCAATGTTTGGATTGCCTCTTGAACAATTTGAGCTGATTTGCCTGCATCCAGCTGTAATTTGTAGACTGAAGAACTCAATGTAATTCAGTGATCCGGTGTGGCCCATAGGGTTGGAACAATCTATGCATCACTGTGTCTTCTACGTTATAGTTTGCATGGTTCATGTCTTTAATCCACAGGAACTTATGTGTTTGTCTTGCCTTCTCCAATCTATGTGCTGCCACAATACTGGCTGCTTTTATGGTCTCCAGCAATTATTTTACATATTTTTCTCTGGCTAGTGTCTCGATCTCGGGGTCGCTTATGTCCAATCTGATTAAACTTTTGATCCCTCTCATTTCCCTTCTGGTCATCAACAGGTTGGATGTGAAACCCGTTGCTCGGGTTACAGTGTTGTGAATCACCATTAGGGCTATTGGTAGAATTTGATTCTATTGTTATGCAGCTGTACCAGTTTCCTTACGGTGTCTTTGAGTGTCTGATTGGTATGTTCCACCATCCCACTGGACTGGTAGGCAATGTGAAATTTCTACTGTACACCCAGCAATATCACCACATCCTACATTACCATGCCATAAAATGACTTCCTCTATCTGAATGTAGTGAATGGGCTAGTCCCCACTGGGTGAATATTTGTTTGATTAGGATCTCCTGTTATCATGGGAATGTCTCCACCATTTAGTAAAGACATCTACCATGACCAGGATGTATTTGAGTACTCCTTTAGGGGATGGGGGATGGGGTCCAATCTAGTGTATCTGTAGATTAGCCCAGGGTTCCTCTTCCAGATGTGTATAGCCTAACACTGCCTTACTATGTTGTGGGCCTGGATTGTTTTGGGCACTTTGCGACCTTTTCCCAGCCTGACCACCGCATCCAGGTCCTGAACCTTCCCTTAACTTGTATTAACCCGGCTGGCTGTCTAAATCATGACATGCCTGCCAGCACATATTTTTGTCTTTTAGAATTACCTCTTGTTTTACCCAGATCCTGGCCTTCCACTTTTCCCACCTTGGGGGGGGTTCAATGGCCATTTATTATTTCCTTTAATTTGGGATCCTTATTCTGTGATGCTCCTAAATCTTCCATAGCCTTAGCAGGATTAACCTTGACTATCTCTTCTGTCTGTCCTGTCACTTTATGCCATGCCATCCCAGTACACATTCCTTTCCTAGTCAGTTCACCTGCTCTTCTATTTCCAGGTGGTATGTCCTTACAGTGGGTTTTAACTTTCGTTATAATGTATTTGTTACCTATGGCTGTTTTGACTATACAGCACAACAGTGGAGTGAAGTGGAGGGGTTTGCCATTGACTGATGTTATTCCCTGTGCTTCCCAGATGGGAAGGAATCCCGTGAAGCTGTTGTAGACATGCATGCTGTCTGAACAGATCACTGTCCTTTTCCCAAAAACCTCTGGTTGTTCTATCACAAAGGCTATGGCTGACAATTCTACTCATTGTGCACCCTTTTTGTGGGGAATTTGACTGGACACTCTCTCACACCTCCAATGAGGATCCTGCATATGAACTCCAAGCCCAGTATATCATTGGCCCTCTATTACAAAAAAAAACAATAAATTTTTTTGGAATTTCCTGGTCAACCTTATCAATATCACACCCCCTTTCAATTTCAGTTTGAAATGACCCGTTAGGATTCTTGGTACCGAAATTAAAAATTCATGAGGCTGGCCGTCATATAGCAGGTTAGCAGCTAAACGTGGGTTGTTTTGGAGATGAACAGTGATGAGTCTCCTTCCCTGCAAGAGGTTGGTCCAGGTGGCAATCGATTTTGACAGACACTGCCGGCTATCAAGGAGTGGTATGTGTTTGGTGAAAAGGTACAATGGACCCGAGCCCACTATGTACGTAAAATGTTGGACTGCCGAGAAAAAGGCCAACAAATACCTTTCACATTGTGCATAAGGCTGATCCACCAGAGAGTGTAACCACGAGGCATAGGCCACTGGACCCAGCTGTTGGTGTTTCTCCTGTAATACGACGGTGGATAGTGAGAGGTCTGATGATGCCACCTTTAGGGAGAAGGACATGGCTGGGTTGACAGTCTGTAAGGTAGTGGGTGACGCTAAGGCTGTCTTGAGATAGGTGAACGTGGCAATGTGCTCATTGTTTTTGAGGAGTTGGCTTTGAGGAGTGGCTAAGGCTGCAAAGTTGTCTCACGGATTATCCAGTTGTATTTTTTTCAATAAAGTATTTCTATAATGAAGGTTGAGAAATGGTTCCATTCAATTTTGATGTGTTTACTGCGTTGATGACATCTGCTTGTACAGAATAATTCAGCGTAGTGCATATCATTACTGCATAATAAGTTTCACAGTGAAAGATTGTTGATGGTGGTTTCATTACTTTAAGTTTATCACAAAATAATTTCCAGCTGTCAAGCAGAAAATACGATTTTCAGGATGTATAACCATGTTTTACTAAATGGGTGCAAATAATTTGATCTCAGTGAGTTGCCAGTTGATGGTCTGATTCTACCAAATGCTTAAAGTGATAAAGTGAATTACTCATGGGTTACAGGACATCATATTGTTGTGAGTGCATTACTGATTGGGTTTCAATACACACAAGTGATGGGTTACAGAACATCATGTTGTTGCGAGTGCATTACTGATTGGGTTTCAACACACGCAAGTGATTTTCATGACTTTGGTAATATCTGTTGCCACGGCAATAATGCCTAGAGTATTGGAATAGGTAGCAGAAAAGTTGAAACAGGAATCTTCTTTGAGAATGTGTATTATTATGATATAACTAAGCTCTGCTCTGTAGTCTCACACATTTCTTAAAATTCCATGAAGATTTAATGAAGTACTTAAGGTGGAAGAATGAATTGCTCAAGGGTGCAATGTATTCCTGAAGCAACAAATGGTGTTGTCTAGCTGTAAAAGGGTTGTTGCAAATGTAGTTTTGAAATTTTGAATGATAACTTTTCAAGTATAGTCATGTGGTTCCTACACAACAATAAAGAAAGAAGGAGAAGTTTGCATTTATATAGCACCTTTCATGACAATTGACTGTTCCAAAGCACTTTACATCAAACTTTAAGCGTAACCATGGTTACAGGAAATGAAGCAGTTAAGTTGCATTTGGCAAGTTCCCAATATTGCAACAATGACTTATATCATTTTCTGTGATGTTAATGGAGGGACAAAATATGGCGGCATGGGATTGAGGGTGATTTAGTGGTTTGGATCAGAAATTGGCTCATTGAAAGAAGGCAAAGGGTGGTGGTTGATGGGAGATATTCATCTTGGAGTTCAGTTACTGGTGGTATTCTGCAAGAATCTGTTATTGGGTCCACTGTTGTTTATCATTTATATAAATACCTGGATGAGGACACAGAAGGATGGGTTAGTAAATTTGCGGATGACCCTAAGGTAAGTAAAGATGTGCATAGTGACGAAGGATGTTGTAGTTACAGAGAGACATGGATAAGTTGCAGAGCTGGGCTGAGAGGTGGCAAACGGAGTTTAAAGTGGAAAAGTGTGAGGTGATTCACTTTGGAAGGACTAACAGGAATGCAGATTACTGGGCTAATGGTAAGATTGTTGGTGGTATAGATGAGCAGAGAGATCTCGTTGTCCAGGTACATAAATCCCTGAAAGTTGCCACCCAGGTTGGTTGGGTTGTTAGCTGAAACTTTATTGCTGGAACAGCACAGCAGGTCAGGCAGCATCTAGGGAACAGAAGATTCGACGTTTCGGGCACACGCCCTTCTTCAGGAATGAGCAGAGAGTGTTCAGCAGGAGAAGATAAAAGGTAGGGAGGAGGGACTTGGAGGAGGGGCGTTGGAAATGTGATAGGTGGAAAGAGGTCAAGGTGAGGGTGATAGGTCGGAGTAGGGTGGAGGCGGAGAGGTCAAGAAGAAGACTGCAGGTCAGGAAGGCGGTGCCGGGCTGGAGGGATTCGGCTGAGACAAGGTGGGGGGAGGGGGGATGAAGAAACTGGTGAAGTCCAAGTTCATCCCCTGTGGTTGGAGGGTTCCCAGTCGGAAGATAAGACGCTCCTCCTCCGACCGTCGCGTTGTTGTGGTTTGGCGGTGGATGAGTCCAATGACCTGCATATCCTCGGTGGAGTGGGAGGGGGAGTTGAAATGCTGTGCTACAGGGTGATTGGGTTGGTTCGTCCGGGTGGCCCAGAGGTGCTCTCTGACGAGCACCTCTGGGCCACCCGGACGAACCAACCCAATCACCCTGTAGCACAGCATTTCAACTCCCCCTCCCACTCCACCGAGGATATGCAGGTCATTGGACTCATCCACCGCCAAACCACAACAACGCGACGGTCGGAGGAGGAGTGTCTTATCTTCCGACTGGGAACCCTCCAACCACAGGGGATGAACTTGGACTTCACCAGTTTCTTCATCCCCCCTCCCCCCACCTTGTCTCAGCCGAATCCCTCCAGCCCGGCACCGCCTTCCTGACCTGCAGTCTTCTTCTTGACCTCTCCGCCTCCACCCTACTCCGACCTATCACCCTCACCTTGACCTCTTTCCACCTATCACATTTCCAACGCCCCTCCTCCAAGTCCCTCCTCCCTACCTTTTATCTTCTCCTGCTGAACACTCTCTGCTCATTCCTGAAGAAGGGCATGTGCCCGAAACGTCGAATCTTCTGTTCCCTAGATGCTGCCTGACCTGCTGTGCTGTTCCAGCAATAAAGTTTCAGCTTTGATCTCCAGCGTCTGCAGACCTCACTTTCTCCTGGTTGGGTTGTTAAGCAGGCATACAGTGTTTTAGCTTTTATTGGTTCGAGGAATTGAGTTCCGGAACCATGAAATCATGCTGTAGCTGTACAAAACTCTGGTGCGGCCACATTTGGAGTTCTGGTCACTGCCTTATAGGAAGGATGTGGAAGCTTTGGAAAGGGTTCAGACAAGATTTACTAGGATGTTGCATGGTCTGGAGAGAAGGTCTTACGAGGAAAGGCTAAGGGACTTGAGGCTGTTTTTGTCAGAGAGAAGAAGGTTGAGAGGTGACTTAATAGAGACATATAAAATAATCAGAGGTTAGATAGGCTGGACAATGAGAGCCTTTTACCTCGGATGGCGATGGCTAGCATGAGGGGGCATAACTTTAAATTGAAGATATAGGAGAGATGTCAGAGATAGTTTCTTTACTCAGAGATTACTAGGGGTATGGAAAACACTGCCTGCACCATTAGAAGACTCATCAACTTTAAGGGCATTGAAATGGTCACTGGATTGGCATATGGATGAAAATGGGTAAAAACAATGACTGCAGATGCTGGAAACCAGATTTTGGATTAGTGGTGCTGGAAGAGCATAACAGTTCAGGCAGCATCCGAGGAGCAGGAAAATCGACGCTTCGGGCAAAAGCCCTTCATCAAGAATAAAGGCAGAGAGCCTGAAGCGTAGAGAGATAAGCTAGAGGAGGGTGGGGGTGGGGAGAAAGTAGCATGGAGTACAATAGGTGAGTGGGGGAGGGGATGAAGGTGATAGGTCAGGGAGGAGGGTGGAGTGGGGGGATGGGTGGAAAAGAAGATAGGCAGGTAGGACAAGTCATGGGGACAATGCTGAGCTGGAAGTTTGGAACTAGGGTGAGGTGGGCGAAGGGGAAATCAGGAGACTGTTGAAGTCCACATTGATGCCCTGGGGTTGAAGTGTTCCGAGGCGGAAGATGAGGTGTTCTTCCTCCAGGCATCTGGTGGTGAGGGAGCAGCGGTGAAGGAGGCCCAGGACCTCCATATCCTCAGCAGAGTGGGAGGGGGAGTTGAAATGTTGGGCCACGGGGCAGTGTGGTTGATTGGTACGGGTGTCCCGGAGATGTTCCCTAAAGCACTCTGCTAGGAGGTGTCCAGTCTCCCCAATGTAGAGGATGCAGACACAGGGAGAATGTGCAAACTCCACACAGACAGTCACCCAAGGCTGGAATTGAACCTTGGACCCTGGTGCTGTGCGGCAGCAGTGCTAACCACCGTGCCGCCCTAATGATGTTTAACTGTGTAAAAAAAAAATTAATGTGTGTAAAGATTGGTTTTTGTTCTATCATTTACCAACTGGCTTTTTGGAATAGAATGCCTTTAGAAGTGTAGCAGTTACTCAATATTGCACTGAATACTGCACAGAAGTGTTATCCTCAGCAGCTATGTTGAACACCTGCAGGGGACCTTGAATCCATCACTTTCTGACTAAGAAGTGAGAGTGTGATCAATTGAACCACAGCTATCCTTATATAAGCATTTCTTTAAAAAAAATGTTTTTCTCCACTAGTAACTATTCTAACATTTCTAGTTGGTGCCTCACATTGTACTTTCTATAAACCTGAGGTTAAACAAACCTCTACTAATGATGTGCTAATTTGCACAAACTTCTAATTCCAATCACGTTGATTTACATTGGACCCCAGTTCAGCAAAGCCCTGATATTAAAGTTATCATCCTTGTTTTCCAATCCCTCCATAGCCTCCCACTCCCTATTTCTGTAATCTCCTTCAGGCCTAGAATCCTCCAAATTGTCTCTTGTAGCCTCATGAGTATCGCCAATTTTTAATTATTACGGCAATGCTGGTGGAATTTCCTCCCTTAACTTTTCTGTGTCACTTGCCTTCTTTTGGATGCTCCATTGGATCCAGCTCTTTGACCAGGCTTTTGGTCACCTGCCCGAACATCTCCTTATACTCAGTGACAAATGTTGGACAACGTACCTGTTAAGCATCTTACAACTTATAAGGCATTACATTAATATAATCTGATGGAACAGATGGCCGACGAGTGGAATGGAGACAAGCTCCCACTGCCTAAAAAGTGCTCCTCATGGCATGCCTCTGACAACCAAGTCCAACTCCTGGCCTTCTCGTGTGGCTTAGCCTCTAAACCTGGTGGAATTGTTTCTACTGACAGGAGAAGGGGTGAAGGCAAGTCTTGGCCCCTTAAAACCAGTGCTTCAGGTAGATGAAACTCATCAGCATAGGAAGGCAGTCCATCTAAGAAAGGGAGAACTCTGATTTCAAAACTCTACTGCCTTGCGGCCATACCCACTCACGGGAAAGGATTCGGGAGTAAACCCTGAGGACAAATCCGGAGCTGGAGTCCCTGAGGCAGTCCGCCATTGTCTTCAACCTCATTCTGGCAACTCCTGTGACGACACTGGTGCCAAGCTGCCCTTGCCTTTCCCTTGGACAACATCGGTGGTGTGGAGAGGGGAGACCTGCTGAATGGGCAACTGCCGGTCTTCCATACAACTTTGTCCAGGCCTGTGCCCTGCACCCATCATCGCCTCACCGTGACAGCACAGCACAGAAAGCAGCAATCTATAGGTTATAAGCCTGTGCTCGTTAGGCATACAGCAAGGTGCCAGAGGTTGCTTTTGACAGAGGCAGAGGCCATTACGCCTCACTGGACAGCTACCACCTAATTGGCAGCATTCAGCCAATTAGGTGCTATCCTGCCACAGTCTGCCTGCTTCACTGGGTACGTGGTTTAGGGATACAAGTAGCCTGAACTGCGGCCTGTAAACACTGCACCAAGCACAACAAGAAGACAAAGAAAGATGCTGGAATATACGGACCATGACCACTGGTATATCAGGTGACCTTTGGGAGATCAGCAACACATGCAAGTCAGCAGTGATTAATAATGAACTGCTGAGACTCCAAGTGGACATCACAACACTCCAAGAGACACGCCTCAGAGAATCGGGAACCTTACGTGAGAGAGACGATATTTTCTTCTGTCAGGGGAAGGGCTCAGACAAGACCAGAGAGCAGGTGTCAGCTTTGCCATGAAAAACCCACAGCTGAAGATGGTAGAGCCCAGCGAGAACGGGGGAGAGCTGATTTTCTCACTTCGACTCCATAGATCCGACGGGCCGATCAAACTTGTCAGTGTCTGTGCCCCAACCCTATACTCTACACAAGACACAAAGGACAAGTTCTATGATCAGCTTTCAATGATAATACAGGGGATCCCAAGTCAGGAACAGTTGCAGCTACTTGGCGACTGTAGCAGCAACACGTGCCTGGCCAAGCTGCCTGGGCAGTATGGGATTGGCAGTATGAATGACAACAGGCAATGACGGCTCGAGCTTTGCATGCTCCATAAATTGTATGTCACCAACACCTACCTCCAGACCAAAGCTCAGCACAAAGTCTCTTGGCGACATCCCCACATGAAACACTGGCACCAGATGGACCTGATAATCACCAGATGCTGCCACCTGAGAAACGTACTCATGACCTGCTCCTTTCAGAGTGCCAACTGCGACATGGATCACTCTCTGGTTTGCTGCAAGATCAGATTTTGGCCAAAGAAGATGCATGAAGCCAAGCCTCCAGGCAAGCCAGTAAGACCCAATGCCCAGACAAAGCAGCGGAGTACATCAAGTCAGTGGAAGATGTGTTCCTTGCAAACCCACCAGAAGGAGATGTTCAGCAGAGATGGTACTCTCTCAAGGACATTATCCACAGCACTACATTAAAGGCCTTCAGGCAGAAAGAGGACAAGACACAGGACTGGGTTGAAGCGAGCTCATGTAAGCTCACCATTGTCATCAAGGCAAAGCATGTTGCAATACTAGAGCACAAACATCAACCCACTCAGGCAACACTGCAAGAGCTAAGGACAGCAAGTGGCAAGGCCTAGAAAACAGCCAGATGCTGTGCAAATGATTACTGGCTACAACTATGTCAAAGCATTCAGTTATCATTTGACACAGGTGACAGCCGTGGAGGGAATGAGGGGATCAAGAAAACCATTGGTCCAACCAAGAGCAAGACAGCCCCACTGAAAACCATAACACGCGGGCCATCAAAGACAAAGATAAAGGCAAGCAGATGGAGAGATGGGTGGAGCATTACTCTGAACTTAACTCCAGAGAAAACAGCATCTTGGACCGGGCGCTCGACGCCGTGGAACACGTGCCTATCATGGAGGAACTGCATGCATTGTCGACCCCCGAAGAACTGACGAAAGTATTTCAATAGCCTGCCCAGTGGGAAGGCACCAGGATTGGGTGGCGTTCTACCAGAGGCCAGCAAGTGCACAAAGGGTATCCTGCTAAACCACCTGCATGAACTACTGCACCAGTGCTGGAAAGAGGGAGCAGTGCCACAAGACATGAGAGACTGAAACAGTGTCACCCGATACAAGAACAAAGGGGACAGAAGCGACTGTAACAACTACAGGGGAATCTCTTTGCTGAGTATCATTGGTAAGGTCTTTGCCTACCTGGTCCTGAACAGACTGCAGAAAATCGCTGAAAAGGTATATCCCGAGTCTCATTGCGGTTTCAGGTCAGAACTTCTCCCTTCGACAAGAGAAATTCAGAGAGCAAAGGCAACCACTCTATGTTGCCTTCATTGACCTTACGAAGGCTTTCGATCTTGTGAGCAGAGACAGCCTTTTCAAAATCCTTGCCAGGATTGGTTATCCTCCGAGGCTCCTCAAGATAGTTCAGTCATTCCACACAGACAAGAAGGGCATCATTCAGTTTGACAGCTCTTCCTTGGAGGCCTTTAACATTCGCAGTGATGTGAAGCAGGCTGTGTGCTTGTCCGCACCTTGTTTGGCATCTTCTTCGCAGTCATGCTGAAGCACGCCTTTGGAACATCCACAGATGGTGACTACCTCCACACCAGATAGGATGGGAGGCTGTTCAGTCTGTCCCAGCTGAGGGTGAAAACCAAGGTTCATGAAATATTCATCAGGGACATGTTGTTTGAGATGACACGGCACTGGCAACACATTCGGAAGAGCAACTCCAAAGCTTCGTGGAAAGCTTCACAAGAGCCTGTCAGGACTTCAGCTTGATCATCAGCCTGAGGAAGACCAACGTGTCGGGTCAAGATATTGAGCACCATTCCCCCCATCAACCACCACCAACCACCATCCCACACCACCACCACCACCACACACCCCCCCACCCCAGCAATTACCATCAACAACTATGAGCTGGAGGTCATCTCAGTGTTTACATACCATGGCTCCGCCATCATGGACCGTCTCACCCTCAACTCTGAGATCAACAGTCTAACAAAGCGAGTCTGGGAGAACAGAAAGCTGAAGACACACACCATGGCTGGAGTCAACAGGGCCTGCACCCTCAGCACGCTGCTTTACGGAAGCGAGACCTAGAGCCTCTACTCTAGACAAGAGCGGCATCTGAATACCTTCAACTTTCACAGCCTGAGACGCATCCTGGACATTCGGTGAATTGCCTAAGTCACCAACAATGAGGTCCTGGCCCGTGCCCAGATACCCAGCCTCTTCACCCTGCTCCAACAACACCGTTTCTGCTGGCTGGGCCACATACACCGCATGTCAGACAGGAGAATCCCAAAAGACTTGCTCTATGGAGAACTGGCCTCCAACAAGAGCACAAGGGCAGCTCCATCTTAATTTCAAAGATGTCTGTATGAGAGGCTTGAAGTCACTGAACATGAACATCAAGAGGCAGGAGGACATTGCAAGCGATTGCTCTCGCTGGAGGCTGGAATTATGCAGAGGTCTAAAATGAGGAGAAGAGAAGCTGAGGCTTGTTGCTGAAGAAAAGCGCACCTGCCGATAAAACAGCACCAAGACAACACCGGAGGACAGCGCCTTCAAGTGCAGCTGCTGCAGCTGAGACTGCCACTCCCATGTGGGCCTCTACAGCCACAACAGATGCTGCTCTACCAACAACAATTGAAGCATGACCCCCCCAGGCACAAATCCATGGTCTTGCGAGACAAATGGATGCCAGAAAAAAATATCCCTCACTGGCCATCTGTAACTGTGATCCATCACCTTGAAATTTTCAGTTAATCCATTCGCTACATCTTTGAAAGACAGCTACTCGGAGTTCATTACCTTTATTTATAATAAAGTATTTTGTGATTTGAGACCTAAATGGGCTAGTTCTCATTTTTATAACTTATCTTATTCTGGCAGAAAGCGAGGACAGTAGGTACTGGAGTTCAGAGTTGAGAGTGTGGTGCTGGAAAAGCACAGCCAGTCAGGCAGCATCCGAGGAGCAGAAGATGCGATGATCTTATTCTGGCTTCAAGTGGAGATGGTTTCCCAACATCTATCCTTTTAAATCCTTTTTGATATTTATAAGTATCTCCAATCACACCATCTCTCAACTTTCTAAACTCAATTCATTTTCATCTCCTCCTCTTACATCTTCTAACTTTATTGGTGCCCTTTAACTGCTTACTCTCCACTGCCCTTCTGTCTTTCCTTACAAATTGTTACCTCATTTGTTGACCAGATTGTTTTTTAAGTGCACAAATGGAATTTCTTTCCTTTGAGTATTATTCTTAATCCCTTGAATATTTTTCATTGTTTACGTATAGATTTATCCATTAACAATTTGACCAATTTACAGAGCCCAATTTATTTCCCATTCCTTCAATGCTTTCCTTATTTAGATTTTAAACATTAATTAATGACTTCTCCCTCCTGTCTTTCAAAGGTAATATCAAATTCAGCTATGTTTGGAAGAAATTCCCTTGACATCATTTGTGAATGAATTGTGGCATTCCTTATCAGTGTACATCATCATTGTTTTGCTACCAGCACAAGAAACATCAACTAAACTGAATGTCACAGGATAGTTGGCCCTAAGCTAAGATTCAAACTACATACTCATTGCAATACTCTGGTTGCCTATTTCAATCTTAGTAATATCAATTCTCTGTCCCTATTTCATTCTGAATGCCATGAATTTATGTCTTGTCACCTTGACGATCATCTTATTTAAAGATTTCCCCACTGACTGTCTGAATCTCATCCTATATAAACTAAAGAAATCACAACTCTGCTCCTACATTTTTGCCTGTGCTTTTACTAAGTATTTGTTGTGCTCTTTTGGTCCTATGCTACCGTGTTTCAACCTCCAAACTGTCCAATGACCCTTGCTCTTTATCTTTTGCACAGCTTGCTTCCCACTCAGTATTTGCAAGGTGCCATTTTTTCCAGAGAAATAATGCATTTCCTTTAGTAATATTGTGTATAGGACTATTACAGAAAATTGAAATTAAATGCTATGAAATCACATCACATTATAGTTGAGTAATGAGGCGCCAACTATATTGGTAATCGTATATGTTTTCTTCATCCTCGTAATTTGCTCACTAACATCACCTGGAGCCATTCTTTATACAAATAAACAAGGAAAGTATCTGAATTAAAATAAATACTGCAAAGTAAATGTTTTCAGTGAACATTGTAAAAATGAAAAGAGGTGTTTATGAGACTGCGTCCAAATAGTTCCTGGAGGTGTTCAGAGCTAACCTCTCTTTTCTTTCTCAATCTCTGTGAATAAAAAACACTTCACAAACTTACACACGAGTAATTGTATTTATGTAATGTGGTTTCTATTTTGACTTTCAATGTCATCTGGCATCATTCAGTATGGAAATGCCAATCTCTTCTTGCATGAAAGCAATGTTTCCCTGCTGTACTGCAGCAGTTTAAGACACAGCTGTCTAGCAAATGTACCAGCAAACTATTTCCTTGAATGCCTGCTAAATCTCAGCTCTAGATTTTACTGTACACAATATTAAAGTTGTATTTCTGGAAAACATCAATCATACAGTACAAGTGATAGGGTTTTCAGAGTTTCACTTCACGGGGATTCCTTTTGTGTTTAATTTTGATGTTCCTTACCCAGTGTCGTTGTTATTCCTATTCCAGGTGGTTCTGATTACTCAGAAAAGCAAGCTTGCGTGCAGAACATGAAACAATGAACTATGCACCCAGGTCATTTGGCCACTTTTTCCAGTGGATAAAATATATACTTTCCAAATGTAATTTAATCCTAACAGAATATTTCTTCCTGAGAACCAACAATAGCCTCTCACGCATGTATAACTGGTTTCAAAGACAAAGCATTACTTCAGCTAGATATGCCATAGAGCTAAATGCAGGACACTGGGCAGTTTCCCTTGGATACAAGATGAGCAGAGACTGGGGCCGATACATTTTTCATTGTTTAGCACAAGGATGTGCTCAATGACTTTCACATTACATATTCTGGCACAATGTCTCTTAAATGTCAACTCAGCTATAGTAATTGAGAAAAACAATCCCAATAACCAAAATATCCTCTGCAGACACCCAGCCTCCAGTCTGTGTCTACTGCTGTAGTACTGGAAATTGCCATGAGCTGGAATCTGTCAGTCATTAAAATTGAAGAATCTTCTGTGCTATGACAGTCTAAAAATAAAAAAAAGGTTCCTTGCAATCTGCTTTCTGTTTTATTCTGATTCAATTTTTTTCAAAATTAATTGTGCTGCTAAACATTTCTTCAATGAAATGTTTATTTCTGATCTCTGCAAAAAAAAATCTGCTGTGACTAATTAACTAGATATTCCTTAGATGCGCCATTCATCACTTATCTGGCATAGTGGACTGTTATCAAATGCTCTATTTAAAAATGAATGGGTCATTACTGTTCAAGAAACATTTGACCAATCACCCTGCAAAATATTAACAAAAATTGATGAGTATTTATCACAAATTTGCACTCTTGGTATAGAGCTTTGTTCAGAGCATTGGAGCTGATTCATTGATGTGGTACTTCCAATGAGAACTGATATTCTCATGTGGGTTTTAGGGGCACACAGGCAAGTTTTGAGATTTTTGTCAAGATGTTGCCTTTGAGGTCAGCTAGAGTTCCCAACCTTACTGTGTAATGAAGAGCAAGGTTTCCCCTGAATAGCAAGGTATGCCCACCGCTCAATTAAGAATAGCCTTCAGATTTTGAAGCTGGAGAGGAAATAGAACATCCTGTAGCAAGGAGGGACCTGTCATTTCAGATAAATAAGAGATTGGGAGATAGGACCCTGCATAACAAAATTTGAAATGTTGACGTGAAAACATCGTCTCCAGGCTCCCAGTGTGGAGTTGGAACCCCTCCACAACTTAGATCAATTAGCTAGGATAGGGGCTCAAAGACTGGCTATAGTACTGCCTATCCCCTCTCCCACCATCCTGCTTGCCCTGATCTGCTGCTATGAAGCCATCCCTGGACAGTCAGCTTGTTGCCAGAGTCATGGGCCATCCACAGGTGAACTGGGAAATTCAAATAGGCCTCTGACAATTGGCTTAAATTGGCCATTTTAATGGTTACCCCATACTTTCAGCTTCTTTCACCCCACCTCCAAGAAAATGACCCCAGAGTGGGAATGTGCTGGTAAACTGACATACCGGATGGTGGTGAGGACTTACCCCATATGGGAGTGAAACATTTACCTCAAGGCTTTGTACGAAGAAAAGCAAGGGAAGTCTCCATAGTGTCCTGATCATTATTTACCTCTCAACATAGAATCACAAGAAACAGATTATTTGATTGTTATCCTTTGCCATTTATGCAAGCTAGCTGTATACAAATTGGCATCAGTGTTTTTTACATTACAACAATAGCTGCACTTCCAATGTATTTTATTGGTTTTAAAGTATTATCCTGCAATTGTGAAATGCAGCGAATAAAAAAAAATTCTTTATTGGAGTGAAAACTGATGCTGATTATCCCCTCAATGTCTCTAATAGCAAGAAAATTACCTATTCAGGCCTACTTCCAAGCTATATTTCCTGCGAGTAATGCTTCTCACCTAATCATGGAAGCAGTCCTAACAGAGACCTGAAGCCTACTTCCTACGGTCTTATTTTCATTCATTTTAATAGATGGGAAAGGGGAAATAAAGTGAAGAGTGCAGCTAAGCTCATAATATGTGCTCCCTGCAGACAATACGCCAGAAATATGTATTTGTAAAATGACCCCTTCTGTCTACATGTGCACTTATCATGTAACATTCAGGATGAGGATTAGAATGTATTCTATTTTACATCTTGTGACAGCAGCAAGCACTGCCAGATCTATAGGAGGACAGTTGTTAAAATTGTAGTATTCACCCTATATTCTCCTTACAAAGCAACTAAATCCCAACTCGAGGAGATCTATCACTTCTGCTATTAACATTCCGATTTTTGAATTACTTGTTCTTTCAGACCTTTTGAATCAAGTACCAACTGTGCTGAATTTGGTGAGTTTTGCAATTATGAAATCATATCTTCTGGGAACCAAAGTGAAAGTGCCCAAACACACTTCACTTACGATCATTAACAGCTGCTAGAGATGGGAAAACTCCTATTCCATCTTCTGGGCTGGATGCAAGCCCAGAGCTCACAGCAAAAAGAAAACTGTATGCTCTCAGATGTAACCAATCACACCCTTCACCTCCAGCTGATGGTTGCACTACTTGTTTCAAGCATAAAACTCAGAGGGGAATTTAACTATTGAACAGCAAACTAGCAAAACACACTGATAATGTCAGCCAACAGCCTAATGTCAGGCCCCAATGAAACACATGAAGTGGGCTGGAGGTACTAAGGGAATGTTCCATGAACCTCTCTGGATGAGATTTCATTCAATATACAATGGTCCAAACAACTAAACAAAAGGTAGGTCTCCTTATTGTAAGAGTGGAAATAAATGGGAAGGTAGAATGTCCTTGTATTCTTTATGGAGCCCACAGAAACAGTCTTGCTCCTTCTGGCCCCACAATAATAATTAAACACTTTCTCCTGTTTTACTGCATTTCCAGGCTTGATTGGGTGGCCACTCCACTCACATGGCAGGTATAATCAAGCCTATTTTTCAAACATAGAAACTCTCTGCATAGATTAATGAGGCTCCTGCCTTGTGCACCTTGATGATACAAACATGCATTGCTCTGCAGCACTACCATCTCCATTCCAAATTTCACTCAGTTTGAGGGAGTTAAAATATCCTCAATATGTTATGGGTGGCGAGCTTGAAGTGGTTATGATTTTGTGTATTGTTCTACTTATTCCAAAACCAATAGAAATTTGGCTGAGAAAACTTAATTGTGGAATTTTGTCAGAAATGTTTAGGGAGATGTAACTTATCCAGTGGCAGTACTGGAGGAAGAGCAATGGATTCTCTTGAAGCCTTGACCAGTATTCCACTCTCAACAAACAGATTACCCAGACATTTGCCTCCTTTGCTACTTGTAGAACTCTACTGTATTCAAAATTGACTGTCATGTCTGTCTCAATTCAACAGGGACATGACACCTCAGAAACCTTTCATTAGTTACCAAATGTTTTAGGACACCCAAAGGACATGGATTATGTGATACAAAGCAAAGTCTTTCTTCTTTTTGTTTATGATCTTAATAAAAGAAATGGAGGAACTCAAACAAATACAAGGGTGAATGAATTGGATACTTAAAACGTGTAGACCAAAGAAACTGAATTTGTTCTTACTGGAGAAGATCGTAAAGCAATATAATTCATTTTATAGGAATAGATGACATAGATATAAATTAATTTCTTAACTTCAATCGTGGCTGCAAGATTAGGGGCCATCGATTGAAAAGAGACAATTCTTGTACGATGCTAGACGTTTGAGGAATTGTTTTCTCTCCATGTGTACAAAATGAGATTGTATATTGTCAGAGAGAGGCAATTGAATTCACCGAGCTCTTTTTAAATGGCATATGAGGAATATTTGGCAGGATGCAGGATTTAAAGAAATTGACAGAGGTGATTCATAAGTTATGGAAAACATAGAACATAGAAAAATACAGCGCAGTACAGGCCCTTCGGCCCTCGATGTTGCACCGATCCAAGCCCACCTAACCTACACTAGCCCACTATCCTCCATATGCCTATCCAATGCCCGTTTAAATGCCCATAAAGAGGGAGAGTCCACCACTGCTACTGGCAGGGCATTCCATGAACTCACGACTCGCTGAGTAAAGAATCTACCCCTAACATCTGTCCTATACCTACCACCCCTTAATTTAAAGCTATGCCCCCTCGTAATAGCTGACTCCATACGTGGAAAAAGGTTCTCATGGTCAACCCTATCTAAACCCCTAATCATCTTGTACACCTCTATCAAGTCACCCCTAAACCTTCTTTTCTCCAATGAAAACAACCCCAAGTGCCTCAACCTTTCCTCATACGATCTTTCTACCATATCAGGCAACATCCTGGTAAACCTCCTCTGCATCCGTTCCAGTGCCTCCACATCCTTCCTATAGTTGCGACCAAAACTGCACACAATACTCCAGATGCGGCCGCACCAGAGTCTTATACAAATGCAACATGACCTCAGGACTCCGGAACTCAATACCTCTACCAATAAAAGCCAGTATGCCATATGCCTTCTTCACCGCACTATTTACCTGGGTGGCAACTTTCAGAGATCTGTGTACATGGACACCAAGATCCGTCTGCTCATCCACACTACCAAGTATCCGACCATTAGCCCAGTACCCCGTCTTTAAGGAGTTACTCAGTGCCTGCTAAGACTGTGTGCAGAAGCTCATTGTTTGGCTTTTCTTAACAGTGTAGTTGTATAAATTGTTTGCTTAGCAATTTTAGATTGGATCATTAGAAGGCCATAAAAGATAGCACTGCATTAAAGTGTCACCTTAAATAGAGTGCTCAAATCCTGAAATAGGCTTTGAACCTGTAATCATTCTAACCAAGCAACAAGCATGCTATCAGCGAGCTAAGCACTGAGGATTACAACAGTGGGCAGAATATTCAGAATTTGGGCTGTTTAATATATCAGAATTATACACAAACACAAAAAAGGGAAAAGACGAACTGGTACTTTGAACCAGTCCCATCCCAATATAATGTAACACAAGAGCACATTCGGCATGACCTAAAGCTCCCTCCCATCACATTATATGCTGTACTAATCCCTTATGTCAGCTCAGGGGAGAAACTTTAAGCTCTAGGGTAAATTTACAGAGTTAAAATCCACAGTGTTATATTCCTATCACAATAACTATCTGAATAGAAGAAAAGTGCAGGGATGTGGGGATTGAGGTGGGGAGGGCAATATTGAATTGCTCCTTAAGATTGCCAGAATGTGGTGTTGAATTGTCTTATTCTGTACTGTGATGATTCTGCGATTCCAAAACTAAGGGCTGACGATCTAGCAACAAGAGGAGCATTAAATGGCTCAGGGTGAGACTTCTGTCTTCACCTAGGGATAAAATTCTCCCATGAGAACCCTCTCAGCCCACCGGGAGCTGTGACCACTGCTCTGACTGTATCCAGTCTCCAGTGAGAAATACTAGCTACTGGATGATAGACAAGTTGTGAAAGATTCTTTATGAGACCTGGAGTGAAGCCCCAACCAGGGAGGGGCTGAATGGGGTATGAAGATCTGGAAGCAGCATGCACTAGCTTTTCCAAAGGGTAACAATAAATAGAGTCACAGAGTCATAGAGATGTACAGCATGGAAACAGACCCTTAGGTCCAAACTGTCCATGCTGACCAGATATCCCAACCCAATCTAGTCCCACCTACCAGTACCCGGCGCATATCCCTCCAAACCCTTCCTATTCATATATCCATCCAAATGCCTCTTAAATGTTGCAATTGTACCAGCCTCCATCACATCCTCTGGCAGCTCATTCCATACATGTACCATCTTCTTCGTGAAAAAGTTGCCCCTTAGGTCTCTTTTATATCATTCCCCTCTCACCCTAAACCTATGCCCTCTAATTCTGGACTCCCTGACCCCAGGGAAAAGACTTGATCTATTTCCTACCCATGCCCCTCATAATTTTGTAAACCTCTATAAGGTCACCCCTCAGCCTCCGACGCTCCAGGAAAAACAGCCCTAGCCTGTTCAGCCTTTCCCAGTAGCTCAGATCCTCCAACCTTGGCAACATCCTTGTAAATCTTTTCTGAACCCTTTCAAGTTTCACAACATCTTTCCGATAAGAAGGAGACCAGAAATGCACGCAATATTCCAACAGCGGCCTAACCAATGTCCTGTACAGCCGCAACATGACCTCCCAACTCCTGTACTCAATACTCTGACCAATAAAGGAAAGCATACCAAACGCCTGCTTCACTATCCTATCTACCTGCGACTCCACTTTCAAGGAGCTATGAAGCTGCACTCCAAGGTCTCTTTGTACAGCAACACTCCCTAGGACCTGGAAAAAAATGAAGAAGGGCCTTTCATCAGAAAAGGGGCTGTGAAGTAGGCACTCTTCATTTCCTGCCCAAGGCCCAGGAAGGCTCAGGCCTCCTTGAAAGGCTTCCCATCCAACTTTGGCCTTCCCATGTGCCTGATATATTTCAGCCTAATGGGAAGTAGTCTTTAATTGGTTACTTAAGGATTTCAGTTGGTACAAGAATGGACAAGGCCAGTTGGTTGCTGTTAAATCATGACCAGGTCAGGAGTTGATAGTACAGACAACCACGGAATTTTACCAGGGCCCTGCCTGCAAATCCACAGACAAAGTACCGTAAAATTCTATCTCAGTAGGGTGTACACTTGTGAATATCCAGTTCATGGTCAGATATGGTGGACCATATCCAACACTACCAAGTCTCACCTCCTTTGCACCAAGTGATACACAATCATTCCAGAGTTAGAAGTTACCCTGACTTCTTCTCTTCTATAAGACCAGAAGATATAGGAGCATAATTTGGCCATTCAGCCCATCAAGACTTCACAACCATTCAATCATGGCTGATATGCTTCTCAATCCCATTCTCCTGCCTTCTGTCTGTAACTCTTGATCTCCTTACTAATCAAGAAACTACACTTAACGAATTGACCTCCACAACCTTCTACGGCAATGAGTTCCACAGAGGCACCACACTCTGGCTAGAGAAATTCCTTCTCATCTCAGTTCAAAAGGGTCATCCCTTCACTTTAAGGGTATGCCCTCAGGTCCTAGTCTATCCTACTTGGGGAAACATCTTCTCCACACACTCTCTATCCATGTCTCTTAATATTCTGTAAGTTTCAATGAGATTCCCTCTCAACCTTTCAAACATCAAGTATACACCTAGAGTCCTCAACCATTCCTCATTTCGGAAGTGCTTTGTTCCTGGAATCATTTTTCTAAATGTCTGCTGGAGCCCTTCCAGTACGAGAGCATCCTTGACCAGAGCCTTATACAGCTTCAGCAATACATCCCAGCTCTTATACTCTAGCCCTTTTGAAACGAATGTTAATATTGCATTTGCCATCCTAAATGCCAACTGAACTGAATCTTAACCTTATGCGAATCCTGAACTGGAATCACAATTCTCTTTGTGCTTCAGATTTCTGAAGCCTTTCTCCATTTAGAAAATAGTCTATGCCTCTATTCTTCTTACCAAAGTGCATAACCTCCCACATTGTATTCCATTTGCCACTTCTTTTCCCACTCTCCTAGCACGTCTAAGTCATTCTGTAACATTCCCGCTTCCTCAATACTACCTGCTGCTCCAACCATCTTTGTGTTATCTGTGAATTTAGCAGCAATGTCCTTGATTCCTTCATCCAGATTGTTAATGTATATTGTGAGTAGTTGTGGTCCCAGCACTGACCAGTTGCCATCCTTACATATCCCACTCTCTGTCTTCTGCCAGTTAGCCAATCTTCTATCCATGCTAGTACCTTGCCCATAATACCACAGACACGTATCTTACTTAGCAACCTCCTGTGCAGCATCTTGTCAAAGGTCTCCTAGAAACCCAAATAAATCATTCCTCCTAGCTTTCCTTTCACTAATTTGCTTGTTGCTTCCTCAAAATGTTCTTACTGATTTGACGGGCATGACGTTCCCTTAACGAAATCGCGCTGATTAAGCCCTATTTGACCATACACTTCCAAGTACTCCACAGTCTCATCCATAATAATGGAAATTTCTTTACCAAACACATCTGTAAATCTCCTTTCTTTGCCCCTTCACCTTGAAAGTGAAGCACATGATTTCTTTGTCCCTAAGTTTGAAATCAAGGGTCATTTGCCTTGATTGGCTAAATTACTTGATATCAGTTGAGAATAGCACTAATAGTGTGGGTTTGATTCCTGTCCTGGCTGAAGCAGATTTGAAACCTGCCTCCTTGCTCTAACCCAAAAAGCTGTCAGGAAAATGGCTCAGGATGAAGCATCATCAGACTATAAACTATGACCCTGCCTTCAGGCAGAGAACATGTGCATAGCAATGGCAGAATTGCAACTATTGATTCAGCTGTTTCTTCAGCTTTCCCTCATCTTCTGGGTCCAAACTTTCTGCTCCTCCTCTCCCCATGTACATCTTTTTTTAATTTCCCTCCTACGTACCATCGGGTTTTCTCTCAGATCCCCTTGCCCATAAGAGTCTTCTGCTGATTACTTGACCTTATTCCCACTAAACTGTTAACCACCCAACTGATGTATTTTGATCATATATCACAGGGCACTAAAATCCACATCTGTTGTACTATTCCACCTGGAATCAAATATATGTCAAAAAGCAATCATAGCAGTCTGGTTAACCGTGCTTTTCAGAAATATATTTAGTGATAATCTTTCTATTAGTACTAGTTACATTGTTTCTAAGCTTCCACAAAATTACATGAAATAGGAACTTCAGAATTAATAAAACATTTTCTGTGCAAATAATATGATGTTATTAAGTTCTTTCAATTAAAGTACAAGATGTTCTTTGTTCAAACTATATTTATTAACATTCTGATCTCAGACCAGTTATCTGCTATGTGCCTAAATCTTAAGCAGTAAAACTTCTCCATAAACCTCTGTCTTTTCCATGGCACTCCCTAAAATCCACGGCTTTTCTCTGTCCTCATATTTCCTTCCGTATATGTTGTCACATTTTGTCTTATAGCGCTCCTGTTGATGTGCGCAGTAAGTTAACAAAGTCACTAATTGTAACATAATATTGAAGATGCTCGAAATCTGAAATAAAAACAGGAAATGCTGGAAGCACTTACCTGACCTGGCAGTACCTGTGGAAAGAGAAACTGAGTTAGTACTTCGAGTCAACTATGACTCTTCAGTCAGACGTGGAGCATAAAACTTCCTTTTCTGTGAATAAAATACTTAATCCTTTGTGTTCCTTTTGTGGTTTCTGAAAAGGAACACTGATGAGGCTTCTCAATGTCTTGGAAACATGTATAGACAATAAATTACATCTTTAATGCAGTGAAATAAAGACAACATACTTTTGCAGTTGTGAGCCCACCTCACTCATTATCACGTCACTGCTGTATCTCTAAAATTATGAATCATAATTATGAAAATGTGCAACCAACTGTAGAATTAATTCAATATAATGCAGACTCTTAAAGAGTATGTATGACTGGCCTAGTTTCCAGTAGCTAATTTTCTTCATCAGCTACATGAGTACATAATGTTCCTAATTATGCAAATTTCATTATTACAGTAACAAATAATATTCAGGCTGGATACTACATTGCAAATATTCATATTTCTATAGTTGCATAATAAAATGCACTACCTTCCTGCTTTAAGGTGAATGGTCTGATTTATATGTTTGCAATTGACTGTTTTGACAGGCTAAAAGGATGTGAATTTCTATTCTGTCATCTGATATAATATTCAAATGTTTAATTCTATAGAACAGTAAGTCTGCCTCAACCCATTGAGTAGAATAAAATGGCAAAGGGAGAGCCAGGCAATTTAATTTTAATTAAAAATTCAAGGTTTTGCTGGTACATTTGCTTAAACTGATCAAAGGGATCAGTGAGAAGTCGAGTTATCTCACTTTGTGCTGAACCAGAGAGCAATTATTCAATAAATAAAACAGCAGTTGGGTTAAAGAGAATCATGTTGCAGAAAATCTTAATAGGTCTAAGTTTCCCCAGCTACCACTGTTTTGGAAAACACAAATGTTTGTACAGGTTGCTTCAAAAGCTATAAATTCAAATAAACTATGTATTGATCCATTTTCAATTCCACCAATTATAAAAGGACTTGAATTTCTTCAGCTCAATGAATATTTTATTACATTCTTGTTTTGTGACAGCTGGCATTGCAAGTAACATTAGCTCCTAACAAAAGGAGAGCTTGACACAGCAGATTGCATTATCCACTTTCTAACACAATTTTGAACAAACTAGCTTTGATTCTGTAGCTATATTATCAAATGCTTGCTATGGATTGTAAGATGGAAGGGCCATCATATACTGTCCTGCAGATGCCTTTCATTTTTAGAACCAGTTGATTAGTACTGAACTATTGTTGATAACAGCACCAACTCTGCAAAAGGCCACGTAGATCTTTTTAATTCCGTGAATAAAACTGCAATTTGAAATCAAAGAGAATGAAAATCAGGGGTTTTTTTTTAACAGATTAGCAGACAAACAATGAAATTTAAAATCTATATCAATTGTTAAAAAAAATGTAAATTTTCACTTGGTTAACTAATTTGCAAATTTTGCCAATATTAAAAGTGCTGTTAAAGCATAAAAATGGCTGACATTTGTTCAACCCACTAATTTCCCTAATGACCATAAGAGCATGGAATTGCAAAACACTGAATGAATCAGCAGATGAATCGAAGGTAAATTTTGTAATATTGTGCCTTCCTAAAGCAAGCAGCAAATTGTAAGTTCAATTGTTTGCTTTATTCATGCTGCCATCTAGTCCAACTGCAAAATACCTTACTACACTGCAATTATGGGCTTTATTTGTCTCTTTCCATTCAATTATTACAAATTGAAGGTAAGTGTCAGACACTTTCCACAAACATTTGAAATAAATAGACAAGTGCATTGAATAATGGTCCACTGAGAGCACTTCAGTAAAGAAGCAGAGGTATTTACAAAGTACTTCAATCCCTAAAGCTTTTGTGATTGTTGTTTCAACAAGCACAACATAATTTGATGAATAACTAAGTAACAAAAGAGTTTTTAATGTTTTAAAATCTAAATATGAAAGGGTGTTTTGAAGGAAATGTAAATTGAGTTCTGTCATGCTCACTGTGTTTACTCAGTAAATCTGGACAGTGTTTACTTCTGAAGTATTTTCATTCCTGTTTCTGGCATTCTTACTGGCCTAGCAACTTGAATGATTCGAAAACACACCGCCCGGATTCTTTAATGGTCAGATAGTTGTTTCTGCAAAAGAAAGTTGTGCAATGGGATCCTGTGGAATTCCCAAATCCTCAGTCTCCAAGGAATTTGTCTTGACAATACAGAGCTCTTTCTTAATTTGATGAAAACATCCTGAGGCGATGGGATTGTGATTGCCATTTCTTGGGATTGGACACTTTGTAGCTTTGCTCATGGTAGGTATTATCCAACACTGGAATAAAATGTTACATCTTTGTGAAGTGTATACAAATCTGGAGAAATGGATAGTATGTTTTTTTTTAATCTACTTGATTCTCATTTCATTCAAATCAGTTGGTGAAATGAAATTAGACGGTACGGTGGCTCAGTGGTTAGCACTGCTGACTCACAGCACTAGGGTCCCAGGTTCGATTCCAACCTTGGGTGACTGTCTGTTTGGAGTTTGCACATTCTGCGTGGGTTTCCTCCAGGTGCTTTGGTTTCCTCGCACAGTCACAAAGATGTGCAGGTCAGGTGAACTGGCCATGCTAAATTGTCCATAGCGTTAGCTGCATTAGTCAGAGGAAAATGGGTTTGGGTGGGTTACTCTTCGGAGGGTTGGTGTGGACTTGTTGGGCCGAAAGGCCTTTTCCACGCTGTAGGGAATCTAATCTAATTTAATGAGATAGGCAATTACTGTGCCAAAAGTGAAACTAAAACAATGCCTGCACTATTTTATAAGGAGACAGAGTACACAGGACTACCGAACTGCATGTGTCTGTAAGTCAGTCCATTTTAAGACCACAGGAGGTAATTGCTGTACCATCTTCAGTTCAATTAGTTCCTAATTGTATATTTGCGAAATAATCAGATAAGTGAGAGATCAGACTGACATTCTTCTTTATAGTTGTATTTCTAATGGGGTGGTCTTGAACAAATTTTCTCCTTCTTTTCAAAAGATTTGGCTTTTTCTCATAATATTAATTATACTGATATTAAAGTGTAACATTTATATTCTGATTGGGCAATCTCAAAAGTTTACATCAAGTAAAATCATTTCACAAAAACAGAATGGATGAATTTCTGCGAGAGGTTCTTTGAAGTAGGAGAGTCTCAACAGAAGTTCAGTTCCAAGAATGATCTCAGGCATTTCAATGAACATTTACTGTTAACTTTCTTGTCAGAAATTGTTTTGGAATTTCCAAGGAGATTCATAGATTCTTGCTTTCATCATAGCATCAGTCGAAGGTCAGAAATCCTGGAAGTGAGCTTTTTGCCAATCTTCTGCAAAGATTATTAAGTCTGATTGGGAGAACTCACAGAAGTTCCTATTCTATTTTCTCTCCTATCATACTCTAAGGACTATCACTCACTCTTCTGCTTCCAGGCCATCTGACCAGTTCCAAAATTTAAAAAGTCCCATTGTATATTCTATCCCTTAAACCTTTGCCAAATAAAACTATGAAGCTCTCTATTGAATTTGCCAAGTTTCCGGTATTACTAAAGTGACATTGTTATAAGAAATAATGCAGCCTCCAGAAAGCACTCCTATAAAAGAGACCACCAGGAGAAGACCTCCCTTGCAGCCAGATGCCTTGGGCCACCACAGACAGCCCACCCAAGGCAAATATCCTCTGGAAGCAGGCCAGAGAAGGACAGCAAGTCTCAAAAGGGTAATATGCTTTCCTGACATAAGATCAGCAGTAAATTGAATTGAGAAATGGATCAGCTATTTTGTTTTTTTTCTTCACTCGTATTGTAAACCTAGCTTAGTTACTAGATGTCAGACTGTTAGTGATTCTTTAAGTGAAAACTGGACAGAGGTCAGAGTTACTACAGATCAAGACCAGGGCTTAGAACAAGCTTAGAGTCAGAGCTAAAGTCACACTTAACCCTAGTTCAGAAGGTTACAAAGTACAGTCTATTATAAAGGGAATTATTTAGAGAAGTAGTAAGGTTATGCTCCAGTTGTAAAGGACTTTGCACCCTGTACAGAAAGCTTTGCACAATCAGAAGGGAGGGATCACACCTGGAGTGAGACAGCAACCCGATATAAATTGGAACCAGGGGCCCAGCGCCAATCAAACACTGACATCACAGAAAGGCCGTAAGTTCATTGCTTGAGGATAACTGTTAATTTGAATATCTATCAATTAAAGGTCAATGGGAAGAATATTTCCTGATTACAAACTGAAAGACCAGTACAATTGCTTTTAAAAACACATTAAGTAAATCAAATGTATTCCCAGATGTGTTGTACTTTATGTTATAGGAGCTAGTGGACTCATTGTGGTTCATACTGGTTACATGTGTAACAAGTGTTTGTTGTTTGAGGACCTCTGGCTCAGAGGTCAAAAGTTGGAGTCTGAGCTTTGAACACTGATATATTATCAGGGTGGAAAAGTTACCTGACCTGGATGCTGGATTCAGGAGGCAGTCACACCCCTTAGATTCGGTCAGGGACAGGAGGGTGTGACTGTGAATGAGGCAGGTGGAAGGATCCAAGAGGCAGTATTAAAGGAGCCTCAGCCCTTGATCTTGTCTAACAGGATTGAGATTCTAACTCCCTGTATTGATGAGAGTGGGGGCAATTAGGAGGATGAGCAAACTAACCATAGCACCATTGTACAGGGAGGTATTCAACAGGGGGGAATAAAGAGAAATGTATTTGTAATTGGGGATAGAATAGGCAAGGGAATAAATGCTGTCTCTATTGCCGGAATTGAGAGTCCAAAAGGCTGCATTGCCTGCCTGGTGCCCAGGTTCAGGACATTTCATCTGGGCTGCTATGGAACATAGGGTGGGAGGGGAAAGATCCAGTTGTCATGTTCCATGTAGGCACCAATAATGTAGGTAGAATGAAGAAAAAGGTTCTGTTGAGGGAATATGAACAGCTAGCGGCTAAATTAAGAAAGCATAACTAAAAAGGCTGTATTCGCCAGATTACTCCCTGCACAGCAGGCTTATTGGCACAATGTCAGCAAGATTAAAGAGGTAAATGCATGGCTCAAAGATTGCTGTCGGAGAAGCAGGTTCAACTTCATATGACATTGGCACCAATACTGGAGAAGGACAATAGATAATAGGTGCAGGAGTAGGCCATTCTGCCCTTCGAGCCAGCACCACCATTCATTATGATCATGGCTGATCATCCTCAATCAATATCCTGTTCCTGCCTTATCCCCATAACCCTTGATTCCACTATCCTTAAGAGCTCTACCCAACTCTTTCATGAAAGTATCCAGAGACTTGGCCTCCACAGCCTTCTGGGGCAGAGCATTCCACACACTCACCATTCTCTGGATGAAGAAGTTTCTCCCCAGCTCTGTTCTAAATGGCCTACCCCTTATTTTTAAACTGTGTCCTCTGGTTCGGGAGGGACCTGTTCCAATGGGTAAGCTCCATTTGAATCGTGCTAGGACTAGAGTCCTGGCGAATCACTTAACTGTAGACAGTACTTTAAACTAAATAGTTGGAGTGTGGTGTTAGTTGCATGAAAGTCAATGGAGATAAAGGAGAAAGTAGGATTGATGGTTAGTGATAGAGTTGATTGGGTGACCAGAAAGCAAGAGGAAGGAACAGAATGTGTGAATGTCATATTGTACCAAGGAACCATAAAAGTACAGGGCAACTTAACTTTGTTAAGGACTTGGTATCTTAATGCATAAAACATTTGGATGACTGATAGTACAAAACTAGGTAAATTGAAGTCACAAGGGATCAGGAGAGGTTATTATGTTTCCAGATGAATGATTAGGACAGAGAGTATGGAAAAGATCAGGAATCTAACTTCTGGCACAGCAGATAAGAGGACATCTAAGAGAAGGGGGCAGTCAATGCAGGACTGAGGGTGTTGTACTTAAATGAGCACAGTGTACAAAACAAGGTAAATTGTGCTGATTGATATTGGCAAATATAATGTTGTGGACATTACAGACACATGGCAACAAGGGAATCAGGGATGGGAAACAAATATCCAAGGATAAGTGTCCTGTTAAATGGACAGGCAGATGGGTAGAGCGGGTGGTGTTGCCTTGTTTGTAAAAATTAAATGAAATCAATAGCAAGAAATGATATAGTTGGAAGCATATAATTTATGTGACTAAAGCTGAGGAACTGCAAAGGAGAAAAGACCTTGATGGGAGTTATGTATGGCAGTGGTCAGGATGTAGGGCAGAAAATAAATTAGAAGATAGAATAGGCATGTAAGAAAGGCACAATTACAATAATCAATATCAGGTTGACAGCGGATGCTGAGAAAAGTAATTTGTGGAATGTCTACGAGATGGTTTTATTAAAACAGCTTGTGGTAGAGCCTACGACGGAACAGGCAATTGGTGATGTGTAATGAGTTAGATTTGATTAAGGAGCTTAAGGTGAAGGAACCCCTAGGGAGCAATGACCATAATATGATAGAATTCACCTTGCAGTTTGAGAAACTGGAATCAGGCGTAATTATATTACAATTAAGTAAAGGTAATTGCAACAACATGAAGGAGGAACCAACCCGAGTTGATTGGAAGTGGAACCTAGCAGAGAAGATAGTGGAGCAGCATTGGCAGGAGTTTCTAGTAGTAATTTGGGAGTTGCAGCAAATACTTATTCCAAGGAAGAAGAAAAATGCTAAGGTGGGGACAAGGCAACCATGGCTGTCAAGGGAAGTCAGGTACAGCAGAAAAGCAAAAGAAAAAGCATACAATGGAATGAAGATTAATGGAAAGCCAAAAGATTGGGAAGCTGTTTAAAGCTGCCAGGGACAACAAAAGCAAGCAATAAGTGGGGGAGAAGATGAAATGAGAAATCAGCTAGGTAGTAGAATGAAAGAAGATTGGTAAAAGGTAGATAACTTGACCGCTGGCAGATGAGGCTGGAGAAGCAGTAATTGTAAACAAAGAAACAATGGAAAAATGAATAGAAACTTTATATCAGAATTCATGGCGGAAGATACCAGCAGCATACCAGAGCTCCAAGAGAGTCAGAGGGCAGAGGTGACTGCAGTGGCCATCACCAAAGAGAAGATGCTGGGGAAGCTGAAAGGTATGAAGGTGGATAAATAACCTGGACCTGGACCTGTAGCTCAGGATTCTCAGGGACCTAGCTGAGGAGATTCTGGAGGTATTATAGTGATCTTTCAGGAATCACTTCAGTCAAGGAATGTCCTAGACAACTGGAAAATGGTTATTGTAACATCCCTTTTTAAGAGTGGAAGGAGGCAGATGATTATAGGCCAGTTAGTATGGTGAGGTCAGTGCAGGAGAAAGAGAGAGAAAGAAACTGACACCAGAGTGAACCTGCACAGTTACTGCCTTTGCTATTTGAATTCATGTGTCACGAGACATCGGAGTCCGTCTGGAAAAATTAACAAACAGTGAAATTCACAACTGATCTTGGAGGAACTGTTTGAGTGAAGTTCACAGCACAGAATCAGATAAGTTAATTGTTTTAAGTGGCCTACAGAAAGTCTGCAGTAGTGTGTAGTGTGGGTTCTTTCTTGATTATATGTTTTTTGAGATATGTCTCTTGATTAAACTTAAAATATAAGCCGTAACTATTAATCTAACCTGGGGCAGTGTTTTCTGGGTCTGTAGATTGTGAAGGAGCAAACATAGTCTTTAGTAGAGTGATATGTGCTTCTTGTCAGATGTGGGAGTTTAAAGAGAGTTTAAGGGTTGCTGCGGATTATGTCTGCAATAAATGCTGTTGGTTGCAAATCTTATCAGATTGAATGGATCGGTTGGAGAGGCAGTTAGAAGCAATGAGGAATTTGTAACATCAACAGTCTGTGATGGATGGCAGTTATAGGAAGAGGGGAAAGTCTCAGATACAGTCACATAGATGGGTTAACTCCAGAAAAGGTAAGAGAGGTAGGCACCTAGTGAAGGTGTGTTCTGTGGCTATACCCATTTCAAACAAGTATGCTGTTTTGGAAAATGTAGGGGATGATGGATTCTCAGGGGAACGTAGCACAAACAGTCAAGTTTCTGGTATTGAGACTGGCTGTAATGCAACGAGGGGTATGCCAGGTTCCAAGAAACCAATTGTGTTGGGGGATTCTCTAGTCCGAGGTACGAACAGAAGTGGCCAGCTGCATAAAAGTAGAATGGTGTGTTGCTTCCCTAGTGCCAGGATCAAGGATGTCTCAGAGACAGTGCAGAATGTTCTCAAGAGGGAGAGGGGCCAGCGAGAGGTCATTGTCCACATTGGAACCAACAACATAGGAATAGAAAAAGTTGAGGTTCTGAAGGGAGATTACAGAAAGTTAGGCAGGAATTTAAAAAGGAGGTCCTCGAGAGTAGTAATTTCTGGAATATTCCTGGTGCTACAAGCTAGTGAGGTCAGGAATAGGAGGATAGAGCAGATGAATGCATGGCTGAGGAGCTGGTGTATGGGAGAAGGATTCACATTTTTGGATCATTGGAATCTCTTTTGGGGTAGAAGTGACCTGTACAAGAAGGACGGATTGCACCTAAATTGGAAGGGGACGAATATACTGGAAGGGAGATTTGCTAGAGCTGTCAGGAGGATTTAAACAAGTAAGATGGGGTGGGGGTAGGAACCAGGGAGATAGTGAGGAAAGAGATCAATCTGAGACTGGTACAGTTGAGAACAGAAGCGAGTCAAATAGTCAGGACAGGCAGGGACAAAGCAGAGAAGGTAGGACTAATAAATTCAACTGCATTTATTTCAATGCAAGAGACCTAACAGGGAAGGCAGATGAACTCAGGGCATGGTTAGAAACATGGGACTGGGATATCATAGCAATTACTAAAACATGGCTCAGGGATGGACAGGACTGGCAGCTTAATGTTCCAGGATACAAATGCTACAGGAAGGATAGAAAGGGAGGCAAGAGAGGAGGGGGAGTGGCGTTTTTGATAAGGGATAGCATTACAGCTGTGCTGAGGGAGGATATTCCTGAAAATACATCCAGGGAAGTTATTTGGGTTGAACTGAGAAATAAGAAAGGGATGATCACATTATTAGGATTGTATTATAGACCCCCCCTAATAGTCAGAGGAAATTGTGAAACAAACTTGTAAGGAGATCTCAGCTATCTGTAAGAATAATAGGGTGGTTATGGTAGGGGATTTTATCTTTCCAAACATAGACTGGGACTGCCATAGTGTTAAGAGTTTAGATGGAGAGGAATTTGTTAAGTGTGCACAAGACAATTTTCTGATTCAGTATGTGGATGTACCTACTAGAGAAGGTGCAAAACTTGACCTACTCTTGGGAAATAAGGTAGGGCAGGTGTCTGAGGTGTCAGTGGGAGAGCACTTTGGGGCCAGCTACCATAATTCTATTAGATTTTAAATAGTGATGGAAAAGGATGGACCAGATCTAAAAGTTGAAGTTCTAAATTGGAGAAAGGCTAATTTTGACGGTAGTAGGCATGAACTTTCATAAGCTGATTGATGGCAGATGTTTGCAGATAACAGGACAGCTGGAAAATGGGAAACCTTCAGGAATGAGATAATGTGAATCCAGGGAAAGTATATTCTTGTTAGGGTAAAAGGAAAGGCTGGTAAGTACAGGGAATGCTGGATGACCAATGAAATTGAGGGTTTGATTAAGAAAAAGAAGGAAGCATATGTAAGGTATGGACAGGATAGATCGAGTGAATCCTTAGAAGAGTATAAAGGCAGTAGGAGTATACTTAAGAGGGCAATCAGGAGGGCAAAAGGGGAACATGAGATACCTTTGGCAAATAGAATTAAGAAGATTCCAAAGGGTTTTTACAAATATATTAAGGACAAAAGGGTAACTAGGGAGAGAATAGGGCCCCTCAAAGATTAGCAAAGTGGCCTATGTGTGTAGCTGCAGAAAATGGGGAGATATGAAACGAGTAGTTTGCATCAGTATTTACTGTGGAAAAGGATGTGGAAGATATAGACTGCAGGGAAATAGATGTTGACACCTTGCAAAATGTCCATATTACAGAGGAGGAAGTGTTGGATGTCTTGAATTGCATAAAGGTGGATAAATCCCCAAGACCTGATCAAGTGTAGCCTTGAACTCTGTGGAAAGCTAGAGAAGTGATTGCTGGGCCTCTTGCTGAGATATTTGTATCATCGATAGTCACAGGTGAGGTGCCAGAAGACTGGAGATTGGCAAACATGGTGTCACTGTTTAAGAAGGGCGGTAAAGACAAGCCAGGGAACTATAGACCGGTTAGCCTGACCTCAGTGGTGGGCAAGTTGTTGGAGGAAATCCTGAGGGACAGGATGTACATGTATTTGGAAAGGCAAGGACTGATTAGGGATAGTCAACATGGCTTTGTGTGTGGGAAATCATGTCTCACAAACTTAATTGAGTTCTTTGAAGAAGTAACAAAGAGGATTGATGAGGGCAGAGCAGTAGATGTGATCTATCTGGACTTCAATAAGGCGTTCGACAAGTTTCCCCATAGGAGACTGGTTAGCAAGGTTAGATCTCATGGAATACAGGGAGAACTAGCCATTTGGATACAGAACTGGCTCAAAAGTAGAAGACAGAGGGTGATGGTGGAGAGTTGTTTTTCAGACTGGAGGCATGTAACCAGTGGAGTGCCACAAGGATAGGTGCTGGGTCCTCTACATTTTGTCATTTACAAAAATGATTTGGATGTGAGCATAAGAAGTACAGTTAGTAAGTTTGCAGATGACACCAAAATTGGAGGTGTCGTGGACAGGGAAGAAAGTTACTTCAGGTAACAACAGGATCTTGATCAGATGAGCCAATGGGCTGAGAAATGGCAGATGGAGATTAATTCAAATAAATGCGAGGTGCTGCATTTTGGGAAAGCAAATCTTAGCAGGACTTATACACTTATTTCTAAGGTCCTAGGGAGTGTTGCTGAACAAAGGACCTTGGAGTACAGGTTCATAACTCCTTGAAAGTGAAGTCGCAGGTAGATAGGATAGTGAAGAAGGTGTTTGGTATGATTTCCTTTATTGGTTTGAGTATTGAGTACAGGAGTTGGGAGGTCATGTTGCAGCTGTACAGGATATTGGTTTGGCCACTGTCGGAATGTTGCGGGCAATTCTGGTCTCCTTCCTATCGGAAAGATGTTGTGAAACTTGAAAGGGTTCAGAAAAGATTTACAAAGATGTTGCCAGGTTTGGAGGATTTGAGCTATAGGGAGAGGCCTAACAGACTGGGGCTGTTTTCCCTGGAGCGCGGAGGCTGAGGGGTGACCTTATAGAGGTTTATAAAATCATGAGGGGCATGGATAGGATAAATAGATAAAGTCATTTCCCTGGGGTCAGGGAGTCCAGAACTAGAGGGGATAGGTTTAGGGTGAGGGGGGAAGATATAAAAAAGACACATAGGTTAACTTTTTCACACAAAGGGTGGAACGTGTATGGAATGAGCTGCCAGAGGATGTGGTGGAGGCTGGTACAATTGCACCATTTAAAAGGCATTCAGATGTGTATATGAATAGGAAGGGTTTTAAGGGATATGGGCCAGGTGCTATCAGGTGGGACTAGATTGGGTTGGGATATCTGGTTGGCATAGGCGGGTTGGACCGAAGGGTCTGTTTCCATGCTGTACATCTCTATGACTCTAGCCTGACGTCAGTAGTTGGTAAAATTTTAAGGACGTTGTGAAAGGTGAGAATGCATGATAAAATAGGGGTAAGTCAGCACAGCTTTGTCAAAGGGAGGTCAAGCCTGAAAAATTTGTTAGAATTCTTTGAGGGTGTAACAAACAAGTTAGACAAAGGAGAGCCAGTTAATATGATCTATTTGGATTCCCAGAAGGCCTTTGACAACGTACCACATCGGAGGCTGCTGTATATAGGATAACAAGCTATGGTATTATGGGCAAGGTACGATCATAGATCGAGAATTGGTTGACTGGTAGAAGGCAGAGAATGATAATAAAGGGGTCTTATTCAGCATGGCAGCTGGTGTCAAGTAGAGTATCATAGTAGCCAGTGTTGGTACCACAACTATTCAAGCCTGTACTCAATGGAGTTTAGAAGGATGAGGGAGATCTCATAGAAATTTACACAATACTGAGATACTGTGGACGTGGAGAAGATGTTGCTACTCAATAGAGAAGCTAAGACTCAAGGGCACAGCCTCAGAGTGAATGGACAACCCTTTAGAAATCAAATGAGGAAGAATTTCTTCAACCAGAGGGTGCGTAATCTGTGGAACGCATTGCTGCAGGAGGCTGTGGAGGCTGAGATATTGACTGTATTTCAGACAGAGATAGATAGGTTCTTGATTAATAAGGAGATACAGGGTTGCAGGGAGAAGGTAGGAGAATGGATTGAGAAACGTATCAGCCATTATCAAATGCCAGAGCAGACATAATGGGCCAAATGGCCTAATTCTCTTCCTATATGTTATGGTCTTACAGCTGTGGTGAGAGTACATCTGCAATTCTGTGTGCAGTATTGGTCATCTTATTAAAGGAAGGATACACTATGACCGGTCCAGAGGATGTTTACTGGACTAATACCTGGAAAGAGTGATTTATCTCATAAGCAAAGGTCAGGTCAGGCTTGTATCCCACTGGAGTTTAGAAGTGTAAGACATGACTTGTGTGAAACATATGAGCTCCTGAGGGATCCTGACAGGGTGGACTTCAAGGGGCTTGTCTGCTTGTCCAAGAATCTAGAAATAGAGTTTGCTGTTTAAAGGTAAGAAGTCACTAATTTAAGACAAAGACTAGGAGAATTTAATTGACACAGATAGCTGTTAATCTTTGGAACTGTCTTGCACAAAGGCTTCATATTGGTTGTAACAAGGTGCAGCTCAGAGAATATGAGTTCCCTGATTGGGGCTGTTAATCCGGTACAGTCAGGGAGCCTTGGCTGACAGAAATAAACAAGAGGGTCAGAAGTTCTACTCAATCTGAGAGTTGGCTCTGAGGAAGCTGGATCAGTGTCAAGGATTTCCTATATGTAAATAAAGGGTGACTTGGTGATGGGATACCTGTGGCCTCTGTGGAGTTACTTCAGGCATTACAAGCAGAGTCCTTGAATATTTTTAAAACAGAGACAGATAGATTTTTAGTAAGAAAGAGAGTGAATTGTTAATGGGGTAGCCTGGAATGTGGAGCTGAGGTTACAATTAGATCATTTTCTTCAATGATGTAGCAGGCTAAAGGGACCAAGTAGCTTCCTGCTGCTTCTGATTGATATACATGTCTGCTTGTAGCTGTAAAAGAAGTTGCTGCATCAGGTCATTGGTGTTGTTATCGTTAGTGTTGTTATCATTGGCGTCTTCAACAGAATGAACAGACCAATTTGTTATAAAGTAAAATACTGCAGAAGCTGGAAACCTAAATTAAAAACAGAAAGCGTGGAGAATGCAAGGTTGGCAGCACCTGCAGAGAAAGTAACAAGCATTAAGATTCCGAGTCTGGCATGACTGTTTGGAATGCTTCAGGAGCCAAAGTGACTCTTCAGCTCTGGAGGAAGATCAAGATTGCAACTCTGGTCAAAAGCTTGACAAAGTTTCTGGAAGTACAAATTTCATCGAGAACACAGAAAAAAAGATTATTTTGAAGAACAATATTACTATCACAATTGATTCTTTTGCTTTCTCTGAATATGGAGGAAATGTTAAACGAGCAAATATCCTAAGGTTTTGTTTTTGTTGACAGGATGTGCATGTTGCTGTCTCAGTCAGCACTGATGCTCACCTTTAATGATTCTTGAAAAGCTGATGGTAGGCCCTCCTCTCAAACTGTTGCAGTACATTTACTCTTGGTACAGCCATTCTCAGGAATAGTATTAACAAAGGAGTTAAACGTTTTTATCCAGCAACTGTGAAGGAAGAGTAATACAGTTTCATGTCAGGATGGGGTTTAACTTGGAAGGGACTTGCAGGTGGTGGCGTTTCTGTGCATCTGATACCCTTCTCCTTCTCAATGCCAAAAGCTGTGGATTGGGAGGTACTGTTGGAAGATCCTTGGTGAGTTTCTCCAGTGAGTCTTGTAGATGGTACACACTGTAGTCACTATGCATCTGGAATGGAGGGAATGAATACCACAGGCTATGGAAGGGTCCCAATTCAGCAGGCTGCTTTGACTTGGTTGGTGTCAAGCTTTTTGAGTGTTGCTGAAACTACACTCATCCAGGCAAATGGAGAGTCTTCCATCACTTGTGCCTGACTCGTGCCTTTTAGATGATGGACAGGATTTGGGATATTAAGAGATGAGTTACTTGCTGCAGAATTCCCAGACTCTGTTGGCTCTTGTAGACCTAATATCTAAATGGCCGGTCCAGCTCAGTTTTTAATCAATGCTAACTCCGCTCACAGTTTTCTCCCACCCCTGCCACTCTCTAATGCTTTTTGTCCAGACACACAAATCTTGCTCAGCCTCTATAGCTGCTCTGTGTTTCTCAAGTGATGAGCAGGAGCGGGTTGCAGCAGAGGTGCAGTTGAGTGGAAGCAATAGAGAGCAGTGTGAGGGACAAGAGTGATCAGTGAAGTGACTTGGGAGGGAGCAGTAAAGAGAGTAAGATGAAACAATGGAGGATATTAGAAGAGCAGCAGAGGGAGTAAGAAGTAACATTAAATGGAGTCTGGGAAACAGTGAGGGGAGAAGGAAGAAAGAAGTGTTGAAAAGCATGGAAAAAAGCAGAGAAGTGTGATGGAAGGATCAATTAAGTGATTGTGAGGGAGAGCCAGAATGAGCAGAATGGAGCTGTCAACATACAAAGAAGGAGTGGGCCACTTGATCGTTCAGTGAGGTCATGGCTGATCTAATGACTCCAAATCCCTGCCTACCTACAAGTACCTTTCTGCCATTGCTTACCAAGAACCTACCAATCTGACCCTGATAAATATTCAAAAGCTATGCTTTCATCACTGTTTGAGGAAGAAATTCTAAAGGTCCATGATCCTTTGTGTGAAAAAATGCTTCTTAAATGGGTGACCATTTATTTTGAGACAATGACTCATATTTCTAGAATGTCTCACAAGAGAAAACATCTCTTTCGCTTTCACTCTGTCAGGACCTCCCAGAATCTTATATGTTTCAATCAAATCACTTCAGTCTTCAAAAGTGCAGTGGAGCCTTGTTCATTCAACCTTACCTTGCAAGACAATCTGCCAATTCCAGGTAAAAGGATTGAATTTTACCAGGCTCTGAGGAACACGGACTATGGTGACATGAGCAATAGAACTGGGTGGAATGTCTGGCCCAGTTTATCTCACCACAGCTTGCATACTTTTCTCAAGCAGGCCTGTGAGATTCTCACTAGGCAGCAGCGAGTTCCCAGGTGATGCTGGTAAATGCCTTGTCAAAACCCAACTCGCCATACCAACTGGCCATTAGGAAAATTCAACATGGAAACCAGAGCAAGTTCATAACTGGTTCAATTTGTCAGTGGCTTCAAAGACCTTCCTGATGGATGCTCGGCACCAACATCTTAGGTACACACATGGGCACTGACCGCATACACCCCACATCCATAGACTAGGTATTCAAACTGTGCCAGCAACTCCAATCTCTCATGGCCCAGAGCTGATCCATTTTACAGGATGATTCTGCACTTCATGCTTTATCTCAGATCCACTAGTACCTATGATTATAATATGCAGCAAGGACTATGTTCGCTCAGGCGCACACACACCCAGATCACGAACTGGACCAGATTGTGTCTCCAGCATCTTTGTTTGTTCCAAATCTCACTCTCCTTGTTCCTACCTGCATTGCTGTGTCATCTCTCAGCCAGAAATATCAGGTTCGTTTTACTACTGACCCGCTGTACCACTTAGCGCTGACACAAAGCTAGGAAGCTTGTCACAGTAGTCAGCAGGCCTCAGTCCAGTTAAAGGGGATAGCCTTCACTCAGGGGACCCTAGCTCAGCAAGGGCAGCCTCTGATACCAATCCAGGCCCTTCCCAGGGTAGTCAGAGTCAGGATCCTCGGCTGATAAGGGGTAAAGAGCTGAATAATGGTTAGCACACCTTCCTTGTCTCTTTCTGTCCTGTTGTGGGCTGTTTCCTCTTCGAATAAGAGTGAGGCTGGTATTAAGATAAAGGTGAGTGACCAGCTATTACTGTGGAGAAGTGTCCCAAGCCAATGAGTAGGCAAGTACAGAATGAATGATGTCACAGGTTGAGGTGGGTGAGAGCAATGAGGAAGATGCTGCTAGTATTAGCTAGAGTAGTGGAGAGATTGGCCAGAGATATGTCCAATAGCAGAGATAGAGAACTTCCAAGAAGAGTCATACTAGACTTGAAAAGTTAACTCTGTTTTCTCTCTCTATAGATACTGCCAGACCTGTTGAGTCTCTCCAACATTTTTTGTTTCTATTTGCATCAAATATCTCACTAGTCACAACTTTTAAGACTTTAAGATGAAGTCCATCAGGGTCTTGGAACTTGTCAGCCTAAGATTCCAATAATTTGTCAGTGAAGAGTCTGGAGAGGTATGATCGAGGGAGTGTTAAGTGAGGGGAAGGGAGAACAATATTGCTTATATTTTGCTGTCTTAGATGTGGGTAGTTGTCTGTTGATTTTGCTGCCTGCTCTCTCTCCTGCACCTACTGCCTCTCACTCCTTGTTACTTCTCAGTTCCCTCCAGCCACTGTCTCTCATGTCCCTGCTTTTGTCCAACCCAAAATTCCTCCTGCTCTCTACCAATCCAGTGGTGATCAGTGAAGAACAATGGAGGAGCTTGGGGGGAACATGAGTGGAAGGGAGTTGTGGAGGGAGGGGAGTGGCAGAAGGAACAGTAATGAGTCTTGAAATGAGTGGTGAGTTGGCAGGAGTGAGACCAGTGTTTTTGTTCTTTTCTGGTTTCGTTTTAGCTATGCTGCTTTTGACGTTTGGGATGTTGCTGCCAGTGACATCACAACATTACAACTCTGTTAAAGCATGTATGGGGATCTACCCTTTTGCCATTTCAGTGTTAGAAAAACAGCCTAAAAATGGTGAGATTGAAATAGCAACAAGAGGAATGAAGAGCTAGAGAGATGTGCAGTGACATTAAATCTCTGTCATCCCTGTACCTATGGGCACATAAGGTTCAAATCATCCCTACAGTTAAACAGTCCCAAATTGCAAACAAATAGTATTTTATTTAAAGAGAGTGTATATTTATTTTAGAGATGGAGAGACAGATGGCTGGCCAGCTGGTCTAAGCACCTTACATTTGCATTGGAAATAATGCTGAAATTATTAAGCAACATTACTAAGCAACATTATTAAGTCATTCTAATCATTTTGAAGTGATTTGTGTTTAGGTATCAATAGTGCCCTCTACTGTGCGTTATCATTATCACTACGTACAAATTGAACTGCAAATACTTGGCCTCTTTCATCTGTAGCATTAACTCTATGCATGCATATGGGGAAAGAAATCAGCATATGTAAACATCTAAGAATTTATTAAATAAAATTATTCTTAAATATTGTTAAATATGCAATAAATGGGGATAGGGTGGGGTGGGAGTTCTGGGTGGGATGTTTTTCAGAGAGGTTGGTGAAAATCCGATGGGTCAAAAAGCCTCCTTCTGCTTTGTAGGAATTCTATGATTCAAAGATATGGAATTTTTTATTGGAGATTCCAATCAGGGCTACTTCAGAATTGTAAAGCCATACCTTAACTCTGATGGGTCCTTGATGGTACAGGATAGTTTAGGCAAGGCAAACTGTATGCCTTTTTTTCCAGCAGTCGCTTGCTGGTATTGGTAACTTATTGGTAACTTAAATGTCCAGTTAAATGTATTTAATCATAGACAGCCACTTTGACAGCTCCTATGAAAGTGGAATTATGTGTAAGATAAGAGTGAGATTCAAGTGCAGGAAGAACAGGGTACTAGGTGGGTACAGGGTAGGATTCTAGGTAAGCTGCCAAGTGGGTTTGCTCAGTGAAGGATCTGAGAAGAAGAGATGCAGGGAAGAACAAGTTAGCGGGAGTAAGAACAACATTGTGTATACCTTGCTGTTTTAGATGTGGATAGTAATCTGTCAGTCCTGCCCCCTGCTTTCTTCTGCCTCCACTTCCTCCTGCTTCTTGTTACGTCTCTGTTCCCTCCACCCACTTTCTCATGTCACAGCTTTTACCCACTCCAGCTCCATCTTACATCTGTTTCCTCCTGCTCTCTGACATTTCCATGGTGATTGAGAGAAGCAACGGAGGAGCTTGGAGGGAGGAGGATTGGAAGGGAGTTGTGGAGGGAGAGGAGTGGAAGAGAGAATAGTAAGGAGCCCTGGATGGCATGGTGAGTGGGAGGGAGCAAGAACAGTGTTTCTGTTCTTTTCTGTTTTGATGCAGGCAATTATTTGGGGCAAGTCCATAGGATGACATGCAGGGAGCTATCAGGGCACAATGTGGGAATAGGGCCATGTAAGAGAAGGAATGTCAGTCAGGTTGGGTAAAAAATGAAAGGTCATTGGGTTGTGGAGGTGCTCAGGGACAATAAATGCCATCAGATTGTCACATTAAATGCCAGCAAACATTCACAACTCATAGATTGGAACTGATATTATTCATTGCAGTGATAGCTGCTACACTAAAGAGTTCCTGTTTTGTTTTAAAGGTTGCCAATGAGTAGATTTCACTAAAAGATATTTGGATAAGTACATGAATAGGAAAGGTTTGGAGGGATATGGGCCAGGAGCAGGCAGGTAGGACTACTTTAGACTGGTTGGATGAAGGGTCTGTTTCCGTGCTGTCTGACTCGATGACTAAGAAGATCTAATCACTGCCGGGTTTGGTGGCATCGATTTACAAGTGATTTGCAAAATCATCTCAAGCTATAACTCCTTTGACTCTGGATCCTTGTGAGGGTCTACCAGTGATATATTCAGGATGCCTCAGTTTGTGACCCACAAGTGGGTAAGGCAGTTCAGCAGTGGATTGTTTGTTAGGAATGGCAATTATGGCACTGCAGATGAATGTGTGCTCCCTTTCACAGCTCTGATTGGCTCCCATGGGTATCAATAATTGCCCAAACATGGTAATGGGGCAACAGCAGATCACTCAGGCGTATTTAGAAACTGCAAGAATTTCCATTCCCTTAATGTCCACCTGATACATAACCATAAAAATATCTTTTTGCAGGCAGATGCCAGATTCTTAGGTATTTCCCAGATGGTTTTGGGAGGTTGCATGTTGGTTCTTTTTTCCCTGTCACCTTGAAGGCTTCAGATCTGCAAACAGACTCAAGGAATTGTCTCTGGATGATGAAGGAGGCATACTTCAATTGTGGCCAGTGTCTTTTGTTAGATAACAGAATAATTAAGTCTTGCAGAACTAGAAGAGTGCCATGTGACAGACAAAAATGTGGTTGAACCAGCGATCAGCATGATGAAGATGCTGAAGATGAAATGGTCTTTCAATCCAGGCAGGTCATCCAGAATAGATGCACAACATTGTACAGCAGTGGAGTATGGACCTGCAGGAGAACCATAGCAAAATCTTCATTCCCTTTTCAGGTGATTCAGAGAGGGAGAAGGCGAAGAAGAAGATGAGGAATGTGAGGTGGTTGATGCCATGCTCCACAATTCCTACCAGCTGTGATGTTCTTATTATTGCAGGGTTCATTTACTTAGTACCAGAGTTCACCTGTGACCTATGCAGATACTCCTTAGCAATGACAAAACCTTAATTTCACATTTCCTATTGCTCCTCAGTGGTGTAACCGCCAATGTCTTGAGCAGAGATAGGGGCAGTATGATCAGATCCCTAATCTGACCATTTCATTGCTCTTGGTTAAGTGTCTTTTGGGTTTTGGAGCCCATGTGTGCCCTGACAATGACCATTCCACCTGCAACAGTGCAAAGGAGAATTAGCCTTTTCGGCACAAGGCATGATGTAAGGAATTGACTATCTCTAGGATGGTATTAAAGTTGCATCAAGACTTTAGGCTGGTCATTTCTGTTGCTCTGAATAAAGAAATTTTACAAAACCTGAAATGTTAAAGTTTTGAGGACAAATTGAGACAAGGCCTGTATTTTCTTGATTCTGGAAGGTTAGTGTCTGATCCTGTTGAGGTGGTTAAATTATGTAATAAGGTAGATCATGTTACATCTTACTGATGTACCACACTGCAATATGAGCCACATATTCCCAAAGTCATCACAAAAGTTAGAGAATTTCTCAATATACCTGACTTTCACAGCTTGATTGACAGAAGGCTAAAGTGATTACTGAGATTGATGGTCTGTTATAAATCAATGGACTCTAGACACAGGCAAACAATGATATTCCAGTATTTGATTGATTACTGGATGAATTATTTTAATTATATTACTGAATAAGAACATTTGAATGAAGCACAGATACTTTTCTTGCTACAGGATCTCTTCCCATAAAAAACTTCCAACTCCTTTGTCATTCTAATCCGTGACACAACATTTCCTGCTCTCTAACAGTTACAAGATTGTATTAAATATGGCATCTGGATGAATAGAACATATTATGTTGATAACAATCATGAGTTTTGTGGATTTTTACAACTTAAAAAGGATCGTATGGAAAAATTTAATATTGAATGACGTACACAAGTTGGTTAGGTCTAAAGGATGTTTCTAATTATTCAAACAAATGTATAGTTCCAACTTTTATGGTTAGAGAGCTCAATCATTGAGTTTTTTTTATTCAGTTACAAAGATCCTGTTATTAAATATGTGTCTTAATTGTGGTTTTCACAGCCATGCTGATATAACCCAAGAACAGATTATTTGCTACTGGATGAAAGTATGGTTAGGAAATGGTTAGCAGTATGCACATAATTTCTGGAGCCAACTGGTCTTGTCTCCACAGTAAGAGACATGCAGCATTTCCGCTCTCCGGTGTCCACTTTGTACAAAGTAAATAACAGAGGCATTGACCTTTGAGAATTGGAGTTCTCAGGAATTAAAGTTTAATCTTCTGGGCATTGCTGCATGAACAGATGGAGAAAATAAAAATCATTAATAATGTGCATATTCTGCTTTAAATATTCTTTCCTCACTTTCATTTATTTACTATAAAGACTGTAAAAATACTTGACCAACAGTCAAGAATCATCAATCAGCTAACATAGTGTTTTTTTGTTTCCAATTCATGAACAAAGGTGAACACCCTAGAACAGCCATACTGAATGCTGAACATTGTGCAATGTGCGAAGATCCTCCACATCAGCAGTTGTCCCTCAACCCACGGTGGACATTTGCAAGGTTTCTGCTGTGGGTCTAAATAAGTCAATTCTGGGCATGTGGAGCAGGACATCTCGTGAAACTGTGAAGTCTGAGAGTGAAAGATTTACTCCCTTTTCCATCCTTCCCTGCTGGCACTTTATCACACCATTACAGCTTTTGGGCTCAAAGCATGTTGACGGACAAATTGTTGTCGTTTTGAACAATTGGTAGCAAGCGCTTCCAATTCATTCTTATCAATGCTGTTGCAATTCAAAGAGAATTTTAGAGTACCTTTGGAGTGTTTACTTTGTCCTGCCCTGAAATGCTGGCCATATGAAAGTTGGAAAAAACAGGACCTGGTGGTTGACACACCTTTCAAACATCCAAATACAGTGAGCAGGCCGTCATAGTTGGTCTTGTCGCACCTTTTTTTTTTAAGGCTAGGTGATCTGGCTCCAAGAATGATATCAGCATTTGTTCAACTGTCCTCCTATAAAATCCAAAGAATCTGGTAGATGCATTAGTGGCAGAATTTCTCTTGCATTGATATATATCTCTGATGCACAGTCCAGTCTCCCTGCAATACAGGGGCAATGCTAGAGCATTTCATTCTGATGCCATTTTCCATTACTCAGACCAATTTCTCACATGCATTCTCCCCTTATTGGCTTGGATGAGCCAGAAGACAAAGGCAGGAACCACCATCAGTATCTTGTTCACAGGCCATTGTCAGGAATGATGGAACATTCTGCACCATACAATGCACAACCACATTTCCACACTGGAAGAGAATAAAATAATATACAATAAATAATATAATAACATTTAATAGTAAGACAATAAAATAGTATTGTTTTAAGCAGTTTTATCATCTGCTTTATGTAATCTGGGATAAGGCAAAGCCACCACAGAGTTATGAGACCACAGAGCAGCTCTCTCATTAGAGTGAGGAAATAACTGATGGTGGTTTAACCTAAGGATCATCATGTGTCAGGCAAGGAGAAAGCCTTTTATAGTAACATCAGCCAGTATAGGAATTGAACCTAGCCAGCTAGTATCTCCCTGCATTGCAAACCTGCCATCCAGCCAAATGAGCTAAACCATAATCACTTTATGAGCTGTTCTCCGGCAAATAGAACGGTGTTCGGAAGCAGGATTATCCCAGGTTAACCCTGCTTCCTAGAACCATTCTATTTGATGAAGAAGAACTATTTGCAAAGTAAGAGGTTACAAATGTAACCTCACATGACCTCAACCTGTCTCAAAGTGCTTTCAGTCAATGAACCACTTACTTGTGTCAAGTATAATTATTGTTGCAGGGGAAACAATAGTAGATTTGGCATTACGAGGCCCCATAAACAGCAACATGATAAACAGTTAAACTGTTTTCGTGATGTTGGTGGAGGAATAAATTTTGGCCAGAACACCAGGGAGAACTTTCCTGCTATTCATTTAAATAATGCTGTATAATACTTGACATTCACCTGAGAAAGCATCAAATGGACAATCAGCCCACAGATCACAACCTAGAGGAGGTTATGAATGGATGCTCACAAGCACATGGTGCAGAAAGTCTGCTGACTGTCACAGGTTAGCTGCTAATGGCGTCTATATTTTATTTTTAGTGCCATTATAAGGGTACATAGTGCTCAGTATTACTCCAGTACACAACATAGCAAGAAGTACATTCACAAAATGTGAGAATAGGCTTTCTCCCACCGAACTCTTTGTGTCTTTCTCTGGGTGACATGTAAAAATTAGTCAAATTCATGAAGCAGTGAACAAGATATTTTCCGAGAACAATTTAATGTGGAAAAGGATATGGAAGATATAGACTGTAGGGAAATAGATCGTGACAAATATGTCCAGATTACAGAGGAGGAAGTGCTGGATGTCTTGAAATGGGTAAAGGTGGATAAATCCCAGGACCTGATCAGGTGTACCCTAGAACTCTGCGGGAAGCTAGAGCAGTGATTGCTGGGCCTCTTGCTGAGATATTTGTATCATTGATAGTCACAGGTGAGGTGCCGTAAGACTGGAGGTTGGAAAATGTGGTGCCACTGTTTAAGAAGGGTGGTAAGGACAAGCCAGGGAACTATAGACCAATGAGCCTGACCTCGGTGGTGGGCAAATTATTGGAGGGAATCCTAAGGGACAGGATGTACATGTATTTGGAAAGGCAAGGACTGATTGGGGATAGTCAACATGGCTTTGTGCATGAGAAATCATATCTTACAAACTCGATTGATTTTTTTGAAGAAGTAACAAAGAGGATTGATGAGGGCAGAGCAGTAAATGTGATCTATATGGACTTCAGTAAGGCTTTCGACAAGGTTCCCCATGGGAGACTGATTAGCAAGGTTAGATCTCATGGAATACAGGGAGAACTAGCCATTTGGTTACAGAACTGGCTCAAAGGTAGAAGACAGAGGGTGGTGGTGGAGGGTTGTTTTCCAGACTGGAGACCTGTGACCAGTGGTGTGCCACAAGGATCGGTGCTGGGTCCTCTACTTTTTGTCATTTACATAAATGATTTGGATGCAAGCATAAGAGTTACAGTTAGTAAGTTTGCAGATGAGGGTTGGGATATCTGGTCGGCATGGACAGGTTGGACCGAAGGTCTGTTTCCATGCTGTACATCTCTATGACTCTAATACAGGTTTTTTTTCAAATAGAGCTTCCCAAGGGGTCATCTTGAACTGTGTATCAAATATATAATTCGTACTCAAATGCGAAATAGTAAGTTCGTAAGGGCAGATATAATATATATATATATATAAATAATGTATGTGTCCATCTACTGAACACATATGCAATGTGGCAGTCAGTTTGTTAAGTTCATTTAGGCAGTGGTGAGATGTATCAGCTATTGTAACACATGAGAAGTAAAATTCTAAAAAGCTCTTTCCTTAACTGTTGCCCTTTATTAAAATCAAAATTAACCAGGAAAGCTGTTTCACCGTACCATTCAATCACTTATATTGTTTCTCATGCAGTGAAAAATCTTTACCACCCCAGCTCATTTAATGCAAAGTGGAATACCTCAGCACCATAAATGTGAAATATTGTTATGTCTATACATACTCTTTGATGCTGCACACTTCTTAGCTTTTAAACAGTGAAGCAACTGATTTGCATTCAGCTATAAAACACAAAAGCAAGAAAATAGTGTTGATTTTCCGCAAAATACTTACACAACTGCAATTTGACGTACATGTGAGGATTTTTTGATCATTGATTTCTGTGGGTAGTAATATTCTCATAAAGAAATCACTGGCTACATATTTGTGATTCTGTGACAAGTCAAATGTTAAGCAGAAGTTGCATTTATATAGCATCTCTAATATAGTAAGCAATCCCAAGTCATTTCAGGAGAATGTCAAAGTAAGAATATTTTAGGATAAGTAACCATAAGCTTGGTGGAAAGATAGAGAATCAGAGTTATTTAGGGAAGGATTCCATAACTTAGGGTCTAGATGGCTGAAGCTATGGCATTCAATGAAGAGTGATGGAAATCAGAAATAAGCAAAAAGCTCAAACTGTGAAGGCATGCATATATCTCAGGATTGTAGAACTTCAGATGATTATAGAGATAGGGAAACCTGAAAAGAAGCTTTTCGGATGCTGCCTGAATTGCTGTGTTCTTCCAGCACCACTGATCCAGAATCTGGTTTCCAGCATCTGCAGTCATTGTTTTTACACCATAGGGAAACCTGAGGCTATGGTGGAATTTGAATACAAGAATGAGCAGTTGAGAATTATAAAATCAAGGCATTGCCTAACTAGAAGGAAATATAGATCAATTACAGCTGGGATGGTGGAAAAGTGCAATGTTGAGATTAAAGCATCAGCCTTATTATTTGTCATTTAGGCCTCCACATTTTAGGAACAATATTCAATTATTGGAAAAGTTACAGTATAGATTCACTCATGATCTGAGATAAACATTTTCAACTAAGAGTGTCTTTATTTCTCTCCACTTGTAATAATTTGTTGATAGGCATGTTCATGGTTCTGTTGCATTATCAGAATATAAATCATGATAGGTTATTACTGGGATGATAACAAGTCAGAATAGCACTGATTTTGTCAGGACAAAGATTAAAGGGAGGATAAAGGGTGGATAAAGGGAGAATCCAATGAAAATGTGGAATCTTGCACTGCACAGTTAAAGCAGGCTTCAAGAGTTCTTTTTTCAGATTAGATTCCCTACAGCATGGAAATAGGCCCTTCGGCCCAACAAGTCCACACTGACCCTCCGAAGAAACCCACCCAGGCCCATTCCCTATATTTACCCCTGACTAAGGCACCTATCACTATGGGCAATTTAGCAAGCCAATTCACCTGACCTGCACATCTTTGGATTGTGGGAGGAAACCCACACAGACACAGGAGAATGTGCAAACTCCACACAGTCATCTGAGACAGGAATCAAACCCAGGTCCCTGGCCCTGTGCGGCAGTAGTGCTAATCATTGAGCCACCATGCCACGCCTAAAACATAAAATGTTTAAAGATACCTTAGAACAATACATTGTTTCAAAAAGAGGAACTTTCAAGATGATGCAGTAGATGCAGTACTTTGAGATTCAATTAAACCTCATGTGAAGGGAAGCAGTAATGTGGATGTGATGATGGATTGCTTGTTTCTGTGGTCTCTAGGCTAGGGTTAGGGTTTGGGTCACAAGAAACTCTCATAATTTTAGGAAAAAGAAAGATTAAGGACTTTCAGAATGGGATTTCCCAATCAATTCCTCAATTGTGAAACCCTTGGAAAATAGAATTTACGCCATTTCCCACAAATGTTCCCAGTTCTTTCAGCAATGTGGGAATTGACGCCTGAGCTTTAGTTTGTCTCAGAGGCATCCTTAAGTGTTTCATGGATGGTGAATCATGTCACAACATTTCACAGACAGCAATGGGCATTCATAGTGTTGACATTTGGGAATGAATGGTGGCCATGACACTAGGAAAACTATATATTTTTCTATTAAATTTGCTGCAAACGCAAGGGAGAGTTTTTGCTTCTGGTGCATTGTTGAAAGGGTTACAAATTGCAGCCAAGATGTTGCGGTTTTGGAAAAATATGTTCTCAAAACACTTTGCAGATCTGTCAAGAACCAGTGGCAGTTGGGCAACATCTTAAACCACATCTGATTTTTTTTAAAAATGTTGCTTTTCTTCATATGTTCAGCAATGACAACTAGGTTTAATTGATTAATGCAGCTGAAAATAGGTTTATCGTACATAAAAGGTCTTTTAAGTCACATTGCCAATCTACCACCTATGAGTAACCTGATTAGAAATTACTAAAAATGACTTTAAATATATTTAAAACTATTTCCTAGCTACATTGTCAGTTTAGTGAATGAAAAAATCAACAGCTTTTAAAAGTTTCACTCTGCTGCTCCTGTGCACAAATGCCTCAAAATAAACATAAACTCTCAGTGGTGATTAGTTAGCTAAGAGACAAAGTTTGTACTCAAAAATTCTTTCAGAACAATATTTTTAAAAATAGCACCATAAATCGCAGAGATACAACATGCACAAAGCATAATTTGTTCTTGAAATTATGTAATTTATTTGCATTGGTGATTCTGCTATCTTGGCAAACTACAGACCAAAGCAGCAGGGTGGTTCTCATTAGGCATCCCCCTTCCCAATGTCCAGGTCCCAAGGTCAGTTACAGAGTGCCTTTGGTCAAGGTAACACCCCTAGTATCCAAGGTGGTGCAGACCTCAAAGAATGACTTGCTATGCACACTGCATGACGAGCAGCCCATGTACAGTTGAGTAAATTTCAGCAGTGGCAGGATGAAGCCTTTAATTAGGCCCCAGTTTGCCACTTGATAGCAATTGATAATAGCATAGTCAACCATGAGCCTTCCCACCAGAACTTAATAAGATGGCAGTGCAGCTCATCCACCTTACCAAAAGTAGTCCCTCCTGTCTCCAAATTTGTCACTAGTTACAACAGAAGATCCTGTCCACCTTTACTGACTCATCCCACATAACCACTATGATTTGAGCGTGCAAATCAAGAGCACAGTTAAATGGCATTTTTGTGGATTGTAATATTTAAAGTTATACATGTCTTTGAAAGAAGCTTCAATTCAAATTGAATTAAATGAAGCACCAATGGATTATTAATTAAAATCTAATTAGTTTGTGTACAGGATGATTATTTCCTGGTTTTGCAAATAAGTCTGGTGATGTCACTGCAGAAAACAATGTAATTTGTGGAGCTATTAAGTGTTGCAGTTCTTAGCTGATGGTCCAGATTGGTCATATATTTAGTAGCTCTGAACAGTAAACACATGAGTGGGATGTGGATGTTGCTATCTGCATCAGCTTTTATTGCCAATCCTTAATTGTTTAGAGGGCAGTTAAGAGCCAATGACTTTGCTATGAGCCTGGAGTTACATGTAGATCAGACCAATTGAGGATGGCTGATTTCCTTCCCTGAATGACGTTAATACACAAATGCACACAAAGATATATAAAAATGGTTTCATTAAACTTGCTATCAATGGTCATATTGCACGATTTACTGACCAGGAGTCAAAATATTCAGCTTAATCAGTGGTCTTATTTTCCATGCTAAAACTCCATCATTTTCAATCCAGTTGTTTTGTTATGAACATCCTTTTTTCCCTGAGAATAAAACCTGGAAATATAGGGATGCTCTTTAAAGGAGAAAGCAAGATGATAGTGGAAATTTGGAGTTAGAATACAAGTGATAATCTTAGCACTTGATTCCCTCCCATGTTTCAATGTTATTGTTAGGAGCACAATGTTGTGTTAATAGCTTACTGAATGGGGGAACCTCATGAGGACATCCACTTAGTAGCACCTAGCACGCACCCAGTGGAGGTCTTAGTAGGCAGGGTGCATGTAATTTTTATTTTATCAGTCACCAGGAGAGCTATAGCACACCAATCAACTCTACACTAACTCTTGGGCCACTGTTGTCACCATATGCACAATCCCGCCCATACGCAAAAGCCTCTCAATTGCCCCAACAATACTGATTACCAAATCAAAGTTGTCTGTTCCTCAACACTCCAAGACCAGTGGGCTGCCCAACAGAATGTAATGAGGTCCAACTGTTGGCTTACACTTCCTCCTTCTGCAGCTCCCAGGAAGGTAGCCTATGAATTTATTGCTTCAGTCAGGGAGAGGAGAAAGAAAATGGACCTTTATTTCTTTCTCATATGTATAATTTCAATGATCTGCTCACAGAACAAAATCTAGCAAATGAACTTAATGCAGTGGAAAACTCCAACCCACCCACCCTTCCTTCATTGCCCTCTTCCTTCCCTCCAGCTTTCTCATAAACAGGACCCTTGCCATCTATGAAACCATTGTGAATGATTGATTGGCAACTTGGCCTTGATGAAAACCTAGATGAGGTGTGATGACAGCTTACCCACTAATGAAACCTCCCAGTCTGCCTATAGTTTCCAACCACTTGCCCCAAACAGAGTGACTCCTCTCACCAAAAGCACACCTTGGTCTGGTTCCTTTCCCTCTCCTCCAACCTTCACCCTTTTCTCCCACAATACCCCCAATACTTGCCTTTAAAATTTCTGGCTCACAGTAACATTCCCATATTCTCACATACCTACTATCATTGCCTTCCTCCCTATTGACTTCTCAGCAAGACTGCTTTCAATCTCCATCTTGATGCACCATGGTCTTTCTCTCTCTCTTAAAATTATCAGCCTTTCTATTCTTCCTTAATCTCATTCTCCATGTAAACTCCCAATACATATTCACAGCCATGATTCAATACTGCCATCTCGTGTATTGTCATCACTCCCATTCTGTCAATCACAGCAAAGATCATCTCTGATCACTTCCTTGTTGGCCTTTCACCTAAATCATTTTTTTCTCGCCTCAATTCCTCTGTGTATCCCAGGGGAGGGTTGAGAACACCCTCCAATTCACTACAGCACTTCAAAATCCAAATTCTCTGGCCTGTGGCCTCCATGACCATATAATTTCTGCAGCAACTAATTTTCTCCACCACACCATCATCTTTGTTGTCCTAGCCCTCAATAATTATTCTCACATATAGAATAAAATCAGAAAGCGTTGGAGAAACTCAACAGGTCTGGGGAGCATCTGTGGAAAGAAATGGAACTGACACTTCTTCAGAACTGAACAGGGTTGGAAACTGATTGTTGTTTAGATGAGCAGAAAATGGAACACAGAGTCAAGATGGCCTGAACAAAAGTGAAAGGAAATGCTCATGGCAGAAAATAAGTGATATTATTGCAAAATAAGTGCGACTGATAGCTGTGCATTATCAAAAATAGACTGGCTGTGCAAACAAGACATTGGGGTAGTTGAGGGTGGGGACATAATCAAAGTGGAGGAAAAGTGTTCATGCTCTGAATTTGTTGACCTGAATGTTGAGTCCTGAAGGCTAGAACGTGCCTGGGCAGAAGATAAGGTGCAACACTGCAGCTAGCCTAAGACAGAAATGCTAAAGACAAAAAAACTGCAGATGCTGAAATCCAATATAGACAGACAGGTAGCTGGAACACAACAAGTGGGACTTCACCACCCTGCCTTGCCATCTTCATGATCTGCAGTTCCCTTAACCCCATCTCCATTCGTGAAAAAGGTTTACACCCGAAATGTCGACTTCTCTACCTCCTGATGCTGCCTGGCTTACTGTGTTTTTCTAGGACATAAATGTTCAAATGGAAAATGTTCCTCTCTTACTCTGTGGTGGTTAGGTGGTGATGTTCAACAAAAATTGGTAATTCTTAGACTAAAACTTACAGAATAATTTAACAAGGCCAGATGAGGTCATCTTTTGGACAGGGACTACTTGACATATAGTTATTCTGGTAATAAATTATGCATGTCAGCAACACGTGATTTTAAGATAGCGGATTTCTATTCATTGTAATTGATGACATTAGGTGAATCAATAGTTATGTTTTTTAAAATGTAAAATTCAACAAATGATCTTTTAAAGAAATAAACATTTTGATATGGATTGTGATAGGATTATGTTGTGTTAGGATAAAAGAATGAATGCCAGAAACAGTAGGAATGAAATTGGTAGCCCGGGAAACATATAATACTCTAAACTTTACATTTTTATTTATTCATGTATTTCAAAGATTAATTGTAATTATTAGATATGTTGGCACACAGGTAGTTCTTCTGTAATGCGATGGTTGCATTCTTGTGCAGAAAAATCACATTCTCGAAACAATGCCGGAAGTGTTGGCAATGTAATTCATTACAGCCAACACACATTTAAAAGTTTGTGCTTTAGAAGCAGTGTTCCCTGTTCGCCAATCACATTACAATGAATTTGTGTTAATGCGTTATAGCAGAACGACATGTACAGTGTTTTATGTTAAAAGCTAATCTAAAAGCTGTGGACACAAAGTTCAACCAAAAAATTAAATTTTCAGGCATAAAATAGTTGCAAGGAATGTACTTAAATTGAAATATAACAAACGTTTAAATAAATTATGTAAACATAAGTTCAAAATCAGAGAAATGAATCATATCGTTCCATTCTTGATTAATTATGCACAAACCCAAGACTAATTAAATTATAGGAAAGAATATGACAACTAAAGGGACACGTCATAGAGTCATAGAGATGTACAACATGGAAGCAGACCCTTCGGTCTAACTCGTCCATTCCGACCAGATATCCCAAACCAATCTAGTCCCACCTGCCAGCAACCAGGGCATATCCCTCCAAACACTTCCTATTCATATACCCATCCAAATGCCTCCTAAATGTTGCAATTGTACCAGCCTCCACCACTTCGTCTAGCAGCTCATTCCATACACGTACCATCTTCTGTGTGAAAAAGTTGCCTCGTAGGTCTCTTTTATATCTTTCCCCTCTCACCCTAAACCTATGCCCTCTAGTTCTGGACTTCCCGACCCCAGGGAAAAGACTTTGCCTATTTATCCTATCCATGCTCCTCATGATTTTGTAAACCTCTATAACGTCACCCCTCAGCCTCCGACACTCCAGGGAAAACAGCCCCAGCCTGTTCAGCCTCTCCCCATAGCTCAAATCCTCCAAACCTGGCAACATTCTTGTAAATATTTTCTGAACCCTTTCAAGTTTCACAACAACTTTCCGATAGGAAGGAGACCAGAATTGCACGCAATATTCCAACAGTGGCCGAACCAAAGTCCTGTATAGCTGCAACATGACCTCCCAGCTCCTGTAATCAATACTCTGACCAATAAAGGAAAGCATACCAAATGCCTTCTTCACTATCCTATCTACCTGCGACTCCACTTTCAAGGAGCTATGAACCTGCACTCCAAGGTCTCTTTGTTCAACAACACTCCCTAGGACCTTACCATTAAGTGTATAAGATTTGCTTTCCCAAAATGCAGCACCTCGTATTTACCTGAATTAAATTCCATCTGCCATTTCTCAACTCATTGGCCCATCTGATCAAGATCCAGTTGTAATCTGAGGTAACCCTCTTTGCTATCCACTACACCTCCAATTTTAGTGTTATCTGCAAACTTACTAACTGTACCTCTTATGCTCGCATCCAAATCATTTATGTAAATGACAAAAAGTAGAGGACCCAGCACCGATTCTTGTGGCACTCCACTGGTCTCCAGTCTGAAAAACAACCCTCCACCACCACCCTCTGTCTTCTACCTTTGAGCCAGTTCTGTATCCAAATGGCTAGTTCTCCCTGTATTCCATGAGATCTAACCTTGCTAATCAGTCTGCCATGGGGAACCTTATTGAACACCTTACTGAAGTCCATATAGATTACATCTACCGCTCTGCCCTCCTCAATCCTCTTTGTTACTTCTTCAAAAAACTCAATTAAGTTTGTGAGACATGATTTCCCATGCACAAAGCCATGTTGACTATCCCTAATCAGTCCTTGCCTTTCCAAGTACATGTACATCCTGTCCCTCAGGATTCCCTCCAACAACTTGCCCACCACCGACGTCAGGCTCACTGGTCTATAGTTCCCTGGCTTGTCCTTACTGGCCTTCTTAAACACTGGCACAACGTTTGCAAACCTCCAGTCTTCCGGCATCTCACCTGTGACTATTGATGATACATATATCTCAGCAAGAGGCCCAGCAATCACATCTCTAGCTTCCCACAGAGTTTTAGTGTACACCTGATCAGGTCCTGGGATTTATCCACCTTTAGCCGTTTCAAGACATCCAGCACTTCCTCCTCTGTAATCTGGACATTTTGCAAGATGTCAATATCTATTTCTCTACAGTCCATATCTTCCATATTCTTTTCCACAGTAAATACTGATGCAAAATACTCATTTTTTATCTCTTCCATTTTCTGCGGCTCCACACAAAGGCCGCTTTGCTGATCTTTGAGGGGCCCTATTCTCTCCCTATTTATCCTTTTGTCCTTAATGTATTTGTGAAAGCTCTTTGGATTCTCCTTAATTCTCTTTACCAAAGCTATCTCATGTACCTTTTTGTCCTCCTGATTTCTCTCTTAAGTATACTCCTACTTCCTTTATACTCTTCTCAGGATTCACTCGATCTATCCTGTCTATACCTTACATATGCTTCCTTCTTTTTCTTAACCAAACCCTCAATTTCTTTAGTCATCCAGCATTTCCTATACCTACCAGCCTTTTCTTTCACCCTAATAGGAATATACTTTCTCTAGATTCTCGTTATCTCACTTCTAAAGGCTTCCCATTTTCCAGTCGTCCCTTACCTGTGAACATCTGCCCCCAACCAGCCTTCGGAAGTTCTTGCCTAATACCGTCAAAATTGGCCTTTCTCCAATTTAGAACATCCATAGAAATTGAGCTGCAGTGAGCCTGTTGTGATTGGAACACGCAACCTTCTGATCTGGAATCAGACACGCTACTGTTGCGCCACAAGCCTACACGTGGCCCCAATAATATGTCGAGCAGCAGAGGATTGAACTTTCCCTAGGATTTAAAAGTCTTATTTCTGAATATACCATTAGCCAGCATGGATGAAACATTAGCCTGGATGAAGAATACTTGTTCAAAAGAAAGAAGGGAGCTGGTTGATCTATAAAAAGTCATGGAAGTCTGTTGGACAAGATAAGAATATTTATGTCTCTTTTTGGGTTATCTTAAAATTAATTTAATTTAGTGTTGGATTAAGACAGTGCACTAATTTTAATTAAATATACATGTTCAATGAAAATTGGAAGGTTTAATTGTATGAATGTGTGATTCTTATACATTTTGAATTAACTAATTCAGCATAATAACTGCAAAATTCTATATGACACCTATATTTCTCTGAAAAGGAATTATTTGAATTTACTATCTGAATAGTCTTAACTCTGTGAGAAAAATTTCATTTCAAACCTAAGAATGAAAAGAATATCTGATCAATTAGATTCATTCCCATTGGGTACTCATCCAAAAGAATTTCTAATACTACCCAATCGCCAAACTCCCTTTCCCCTCTAAAGCTCTACAATGTACTAATATCTCCATCCAAGCTTATTTCAAGGTCTTTACATTTGACTCCCCTTTTTTTAGGTTTCTGTGACTGTGACAAAAGTAAAAGCTCTTTGTCCTCCTGACTTGTCTGCAATGGTTGGCATGGTGGATCACACAATCCTAGGTGCCACGTAGAAGGTTATTGGGGATTCGCAGTTTGGGATAATTTGTTAGCATTAACAACTAGTTAACACATAGAGACGAGAGAAGTTGGGATAAATGAGTCTTTATCAGGTTGAAAACACGGAACTAGTGGGGAGCCTCAAGGATCAGTCTTTAGGTGTCAATTAGTTACACTCTATATTAATGACTGTAAGGAATGGGCAGCATGTAATATATTTACATCTGTTGACAATAGAAAAGTAGGTAGGAGAGCATGTTGTGATGAGGACATAATGAATCTGCAAGAGGACCCTAGATAGGTTGAGTAAGTGGACAAACACTTGTTTGGTGGAGTTTAATGTAGGAAAGTGTGAGGTCATGCATTTTGGTCTAAAGAATCAAAAGACAAACTATTATTTAAATGGAGAGAGAGAGACTCCAAAAGCGTGCAGCACAATCGGTATGGCTGTTCTTGTGAATGAAATGCAGAAAGTTAGCATGTGGGGTCAGCAAATAATCAATCAGGCAAATGCCATTTTGACCTTATTGCTTGAGGGTTGGAGCTTAAAGGTCGAGATGTCTCATTCCAATTGTATAAGGTGTTGGTCAGGCCATACCTGAAGTAATGCATGTAGTTTTGCTCCCCATGTTTAAGAAAAGATTACTGGAATTGGAGGCAGTTTAAAAGAGATTCACTAAATTGATGGCGGAATTGTAAGATGAATCAAGAATGACTAAATAGGTTATACCTTTATTTATTAAAGTTTAGAAGAATAAGGGGTGACCTTATTGAAACATATAAGAAAGATTCTGAGGGGTGTGACAGGCTAGATGTTGAGAAGATGTTTCTGATCATGCAAGAATCTTAAATTAGAAAACTTAGTTACAGATTACAAAAAAGTTTTCTCCTCCCAGATGGTAATGAACATCAGGAATTCTTTAACCTCAGAGAGTTGTGGAGGCGAGATCAGTGAACGTACTTAAAGAGAAAGTAGATAGATTTAGACTATGATGAGCTGATAGGAAAGAGGAATTGATGCTGATGGGAGATTGGCTGTGACCTTATTGAGTGGCAGGGCAGGTTTAAAAGCCCCAATTACCTACCCTTGCTTTTAAGTCTAATGCTCATGCGTACTTATGGACACAAAAGTAGCAATGGTGGGGGGGCACAGTAAGCAAGGGAAATAGGCACGAGAGAAGCAGCAGCCCAGACTCTGATCTCCCAGCCCTTGGAATGGCACTTTCTCTGGCAGTATAGTGACTGGAGAGGGAAGAGCAACAAGATGTCAGTCATAGTGATAGGGTGAACACAGTGAAGGAGCAGTGATGTGAGCAGGCCATGAGTGAGGACATCCTATGGCCTGTCGCAGCCCTAATAGAAGGGCCATAGCTGCACATGTACAGGAGGTGTTCTATCCAAATTGTTTTTAGCTCCATTTTGAGTTGCTCTTAGCTTTCAGTTTCCAGTTCTGTTTTCACTCATTAGATTTGCTGACTCAGCCACTCAAATGTTTCAGCAAATTGCATTATTTTTGATCTTGTTCTGTTCATACTTAGATTGTGCTAGGAAGAGTAGAATCAACAGTCTAGATTCTGTGGTCAGCCGAGAAGGGACTGCAACAGGAAAGAAAACTGTCCACAAAGATCTAATGATTTGAATGTGTCCCAGTGCATCATTAATTTCATTTTGGCTCCAGCCACAGAGACTCTTAGACATCGATGAACAATGACACAGTTAAGCTGGCTGAGCTACCAATCAGAATAAAGGTTTCTTCCAAATAAACGATCAGGAAATAAAAAGCAATTATTATTAAACCTTTTGAAAAAATTTACAGACGGCTAAACAAATATTGAGACGTGCTCATCAAATTAATACGAAACTGAAATAAATAAGTACACTTTAAAAGGGCAATAAATTATTTTTAATATCCCTAATTTTTATTATAATTTGAAATGAACGGTATTCCAGTTCTAAATTTAAGTTTTAGGGACCAGCGAGTTTTATCTGTGGAACTTGTGATTTTGTATACTGTTAAGAACTCTGTGACTCCTTAATCAACAAGATTTATTCTTTTCAATAGATTTTACTTAACTATATAATACGAAGTTGCAGTTCATATCAAATCATTGAATCTGTGTAACTTGCATTTGCAAAGACTGCAATATCATATCCAAAGGAACAACCAACAGAATCATTGGCTGCAACTTCCAATTTCCAATTTCCATGTTCATCTAGACATCTGCACACCACATACATTGTTCTCACTTTTACATAGCCATGATGAAGAATGCTGACAGTTGTTATTTTCATTGCAACTGCAAACTCTGCGCCATTTATGTCACTCAAGTCCATTGTTACAAGTTTAGTTGCAACATTTTGCTGCAAGATAGTGAATTTTGCTTACAGATAAAATTGTACAATCTTTAAATTGTACAATCTTCCTTTAATAAAAATGTACAAACCTTGGCTTTTGTTATTGTTCCACAACCTTCTGTTTGTAATGAAACTTGATATAGCATCTTCTTAAATCATGGCCATCTGACTGAGTTGCACATATCAGCAGTGCCTCAGGATATGATACATCCGAACATGTACAGATCAGAGGTTGTTGGTATTTCTGGGGTCTCATTTATTATTGTGTTTTTATTAAGTAGGTAATAAAAAGTTCAGGGAGATAACTGGTTAGTGTTTCCTTCCGAAAGAGCTGGAACATAAGAAGGTGTACTATTGTCCTTTATGAGGCCGGAATTCGCTTGAGGCTGTTAACAAGATTGAACCTTTTCTCTTCCACCCATCAGATATTGCAGTATAAAAGAAGATTGCTCTGAGACTTTGAGACCTTTCCAACAAAATATCTTCTAACTATCTTGATTCATTTCCAAGCACGTTTAAATTTAAAACTTTAAATTTGTAACAGCAATCAGAAATTGGCAAGTGTCCAACTGTTTGGTCAGACTTGGAAGAATTCAATATGTGTTCAGATTTATCAGGACAATCTGGATTAATGAGTAAACTGTGAAAAGAGCATATCTGCAAATATAAATTAAGGCCATTTGCTTCTTTTAAACTCTTTGTGTTCTAAAAAAGATTTTGAGCCAATCCATATGGCTTTGTGTGTGCACATCATTTTAGTAACTATTCCTAATGTTGTGTCTCTCTGGGGAAATCAAGGGATGTCTCACAGTTTAGAGAAGAAATAGTTTAAAATTAGAGGTTGTTTTTGGTTGTTCTCTGTGGATTTTCAGTCATAAAAAAGTCACTACTATAATTATTCTAAATGTATGTTTGCCACTCCCTGTTGAGTATCAATAAATTGCAATCATTAAGTATTCTGTCAAATATAGCACTCAACATTTTCAGAGCTTTACTCGAGACACTTAATGTAAAGATGCAGATTAGCGTACCTGATAGGCCTATCTATCATTTTCACATTTTTGCTGGTTGGAAAAGTCATCTACTTTCCTGTACTGCAATTTTGAAAGATAGTTATTTCTGTTCACAGTTGTTCCTGTTCATGTCTACAACATCACTCTATTTACAATCAGCATGAAGGAAACTTCCCTCAGTTCTGAAGCTCCATTTAATGGTAAAGAGAGCAGGTATAATGAGGAGTCACCGAGAGGTCAAATTCAATGTTTTTTAAAATTGCAGAAGACACATTTATATAGCACTTTTCACAGCCTGAGAATGCAACAATGCACCTTCAAGTCAATGAAGTACTTTTGAAGTGTGGTCGCTGTATTGAATCAGCTGTCTGTAATAAATCTTAATTAATTTTGAATTTCAGTGAGGAACGATTGTCAAGCTAATATGTTATATGTAACTTGCAGCCCTTTAGCCTGCAGAATGGTAAAACAAATATGCTTTCTGCTCCCACCATTAGAAGTATGATGAACACGCAATCTCATTTATAATGTTTCAGTATAAATGCAGAAATCTTTCACCAACCTGTTTCTCTCACCACAGATGATGGCTGAAAAGCTCAGCATTTCCAGCAGGCTCTGTTTTCATTTCAGATTTTCATCATCAGCAGTATTTTGTTTACACATTAGTGTTATGCTGTAATCATTTTTACCTTTTGATGCATATTGTGATTTAACCAGGTAAATCAAGGTAGAATATATATGTTTAATGGTAGGGTCCTGAGGAGTGTTGCCAAATAAAGGGACTGCAGGTTCATAGTTCCTTGAAAATTGAGTCACAGTTGTATAGGGTAGTGAAGAAGGCATTTGATAGTCAGTGCATAGAATAAAGGAGTTGGGATATCTTGTGGCTGTACAGGATATTGGTTAAACTACCTTTGGAATATTGCATTCAATTCTGGTCTCCCTGCTGGAAGAAGGATGTTGTTAAATTTGGAAAATTCAAGCTCAGAAAAAGTTTACAAGGATGTTGCTCGGGTTAGAGGGTTTAAGCTATCGGAAGTGGCTGAAAAGGCTGGAGTTATTTTCCCTGGAGTGTCAGAGGCTCAGGTTTATAAAATTGTGATGGGTAAGGATAGGGTGAATAGCTAAGGTCTTTTTTCCCAGTGTAGGAGAATCCAAAGCTAGAGGGCATAGTTTAAGGTGAGAGGGGAAAGACTTAAAAGGGACCTAAGGAGCAACATTTCCATGCAGAGGATAGGACATGTATGGAATGAGCTGCCTGAGGGTGTAGTGGAGGCTGCTACAATTACAATATTTAAAAGGCATCTGGATGGATACATGAATACGAAGGGTTTAGAGGGATATGTGACAAATGGAACTAGATTTATTTAGGATATCTGGTCAGAGTGGACGAGTTGCATCAAAGGTTATGTTTCTGTGCTGTACATCTCTGTGACTCTCTGACTGTACAGTTACCTTGGGAGCAATATTAGAGACTGAATTGGTTGAAGCTGAAGAAGAGAGTCAGTACTGGCAGATGTAGCTTTGGTTGTTTTATGACACACATATGTCGGGTCACAGCAAAAACTACCACTTATGACGCTGACTTTTACAACCACCAGACTGCTAAAAGATTTAAAGGCACCACAATGTCTGCCTTAAAAAAAAGTCATTTGAGTAAAATTGCCAGTTTTGGTTGGAGTCCCTTCAGCTCCATAGGCAACAGAACTGAGGAGACCTGCCAAAGGCAAATGTGGAATTATTATCGTGAACTCCAGAGAAGCAAGGGTGCTCTCATTGGTACCTTTTCATTCCTCTTCCCCAACCAGGGGTCACCTGCACCCCATCAACCAGCAATCTCATGGCTGTCATCACACCCCACTGTATTGACAGTCACTGAGCCTCCAGTGGGATTACCCCACTACCAAGCTACTGAATTTCCATGAGGCTGGGCTTGAAAATCTTGAAAACCTCTCTGATTGCCAGACCAAGCAGACAGCTTGTACACTTCTCCAATCAGCCACCTGACAAAATCAAATCAGGGGCTTGTGCTTCAAGGTTACTCTGCTTCAGTATTGAATAATGGAGAAACCGAGCCTATGAATTTTTTTTATGGATCATTTGCTTTGCCAAAAAAAAAAGAACCCTTGCAAAATTGAAAGGTATTTATTTGTGGTCGACCACACGAGAGAAAGGAGTATTTAGGCAGCTCAAGCCTGTATTGTAAGCACAACTGGGGTGGGCCATATTAATGCACTTAAGGAATGTCAGTACTAATTAGGAGGTCCCACTGATTATGATCCTATAAGTTGTACATATTTTGCAAAGGTGGATGACAGCCAAAGTGCCTGACATTGAGATAACTCAGATAAAACTTCATGTTTCCAAGGGTGATCAGCATATAATGTTTTAATCACATAGCAGCCATTAAGACAAAGATCTATATTATTTTCCACATAATCACTGTGGAGACAGGAATCTGATGCATAGTTGGGTGTTGGGCAGTTCATTTCTTGATGATGGATTGTATAAAACTTTTAATTTGTGTGACATGGGATGTATCAGATGTCTGGAGATTTTCCAAGGAGAGGAACTCATCACTCGCCCAGAAACAACACAGAATGCTTTTTTTGTTGTTCAGTTGCAGAATATGAGCCTGTACCTGTATCCAAAATATCCACTCACTGAGGCAAGGGATGCTACGCAAATCAGCCAAAAGATGGCAAATTATCAAAAAAATTAAGAATAACGTCAGAAAATCAATCACCACACATTACATGAAAAGTCAGTATTGATAGTCTGTGGAACATTTTCTTTCTTGCTAAAGAGCTTGTATAATCCCCATATGCATATGAAAAGTCTGCTTTTATCTTGCCACACACATATCCAACATGGAAAACTCTAAAAGGGAATAAATTTGAATTGGTGGTCTTAGGCAGATTGGATGCATATGATTCCCCATCAAAGCTGGACATGTAGTTATTTATTGTTTCAGGCAAGCTGGCTTGCAAATTATCCCATTATCCTAGCAGAAATATTTGTTAAAGATGTAACCCATGAACTTGGACTCTTCAATGACATTAACGACAAGAAAACTGGAATTTAGTAAATCGTGTACACTATCTTCCTGGGTACTTGCGACACAGCACTGCATTCTGGGAAGGGCATTAGGGTAACGTACCATCTGTGAGGTGTCAGCATCACCGGGTATTGGATTGTGACCTCAAACATACCTTCAGCTGCAAAGCAGCCCACTTGATTAGTACCACATCCCACAAATATCCATTCCCTCCACCACTGACAGTGCACAATGCAGCTACTAGCTACAAAATGTACTGCAGAAATTCACCAAGGTTCCTTTGACAGCACATTTCAAACTCACAACTGCTTCCATCTTGAAGGACAAGGGCAGCATATACATGGGAACACCACCAACTGTAAGTGCACCTCCAAACCAATCACCATCTGACTTTGAAATATGTTGCGATTCCTTCACTGTCATCAAGTCAAAATAGAGTCATAGAGTTGTACAGTCATACAGCATGGAAACAGATCCTTCAGTCTAACCAGTCCATGCCAAACATAATCCCAAACTAAACTAGTTCTACCTGCCTGGTCCTAGTCCATATCCCTCCAAACCTTTCCTATTCATGTGCTTATCCAAATCTCTTTTAAAGATTGTAATTGTACCCACATCTTTCACTTTCTCAGGAAGTTCATTCCACCCTCGGTGTAAAAAATTTGCTTCTCATGACTTTTTAAAATCTCTCTCCTCTCACCTTAAAAATGTGCCCCCTTGTCTTGAGATCCCCATCCTAGAGAAAAGACATCTGCTATTAACTCTGTCTATACCTCTCTGTCAGGTTGCCTCTCAATCTCCTACGCTCCAGTGAAAAAAGTCTCAGCCTATCCAGCCTTTCTTTTTAAGTCAAGCCTTTCATACCCAACACCATCTAGGTAAATCTCTTCTGAACCCTCTCCAGCTTAAAAACATCCTTCCCATAACAGAAACCAGAACTGGGCATAGTATAACAGAAGAGGTCTTACCAACATCCTGCACAGCCTCAACATGATGGAATTCTCTCCCTAACAGCATTGTGGGTCTACCTACAACAAATGGACCACAAGTCATTCAAGAAGGCAGCTCACTACCACCTTTAATGGTAGTGCCATATTTACAATAAACCTCAATGCAAATGGACGATTCCAGGCAGTAGCAGTTGACCTTGTGAATATCTTCCAACATCAATGCACCTGGGAGCTGATGGATGCCCTTAATGTGAAGAGATGTGGTTTTCTTATGTTGTTTTTATGCAGAGAAAAACTGAAAAAGAAAGTATTATTAGAGCAGGCAACAGATTTGTACTCGAGGAGACGACTCTTTGATAGCATTTCATCAACTCCAGTAATATGCTGGAGGACAGATGTTTTGACTGCTGTGAAAGCCTGGAAGTTCCATTGGACACTGAGGTCTGTAACACATTCATGGTTCTCTCTTTGACTACATTAATCCGCAGCCCGTGCTTTACCAAACTTGATTGGTTAAATGGTGGGGTGAACTCAGAACAATGTAAACAGACATCGAACCCTAACACTGCAGAAAGGTTGTGATTGCAGAGAGATTTTAAAATTCTTGCAAGTATTCTGTGGCACATTTAGAAATTAATACTATCTCTGCATTGCTCTGATATATGCAAGATATGCAACAATCAGCTGAGTTTGAGCTTCCATTGCAACACTCTGATATCCAATGATTTTTGGCTGCACCATAACTGAAACTGAAATATTAGCCACCAGATTCTACCTCCCAACTGGGTTCAGAGATGAAGTCATGGAGTTGCTCACCATTTCCATGGTAAAAATAATGCTTCACAGGGTGTCTCTACCACACTGGACCTGGACTCCTCCATGTTTCTTGATAATGATGGGAAATGATGTGCAGACTTGCCAAACCACCAGGCATCTCTGCATGCTTCAATATCAGCATTCCCCAGTAGCTTGCCTGTGCAGGATTCACATCTGGGCCTTTGATTTTGGATTAAAATGAAAGGGATCATGGTGACCTGTTGCACAGTCTCCCTAACAACAGGCCTGGGTGACGTGGCTGCTAAAGTTGAAATGGAGGCCCAACTTGTTTTGCTGGAAATACAGTGCAAAGTGTTCAGATAATGGCAGTAGCATTTAAGTTTATTGTGGCTTGACTGCCAGTCTCCAAAGTCTCTTTTAGATAGCTCGGGAAAAGGAATTGATTCTAAATATAAGTACTCTATTCATTAGGCAGAGATTATCCGGGATAAATCAGTGATTCTAATATTTTCTTACAGCAGAAATCTGAATCAAAATTATAACAGGATAATCAGGACTGGAAATTATAGCCTCAGGGTCTCACAAATTGAATTTATTTCATTTTTAACTTATACATTTAGGCACACTGAACTTGGTTTAGTATAATATATATGAAATAAAATACTCAATGATCAACAAGAGGCTAAAGCTATGAGAAGCAGTGGCTCATGTTAATAGTGATTCTCAATGCCATCTGAATTTTAAGTATTAGATTCATGACATCCTCTTTGTTGATATGTCTCCTGATGATTGTTACTCCTCCCTTGTTAGCAAGCAACAAACACAAGCTAGTAGTTATCCAGTATTGAACCCAGGTGCTTGGCACTGTGAGGCAGCAGTACTAACCACTAAGGGCAGCATGGTGGCTCAGTGATTAGCACTGCTACTTCATAGTACCAGGGACCCGAGTTTGATTCCACCTTTGGGAAACTGGCTGTGCGGATGTTGTACATTCTCCCCATGTCTGTGTGGGTTTCCTCTGGGTGCTCCAGTTTCCTCCCATGATCCAAAGATGTGCAAGTTAGGTGGAATCAGCCATGCTAAGTTGCCCATAGTGCCCAGCGATATGCAGGCCAGATGGATTAAACAGGGGAAATGTGAGGTTACTGGGATGTGGCAGGTCTGGGTGGGCTACTCTTTGGAGGATTGGTGTGGACTCGGTGGGCCAAATGGCATGGTTCCACAGTGTGGAGATTCTATTTCAGATGCAGTGTTTTTAGATGTCCAATTGATGCTGTTCCAAATGCTTACTTTTAGCTCAGTTCATTACTTTATTCTTAAATGCATGTCTACAGCCTGAATAATTTGTGGAAATCTTTTCAATTATTAATAGTTTTTTGGGGAGCCTCAACTAAGCGATTGGAATTCTACTGTCAGAGCATTGTAAAGTAAATCTTTACCATGATTAAAAGGATTTAGTGTTTCTTCAGCAGAGGCCGTGATTATCAGCACTGCAGTAATCATATGCATTATGACTGCCTCACTTTGGTCTGTTTGAGAGCTTTTATTCCACAAATAACTGATTTTTGCAGGTTCCTCATTTAAACCTTTATAAAGCCAGATTCCGCCTCATCTCATTTGGGTCAAGGATGTCACCGATCGGCTGCAAAGCATTCTGAAAGGGTAGGGTGAACAGCCAGTTGTTGTGCATATCGGCATCAATGATATAAGTAAAAAATGAGATGAAGTCCTGAAAGCAGAATTCAGGGAGCTGGGAGAGAAGTCAAAGAGGAGGACCTCAAAGGTAGCGATCTCAGGATTGCTACTAGTGCCATGTGCTAGCCAGGATAGAAATGAAAGAATAGGCAGGATGATCACGTGGTTTGAGGGATAGTGTAGGAGGGAGGGGTTCAGATTTGCAGGACATTGGGATCGGTTCTGAAAAAATTGGGACTATTACAAATTGGATGGTCTGCACCTGAACCAGACTGGAACTAATGTCCTTGGGGGAGTTTTTGCTACTGCTGTTGGGGAGGTTTTAAATTAATGTGGCAGAGGGCTGGGAACCAGAAGAGAAAACAAGTCAACAGCGAGGTGGAAACTGAAGACTGTAAGAATCATGAAGATAACATTAATAAGGGGAAGAATAGGCAGAGAGCAGATGAATGCAAAAGAACTGGTGGCCTGAAGTGCATATACTTTAATGCAAGGAGTATAGTGGGTAAGGCAGATGAACTTAGGGCTTGGATTGGTGCCAAGGAGTATGACGTTATTACAATCACAGAGACTTAGTTGAAGGAAGGGCATGATTGGCAACTAAATGCTCCAGGATATAGATGCTTCAGACAGGACAGGGAGGGAAGTAAAAGAGGGGGAGGAGTTGCATTGCTGGTCAGGGATGATATCACAGCTGTGCTAAAGGAGGACACTATGGAGGGCTTGAGCAGTGAGGCATTATGGATAGAGCTGAGGAGTAAGAAGGGTGCAGTTACATTGTTGGGGCTGTATTAAGGCCTCCCAACAGTCAGGGTGAGGTAGAAGAAAAATAGGTAAACAGATTATGGAAAGACGTAGAGGTAATAGGGTGGTGATGATGGAAGATTTTAATTTTACTAACATCGACTGGGATTAACTTAGTATCAGAGGTCAGGATGGGGCAGAATTTGTAAGGAGCGTCCAGGAAAGATTTCTAGAGCAGTATGTCAATAGTCTGATGAGGAAAGGAGCCATATTGAACGAGCCAGATCAAATGTTAGAAGTTGCAGTGGGGGATTTCTTTGGGAATAGTGACCACAATTCTGTAAGTTTTAGATAAAGATGAGAGTGGTTCTAAGGGAAGAGTATTAAACTGGGCCAAGGCCAATTATATCAAAATTCAGCAGGAGCTGGGAAATGTGGATTGGGAGCAGCTATTTGAAGGGAAGTCCACATTTGATATGTGGGAGGCTTTCAAAGATAGGTTGAAGATAGTGCATGTTGGCATGTCCCTTTGAAAACAAGAGTTAGGAAAGGCAAAATTCGTGAACCGTGGATGACAGGAGAAATTGTGCGACTAGCCAAGAGGAAAGAGGAAGCATACATAAGGTCCAGGTAGCTAAGAACAGAACAGGCCTTGGATGAATATCGGGAGAATAGGACCAATCTTCAACGAGGAATCAAGCCGGCTAAAAGGTGTCAGGAAATAACTTTAGTGAGCAGAATTAAGGAGACTATCAAGGCCTTTTATTCATATATAAGAAGCAAGAGGGTAACTAGAGAAAGGGTTGGACCACTAAAGGGTAAGGAAGGAAGGTTGTATGTCGAACCTGAGAAAATGGGTGAGATTCTTAATGACTACTTTGCATTAGTGTTCACTCAGGACAGGGACATGATCAATGTTGAGATTAGAAACAGAAGCTTGTTTACTTTGGATCACGTTGACATAAGGAAGGAAGATATGTTGGGTAGGCTAAGGATATTAAGGTGGACAAATCCCCAGGACCAGATGGGATCTATCTCAGGTTGCTGAGGGAGGTGAGAGAGGAAATAGCTGGGGCTCTGAAGATATCTTTATAGCATCCTTAATCACTGATGAAGTGTCAGAAGACTGGAGGGTTGCTAATTTTGTCCCCCTGTAAAAGAAGGGTAGTAGGGATATTCCAGGTGACTAAAGACCAGTGAGCCTGATGTTAGTGGTGGGAAAGTTGCTGGGTACTGAGGAATAAAATCTATTTATATTTGGAAAAGAATGGGCTTTTCACTGTTGGTTTTGTGCAGTGGAGATTGTGCCTCACTAACTTAATAGAGTTCTTTGAGGAAGTGACCAAGTTGATAGATGAAGGAAGGGCTGTAGATGTCATGTACATGGATTTTAGTAAGGTGTTTCTTAAGGTTCTCCATGGTAAACTTATGAAGAAAATGAAGTCACATGGTGTGCAGAGTGTTCTCGCTCAGTGGATAAAGAACTGGTTGAGCAACAGGAGACAGAGAGTAGTATTGAAGAGAATTTCTCGAAATGGAGAATGGTGACCAGTGGTGTTCCACAGGGGTCAGTGCTGGGGCCACTGCTGTTTGTGATATACATAAATGATCTGGAAAAGGGCATTGTTGGTCTGATCTGTAAATTTGCAGATGACACGAAGATTGGTGGAGTAGCAGAAAGCATAGGGGACTGTCAGAGAATACAAGAGAATATAGATAGACTGGAGAGTTGGACGGAAAAGTGGCAGATGGAGTTCAATCTAGGCAAATGTGAGGCGATGCATTTTGGGAAGTCTAATTCTAGAGCAAATTATACTGTAAATGGAAGAACCTTGGGAAAAGTTGATGAGCAGATAGATCTGGGAATTCAGGTTCATTGTACCCTGAAGGTAGCTGCATTTGTGAATAGAGTGGTCAAGAAGGAATATGATATGCTTGCCTTCATCTAAAAAGGTATTGAGTATAAGAGCTGGCAGGTCATGTTAAAATTGTACAAGACTTTGGTTTGGCTGAATTTAGAATACTATGTACGGTTCTGGTCGTCACAATACTAAAGGGATGTGAACGCTTTAGAGAGGGTGCAGAGAAGGTTTACGAGGATGTTACCTGGTATGGAAGGTGCTAATTATGAAGTGAGGTTGAGTAGTTTAGGGTTGTTTTCATTGAAAAAAAAATTGACAGGGGAACCTGATTAAGGTCTACAAAATCTTGAAGGTTATAGACAGGGTGGATAGAGATAAGCTTTTTCCACAGGATGAGGGATTCAATAACGAGAGGTCATGCGTTCAAGGTGAGACGTGAATTACTTAAGGGGGATACGCACGGAAAGTACTTCACACAGAGGGTGGGACACCTGGAAGTTGTTGCTAGCAGAAGCAGGCACGATAGATTCATTTAAGGTGCGTCTGGATAGATGCTTGAATAGATGGGGAGCAGAGGAATACAGATGCTTAGGATTTGGGTGATATGTTTAGACAGTGGATTTGGATTGGCTCAGTCTTGGAGGGCTTGTCCCTGGGCTGTAAATTTTCTTTATTCTTTGTTCTCACACTACTCCCAAATATAAATCCCATACTTACCAATGGGTTCAACCTCAAATAAACATTCCTGAGGCATCAGTGTGACATTTCTGTTCACTGCTCCAGGTTTTTTTTAATGACTCCTCAGTGTGAAATTGCTCAATCACTGTCCAAATATGAGAAATGTGGTGTTGATTCACACCTAGTGAGGAGGAGGTTAAGACGCTGCCAACTTACAAAAACAATGTAAGGGAAATTAATTTCATCCCACCAATTTGGAATGTAAACCCAAAAGGTGGGTGAGCAGTATGTTTATTCAATGCATCATCGAGCAATTTCAGGTGTTATTAAGAAAAGCCAGGGGATTACATTTTCACCATCTCATGATCATTACTGCAGGAAGAATAGAGTCACTTCCTAGATCAAGCACTTCTGTCCAATGTATTTATATCCACTGAGCGCTCAAAATGTGTAAGCCATTCCATGTAACGTAACAACATAGACCAACTACGATTTAATAACTGGTTATAAGCTGTACTGCAGGCACTTCAAACTGTTGATGAATTAGGATATTACACATTTTTTTCCTAAAGATTTCTATTTATTAAAAAATTATATGCTGTAGCTTTCATATATGACATAGTAGTCCATTTTGTTTTCAAGTAGAGAGTCACAGAGTCATAGAGATGTACAGCATGGAAAAAGACCCTTTGGTCCAACCAGTCCATGCCAACCAGATATCCCAACCCAATCTAGTCCCACCTGCCAGCAACCGGCCCATATTCCTCCAAACCCTTCCTATTCACATACCCATCGAAATACCTCTTAAATGTTGCAATTGTACCAGCCTCCACCACTTCCTCTGGCAGCTCATTCCATACACGTACCACCCTCTGCATGAAAATGTTGCCCCTTAGGTCTCTTTTATATCTTTCCCCACTCACCCTAAACCTATGCCCTCTGTTCTGGACTCCCCTACTCCAGGGAAAAGACTTTGCCTATTTACCCTATCCATGCCCCTTATAATTTTGTAAATCGCTATAAGGTCACTCCTCAGCCTCCAACGCTCCAGGGAAAACAGCCCCAGCCTGTTCAGCCTCTCCCTGTAGCTCAGATCCTCCAACACTGGCAACATCCTTGTAAATCTTTTCTGAACTCTTTCAAGTTTCACAACATCTTTCCGATAGGAAGGAAACCAGAATTGCATGCAATGTTCCAACAGTGGTCTAACCAGTGTCCTGTACAGCCGCAACATGACCTCCCAACTCCCATACTCGATACTCTGACCATTGGAGGAAAGCATACCAAACGCCTTCTTCACAATCCTATCTACCTGTGATTCCACTTTCAAGGAGCTATAAACCTGCACTCCAAGGTCTCTTTGTTCAGCAACACTCCCTAGGACCTTACCATTAAGTGTATAAGTCCTGCTAAGATTTGCTTTCCAAAAATGCAGCACCTCGCATTTATCTGAATTAAACTCCATCTGCCACTTCTCAGCCCATTGACCCATCTGGTCAAGATCCTGTTGTAATCTGAGGTAACCATCTTCGCTGTCCACTACACCTCCAAGTTTGGTGTCATCTGCAAACTTACTAACTGTACCTCTTATGCTCACATCCAAATCATTTATGTAAATGACAAAAAGTAGAGGACCCAGCACCAGTCCTTATGGCACTCCACTGGTCACAGGCCTCCAGTCTGAAAAACTACCCTCCACCACCACCCTCTGTCTTCTACCTTTGAGCCAGTTCTGTATCCAAATGGCTAGTTCTCCCTGTATTCCATGAGATCTAACCTTGCTAATCAGTCTGCCCTGGGGAACCTTGTTGAACGCTTTAATCTCTATGGTACTTTGAACTCTGTTTACGAAGAGCTGCATATTTCAGTTATAAAATGACCACTTTCTTGCCAGCAAAATATATTAGATATTTTTGCATTTGAGCGGTTTTAATTCTTCTTCATAACAAATTATTTTCTCAGTTAAAACATAGCGGTATCAATATTTCACAAGAGTGGGCAAACAAGTATTTTAATTTAATGATAAAATTTACATGAGTGTACCAAATATTTTAAAATTGATACCTAATAGCTATTTTCTCCTAATATTTGCTAGTTTTCCACAACACCTCCTGGTTGCAGAACCTTCCAAAATGCTCAATAGTACGTTTATTCCATTTGTTGATTGGAGAAGTGTGTTTTTCTTTTCTCCTTCCTTCCTCCCCCCCGCCATGCACCTTCATTTGGCAGCATTTCACTGAACAACATCTGCCACAAATCTCAAGATTTGCTGTGCAGTAAAACTCTATTTATACACGATGGTGAAATTTAAATCTCATGCATTACAGAAGTCTGATTGTGATGCAGGTTTGAAGTCAAATGCAGTGTTTTAGCTGCTCTGTAATTTTATCCACTTCATAGTCAGTATTTGACTTACAAAAAGCAAGTTTCTGTAAAAATAAAGTTTCTGGTTGAAATTGCATGATTACTTTGCAAGCAGTATAGGTATGTACTCATAGGTTAAATGACTAACTGATTGAAATCTGATTAATGGGAGCAACATCACAAGAACGCTGACAAATACACGTTACAACATATGGTTAACATGCATATTGCTTTGAAAGTATAAATATGCCTTGATAAAAGACATGTACAGTTGGCACAGGACACAAGCTGAAGTGTTTCCATGATGATTTTAATGATCAAGTCAATATCACTGTTAGTGAGCAACCAGCGATTTGTATAGTAAGGTATTCTGTACTCTTTCTTAAATTTGTAAAAATTTGATCAGTTACCATAGAGATTAAAGCGTTCATAATTGGTAAAGAATTAACCATTCTGTGCCTAATAAATTGGATTAAAATAATTTTTAAAAACTCAGTCAAATGGTATAAATCAAACTGTTTGAATTTTTGTGAAAATTTAAAAGAAAAACAAGCAAATCAAAGCTAACACTATGTGCTTTATGATTTGACAGATCAATGCTGGACATTAAAATGAATTCACTGACCAGAAACAGACCATTTGGCCAGCAGGTTTAAAAAAAACCTCTCACATTCTGCTTAATCTAACCCTATTAGCATATCTTTCTATTCCAATCCACCTCATACTTATTTAACTACCTTTGAAAGTATCCATTCTGTTCACCTCAACTATCCCATACTGTTAAAAATAACAACACCAGCTTATAGTCCAACAGGTTTTATTTGGAAGCACTTGCTTTTTCAGTGCTGAAAACTAGTACTTCCAAAAAAACTTGAATTAGAATTAGAATTCCTACAGTGTGGAAACAGGCCCATTATCCCAACAAGTCCACACCGACCCTTCGAAGAGTATCCCACTCAGACCCATTACCCTTACCTATTACTCTACATTTCCCCCTGACTAATGCACCTAACCTACATAATCCTGAATACTATGGGCAATTTAGAATGGCCCATTCACCTAACTTACACATCTTTGGATTGTGGGAGGAAACCGGAGCAACACACGCAGACACAGGGAGAATGTGCAAAATTCACACAGTTGCCCAAGGCAGGAATCCAACCTGGATCCCTAGCACTGTGAAGCAGCAGTGCTAACCACTGAGCCACTATGCTGTCCCTGTTATCAAGGACCTCTAAAACCACAACAGAATACAGAAAGCACTCTCTTATGAGGATACCTCACAAATTGGTTTGCACATATAAAGTAGTTTCTAATAAATCCAGCAAGGAGATTTTGGATTAAAACCTTGTTGAACTTTAACCTGGTGTTCTATGATTTTTAACTTTGTCCACCCCAGTCCAACACCGGCTCCTCCATATCATATTGCAGCAGGATGCATACCAGAATCTCTGGGCAAAGAAATTTACCATGAACTCCTTACTGGATTTATTAGAAACTACTTTATATGTACAAACCAATTTGTGAGGAATCCTCAAGAGAAGGTATGTTCTGTACCCTGTTGTGGTTTTAGAGGCCCTTGTTAAATTACCATTCTCCTTTACATGATATCTGTAGCACAGAAACAAGCTATTCTGTGCATTAGATCCATGTCAGTGATTATGCTGCACAGGAACCAAAAAGATGAAGAATAGAGACTCATAGTTAATTCAGTATTTCCAATTATAGGGTTCAGGGGTACATAGATTCAGAAATTGCTTTTGAAACAAAATATTTTCTATGATGGCTCTACAGCTCATAATGAATTTTGAATGTATTTCATATAGCAAAACAAATTGGGAAATGATTTCTCTCTCCCAAATGCCTTACCACAACAGGAGTTCTAGTATCTAGATCTTTCTCTCCACAGATGCCTCCAGAACTGAGTTTCTCCAGAATTTTTGTTTTAGTTTGTATCAGAGTTCCACTATCTGCAGTTCTTTGTTTTATTTTGATGACCAATCTATTACAACAATGAAACCTGGGGCCTTTGCAGGTTGTAGTATTAGGCAGTAATATAGGTAGAGTACATTCAGTTCCTCCACTATGGATGGAAGGCGGACTGACTAATAGGGTCATTAAATATCTGAGTGAGTGTGTGCTGCACTCAAACTCTTTCCACCCAATCACACTATCTGCCAACTCTCAAATCCATCCAAAGAGTTTGATAATACATTTTGGGAAGGGAAAAAAATGAATTTTATTCTTGATTTAAATGATTTTAGAACACAAATGGTTAGCAGCTAAAATTGCATAGACAACTTTCAAATATTTGCTAATAATGCGTGATTGAAGCCCTTGAAAATTATTATATGCAATTATTCAGAAAATAAATATAAATATGACCTTGGATATAATAAAAACAATTTCCAATTCTACTGTTTAATATATTCTTCCCAATTACTTTATTTCATCTATGGATGATGGTCTTTTATCTTTCTCCATTCAAAATGAATGGAGAAGAAATGATTAAAGATAGATAATGGTTTTGTTTGATTTATTATCGGTCTTTCAACGTGGTCAAGTACAAGTGAAATATCAGCTTTTTGGAACAATGTGGGCTTTTATAACAAAATTGGGTCATTTACTCCATATCCTGAGTTTTAATACAATCTAAGCATTAGAGTACTCGACATTTTAGTAGTTGACCTGATCTTGCATAATGTGACTACATAATAACAGTAATTATTGCCATTTTGCACATTAACATTCCCAGTGCTTTTATTCAGAACAACTCATCATAATTGTTAATGTAAATGCAAATATGTAACATAATCTGTATTCTTTGTTGTGTACTCAAGTTTTAAAGAACTCAGATTTAGTTGTGTTCTTCTCAATCTACAGATATCACTGAGAACTTTATGTCATGAATAAGACATAAAATAATGTACAGGTAAGGCTCTGAGCAAATATCCTGTTGTGGTTTATGATAGAAACACTTAGAAACTCCAATACTTAGTATTCAGGGCAATTCTGTTTCAACATATTCACTCAAATCCTTTAAACAATGGATTTAATCCAAAATTTAGAATAAACTGGTTTTATTCTGAAACATTGTATTTGCATCCTTAGTTGAGGGTCCTTTTCAATATATTGCTCATATTCCAGTGTGGAACAAAAAAATTTTTCATTTTATTGTCTGTGCCGAATGACCGTGTAAAATTCAAGTCACGACTTTCTTCTGCACAATATTCATCAGAGACTCGTATAGAATGTGCTTGAGATGAGTCATGACATTTCATTCACTATAGAATAAGTCAAAATCTGAGACATATGTTTCTTTCAATCCTCCCTGATATTTGCTAATAACATCCTTACTGGAACAACAAAGATTTTGGAAATTGGTTTCACACTGTGTTCTACTTTCTGGGCATTGTGATGAAAAATTTTAATTTCATGAATTGTATGTTGTAGGAATATTACTGTTAGCTTGGGAAAGTAAAGTAGGTGTAAAAACCCCTAAGGTAATTACCATTCAAAGACTGGTCCTTGTTTAGTTAATGGATTTGTATTCAAAGTATGAAAAAGCCTTAAACCAAAGAAAGGTTTGAAAGCAATGGATAAAAAAGGAAAGGTCTGCATGTAGCTATACAGTTTTCAAATCAAATGATAGGTTTTAAGTCTCTAACTGGGAAGAATGTCACTATAGGCATAGATAACAGTCTTATCTTTTGAGTTTATGTGTGTGTTTTCTCAGAAGTCACCATGGAAGAGTGTGAGAAGACAGTTATGTCCCCTTCGACAGTGAGAACAGGGTCGTAGAGGCTATTGTGAACCAGGAGCATTCCTGATCTCAGTTCACTAGGCAGGAATTGTAGATGGGGTCTGTTCTCAGAATGAAAATTACAAAGTATGATGATTTAATATGGTCATAGCTGCAAAGAAGAATTTGCTGGTAGAGTCCTCACTGAGGGAGAGAATGCTCTTTGACATCTCCAAATGGGAAATTAAGGAGAGTCAAAAATAATTACTGAGAGCTTTTCCACACTTGCTTGGTCTCAGAAGATGTGAAAGAACCTTTAATATCCAATAAGGTACAAAAAACTCTTCGATGAAACGCCAATGGAGAAGGAACTTTCATTCCCAGTACAACTTATGTTTGGAAGGCGAGTGCCAACACCAATGGATTGTCTAAGGATTTAAAAAGAAAGGGCATTCTTCTTCAAAACCAGAAGAGAATGAAAGAGGTACACGATGAGTTAGCTGATAGTGAACTCCCAAAACTATGCATAGGAGCATATGAAGTTGAACCTTCTCAAAACAGAAAGTATAAATTAGAAATACAAGTACTTAGATACCAACAAAGGGTTTCAAAACATGTTACCAACCAAAATCATAAAAAGTCATTAATGCTCATGGTGCACTACAGAGGAGCAGTAGCCAGCACTAACTGATGTACAGCTCACCAATCGTGTGCAAGGAGAGCGAGGAAGAACACTCCAACCACAGAAATTGTGTGATGATGTTGACTGATAGCAAGAGGCAGCAACACAACCAAGTTGTCAAACTAATGCAACTAACAATGCATATGTCTCTAGACAGATATAAAATCACCAGGTAGTTGTGTGTCAAATCTCCGAAGCAATACAATGAAATTTGAAGTGTTAATTTTGTAAAGTTTGTTTCACCTGTTTGTTTAATTATTGAATGGATAACACATACCTTTGTGAAATCTGGATATGCAATCGTATCTGGATGATTTTATATCTTTGGAAAAAGGGATTGTTGATATGTCTCATGGTGAGTATGTCAGTATACTTATGATATCCTCACTGAATCATGGCATGTGAATGGAAGATATAAAGGCCACATACTCCATCTTATTTTGGGGCCACTTGAGGCATGTTATTCAAGTGGAACCATGAGGCTCTGATATATTCTATCTTTTGTGTATAATAGATAACAGTAATGTCTGTTGAATTCTTGAATACCACAATATCCATTCCCAGTTTCTTATGGTAAAACACCCTACTAGAGGCCATTTCCCCCAATACCCACTCTTCCTTCAAGGAAATGTCTCCTTCCAGGTCACAGCCCATCCCTGATATGCTTACATTTCAATGTGAGAATCTAGGAACTGGGAAGCATTGTGTCCCTGAACATGTCATGGAATGTGATTGGCAAACAAGAATTTTAGTTTCCACTTTAGTCCCTTGTTCCCATGATACTTGTTTAGCTTGCATAACAATGAGGCAATTAAGTGTGCACAATGTAATGCTCATGATTACTTAAGTCCATCATTTGTATTCTGCATTCTTGGACAATAAGTGACCTGTTGATGGAATGCAAATTGAAGGCAGATGGGTGGCATTATTTAGTCAATGGCAGTATGATTTAATGAAATTGTCCCTAGTAGGGCCTCAAAATTAAAAATGCTTCCTCTTTCCCCAAAGAAAAGAATTGTAACTTACCATGGCCAACCTCCTGTACAGTAATCAGCTGAGGCTCTTGACTAACTGTGGCAGCACACCCATTAGCCCAGTAAGGATTAGTCTCCTTTTACTTTTATACCCCTATTTCCATGAAATGTGAATCCTTTTTTAAGTTGGTTGGATCATGTATATATGTGTGTGTGTATACGTACACACATTGTACTGCTACAGTTATTTTAATTAACTGGTTCAGACATGCTATGAGACATTTTGAACCTGGACCTTCTCACCCAGAGATAAGGATACTACCACTGTCCCACAAAACTCTCTATTTGCTATATACAGTATTATATCTCCTGTCAGGCTAATAAATGAGCTTCAACTTCACATCTGCTTTAATTTTCCAGTTTATGGCTCTGTAGAAACCACATGAAATTCAAAGATTTGATAACCTTTGCCAAATGTTTTCATTATTTTTATCATCAAATCAGTGTGTATTTCTCTCCAAAGACATACTATATTTGTCAGCTTTGCCTAGAATGACATAAATCTCCTAAATCTTTTCACTGCATTTCAAAGAATACCTGCAAGTAAGTGGAGGTAGTCAGATTTCAAGTTTAGATTAAATATTCTCATTTTTGTGCTATCAGCAAATCATTTTATGGAAGTCCTGACATGTCCTATTAGATTAATCAACACGGAGTTAATATATTACTACATCCTCCATTTAGTAAGTCCTCATGTTCACAGTGCTTGATGATGATCCTAGCACCAACAGAAGCCTTACTTCTGCTTATAATGACTGTAGTACTACTCAGCTCCAGTAGCTTCCCTCTTCCAGTTTGCTACCAACAGCAGCATTATGGAAGAATGAAGTATTACGTGTTCATGGACATTGTTTGGAACTACTGTAATATGGCTGATTACAGTGAGGTCCTCATGGCACATGACTACAACCAGCCAGGAAACGCATTAGTACAATTTCCCCCCAACCACTTAGGCACAGTCTGCTACCTATTTGTGACAAGAACACTTAAAACTGGTTCTAAAACTTCCCCTCATGAATTAGTATTATTGTTTCAGCCAAAACAAAATAATAATTTGACATCTAAATCAAATCATTGAACTGTTAGATTTATTATGACTAGTCATATGAATTGTATGAATGGATTTATGCTTGGACACAACTGCCTCTCCAAACGTTAACGCTTTGGGTCAATAGTGATCAGGACACTTGTGCCTCTATTCCAACCTTACAGTTGTCCACTCCCTTGTTAGTCCATTCACCACAGTCATGATGCCATGAGTTGTGTAATTGTAACTCAGGATAGGATTTTCACCCTAAAATGTACACCTGTGTACGTTGTGGTTGTCCTCTTCATGGAGGTGCCAGTGGAAGCTCTGTCCGAGGCTGTTGCATCAACACCAAAGTAAGGGCAATTAAGTTGGTGATCCCTGCTGCACACCTGATCCCTTAGTCTGAAGGGCTAAGGAGATTGATAAATGAGGAACACCTTCATCATTGATGGTGATTGCTTCAGATCTTTGATGATGCTCTGGATTGTTACTGGGGTCCACAAGGAGTGGATTGGATGGGCCATAAGACCATGAGACACAGGAACAAAATTAGACCATTTGGCCCATTGAGTCTGCTCTGCTATTTGGTCATAGCTGATATGTTTCTCAACCCATTCTTCTGCCTTCTCCCCATAATCCTTATTCATCAAGAACCCATCAATTCTGTCTTAAATACACTCAATGAGGTGGCCTCCACAGCCTTCTACAGAATGAGTTCCAGAAATTCACCACCCTCTGGCTGAAGAAATTCCTCCTCATCTCAGTTCTGAATGGTCATCCCTCCATTCTGAACCCGTGCCCTCAAGTCCTAGTTTCTCCTACTAGTGGAAACATCTTCTCCATGTCCATCCTATCCAAGAATCTCAGGCTTCTGTATCTTTATGCTGTTAGCATTACTGACCATCCTATGCCTGAGAGCATTTCAGTGCACTGTTTCTGTATCTCCTCAGGACTCCCTACAAGGCTGGCTACTCTCTCAGAGATTGTACTCATGTTTTCCAAACCCTAGGCCATGGTAGTGCACACGAATTAAATGAATTTCTCCATTCTCAGTTCACGACTCTACACTGCATCAGGGAGATCTGACAACTTGGTAAACACTTCACACACTTGGTCACAGTATCACTGCTTGGCCTGTGACTCATTTCTGTGTTATTTGTCAATAGAAAGATACGGATGTCATACCTCTTTCCTTGATTGGGTCTAAGGGCCAATTTGATTTACAGATGCTGAAGAACATCCACTCATAGGTTTTAACATTAAGATGATGTCACCTTAAGAAGATAAGTAAAAGAAATAAAGATAGTATTAAATTTAACTAGAAAGCACATATTTATGCAAAGATGAACTGTTGGTCAGAAGATAGGTCAGAATATTTTTAAAATATGATTAAAAGATTAATAAGGAGGGAAAAATTAGAGTATGAGCAAAAGGTATCTAAAAATATAAAGCCACACAATAAGAGACTCTAAACAATTTACAAAAGAAACAATTTAAGAGTGAATGCTTGTGCTATAGAAAATGAATCTGGGTAACTAATAACTGAAAAAAAAGGTGATGACAAATTAATTGAACTGGAACACAAGAAAATTTCAATCACCAGGAAGTACTATTTAGTAAGTTATCAGGTCAACAAGTCGCTGGGTCCTCATGGTTTTCATCTGAGGGTCTTAAAAAGAAGTGGCTAGTGTAATAGTTGATGCATTAGTGTACTTTTTCTCAAAATTTCACTAGATTCATGGAAAGTACTTAATTTAACTTCTTTAATCAAAAATGGAGGGAAACAGAAAGCAGGACACAATACACCAGCGAGTTTCACATCTATAATAGGGAAAACATAAGAAACTGTTTATAAAGACATCATAACAGGATGCTGAGATAAATTCAGATAAGTAAGTATACACACATAGGTTTTCTGAAAAGGAAATCACGTTTAAACAATTTATTGGAATACTTTGAAGAAGTATCGTGCTGTGGATAAACAAAACCAGTACATGTTCTGTACTTAGATTGTCACAAGTTATTTAATAAGGTGTCACATCAAAGGTTGTTGTGGAAAATAGAACCTCATGATACAGCATATAACATACTGACATGGATAGGAGATTGACTAGTGAACAGGAAATGCAAAGTGGGCATAAATGGGGTCATTTTCTGCATGTCTAAACGTAATCAGCGATGTGTCACTGGGATTGGTGAAGGCTTCAAATTTTCAATTTATGTAAATGATTTGGATGAAGGCACCAAAGGCATGGTTGCCAAATTTGCTGCTCACACAAAGGTAGGCAGGAAGGAAAGTTGTGAAGAGCACATGAGGAGATTACCAAAGGATAGATTAAGTGAGTTGTCAAAAAATAGTAAATTGAATATAATGCGGGATTATGTGAAATTGTCCATTTTGATTAAAGAACATGATCCAACGGTTGAGAAGCTGCAGAGCTCTGAAATGCCAGAGGATCCAGATGCCCTATTTTGTGCATGGCAAAAGGTTACTATGCAGGTACAGCAAGTAATTGCAAGAGCAAATAGAATGTTATTATTTATTTTGAATAGAATTAAATACAAAAGTAAGGGCTATGTTTCAGTGATATAGGGCATTGGTGAAACCACATCTAGGGTATTCTAAAAGTATTGGTCTCCTTCTTTAAGGAAACAAGTAAGTAGGTTGGGAATCATTCAGAGATGGTTTGCTAGACTAATATGTGCAGGTTAGGTGAATTGGCCGTGCTAAATTTCCCATAGTATTAGGTGCACTAGTCAGGGGTAAATAAAGGGTAGGGGAATGGATCTGGGTGGGTTACTTTTCGGAGGGTCGGTGTGGAATTACTGGGCCAAATAGCCTGTTTCCACACTGTAAGGAATCTAATCTAATTTAATCTAATATCTGAACTAGGCAGGTTGTCTCAAGAAGAAAGACTGGACATTGTACATATTCTGTTGAAGCATGTGTTTCGTCAATAAGAAATCGCTGTAACACGGTTGACAAATTAAGGACACTGTTTCTCTAGCACAAACCTTTAAAACGCGTGTTGGCTCTAGCACAATTACAGCACCAACACTTTAAGTGCTGCTTCAAAAGCACAACTTTTCTATAATGCAGGATTGCACAATAATGCAAGCATCACATCATAGAAGAACTGACAGTATCTATTGCAGTTTAGAAGAGTAGGAGGAGACTTGATTGAAACATTTAAGACCAGAGCGGACTTCTCTGGTGGATGTGCAAGGAATGTTTCTTCTCATTGGAGAATCTAACATTAGAGGTCACTTTTTAAAAATAATAACCCATCTGATATGGTGATAACGATATATTATTTTCTCTTAGAGGAATAAGAGTCATTGGAACTCCCTTCCTCAAAAGGTAGTGGAGGCAAAATATTTTTATTTCAGAGGTGATTAATCCTTGATAAGCAAAAAGGTGAAGGGTAGCAGGGACATACAGAAATGTGAAGTTCATGTAAATCTGATTAGCCATGGTCTTACTAAATAGCAGAACAGGCCCCAAATGTTCAAGTGGCCAACTCTTGCTCTGAATTTGTGTTTTTGTGTTTATTACATAATAACAATTATGGGAAGATGGGGAGATACTAAACGAGTATTTTGCATCGGTGTTTACTGCGGAGAAGGACATGGAAGATATAGAATGTGGGGAAATAAATGGTGACATCTTGAAAAATGTGCATATTACAGAAGAGGAAGTAATGGATCTCTTGAAACGCATAAAAGTAGATAAATCTCCAGGACCTGCTCAGGCATACCCAAGAACTCTGTGGGAAGCTAGTGAAGTGATTTCTGGACCCTTTACTGAGATATTCATATCATCAATAGTCACAGATGAGGTGCTGGAAGACTGGAAGTTGGCTAACATGATGCCACTATTTGAGAAAGATGGTAAGGAAAAGCCAGGGAACTATAGACCGGTGAGCCTGACATTGGTTGTGGGCAAGTTGTTAGAGGGAATCCTGAGGGGCAGGATTTACATGTGTTTGGAAAGGCAAAGACTGATTAGGGATAGTCAGTATGGCTTTGTGCATGGGAAATCATATCTTATTAACTTGATTGAGATTTTAGGAGAAGTAATAAGGATTGATGAGGGCAGAATGATGGACGTGATGTATATGGACATCAGTGAGGTATTTGACAAGGTTCCCTACAGAAGACTGGTTAGCAAGGTTAGATCTCATGGAATACAGGGAAAACTAGCCATTTGGGTACAAAACTGGCTCAAAGGTAAATGACAGAGGGTGGAGGTGGAGGGTTGCTTTTCAGATTGAAGGCCTGTGACCAGTGGAGTGCCACAAGGATCAGTGCGGGTTCCACTACTTTTCGTCATTTGTGTAAATGATTTGGATGTGAACATAGGAAGTTCACAAGTTTGTAAGTTCGTAGTTCGTAAGTTTGCAGATGACACCAAAATTGGAGGTGTAGTGGACAGCAAAGATTGTTACCTCAGAGTACAATGGGATCTTGATCAGATGGGCCAATGGGCTGAGGAGTGCAGATGGAGTTTAATTTAGATATATATGAAAGGCTGCATTTTGGGAAAGCAAATCAGAGAAGGATTTCTACACTTAATGGTAAGGTCCTAGGGAGTGTTGCTGAACAAAGAGACCTTGGAGTGCAGGTTCACAGTTCCTTGAAAGTAGAGTTGCAGGTCGATAGGATAGTGAAGAAGGCATTTGGTATGCTGTCCTTTGTTGGCCAGAGCATCGAGTATAGGAGTTGAGAGGTCATGTTGCGGCAGTAAAGGACACTGGTTAGGCCATTTTTGGAATATTGTGTGCAGTTCTGGTCTCCTTCCTATTGGAAGGATGTTGTGAAATTTGAAAGGGTTCAGAAAAGATTTATAAGAATGTTGCCAGGGTTGGAGGATTTGAGCGATAGGGAGAGGTTGAATAGGCTGGGGCTGTTTTCCCTGGAGCGTCGGAGTCTGAAGGATGACCTAATAGAGGTTTATAAAATCATGAGGGTCATAGATAGGATAAGTAGACAAAGCTTTTTCCCTGGGGTGGGGGGGTCCAGAACTAGAGGGCATAGGTTTAAGGTGAGAGGGGAAAGATATAAAAGAGACTGAAGGGGCAACATTTTCATGCAGAGGGTGGTACGTGTATGGAATGAACTGCCAGAGGGAGTGGTGGAGGCTGGTACAATTGCAGTATTTAAAAAGCATCTGAATAGGTATATGAATAGGAAGGGTTTCGAGGGATATGGGCCAAGTGCTGGAAAATGTGACTAAATTAGCTTAGGATATCTGGTCGTCATGGACAGGTTGGACTGAAGGGTCTGTTTCCATGCTGCACATCTCTATGACTCTATGACTCTAAGAGTCAGAGGTGACGTAATTGAAACACTTATGTCCCATGGGGATATGACTGTGTGGATGTGGAAAGAATGTTTCCTCTTGTGGGAGAGGTCATAGTTCAAAAATAAGGGGCAAACTGTTTAAGACAGTCATGAGGAAAACAATATACTTTAAGAGGGTTGGGAGTCTTTTGAATTCCCTTCGTTAAAAGACAATGGATGCAAAATCTTTAAATGTTTTTAAGACAGAGGTAGGTAGATTTGTGATTAAGTCAGGAATTAAATATTAGCGGAGACATGCAAGAATGTAGAGTTGAGGTTAAAATCATACAGTCATGATCTTGTTGAACGGGGGAGGAGGCATGAAGGGCAGAGTGATCGACCTTGTTCATTTGTTCATAGATTTGCGTGGATCACTTTCACTCAATGTGCAGAAGTAGGACACAGTTTCAGATCAACAAACATTTAAATGCCTACACATACAAAGCTGTCAATGAGATAGAAACACTAGCATGAATTCCTTGAGGAAAGTGGTCATCTGAATGACATGAATTTTACAGAACTTTTTTAAGTCAATAGTCATCTCACTGTTATAAGTTTGATAGGGGGCAAATGTCACGGTCTTGTCAGATTGAATATCATTGCTGAAGAAACGGAAGCTGCAGCATGCAGAGATGGCACTACATAATCCAGACAGCAGAACTCTCAAGATTTGTGTACAGAGTCATGGAGATGTACAGCATGGAAACAGACCCAGAAATACATCCAGGGAAGTTATTTGAGTGGAACTGAGAAATAAGAAAGGAATGATCAGCTTATTGGGATTGTATTATAGACGCCCCAATAATCAGAGGGAAATTGGGAAACAAATTTGTAAGGAGATCTCAGCTATCTGTAAGAATAACAGGGTAGTTATGGTAGGGGATTTTAACTTTCCAAACATCAACTGGAACTGCCATAATGTTAAAGGTTTAGATGGAGAGGAATTTCTTAAGTGTGTACAAGACAATTTTCTGATTCCATATGTGGATGTACCTATGAGAGAAGGTGCAAAACTTGACCTACTCCTGGGAAATAAGGCAGGGCAGGTGACTGAGGTGTCAGTGGGGGAGCACTTTGGGGCGCTAGCGACCATAATTCTATTCATTTTAAAATAGTGATGGAAAAGGATAGACCACATCCAAAAGTTGACGTTCTAAATTGGAGAAAGGCCAATTTTGACAGTATTAGGCAAGAACTTTCGAAAGCTGATTGTAGACAGATGTTCGCAGGTAAAGGGACGGCTAGAAAATGGGAAGCCTTCAGAAATGAGATAACAAGAATCCAGAGAAAATATATTCCTGTCAGGGTGAAAGGGAAGGCTGGTAGGTATAGGGAATGCTGGATGACTAAAGAAATTGAGGGTTTGATTAAGAAAAAGAAGGAAGCATATGTCAGGTAAAGACAGGATAGATTGAGTGAATCCTTAGAAGAGTATAAAGAAAGTAGGAATATACTTAAGAGGGAACTCAGGAGGGCAAAACAAGGACATGAGATAGCTTTGGCAAATAGAATTAAGGAGAATCCAAAGGGTTTTTACAAATATATTAAGGACAAAAGGGGGAGAGAATAGAGCCCCTCAAAAATCAGCAAGGCGGCTTTTGTGTGGAGCCACAGAAAATGGAAGAGATACTAAATGAATATTTTGCATCAGTATTTACTGTGGAAAAGGATATGGAAGATATAGACTGTAGGGAAATAGATGGTGACATCTTGCAAAATGTCCAGATTATAGAGGAGGAAGTGCTGGATGTCTTGAAACGGTTAAAAGTGGTTAAATCCCCAGGACCTGATCAGGTGTACCTGAGAACTCTCTGGGAAGCTAGAGAAGTGATTGCTGGACCTCTTGCTGAGATTTTTGTATCATCGATAGTCACAGGTGAGGTGCCGGAAGACTGGGGGGTTGGCAAACGTGGTGCCACTGTTTAAGAAGGGCGGTAAAGACAAGCCAGGGAACTATAGACTGGTGAGCCTGACCTCAGTGGTGGGCAAGTTGTTGGAGGAATTCCTGAGGGACAGGATGTACATGTATTTGGAAAGGCAAGGACTGATTCGGGATAGTCAACATGGCTTTGTGCGTGGGAAATCATGTCTCACAAACTTGATTGAGTTTTTTGAAGAAGTAACAAAGAAGATTGAGGGCAGAGCAGTAAATGTGATCTATCTGGACTTCAGTAAGGTGTTTGACAAGGTTCCCCATGGGAGACTGGTTAGCAAGGTTAGATCTCATGGAATACAGGGAGAACTAGCCATTTGTGTACAGAACTGGCTCAAAAGTAGAAGACAGAGGTGGTGGTGGAGGGTTGTTTTTCAGACTGGAGTGCCATGAGGATCAGTGCTGGGTTCTCTATTTTTTGTCTTTTACATAAATGATTTGGATGCAAGCATAAGAGTTTGCAGATGACACCAAAATTGGAGTTGTAGTAGATAGCAAAGAAGATTACCTCAGATTACAACAGGATCTTGATCAGATGGGCCAATGGGCTGAGCAATAGCAGATGGAGTTTAATTCAGATAAGTGTGAGGTGCTGCATTTTGGGAAAGCAAATCTTAGCAGTAATTATACACTTTATGGTAAGGTCCTAGGGAGTGTTGCTGAACAAAGAGACTTGGAGTGCAGGTTCATAGCTCCTTGAAAGTAGAGTTGCAGGTAGATAGGATAGTGATGAAGGCGTTTGGTATGCTTTCCTTTATTGGTCAGAGTACTGAATACAGGAGTTGGGAGGTCATGTTGCGGCTGTACAGGACATTGGTTAGGCCACTGTTGGAATATTTTGTGCAATTCTGGTCTCCTTCCTATTGGAAAGATGTTGTGAAACTTGGAAGTGTTCAGAAAAGATTTACAAGATTGTTGCCAGGGTTGGAGGATTTAAGCTATAGGGAGAGGCTGAAAAGGCAGAAGCAGTTTTCCCTGGAGCATCGGAGGCTGACAGGTGACCTTATAGAGGTTTATAAAATTATGATGGGCATGGACTAAACCTTTTACCTGGGGTTGGGGAGTCCAGAACTAGAGGGCATAGGTTTAGGGTGAGGGGGGAAAGATATAAAAGGGACCTAAGGGACAACTTTTTCACACAGAGGGTGGTACTTATTTGGAATGAGCTGCAAGAGGAAGTGGTGGAGACTGGTGCAATTCCAACATTTAAAAGGAATTTAGTTGGGTATATGAATAGGAAGGGTTTGGAGGGATATGGGCCGGGTTGTGGCAGGTGGGACTAGGTTGGGTTGGGATATCTGGTTGGCATGGACGGGTTGGACTGAAGGGTCTGTTTTCATGCTGTACATCTCTATGACTCTTATCCAAGTGCCTTATTCTAACATCTTTAATAATAGTTTCTAATATTTTCACTGTGATAGATACTAAGCTAACTGGCTTGTAGTTTCCTGCTTTCTGTCACCCTCCCTTTCTGAATAATTAGCTGTTTTCTAATCTAAAGTAACTTTCTCAGATTCTAATGAGCTGTGGAAGATTAAAACCACTATATCAACTCTTTCACTAGTTACTTCTTTTGTTGTGGTTGTGTTCGCCAAACTGGGAATTTTTGTTGCAGACGTTTCGTCCCCTGTCTAGGTGACATCCTCAGTGCATGGGGGTCTCCTGTGAAGCGCTTCTGTGATCTTTCCTCTGGCATTTGTAGTGGTTTGAATCTGCCGCTTCCGGCTGTCAGTTCCAGCTGTCCGCTGCAGTGGTCGGTATATTGGGTTCAGGTCGATGTGCTTATTGATTGATTGAATCTGTGGATGAGTGCCATGCTTCTAGGAATTCCCTGGCTGTTCTCTGTTTGGCTTGTCCTATAATAGTAGCGTTGTCCCAGTCGAATTCATGTTGCTTGTCATCTGCATGTGTGGCTACTAAGGATAGCTGGTCGTGTCGTTTCGTGGCTAGTTGGTGTTCATGGATGCGGATGGCTATCTGTCTTCCTGTTTGTCCTATTTAGTGTTTTGTGCAGTCCTTGCATGGGATTTTGTACACTACATTGGTTTTGCTCATGCTGGGTAATGGGTCCTTTGTTCTTCTTTTAAGTTACTTCTTTTGAAATATTGGTGAGATATTTGAAGATGTACAAATGCAGTATTTTTTTTGTCATAGCTGAGTACTACTTGGGCTTGGGAGACATTTTTGTTCCACAGCATGGCCTTAACTCTTATTTTCTGTTCAGGGAAATCAGAGTTAACATTTTGAGACCAGTGCATTTCTCAGAAGGATATCTTTTTACAGACACTGCCAGGCCTGCTGAGCTTTTCTAGCAACTTCTGTTTTTCTTTCTGATTTATGGCATTCACAGTTCTTCAGGTAGTTATTTTCTGTGGTTTGGCCTATGCTGTCCTGTTATAAGGTTATCCTTCTCTTCATTGGATTGCCCCAATCTTTCCTGGTTTCTTCTTTGACCACATTCTAAGTAGTTTTCTCCAAAGGCAAGACTTTTTGACTTCATTAAATTGTATGAGTACATGAACATACAAATTAGAAGGAAGATTAGTTCACTTGGCTCCGTGTGCCTGTTCTGTCAATCAATAAGATCATGGCTGATGTGATTACTTCAAATTGCAGCCAACCACTCCCTTACTTATTTGAAAATTCATTTATCTCTGCCTTAAAAATATCAACAATTCTGTTTTCTCTGCCTTTTGATGAAAAGCATTCCAAAGACCTCTACCCTCTCTGAGAAAACAAATTCTCCTTTGCTCTGTCTTAACTGAGTGATTCCCTTTTTTTGAACAATGACTGCTGGTTCTAGGCAACATAACTTCCCACATCCACCATATCAAAATCCTGAGCATCTAGGCCACCCAAAATATGCTTCTTTTTTATCTTCCTGCAAAAATGGACAATTCCACATTTTCCAACATTATATTTTATTTGCCAGACTTTGTCCATCCAGTGAACCTGTCTATAATCCTGAGCTCCTTGAGGAGAAAGTGAGGTCTGCAGATGCTGGAGATCAGAGCTGAAAATGTGTTGCTGGAAAAGCGCAGCAGGTCAGGCAGCATCCAGGGAACAGGAGAATCGACGTTTCGGGCATAAGCCCTTCCTGAAGAAGGGCTTATGCCCGAAACGTCGATTCTCCTGTTCCCTGGATGCTGCCTGACCTGCTGTGCTTTTCCAGCAACACATTTTCAGCTATAATCCTGAGCTGCCTCCTTATGATTTTCTAACTATACCTGTGTTTCAGCAAATTTAGTGAACATGCCTTTAGTTCCTTCACCCATGTCATTTATATAAATTTGAACAAGTTAAGGCCCCAACACTGACCTCTGTAACATGCCACTCAGTGCATTCTGCCAACCAGAAAATAACTCATTATGCCTACTCTGTTTCTTGTTCAGCAGCAAAGCTTCTATCCTTGTCAATGTTAGCCGGAATGCATGAGCTTTGATTTTTCACAATAACCTCAGATAAACCCTATTATCAAATACCTTCGGAAATCCATGAACTGTATATAGAATTATAGAATTCTCAGTGTGGAAGCAGGTTATTTGGCCCATCAAGTTCAAACTGACCCTCCAAAGAGCATGCCACCTAGACCCAACCCCCTTACCTTTCCCAGCAATCCTGCATTCACACGGCTAATCCACCTAGCCTGCACATCCATGGACACTCTAGTCAGTTTAGAATGGTCAGTCTATCTAACCTACACATCTTTGGACTGTGGGAGGAAACTCGTGCAGAAATGGGGAGAATGTGCAAACTCCACACAGACAATCAGCTGGGGGTGGTATCCACCAGTTGTTCTTTATTAGTCAATTAAATAAAGAGCAACTGGTGGATACCACCTCCAGTCGATTGTCTGTGTGGAGTTTGCATTCATTTTCACAAAACCATGTTGACTTTGCCTGTTTATCATGTTTTTTTCTCAGCGTGTCTGCTATAACATTTTTCATAATAGCTTCTCAAATCTTCAAATCTTCCCTGTGGCAGATAGGTTTCTGTCAGTTTCGTGCTTTCTGTCTCCCTTCCTTTTTGAATAAAGGAGTTACATTCTGTATTTTCCAATTTAATGGACTTTTCTCCTAATCTAAGGAATTTTGGAGCATTAAAACCAATGTATCAACTATATCACAAGCTATGTTTTTTTAAGACCATTGTAGGAAGTACCTCAGAACCAGAGACTTATCAGACCACAGTACCAATAATGTGCTCTTCATCACTTTACTGGCGATTGGAATTAACTTGACCTCCTCCTACCCTCCAGAGATTATTACCTTTGAGGTCCTGCTTCTTAATTTAGTGTCTAGTCCCTCAGACCCACTCTATAGAAACTCTTTCCTTGTCCTGTCTATGTCTTTGGATCACACATGGACCACAATCACTGGATCATCCTTCTCCCATTCTAAGTTCCTCTCCAGCCCTGAGAAGCTACTCCAGACCCTGGTCATAAGCAGGAAACTCAGCTTAGGGCCACTCTTTGCTGCAGTGAAATGGTGCGCCATCAAGAGCATTCTGTCTGGATGTATCACAGTTGAAAAGTGTGGTGCTGAAAATGTGCAGCAGGCCAGGCAGCACCCAAGGAGCAGGAGAATCGACGTTTCAGGCATAAGCCCTTCTTCAAGAATGAGGCTGGTTTGCCAAGCGGGCTGAGATGAAAAGTAGGGGGGTGTAATTTGGGGGAGGGGCACTGGGAATACGATAGGTGGAAGGAGGTGAGGGTGAGGGTGATAGGTCGGAGAGGGGGTGGGGGCGGAGAGGGGGTGGGGGGCGGAGAGGTCGGGAAGAAGATTGCAGGTCAAGAAGGAGGTGCTGAATCCAGGGGTTGGGACTGAGAGAGAGAGGTTGGGGGGGAGGGGAAATGAGGAAGCTGAAGAAATCTACACTCATCCCGTGTGGTTGGAGGGTTCTTAGGCGGAAGATGAGGCGTTCTTCCTCCAGGCGTCGTGTGGCCAGGGTCTGGCGATGGAGGAGGCCAAGGACCTGCATGTCCTTGGTGGAGTGGGAGGGGCAGTTAAAATGTTCAGCCACGGGGCAGTTGGGTTGGTTGGTGCGGGTGTCCCGGAGGTGTTCCCTGAAACATTCCGCAAGTAGATGGCCTGTCTCCCCAATGTAGAGGAGACCACATCGGGTGCAGCGGATACAGTAAATGATGTGTGTGGAGGTGCAGGTGAATTTGCAACTGATATGGAAGGATCCACTGGGGCCTTGGAGGGAGGTGAGGGGGGAGGTGTGGGCGTAAGTTTTGCACTTCTTGTAGTTGCAGGGGAAGGTGCCGGGAGTGGAGGTTGGGTTGGTGGGGGGTGTGGACCTGACAAGGGAGTCGCGGAGGAAGTGGTCTCTCCGGAAAGCTGATAGGGGTGGCAAGGGAAATATATCCCTGGTGGTGGGGTCTGTTTGGAGGTGGCAGAAATAGCGGAGGATGAAAAGATGTGTCCGGAGGTTGGTGGGGTGGAAGGTGAGGACCAGTGGGGTTCTGTCCTGGTGGCGATTGGAGGGGTGGGGTTCAAGGGCGGATGTGCGTGAAGTGGAAGAGATGCGGTGGAGAGCATCGTAACCACGTCGGAGGGGAAATTGCTGTCTTTGAAGAAGGAGGCCATTTGAGTTGTTCGGTATTGGAATTGGTCCTCCTGGGAGCAGATGCGGCGGAGGCAAAGGAATTGGGAATGTGGGATGGCATTTTTACAGAGGGCAGGGTGGGAGAAGATGTAATCTAGGTAGCTGTGGGAGTCGGTCGGTTTGTAGTAAATGTCTGTGTTGAGTCGGTCGCTCGAGATAGAAATGGAGAGGTCTAGGAAGGGGAGGGAGGAGTCTGAGACGGTCCAGGTAAATTTGAGGTCAGGGTGGAAGGTGTTAGTAAAGTGGATGAACTGTCCAACCTTCTCGTGGGAGCACGAGGTAGCGGCAATACAATCATCGATGTAATGGAGGAAAAGGTGGGGAATGGTGCCAGTGTAGCTACGGAAGATGGACTGTTCCACATATCTGACGAAGAGGCAGGCATAGCTGGGGCCCATGTGGGTGCCCATGGCTACTCCTTTGGTTTGGAGGAAGTGGGAGCATTGGAAGGAAAAGTTGTTAACAGTGAGGACCAGTTCAGCCAGTCGAAGGAGGGTGTCAGTGGAAGGGTACTGGTTGGTTCGGCGGGAGAGGAAGAAGAGGAGGGCTTTGAGTCCTTCGTGATGGCGGATGGAAGTGTATAGGGACTGGATGTCCATCGTGAAGGCGTTGGGGGCCAGGGAAGCGAAAATCATGGAAGAGGTGGAGGGCGTGGGTGGTGCTCCGAACGTAGTTGGGAGTTCTTGGACGAAGGGGCACAGGACAGTGTCGAGGTATGCAGAGATGAGTTCGGTGGGGCAGGAGCAGGCTGAGACAATGGGTCGGCCGGGGCAGTCGGGTTTGTGGATTTTGGGCAGGAGGTAGAAACTGGCGGTGCGGGGTTGTGGGACTATGAGGTTGGAGGCGGTGGATGGGAGATCCCCCGAGGTGATGAGGTTCTGGATGGTCTGGGAGATTATGGTTTGGTGGTGTGAGGTGGGGTCATGGTCAAGGGGGCAGTAGGAGGAGGTGTCCACGAGTTGGTGCCTAGCTTCAGTGGTGTAAAGATCGGTACGCCAAACTACCACTGCGCCTCCCTTGTCTGCTGGTTTGATAGTGAGGTTGGGGTTGGGGCGGAGGGAGTGGAGGGCTGCGCATTGTGAGGGTGAGAAGTTGGAGTGGGTGAGAGGGTGGACAGGTTGACGCGGTCAATGTCACGGCGGCAGTTGGTTATGAAGAGATCGAGGGCAGGTAAAAGGCCAGCACGGGGTGTCCAGGTGGATGGGGTGTGTTGGAGGTGGGAGAAGGGGTCGTCAGAGGGTGGACGAGAGTCCTTGTTGAAGAAGTAGGCGTGGAGGCGAAGGCGGCGGATGTATCACTACCTGGTATGGCAACTGTAGCATTCAAGACCAGAGACGGTTACGGATAGTGGTGTACTCAGCCCAGACAATCACAAAGGCCAACGTCCCATCTATAGAATCCATCTATCAGGCCCGCTGTCAAAGAAAGACCGCCAGCATTCTTAAAGTGCAATGTGTTTTTCACAACCTCTACCATCGGGGAGAAGGTACAAAAGCCTGAACACATGCACCACTCGGTTTCAAAACAGTTTCTATCCACTGTTGTTAGAATACTGAACTGACTCACAAACTCTTAACATTTACCTGTACCTGTGTTTTTGATTTTGTTGCTGTTTAACTATTATTTACTGTCTATGCTACTTGACTATGTGATCTGCCTGTATTACTCGCAAGACAAAACTTTTCACTGTGCCTCAGTACACATGACAATCACTTCAGTTCAATTCAATTCAATGCAAATCCCTCTTACTATACAGTCCATACTATCACATTCCTTTAAGCTCTCCCCATTTGAATGAATCCCTCTACCACAAAGCCACAGTCAGTTAGTCTGTCCGTCATACAGATCCCACTTTCACCCAAACCAACAGAAAGAATCTCAATAAAAACTGAAAGAACTACGGATGCTGTAAATCAGAAACAAAAATAGAAATGGAAAAGCTCAGCAAGTCTGGCAGCACTTGTGAAGAGAATTCAAGCTAATGTCTGGAGTCCGGTTCTAAGGAAGGGTTACTGGACCTGAAACGTTAACTCTAATTTCCGTTTACAGGTCCTGCCAAAAAGAATCTCAAACCTGCTTAGCAATTGTCAAGGCTGAACCTCCTGTATTCCTGCTTTCCTAACAGTTTCACTATCTTGTCCCCGACCAAATCAGAAGACACAATCTCAATGGGTGTAACTACATCTGGTAAAAAACATCGAGGTAATCTTCCCCCCACACTGACATAGCACGATGTCTGCAGTTTGCTCTCCTGTTCATAAACTTTGAGCTGAGATTTTGATAGATGCTGACAGTTATTGGATATGCATCGAAGAGTGTGTGCTGGAAAAGCACAGTTGGTCAGGCAGCATCTGAGGAGCAGGAGAATCGAAGCTTCAAGGCCTTCTTTATGCTCGAAACATCAATTTTCCTGCTCCTCGGATGCTGCCTGACTGGCTGTCCTTTTCCAGCATCACACTATTCGACTCTGACCTCCAGCATCTGTAGTCCTCAGTTTCTCCCATTTATTGGATATGAGCTTGTCCCGGATTATACCTGTGTCTAGGAGCCCCACATCCTGCATTTATAACATGTTTCCACCCGTTTTTTTTTGTCTGAGTCAACTGATTATATTCAAAATTATTGATTTACATTAATGTCTTGAGCAACCACTTATAGTACTGAACAATAGTATTGCAATAAACCTGAACACTTAAGGATAAAGTGAATAATAGTAGGCTTAGTTTTTTATTACTTCCATTTGGTACTATCTCTTAATTAATTGTGAGGTAGGTACTTAACATTTTACACTTTCTTTCCAATACCAACAATTTTCACAATTCTTAACAGTGGTTACTCACCAATCAACCATTGTGTTCTCCCAGATTTCCAACTGTCAGATACCCAAGCTGGGCCTCAAAATATTCTTTTAAATATGTGAAAAATACTGTCAATGTTGGAAATCTGAAACAAACTCAGCAAATCTGACATCTCTGTGGAGAGAGAAACAGTTAGCATTCCAAATTGAATATGACTTTTTTAGGACTGCAAGTGATTAGATACTTTTAATAACTTTTGACAGAGACAGGGGAGAGATAATGGGTGCTGTTGAGGCCTAGTACTAAAGAAAGGGGTTGTTAATGGTAGTTAAAGAGAAAATGAGTGATGTAAAGTGGTTGTAAATTAAAGTGTGAATGAGAGAGAGTAGTAACAGGACAAAGTTTCAGTCTATTCTATTCCCCTATTCTAGAGATTTCTTTCATGTTCTGCCCCCTACATCTCCTCTTGCTGCATTCTTGAAGGTAATGAATCTGGGACTTGAATTAACTTCTCTTCTGACAAATCTGCCAAAGACACAATATTTCCAATAATAATTCTATCATTTATCATTCCTGATTTCAGATCTCCACAGTCACAGTTTTTCACTAATCTGCAGAATTCATTAGTATAATTACCCATGGACTCCTCTGGATATGAAGGATTTTGCTTATATCTCACTCTTTCAAGAATTTAATTTATTTTGTGATTAAAGTAATTGTAGAAGTTGTATTAATATAGAAACAGGAATAGGCCATTCAGCCCCTTGAGCCTGAGGTAATTACTAATCTGGGATCTACCTCTATACATCTGTCTTTAGTCTTTGTCCTTTAATACATTTGCTGAACAAAAAAAGTCTTTAAAACTAATAACTGATCTAGCATCAACCACCATTTGTGAAAGAGAGTTCCAATCCTCAACCACTCTTTGTGTGCAGAGTGCTTCCTAACATCTCTCGAGTGGTCTGGTCCTCACTTTTAAACAATGCTCCTAATTCTAGAACCCCCTACCAATGGAAGTAGTTTATCTTTATCGATCCTGTCTTTTCCTGTTAATATTGCAAAGACTTTGATCAGACAATCCTTTAAGCTTCTAAATTCCAGAGAAAACAGGTCTAATTCATATAATTTATTCTTATAATTTAATCCCTGAAATCCAGGCATCATTCTTGTACACCTACATTGTACACCCTCCAAGGCCAATCTCTCCTTCTGAAGCTCTGCTGCTCATATCTGCTCACAGTTTTACAAGTGAGGTCTAATCAGGTTTTGTACAGATGCAGCATAACTTCTGCATCCTTATACTCCCTTATACTCTATTCTTTTAGATGTAAAAGCTAGCATTTCATTAGTCTTTTTGGTTATTTTCTACATCTGAAGACAGCATTTTAAAGATCTAAGCACTTGAACCACCAAGTCTCTTTGGACATCCATGTAGTTAACTTTGTACCATCCAGAAAGTACCATGATCTATCTTTTTTTGGTCCAAAATAGATAATCTCACAGTTGCTTTCATGCAACTCCATCTGCCCCAGTTTTGCCCATTCACCTAATATACCAATATCTCTTTGTAATTTTATACTGTCATCTATACTGGCTACAATGCTGCCTAACTTGGTGTCATCAGGTTCTGGGGATTTGTCACTCTTTAATTTCATTGATTTCCTCATTATCAATGATTTACTTAAGTTAATTTTATTCTATCTCTCTCCCAATCCACTTTTAATTTCCTTGGGACTTCCAATCTCATTTTCTATTGTAAATAATGAGGCAAATAAATTGTTTAACATATCTGCATTTCCACATAGTCATTGGCATAGTCAGTCTTTAGCGGGCCAATATTGTTCCTGACCACCTGCTTTCCATCCTGGTGGTATTAAGAAATGAGAGGATCAAATATGAAGGTAGGCTAGCCAGTAATATTAGAAATAATAGTAAAAGTTTCTTTCAGTACATAAGAAACAAACGACAGGCAAAAGTAGACATTGGGCCACTTCAAACTGATGCAGGAAGCCTAGTGATGGGAGATAAGGAAATAGCAGGAGAACTTAACAAGTACTTTACGTCGGTTTTCACAGTGGAAGACATGAGTAATATCCCAAAAATTAAAGGGTGTCACGGGGCTGAGTTGAGTATGGTTGCCATTACAAAAGAGATAGTGCTAGAAAAGTTAAAAAGTCTTAAAATTGATAAATCTCCTGGCCCCGATGGGATACACCCTAGAGTTCTGAGAGAGGTGGCTGAGGAAATAGCAGAGGCATTGGTTGAGATCTTTCAAGAGTCACTGGAGTCAGGAAAGATCCCGGATGATTGGAAGATGGCTGCTGTAACCCCCTTGTTCAAGAAAGGATCAAGGCAAAAGATGGAAAATTATAGGCCAATCAGCTTAACCTCGGTTGTTGGTAAAATTCTAGAATCCATCATTAAGGATGAGGTTTCTAAATTCTTGGAAGAGCAGAGTCTGATTAGAACAAGTCAACATGGATTTAGTAAAGGGAGGTCATGCCTTACCAGCCTGTTGGAATTTTTTGAAGAGGTAACAAGTAGGTTAGACCAGGGAAACCCAGTGGATGTGGTCTATCTAGACTTTCAAAAGGCCTTTGATAAGGTGCCACACGGGAGGCTGCTGAGCAAGGTGAGGGCCCATGGTGTTCGAGGTGAGCTGCTGGGATGGATTGAGGATTGGCTGTCTAACAGAAGGCAGAGAGTTGGGATAAAAGGTTCTTTTTCAGAATGGCAGCCGGTGACGAGCGGTGTCCCGCAGGGTTCGGTGCTGGGGCCACAGCTGTTCGCATTATATATTAATGATTTGGATGAGGGAAACGGGGGCATTCTAGTGAAGTTTGCCGATGATACGAAGTTAGGTGGACAGGCAGGTAGTACTGAGGAAGTGGGGAGGCTACAGAAGGATCTAGACAGGTTGGGAGAGTGGTCCAGGAAATGGCTGATGAAATTTAACGTGAGCAAGTGCGAGGTCTTGCACTTTGGCAAAAAGAATAAAAGCATAGACTACTTTCTAAATGGTGAGAAAATTAATAAAGCCAAAGCACAAAGGGATCTGGGAGTGCTAGTCAAGGATTCTCTAAAGGTAAACATGCAGGTTGAGTCCGTGATTAAGAAAGCGAATGCAATGTTGTCTCTTATCTCAAGAGGGTTGGAATATAAAAGCAGAGATGTACTACTAAGACTTTATAAAGCTCTGGTTAGGCCCCATTTGGAGTACTGTGTCCAGTTTTGGTCCCCACACCTCAGGAAGGACATACTGGCACTGGAACGTGTCCAGCGGAGATTCACACGGATGATCCCTGGAATGACAGGTCTAACATATGAGGAACGGCTGAGGATACTGGGATTGTACTCGTTGGAGTTTAGAAGATTAAGGGGAGACTTAATAGAGACGTACAAAATAATACATGGCTTGGAAAAGGTGGATGCTAGGAAATTGTTTCCGTTAGACGAGGAGACTAGGACCCATGGACACAGCCTTAGAATTAGAGGGGGTCATTTCAGAACAGAAATGCGGAGACATTTCTTCAGCCAGAGAGTGGTGGGCCTGTGGAATTCATTGCCACGGAGTGCAGTGGAAGCCGGGATGCTAACTGTCTTCAAGGCCGAGATTGATAGATTCTTGTTGTCTAGAGGAATTAAGGGCTACGGGGAGAACGCTGGTAAGTGGAGCTGAAATGCGCATCAGCCATGATTGAATGGCGGAGTGGACTCGATGGGCCGAATGGCCTTACTTCCACTCCTATGTCTTATGGTCTTATGGTCTTATTATTGCTAAACCAGAAACCCAGTCAATGATCTGGGAACCAAGATTGAAATCCCACCATGGCAGATGGTGCAATTCGAATTCAATAAAAATCTGGTGGGAGGAATCTAATGATGACTGTGAAATCATTGTCAGTTATCCAAAAGAAACCTACCTGGTTCAATAATGTCTTTTAGGGAAGGGAACTGACTTCCTTACCTGATCTGGCCAACATGTGACTCCAGACCCACAGCAATATGGTTGACTCTTCACTGCCCTCTGGGCAATTAGAGACGGGCAATATGATGCCCACATCCTGTGAGTACATGTCTTTTGATGTCCAATGGGTTCATTTCTGTGAAGTTCTGAGAGTTTCTTTGGTAGTATCTGTGCCTTCTTTTTTGTTTTGATAATTTATACCATCATCAGCTGTAGTTTCTATTGAATATAGTAGCATATTTTTATTGGTTTGTGATTTTGAATTTAAATTTGAAGTAACTCTTGAGAATTAAGAATGGATTTCACCATGATGTTCAATCTGTGTTCTACTTTGATTCATCCCTGATATTAATTCTTGCTGGTATTATTATTTCCCCTGCACATCTTCCAATATTATTATCTATTCTCCTTACTTTTAAAGCTTTTGAATTCTGCAGTATTTCAACGGCTTTCATGGCCAAAACACAGTGTATTTCGTTTTCCACAACTTTTTTAAATAAAGCCGTCTCTGTGCAGTTTAAATGTAATCTTTTTGCTCTTATAGTAGTTTAAATAATCATTTTCTGCTCTTGCTATAGCATCAAGTCTTTTAACTATTTTCTTCTGTTCGACTCCATGTGCTTTGATACTTGTCTCTTTTGATGCCTTACTTCTGCTTTGCAATATTCCTGAAGCTACAACATATGTAAAATATCATTGTAAAGTCTTTTAATATCCTTACTGCAGCCATATCTCATCATGAACTTCATTGCAATGACAGTGCCTACTGAGAGTTCTAAATGCTCTTTCTTTTCACTTCTAATCTTCTCAGATTGCCTTTTTGTGTCATTCATTTAGAGTTTCCCTCTTGAGAACTCTGTTTCATAGACAAACCGTTAACCAAAAATGCTCCTATGGATCTTGCTTCCTCATGGAATCTGTAATTGGTATGTGTAACTAGTCTTTAAGTTTTTGCTGGTTAATTCTGCTTTTCTTATGCTTCTTATCAATTCTGAAGTAAAGGCTTTAGCCTGGAGTGCTGCTTTTCCTTTGTTGGTTTTTCCATGTGCTCCTGCTGACTGCTTGTTTGTTCAGGCATTTGCAACTGCTCCTATCTGTGAGTAATTTTTAAAGTGGCAAAGTCTTTAAGACTGTAAACTCAATTAATCTTCTGGAATTTTTTTCCTCCAGTGTTTTTTTTCCATTATCGCACCTTGTGGTATGAAGCAATGATGCCAATCACTGACTGTCATGTGTATTTGTGGGTAGATGGGTGCTGCATCATTCCTTTTTTATTCAATGGGTCTGAAAGCTATCTTAAAGAAGAAACAGTAGTAAAAGAACAGCCACTTGTTCGTTTTAGCAAAAGAACAAAAGATGTGATTCATTGCAGGATAGCAGTTATATAAAGTTGCATTAGTTAGTTACTATAACTATTGACAGACATAAAAGACACAAGATATAATCGTCTATAATCTATCCCTTTTGGGATTCAGAGCTATTCTCCTGATTTCCCCACCCATGGCTGTATGGCAGCCTCAGATTGTGTGGAATTTAATGCATCTCCAACATTAACCGTTTCAGAACCATTACCTTGTACAATAATTTCCATTTTACTTCCTTCCCTTTTACTCATTTCCCACTATCCCAAACTCCATTATAAATTTTTAAGATCCTTTCCTACCAGAGATATGTACAATGCAAATGAGTTACTTCCAGTCCCTGTGACTCATCAGTGCTGCTACTTCATGTGAATTTTTATGATTGCAGTGCCCATTTTTGGATTTTCTTTATGTACGTTCTTCTGCCTGAATTACCTAGCATCTTAGATTAGTGAATATTGTGATTGTTGAAGATTGATTGGGAACCAACTTGGTACTGAACCTTACTCTCCCAATTCACTGGAAGTCAGATTTACCTGAGAGTTCAGTCTGTGAACTAAATTCATTTTCTCATCAGGGAACTTGATTACATCACACTAGAATGAATAATGCTGGGAAGACAGGAGAGAAGAGAGTGATAAATGGATTAACAGGAATGAGAGATACTCCCATGTACAGAAGGCCAAAATTAAGCCGGGCAGGAACAAATTAGAAAAGACTCAGTAGAATATGAGCAATTGCCGGCTGGACTGGGAAACAGGAAGCTTCAGGCATTCATAGTATAATTTTAAAATGGTTCGGGATCCATAAACCACCAAGCATAAATGGCCTTTTTAAATCTCATGAGAGATATTACATTTGATAGACTAGAAATTACTGTTTGCAATTTTGGCATTTGGATACTTGTCTGACATTCCTGTGTCATGTAACAACATGATCTGTTTTAAATTATGCATGATTTTTCTTACAGTAGACATGTACAGATAGAACGTATGTCAAACAAATGCAATCGGTGTTTTACTATTAATATCACTAACAGCAATCTCTGGGACTGATAATTTTAACGATAAATTTGAACAGTTTCATTTCTAATGTCACAGCAATTGCTTTGTGCTGAGATCAAGGCAAGGAATTGCTTTCAATGATTAAAATGGAAACCAAGAAAGGAGAATCTCATGATGTACATTTACAATTTCATTACAAAAAGCACGCAGAAAGTTCATTCAAAATCTTACTCATTTAAAAATAATTCCAAACAGTCTCTTTGGTGTAACTTGCAAAGTAAATTGGTAACTGGCACCATAGTATGCCAGGATTTGGAGGCAGATTTGTTTCCCTGAAAAATGATTGGATTTATATAGAGAAAATGTGCCCTGATAATACATTGCGAAGGAATCATTTATGGAAATTCTCTGACAGGCAATTGACAGATTGATAGATTTTAGCAAAATCTCATGTTTTTGGGAGACATGATAATAGCATCTATGTATAGACCAGTTGTTAATTCAGGGAGAGTATAGATACTGTTGTGAAGGAAAAGCCACAAATAATTGTCTGTGCAATGCCTTTGATTTGAATTGTTGTTGATTCCAATCATGTCATCAGATGCCATATTGTTGCATAAATTAGTTACAGATTTCAAAGTTCTGGAGTTCAATGTCATCCTTCAAACATGATTCCAGAGTGCCAGATGTGAAGTTCAGGGTCAACATTGGATAGTCTTCTCCTCCAGGAGAGGACCATGTACCTAAGGAACCTGGCAAGCTAAGAGTATCCAACAATATAATTGAACAGGTGACTTGCCTAAATATGAAGCAGTTCTTTCTTAGTGTGGTCTGGCGATTGTCCCATTAAAGTAGATTCCATAAAATGACCTTCAGCCTCAACTATATGTTCTTGCATACATTTTGAAGTTTATTATTGTACATTCCCTAGTAATAGGTTTGAAATGAACTGTAACATGCCATATTTTAAAAGAAACACATTTTTGTCAAAATGAATACAGCAGCCTTTTAGTTTTGAATAAAATGGTGTAACACTAACTTAGAAAAAATCCTCACTACTGCCACGATGAATGATATGGTTTGGCAAAACCTTGCATAGATTCACAGCCCTACCACCAATCCTTAATACTGGGATTAGTTGAAACTACTGACACCAACTGGGGAAGCATGCCCACCTGAATTCTTGGGCAGAAGATAAGTTCAAATTTGGTAAATAGTCAATGTTTATTACAATAAAAGTATATTGTATTTAGTTAGATTATATCCAAGATACATAATTAACTCCTGTGGCTTACATCAGCTTCAACTTAAGAGTAAGCATACATTTACTGTTACTAAAATATACTCGTATGCACAAGATTTCACTCGAGTTAGCACGTTGAATATTTTAGTACCAGTTAGCTCCTCCCAGGAACAGTATCTAATATTTCTGATAGGCAGGGCTAATCCTGTGATCAGTTAACTCTTTCATGTGCTAACTATCTTATGCAACATCGCTCTCCAAACCTTTTTTTTATGGTTAACTAATGATTTGTACAATTGTTTCAAAGTAAAGTAGGTTTACCACTACACCATCTCTCCCAAAGTTTCTGACTTTATGAATGGCTGACAACTTGGTTGGGTTGCAAATCTTGCTGGAGGTTGAAACAACCAGGTGCAGTTTGTTGTTACACTAGAACAACTAATGCCAGACAATGTACTGAAAACAACAAATGCTGGAGATCATAGTGGGTCAAACAGAATCCATGGAGAGAGAGCAAGCTAACATTTCGAGTCTGATGAAGAGTCACCTAGACTCAAAACATTAGCTTGTTCTCTCTCCATGGATACTGCCTGACCTGCTGTGATTTCCAGCATTTGTTGTTTTCAAGACAGATTCCAGCATCTGCAGTAATTTGTTCCTACATGCCAGAGAATGTAATTGTGTTTCGGAAACACATAATCTCCTCCGTTTAAAGTTATAGCAATCTCCTCCATTTGAAACTGTACATCACATGAATGTGAACCTTCCATTCTCACACAATCTTTTCAATAATGCCATTTTATCAGATTTAAACATTGTGAAACTGACTGAGCTGTTCAGCGTTGCTGCTTTTAAATAGTTAAAATGTCTGCATTAATAGTCTGCTGTTCATCCTTGGCAGTTATGTCATGAAGAAGGTCAGATGATCAGATTTTGAAGGTTTGTCAACAGTTGTCGAACAATTTCTTCAAACCTATGACATCAGTAGTATCATTTGATTTCAATGAAATCAGTAATATCATCTGATTTCTCATTTGTGAAGAATTGTGGACAGCACTGTAATTAATCTTGTGTGTTATTTTTTTCTCTTTGGTTCAGTGAATATTCTCCTGAGACCTAATGAAATCTTTGTTATGTTGAGACAAGTTGTGTTGATCACAGGTGTTTGGCTTATAGGTTAGTTGAGGTAGGATTTCATGAACAAAGCATGTTTTAATGTTCAGAACTGTTAGTTTCTGATGATGGCCACTTGTTAGTCATGGTAGATGTCTCTGTATTTTAAGAGTAACTGTTACATGACTTAAAATCTACTCAACGACAGTAACTTCAGAGGCAGATAAGTGGAGCAGCATGAGATACCCAAGGGAATGATGCCAGTCATGGGTGGAGAGTAGGGTGAGAGGTAGACAGAAAAAGCAGGGGGTTGGCTTCCTGCTGTCACCTCCTCCCCCCCAAATGCCATTTCCCTCAATTGAGGATAGGGTCTCTTTGAATGATATCACTGGCAGAAGATGTCAGGCAAGCCTAACAGATTTATGAGGCCTTTTAAGGAGCTCAATTGACTTGATTGGAAGAGCCCCTGCAAGCTTTCCTTTGATGGATTTAAATCACACAGAGGCAGTGAGATGGCAGAATATTCACCTGCATCTTCCAGCCTGACCAAATGAATCAGATAGGAATATTAAAATCTGCCCAAAGAATACAAGTTATGTATATAACCGTTTTTTTTTTAGAGATGCACTATTGCTTATTTTCAGAGCTTATCATTATCTTACCCAATATAATAAAACCTCAGTGTAACTATTAGTATATTTATGCATCCGAGTGATGAAGTAAATTTCTTTCAAGTCTGCTGAAACAGCTATTTATTTTATTGTCTTTACAGTGGATTCTCTAATAACTGAAGTGTCCAATGCAAGGCAATATTGACATCCATAGATCTGACAGGCTATGTTATTGTTAGTAGTGGTTAGGAATCAGTGCAACTGCATTACTACACACATTGCTGTTTCAGATTCTCTAGTCTATACATTAATGACTTTGAAATTTAGTTTAATACTTTGTGAGGTCCAATGTAATGTTTACTTTTTTAATCAAATAGTGAAGATATATCATGTGAGGTATGAGCATAAACCTAGTCACTTATAAGCAATTAACAATTCAAGGATTTGTTTCCTTTTATGCTAAGTATTTGGAAATATTTTAACTGGATAGTAAAGTGGATAAAGGCACTTGTAATAGCAAAATGAGCTAGGCTTTACTTATGGCAAAGGTCGTTGCTGATGAAGGGGATATGCCCGAAGTGTCGACTCTCCTGCTCCTTAGACACTGCCTGACAGGCTGTGTTATCCCAGCGCCACACTTTTCAACTTCTTGCAATCATAAAATCTAAAGTAAGGGAGTGTAGAAATAAACCAAAAATATTGTGCATTTTTGAAGTGTTGCCTGTGAACTATTTCATATTCACACTCAGACATTTTGAACCATCAACAATCCTGTAACTTCTTTGCAATATCTCATTCATATCCATGTATTCACAAGACTAGCTGTTACTAACAATTAAAAGCTTTGGTAGCCTTGTATCGTGATGTCCTCCAAAGGCTTTGCATATATTTTGATTTAACACAATTACAATTTGCACAATTTCACAATCATCTCTTGATACAGAGACCCAGACAGACACCCACTGACTATGGCAAGGACTGAATGACATCACAGGTTCTAAAAAGATACAGTACAAGATAACAGACAATGACACATCCCTCCCAGATCGTCACAATGCCTTCTGTGCTCACTTTGAGCAGAATTTTGGCAGAGAGGCAACATTTATTCCAACAAGCCCTGACGAACCTATCCCAAAGGTCACTGCATCAGAGGTCATTTCAGTCTTCCTTCATGTGAATGCAAGGAAAGTACTAGGCCGTGCACTCAGAGCATGTGCAAATCAATTGACACAGGTCTTCTCGGACATCTTCAACCTCTCCATGCAGCAGGCTACTGTCTCTGCCTGTTTCAAGAGGGCCAACATCATCCCTGTGCCTAAGAAGGCTCATGCAGCATGTGTGAATGACTACCACCTAGTGGCCCTAACTTCGGTGGCCATGAAGTGCTTTGAAAGACTGGTCATGGCATTAATCAACTCCAGCCTCCCCACTACTCTTGACCCACTCCAATTTGCCTATCAGACCAATAGATCCATGTCTGATGCCATATCACTTGCCCTTCACTCCTCCCAAGAACATCTTGACACCAAGAGCAGCTATGTAAGAATCCTACTCATTGACTACAGTTCAGCCTTCAACATTATTATCCCCTCGAGACTGATTACTAAACTTAGTGATCTAGGATTAAGCCCCACTCTCTGCAACTGGATCCTCAGTTTCCTGACCAACAGGCCACAATCAGTGAAGATTGGGGACAATATTTCATCCTCACTAACACTCAACACTGGAGCACCCCCAGAGGTGCATACTCAGCCCCCTACTCTACTCACTGCATACCCTTGACTGCGTCACTAAATACCAGACTAATGCCATTTACAAGTTCGCTGATGACACCACCAGAGTTGGTTAAATCTCCGATGGCAATGAAAGAGACTACCGACAGGAGGTGGGAGAGCTGGAAAAATGGTGCACTGAGAACAACCTAGCTCTCAATGCCAGCAAAACCAAGGAACTCATTATTGACTTTCAGTGGGGTGTTAGCTATGCTTCCCTACACATTGACAGCACAGAGGTGGGACAAGTGGAGAGTGTCAAGCTCCTGGGAGTGGTCATCAACAACAAGCTTTCTTGGACTCTTCATGTGGATTCCCTGGCTACAAAGGCCCAACAACATCCCTTCTTCCTCAGGTAGCTGAGAAAATTTGGCATGATGGTGAATACCCTTGCCAACTTTTATAGGTGTGCCACCAAAAGTATTCTGTCTGGATGTATCACGACCTGGCAAATGTACAATTCAAGATCGGAGACAGTTACAGAGAGTGGTGAACTTATCCCGGACATTAACAAAGGCCAACCTCCCGTCTTTAGAATCCATCTACCAGGCCCACTGTCAAGGAAAGACTGCCAGCCTTCTCAAAGATCCATCCCACCCTGGCACTGCTTTTCTACAACATCTACCATTGGGCAGAAGGTACAGAAGTCTGAACACACACACCAGCCGGTTTTGAAACAGTTTCTATCTTACTGTTGTTAGAATACAGAATGGACTCACAAATTTTTAACATTCGCCTGTACCTATGTTTTGACTTTTGCTGCTGTTTATCTATTATTTACTTATCTATGCTGTTTAACTGTGCGATCTGCCTGTATTGTTTGCAAGACAAAGCTTTTCACTGTGCCTCGGTACATGTGACAATAAATTCAATTCAATTCAATGCAGTGGTGCAGATGGAACCAACCTATATACCTTCCTACAGAAAGCAGAAACAAAGAAATCTCATCTGGATCTTACGCATGCAATACCACACAGTATAGGCAAGTCACACCCATATTACACACATCACCTTTCGGTAAAATGTCCATCTAAAGGGTCATCTAATATTGTAAAGCCTATTTATTTTACTGCAAAATTATGACTAAAATGGAACCAACTTGATGAACCATTTGGACTATGCTGGTGCATCAGCTTCATAGGAAACCTTCTGCTGTGACACCTCTCTCTCATCACTTCCCGTCTCTGCTACTCTATTTCTCATCTGTAATTATTTCTTCCAAATTTGCATTTTAAACAAAAACAGAAGAGTACCTGGACTCAAAACATTTACTCTACTTTTCCCTCCACAGATGTTGCCTGAACTATTAGGTTTTTCTGGCATTCTTTGTTTTTGTTTCAGATCTCCAGCATTCACAGTTCTTGACTTTAAAATTCTACTCCTTCTTTTCAAATTCCTCCATGGCTTTGGCCCTCTCAATATCTGTCTTCTTGAGCCACATAACCCTCTGAGATACATGTTCCTCTAACTCTGACCCTTGCGCACTCCCAATGTCAACTGCTTCACAATTGGCAGTTGTGTTTCAGTTGCCAAGGCTGCAAACTCTGGAACTCTTTCCTTAATTTCTCTACAACTCTCTACTTCATCTTACTTCTTTAAGACAAATCAAACATTCCTCTTTGACCAAGCATTTGGCTATCCTAATTAATATCCCCTTATGTGGCTCGCTGTCATATTTTATTTGAAATGCACCTTGGGATATTTCATTAAGGTGTTATAAAACTAAGAGCTGTTGTTGTTTTACAGTTATTATAAGATCTAAACAAGCATAGCATGATGCACCATCCATGTGAATATAATGACAATTAACATCAACGAAGCGCCAATATATTTCGCGCCAAAATTCTTTACTCACTAATACAACAGACTATGAATGGACAGACACAGTACAACACAGGACAGCAACAAGAACAGAAAACAAATAAATTAGACCTGCAGAAAGAAAAACTAGACAACAACACAGACAACACAGAAGCATGGATAAAAAGCTTATTTGACCAACCTTTAACAAACACTGAAAAAACCGTCTTAGTAAGAGGATTAAATTGCAACTTCCAGGATGCAGACAAGAAAAATTTCTTAGCAGCATTAGAAACAACACTGAAAGACAAGCAACTCACAGAAAAACCCAGCAAACAATCAGACCAACAGTTGCACCAACATTAAGCAAGAAAAAGGAAGGAAGCACACTCAATACACAAGAAAGGAAAGCACTAGAAGGACTGAAAAAGAAACATTGTTATCCTATCTGCAGATAAAGAACATTTGACAGTCATTTTAAATTAAAGAGACTACATTAAGAAAGCAAACGCATTACTTGCAGATGCCAACACGTGGTGATAGTCCCAACTCTACAACTGGAGAACCAAATCACAACCCTACTCAAAAATCTTCAGAAATCTGGAGAAATAAATAAGACTGACTTCCAAAAAATGAAACCAGATGGATCCAACACACAACACTTTTATGGATTACCCAAAATTTCCAAACCAGGAGCCCCCCTCAGACCCATAGTATCGCTACCTGAAACACCAACTTACAGATTGGCCAAGTAGCTACACCAAAGACTAAAGCACTTAGTAGAAGACTCACTCTACTCCATCCACTCCACCCAAGAATTCCTGAAGACCATCAAATACACCAAGATAGAAGATGATGAAATAATGGTCTCCTAAGATGTAACATCCCTGTTCACATCCATCAATATCAACCTGGCCAAGGAAACAATGATTAACTATTAGAAGAACCTAGGACACACCAAACACCACAACTTCATCAACAAGGACAATATCATCGAGCGAATGGACCTATGCCTTACCACCCACTTCACCTTCAACAACAAAACCTACAGACAAAACCAACGGAACACCCATGGGATCTCTGATATCAGGGTTCTTAGCAGAGATAGTAATGCAGAGACTCAAACAAACAGCTCTGCCAACCATCCAACCCAAACTTTGGGTCCATTACATGGATGGCACCTTTGTCATTACTAAATGAAACAAATTAGAAGAAATCTTCAAAACCATCAATAATATCCTTACCGGCATAAAATTCACTAAAGAGGAGGAAAAAAACTACAAACTGCCATTCCTAGAAGTCACAGTACAGCGAACAGACAATGGGGAACTTCAAACCAGTGTCTACAGGAAAACAACATATACGGAACAAATACTGAACTACAGAAGCAATCATCCCAACACTCACAAATGAAGCTGCATTAGAACATCATTTCAATGAGGCACTGCACACTGCAGCACGGAGGAACTATGAAAAGCAGAGGACACAGTTATTCAAAAAGAATGGGTACCCAATGAACACTGTCTGCTGATTACTCAGCAGCAAACCCAAACAAGCAGACAAAACACACCCAGAAACCCTAGCCACTCTCCCCTACATCAAAGACATCTCAGAAATCACTGCCAGACTACTCAGACCTCTTGGCATCATGGTAGCCCACAAACCCAGCTAATTATCTTGAAAGATCCTATACAGACAACAAGCAAAACTGTAACAAAGACTACATTGGATAAATAGGTAAAAAACTAGCCACCAGGATACATGAACATCAACTAGCTACAAAAAGACATGACCCACTCTCACTAGTATCTTTACATACAGATGAGGCAGGACACCACTTCGACTGGGACAACACATCCATCCTAGGACAAGCCGAACAGAGATATACATGAGAATTCCTGGAAGCATGGCATTCCAACTGGAACTCTATCAACAAACACATTGACTTGGATCCCACTTACCACCTCCTGAGAAAAAAAGGAAATGACATCACAACAGGAAATGATGTCATTCACAGTAAATGACATCACCACACTAAATGATATCACCACAAGAAATGACACCACAAACATAAGGAAACCTCAATACATAAATAGAAAATGGGCCATCCCACCAGTGCTTCATCTGGAGGCTCGCTGATGATGTTGCCTAGTATGGTGATGAACCGTCTGAAAACAAATCTTCCAGCTCAGCGAGTAAACCTACATCCAGAACCTCAACCTGAGCTACAAAGCTTTTCAAAACCTGCTAGGCACCAATAGGTGAACAAAAAAGCTGGCAGGCAAAACCAGTATTTTTTTTTATAAGTAAAGCTATCAAATATGAATATTTTGAAGTCAAAAAGTAAAATGGAAGGAAAATGATACCTGAACATAGTAATATATGGGATTATTCATGTTCTTGTTCATAATATTTTAATAATCTTCATTTCATTTCCTTAAGTTTCAACAAACAGTGTGACTAAAATTACCTAGAGCTGAATATAAGAATAAATTCTTCAAATCCCACTAACAATGAGGAACTGCCACAATGCATAAAATCATCAATATTTTGTCGCAAGTTGTCAAATATGTAATGAAGATGACTGCAGTCCCTTAGCTGTCATACATACCTGGAAAATTTAAGCCCCAGTTTCATACTTGGGAGCAAAACAAAAATTCACATAATGAGAATATTGTAAAATTGGTTTCTGAGTTTCAATGGAGCAACTCTGGAAGTTAACCAGATATATTCAAGCCATGATCTGGCTGTGCACAGCCACAATTTAAAATAATTATCCTAATTTAAAAATAGGAAACTTCTGCTATTGGTCTCTTTATTGAAATGCAATGTGTGACTTGGATTCAGTCCACAAAATTTAAGTCCTCCCAACTCAATGGTAAGAAATTTTATTGCTTAGCATGTAAATACGCAAAGGGTTTTGATAACTGAGCAAGCACGATATATTTCAAGACCGGAATAATTAAGCTAAGCCAGCAATTTTTTTGTGATTGGCTTAGAAGGGATTATTTTTATTTCATTGTGAATAAATACATGGTGTGCATTAGGAAAATCAGAGCAGGGTAAAAACAATTATACTTTTACTTTGAGTATAGCTTCTTAGCATTTGTGAAAGGGGCTATGTCAGTCAGTGATATCAGCACTCAGCGAATTGGAGGCTGGATCTATAAAGTTCCAGATACGATGGTAACTCTTACCATCCTCCATATATAGATATGTTCAATAAAGCTTGCTGCTGTTCACTTGCAGGAGTGTAGATCTCACATCGTGACAGTCAGTATCTTGTTAAAGTTAGCATTTCACTATGTAAGAAAGTGTTCCATTAGACAGCTACATACCATATGAAAGATCAAAGAAAGAGGCTCTTCCTCCTGGAATTTCATGTTATTTCATCTGTTGCCAGTGTCAAATCTGATTCTCTGTGGAATTTGAAGACATCCATTTTGTTCACAGAAATAAAGCTGACATGCTGTAGAGATGAGAGTGTTCTAGAATGAATGCCCCTGCAACAATGATGTAATCCGCATTTAATCTGATTCCCTAGTGATGAGCAACTGTTTAAAGTAAGCCTGTCTGAGTTTGCTGTTTGGAATGTTAAACATATATAATCCCTAGCATGACAACCAGGAGGTCCTGGAAGTGCAGAGCAATTGTCACCACCTGAAAAGAAGAAAAGATGGATTAGAACTGAGAGATGATGTTTGGTATTTATTAGTGATATTGTGGTGCTTAAGAAGATAAATGGAGCCAGACTGTCATCCCTGACCAATTAATCAGAAAATTCTGGAAATGTTCATCGGATCTAGCAGCATCTGTACAGGGGAAAACAGAGCTAACATTTCAGATTTTGAACTCTCTATCAGTGAAATCTACTCCAGCAATTAACTTTCAAAATAAATATCATACAATAATGTAATATAAAATGTGCGTTAATAATTATAGTATTTTTACATGAAAAGTAGAATATTAGTGATGTTATGTTAACTCTATTTTTTTTCACATGATATAGAGTACAAAAGGTACACATGATAATGTATAATATAAATCACATGAGTTCTTATGAGTTTCTGTAAATATTACTCAATTATCTTTTGCACAATTTGCATTATCAAATATCTTTATGAGACCATAATGTGTAGGAGCAGAATTAAACTATTTGGTCCATCGTCATGGCTCCTTAGACACTGCAAGCCTTTGTGGTTTCCCTTGCTTTTTAATACACAGAATCTTCAGTGTGAAGTTGAGGCTGCCAGACTCTATATCTTGTTTTGCTTTTTAGCACAAATGGATAGGCAGGCAGCTACCCAGAATGGAGAGCACTCAGCAGTCATAGGAATGGACATGTCACTAGACAGCATTGCCCTAAATCAACATCACACCCATAGCATGTGCCAGAGCTTACACAACGAGCACACTGCACATGCTGCAAGCAAATGGCCATGTCTAAAAGTCAAAGTGGAACAGACCTTAGTGGGGTCATGAATCTGCAGTCAATTATGGGATGCTACCACAGTCAGTACAGATGTTTGTCTGATCTTAATCCAGGATTGCCATGATCAATCAGGTGCTTGGTTCAATCATAGTCTAGACATCAGAGTCTTTGCAGTTTAGTGATTGGACCATGGTCAAGCCTGCAGGTTAAATCCAGGGATTACTTGTAGGTCAGTTAGGATGCTGTGGAGATATCAGTCTTGGGGCTGAGTTTTTCTCAGTCCGCACTGGCCTGCTCAAAAGTCACAGTCACTCTGACCATGACCTGGGATAATGAATATGAAACAAGGGCACAGCAATTCACAGTGCCATAGGCTCTGAGTATAAAATTATAGGAGGAAGTTCAACAGAAATGGGGGAGTTTGAAAGGTGATTGAGACCAAAGGGATAACAGATATGAAAGCTGGGATGGGAATGTTAGCTTGTATCTCAGGTCAAGCCTATAAATCATTCAACAAACCTCAAAGTTCAACCTTGTTATGTTATTCTGAAATTCAACTGTGCAATGACTATATGAAATGGCTGACACCACATGCAAAGCGAGTGGAGTAAGTCACTGTTTTTTTTCCCTTCAGTGATGGAGTAAATTGTTTGGAATCTGAGGCCCCACTCGGGGTAGTGACAATTCATGACTGCAATGATTCAGTAATGCCACCTATCACAATTCAATTTAAACTCCATTGGCATTGTCCAAGAATACACATTAATATCTATGGCCTCTAAGGAATCATAACCAAAGCATTATGCACATTAATTGCCTCCTTGTCATGTAAGCAAAACAAATGTAACCAGTTAAAGCAATATTTATATTTCAGAAACACATTCCATACCTAGGACTGGAAAACAATGCTTCACATCTGCCACATTCACATGGTGAACTGTAAGTATGCAAGAATGTGATGTTTGAGGATATTTCTTTTAGCAGAGGTAGGCTCTTCTGTCACTGGAAGAATCTTATTCTCACAATATGAATGAAAACACTGTTGTACAATTTACATTTGGATAATATTACATATCTCAGGTTTCCTTATGAAGACATGACATTGATCTCCTTATGAAGTTCCCATGACATAATACACATGATTGAGTGTGAGGACTCAGAAGGTGCTTCCATAAAATTATTTTGTCTTTCTGACCTACAGATTATCTGCTCCCACATCTAATGTAGACATTGTTAGAGCCTGAGTTCTTATTGGCCTTGTTTCAAGTCTGAAAACAGCAAAGAAGGAGGCAGCAACTACAGCAAGACCTGCGGCTGCCGACAGGAGCTGCTACACAGCCTGCTAAGAGAGAAGCTGCAGGTCAAGATCTACTGAGATAGCGAAGGAGCATGATGAGATCCCATATCAAGTGTCCTCACTGTCATTTTCTCCAACTTTCTGAAAGAGAGCATGGGCACAAATTAAGGATTATTGGACCATCATCATCATTGAATGGTTTTGTCTTCAGGACTTGTGCTCAGGATGATTGTGCCGATTCTAATCACAGCTTTCCTGACTTTTTAAGACACCAGTTTGTTTCAAGGAGAAACAAAGAACCTGTGTAGAATGTCCCAATCCTCGACCTATATATGGATCCGAATTGTAACTGATGTCATTTTCTCCAGATCTGAGTAATGCCAGAGTAATGCATCATCTTGCATGAGAAGCCAGAGATAATGGAAGGAAACAGCCGTCACTGCTCATATTGTGAACTCCAGGCATAGCCTCTTCAAATTGGTGAAACTACAAATGTACGTATTTCTTTCTTAGTGACCCTCTTCTCATCTCCACGAGTTTTGAACTTTCCTGAGTCACCAGGCAAACATCCATCTATGTTTGAATCTGCATACGTTTTCCCCTGCTCCAAGCATATTGAGTAAACATGTCAAGTCTCCCCATGGAAGCCAAGATCCTACTGATAATCAATGATCTCTCCTCCTCCCTTATTACTCCTTTTCTTTCAGTACTTTATCATTTCATCCTTTATCTGTTAAGTTTCCCTTCACAACTGTTGTTCCTTATGAATCCCAACATTTTGCCTCAAAGCCCTACTATTAAGTTCCTCTTCTCTCCGTCAGTAGTAGTAGCCCTTGATAACCACCACCCCTTTGATTACTGGAGGTCACAGCCCAGGACTGATCATGGCTCACACCCTTGAGCAACTTAGCTGGAGAGCCGTACAGCTGTACAGCTCCCACCCCTCTTCCTACTCTCATCAGACCAGTCACACTGTACTCACAGAGTGGGTTGTGGACCACTCCTTGGACTGTAGATATATGGGCCCCTTGGTCTTGACAGCCCCAAATGTCAGAATGACCTTGTCCAAACCCTTGGACCAACATTGGAAGCTGCCCTTGAGTTACTCTTAAACTTTGAGACATAGCTGTTTGCTTGAAGAACATGCAATGTATTTGTTGCGTAAGGTGCTGGAAGATGGTGAAAGTGTAACACTGACGTGGTGCCGAACATCAACATGTCCACTCCTTTTAACCAATTGCTTTGTCTTCTCAACCAGAGCTTGCATGCTCGCAATATGTCCATCCTGCCTGACTTTGTGTCTGCGCAGAAAGGCAAGGCAGAATATAAATATTGTGAACCTGTAAGCTCTGGTTGAGAAGACAAAGTGCTGAATGCAAGGCAAGACATAGCAGGGCAAGGCAAGGCAAGGCAGCAAGACACTAAGTGAGTTAGTGGTCAGAGAGGGAGTGAGGATTCCTGAGATGCAGGCTGGCCAAACCAGGAGCTGAGTGCCTGTCTCTCTGTGTAAAATGTAAAATTGAAATGCAGAAATGAACTCTAAGTGAATTGGAGATATGCCATGCTGTTGGGCTGGGGTGAATTGTCAAGACCATGGAAGGGGGATGCATGCAGCCACTGGCCATGTAATGTGCCTTGAGAGGTTGATGCCAGGTCTCCAAGACAGAGGTCCAGAGGAGCAAGCAGTGAGCTTAAATTGCCAGGTAACCTCTCTAGCTTTCATGTCAGGAACTCTCAGCATCTAGCGTCAATCCAACAGGTGGGAAAATGAAACCTGCAGATTGCTGAGGTTAGATTAGTAATAACGAGGGTGAAAATCTACAATAATTCATGCAATTAGGCTTTTCTCCACTTACTGGTGAGAATCTTGTCCTGTCAACCAACACTTGGTTGGAAAATAGAACGTTTAGATCTTGATGTTAGGAAGATCTTCATGGAACTTCTCAACCAAGTTTCTCAAAGTTCTTGCTATGACTGAGTCATTTAGGGAAGATTCCATTCAAGTTGAATAGTTTATTCTCGGTATTTGAAGAGATGTTTGTATAAAATGTGCTAGTCAGAATATTTCAAGAAAATAATAGTAATTTATGTATTTGAATATTCACTCAACTAGAGTGCAATTTATGCACTTATCATTTTGCATACTGTGCAATGTTTCATTAGCGTAAGCTTATGAATATTAAACTGACACTTTGCAAATTAACAAGACTCATTTGGTGCAGTTACAGCATCTGATGCCTTGCTTTAGCAACAATCCCCTGGTATACTGAAAGACAAAGATAATGGCTGAATTATAGGATCGTAAAAAGTCACTCATGCTTAATCATTTGTTCACAGCTCACTGGGATTTAATTGTTTTCAAGAAATAATTGTATAAATAAATTATTCTATTTTAGCTTAAAAGTTACTTAGCTGTGAGGAGCAAAGTAATTAAATGTAAAATGTGAGCCAATATTTGAGTTAATAATTTGAAAACTATATAAAGGTATAGACAATTTGTTGTACACTCCATCATGCCCATTTCTTGCCCCATTTAGTCCTCCATTGTTACATCCAAGTACCAAACTTCTCTTTGCCAGCTAGCCTGGAGAGCATTGGCCCTTGTTCCTCTTGTATATTGTGCATAAGATGCTGTGGTGGACCAACAGGATGTGCTATCTTGTGGGGAGGGAAATTCCTTCTCTACTGTTGAGATGAACAGAGATGCCAACATGTTCAATGGTCTCAAGTATGAATTCATTCCAGAAAATTCAGGCATCTATAATACGTTGCCAAAACTTTTGAACAGAACTCTATTAACAAACTATCCTTTTCCTTCTGTCAAATGTTCCTAATTTATAGAGTTTATAATGAAGTAACAGCTGTGAGATACACAACTAACAGAACTATTTTAGTTCTTCATTGCTATTCCCTAATCCGGTAAAAACATTTCTGTTTTAAATTTATACCTAAACAAGTATATTTGGCAATTTTTGCATTGGTTACAACATTAAAACTACAGTTGGACTCAATGTCATAACACTGACCCATATCCCAATAATATTTGTACTCCAAAAGTAACTTATTGTGTAACTATGAGTGAGCTTGATGCAATTAAAAAACACTTTGCCAGTGCATTTATTATTTGAATTTTGATGATTTAGTCAGCCATGCTTGATTGAACAATACAAATCAAATTCAATAAATTTTTGACATTTACCTATTATAAGGTGGTTTGCTATTTATAGTTACTTATGGACAGTGAAGAGAATTTCATGAAAAGATTTCATCGACAATGTTTTTGTTGCAATGACAAATTTGACAAATTGGTCAGTGATTACATGCTGTCTGTGGAACCTTGCTGGCTGCTATTCATAGCTATGTGTTGATATGCAATGACATTGAGTTTGAGGTTGTTAGTAAGTTTGAATCTTGCTGAAGATTTGACATGACCTATATTAGTGTAAATCCTTCCTTTGTATGTTTGGCTAGCAAACTTAGAGCGGGCCGAATGAGTGCTTGAGATGATTGATTTTTTTCAAGGAGTTTTTCAAAAGTAAAGAATGGAGCACCAAAAATGAATAAGTTTTGGGAAAGCATCACAGATGGTGGTAGCTGCAAGGCACAAAGTTTTGCCACTTTGGGGAAAGGGAATGAAAGTATACAGTTATAGCATTATCTAGTTCTCAATTGATGCTATTATCCTGTCAATCATGTAGGATGGAATTCATAGTCAGCAGTCATGAGTTCCTGTCAGTTTAATAAAATGTGAAGTAAAAATGTGACAGTCTAATGCTAGACAAATCACATTTATCATCTATGGAATTCGAACGTGTTAAAGCACAAGCATGTGATCAAAGATGTGAGACATGGGGAAGCAAAGTTGTCACGTCTACATAATGTGCTTTACCTCAATAATGTGTTCCACTTAATGTCTTCTGGAAAGCTAGAAAGACAGAGCCTGCAGTAATATCTTTTGGTCTTATTTCTAAAGCTACTCAAATGCCTACCATTTATAGAGAGCTTGCCACGTTGAGGGAAAGGTCATATTGCTTGCCTATAACTGCAAAAGTGTTTTCTTTAATACTTTGAGGAAATAATTATCATGTGCTTAATGGTTAAGGCATTTTGTTGACATTGCGCAGTTTTAAATTTGTAAAGTGTTGAAATACCTCTGTTGATTTTGTGGTGAGATATAACAAAGGATTTGAATAGTTCTAATCTGGAATACAACTGAAGTGAAAGTCTCTGACTTGGTGAAGGATGCATCCCCTGTTCCTTCACTGGCTTTGTTCTTGGAGCTGAGACTCTGCAGTGTAGAGCTCTTCCTGACAGAGATTCACTGGGTACCACTAATGCCTGCATAAGAGAAGAGAGGGAATGAATTGTGTAAGAGCGATAAAATATTGTGCATATTAAGAATAAATTAACACTGGTGTTACTGGGAGAACAACACAATACAGCACAATGAAGCTTATTGCTATTGAGGTCACCCTGTCCCTGTATGAGCAATTGTGGACTTTTTTGATGTCATTGGAAATTTTCTCCTCAGATGGAGTCGGGAGCCTAATAACTGCTTCCTGATTGTCTTGGCCCCCTCAGTTTAGCTGTGGACTACTTTTATTTCCCCTGCAGTGAGATAAAAGGATGTATTAAGTATGCTGGAAGTAGATGGAAATTCAGTCAGTGGTGTTGCATGAGCAGTAGAGGTGGTGAGGTGCCCCATTGAGTGAGTAGGAAATGGAGAAGGCAGTGGGGTGGAGGAAGTCAATAGTTTGAGAGGGTGGGGTGGGTGAGAGCCATTGAGTAGATCTGATTCAAGCAACAGTGAGAGTTGTAATCTATGAGGGAAAGAGTAGAGTGGTAGAGTGAAAGATAACCCTTTGAGTATAAGGCAACAGAGAGAAGATAGTGGCACTTACCCTTGCAGAGCGCAAGGGTAAACTTCTTATTACGACTGCTGGGTATTTCTTTTAACCAGGGATTAAGTACTGAGCCAGGATGCATGTGGATGTTCGGCTTTCATTTGGAAGTCTATAGGAAAAAGGATGGCCCTCATTTTCACCACCCAACCCAGCAGCATCCCCACACTCTGTCTAAGTGGGCAGCAGGTTTTGTTTGGTACAACACTGCAGTGTGGAGCAGTTCCTGCTTGTAACATCGAACAAATCATGCAACTTTAAACAAGGTGTCAACAGTGTGAACGCTGGAAAGTCCTGGCAATGGTGAGAACCATGAAAAAGAAATTTTCAACCAGTTCAACCTGAACTCCATTAATCAGTCTCTCCATGGATCCCTGCCACCGTTGTCTTGAGAAAATTGATCAGGGTACTGTATTTCAGGTTAACTTGATCCACATCATCCATATGTTCCTGTAATTCCTCCATTGAGTTGGCAAGCAGAATAATGACACTGGTATATCAAAGATTCAAAATTCACTGCTACCAGTTAGTATTCCATCTTTGTATACAGAAAATGTATTCTCAGACCATCCCTGAATCGATGGTGAATAACTGCTGAGGAAACACTTCTATCTAACTCCCCTTGTGACTGAATTATTGCCATGCTGGATATATGTTGCGCCTGCCCCTTTATTGTTGTAATACAGAAGCTACCATATATTTCTCACCTCACAACTCTGTATTTTCTATTGAGTGTCTCAGTGGTTAGCACTGTTGCCTCACAGCACCATGGACCTGGGTTCAATTCTGCCCTCAAGTGACTATCTGTGTGGTGTTTGCACATTCTCCCTGTGTTTGTGTGAGTTTCCTCTGGGCTCTAGTTTCGTCCCACAGTTACAAATATGCAGGTTAGGTGGATTTGCCATGCTAAATAGCCCACAGTGTCTAGAGATGTGCAGGCTGAATGGATTAGGCAAAGGAAATGTGAGGTTACAGGGATATTGTAGAGGTCTGGTGTGGCCTAGATGGGCTGAATGGCCTGCTTGCATCCTGTAGGGATTCAATGATATTTTCAAAGCTAGCATCAGACAAATATCAACTGTCAATTTAGTTAAATCTAAATTTAAGTGCAAATAAGTTGTTTTATCATGTTTAATAGTTGAAATGTCGATCCCACATTCTCTGCCTGTGCCTACCACCCTTTATGCTAAACAAGGGGAGGTCGTTTTGCTCACAAGTTTCTGCATGTTCTGCTTGCTGACAATGTGTCACCCTTGATTCAGCAGTAGCAATTTGCTAATGGATAGTACTTTCATTTCAATTTAAAGGTTCTGGGAGTATATCTCACTCAAGGGACCTGAGTACTCAATGAGCACAGGTACTGCTGTGGAGAATTAAAGAATTGCAGCAATGTCAGAGCATCTGTTTTTGGGAACCTGACATCTCAGCTATCTACTCAATACTTCACTCAAAAAAGAACAGAACGTTTTCCTGCTGTCTTGGGCAATGCTTCTCCTTCAATCAATGCTACCATAAAATAAAAACAAATGATTTTAGTATTGAATTTAATTGGCTGTTTTATTTGATTGCCTAATATCGGTGAGCATGTTTAACAATAATTCATTGTTATGGTGCTTTGAGACATTCTGTAAGCATGATAAGGCATGATATAAATATATGTGATTTATCACAACAGTTGAAAAACATTTCCCTTTATAAACATTGGGCACTTTCTACAAAAGGTTAAATAAACAGCACTATTTGCTGTAAAAAAAATGTTTTAATCATTCTATTTATAATATCCACTTGCTAATATTGTAAAAATTGTTTGATGTTCCTCATTATTACATTCCATAAAATTGCCAGTTGTCCATACAATGACATCGCACAGAGTGAAGGAAGGTTTGCTGCATTATCTTGTTTCTTTCATTCAGTTATTTTTCCTTTAAACCTGTCCAACTGAAGCCATTGTAAATTAGAGATGCTCATATTTGGAGTATGATTTTACAAAATATGAGCATACCTTATTTATTTTGGCAGTGGCTAAATCAGATAAAAGACAAATAAATTATATTCACCTTTATAATAGTCTGTTATTGCATTCCAGTTCAACTTCTCTCTTCCATTACTGTAATCCTTCATTTTGTTTTTATTTTCTCCCAGAGCTGGTTCAAAGGATTGGCTTCAATTAAGTTTTTATCCAGAAAGTCACCAGTCTGTAACACTTCATCATCAAATTCAGCATTAGTTTTCCCTGGAGCAATATTGTACTATTTATTAGAAGTATTATTTTTTATGTCCCATTTTTAATATGTATTTTATTTTCTCCTTTTCAATCTGCTTCTCCCTTGGTTCAGCTCTATTCTTACTGATAAAGTGGACAGGAAACCGGTTTCTAGGGTTTTACTTATAATATTATTGGTCTATTTTTTGCTGCAGTAATGAAGTCAATGTGACTGATCTGGCGTGTTTCCAAATGTCCTGTGTGGCAAAGTGCCCGATCTCCATTTGGCATATTCTATTGGTACAGGTGTAATTGAGAAATCAAACTGCAGCACTTCACAGTATCACCATTCATCAAGCCTAGTCTTTTACAATACACAGTACGTGTGACACAGATCCTTCTCTGCTGATATTTGGAGCAAAAGAACACTGTGAAATTCCTTTTAAATGTATTAATTGGGGACTTGGTTTAATAGTTTAGCCTTTTGTACTTTTCACATCATTTTGGTATGAGTACTGCATTCTCCACTGCTTCACTTTTCAGTGTATTTTATTCAATCACCCAGTGTATTACATTTGATATTGAATTCAGCTTGAAATGCTTTCTTCCTCCATTGAATACCTTTAAGGCCTGTACTTGGTTTCAAGTTCTTGAAAGTGGCTCTTCTTTCATCACAATTAGCCATGATTTTCAAGACAGCAATAAGCAAAATGTATACTTCCCAAACTAATAGACACCAGACAAAATTACAATTGCTTCAGACTCTAAACCTTGATGACGGACTAATCAGTAAAGGTGACTTACACTAGCTTCTTTATACTGCAATTGTTTATCGGTCTGAAAAGGATTAGCTTTTTCACGTTTGAAATATTAATTGTTGAAGATGTCAAATCATGTTAAATAAAAGACATTGGCCTGGGGCCAAAGACTGCTTGTCGACTCATCTGTTTATCCTGCCATTTCAAGATCAAGATGGCAAGGTGTAAATTACAGAGACAAAGAGTATAATGGATCCGGACTTTGTAGACAGTTTGTTGACTTATGTGTGGTCAAAATAAGGAGGCAAAACTGTATCTCGATAGAATAATGTTGAACAAGCTATTTAGTTTACAGTCACCTGATTTGCTTTAAGTTTGGCATTGGGAATTCCGACTGTCACTCTACGGAGTGAAACTAAATTTGTTAAAACATTTACCAGCTGTGCCATGAGAGGTTCAATATCATCTGATCAAACCTAATGATTCATAACTAAACAACAGAAGTGACAAATTCCATTATTTGCTCTGGGAATCACATGCATTATTGACCCACTCCCATTGAAAATAATGGAGGGGAGCCTACGCAATTTATGATTGTGACATTCAGGCCAGTGCTAATTACACTGCTAAATGGCTGCACACTCAGCAGGTTTGTGGAGAATTTTGAATCAATCAGGTCAGATGCATCTCAACATGTCTGGGCAGGTGGGACCTTTGAACTAGGGACACTTGATCCCCCTTCAATTGATTTGTATGGCACTGGTGCCAATTAAATGTGGCCAAAGCCACAACTCTTGAAGAGGAGTCTGATTCTCACTGCAGCAACTAATTCAACCAAGTGAGATTCACATTAGGAGCAAGAGAAACCCAGTGTAATGCCAAACCAGTACAGAGGGAACTTACCCTGATCCTTGCATGCAGTGCCTTCATGAAAGAGGTTGAAAGGGGAAGAAAAGGAAACTGTACCAGGAGGTCATAGACATAGACATGAGATTCAGTCCTCATGGACGTGAATACAGTGTGTGAAGAAGTTCAATGATGTCATTTATAATTATTATTCTTTACATGAGATGTCATTGAATCATAGAGTTACATAGCGTGGAAACAGACCCTTTAGTCCAACTCACCCATGCTAACCAGATACCATTTGCCAGCATTAAGCCCATATCCTATTCATACACCCATCCAGATGCCTTTTAAAGGTTGTAATTGTACCAGGCTCATGCACCACTATCTGCGTGAATAAGTTGCTCCTCAGCTTCCATTTAAATCTTTCTCCTCTTACCTTAAACCTATACTTTCTAGTTTTGCACTCCCTTACCAGGGAAAAAGACCTTGGCTGTTCACCCCATCCATGCCCCTCATGATTTTATAAACCTCTATAAGGCCACCCCTCAGCCTCTGATGCATCAGGGAAAATACCCCCAGCTTATTCTGCCTCTCCCTGTAGCTTAAACACTCCAACCCTGACAACATCCTTGTAAATTTTTTTCTGCACCCTGTCACATTTAACAATATCTTTCCAATAGCAGGGAGTCCAGAATGGAATGCAGTATTCCAAAAGTGGCCCAGCCACTGTGCTGTACAGCCACAACATAACCTCTAATTCCTATACTCAATGCACTGACCAACACCCTCTTCCGGTCTACTTGTGATTCCACCTTCAAGGAACTATGAACCTGCAGCTCAAGGTTTCTTTGTTTTTTCAACACTCCCCAGGGACCAACCATTAACTGAATGAAGTCATGCCCTGATTTGCCTCACCAAAATGCAGCACCTCATATTTATCTAAATTAAACTCCATCTGCCATTCCTCTATCCATCAGCCCATGTGATCAAGAACCCATTATACTCCAAGATAACCTTCTTCACTGTTCACTGCACCACCAATTCTGGTGGTGGGTGACACTGGTAGGGTCAGCATTTGTTAGTCTTCCTCAGTTGCCTTTGAACTGGGTGTCTTGTTAGGTCATTTCAAAGTGTAGATAAGAATCAACCACATAGAAACCCGGTAAGGATGGGGACTTCTTTCCCTCAATGGCATTAATGATCTAGAAGGGTTTTCATGACATTATATCTCTTGATCACTATTAGTGAAGCTTTTAAAGTCCAGATTTTATTAGGTGAATTTAAATTCCACCAGCTGGCATGCTCAGGCAGAGCTGACTGCCTGCATTCCCTTGGAGAAAGCAAAGCTCAGCATCATTGGTAAAGCCATCACTGAGACTATGAGAAACAATGTTGCTGAAGTCATCCAGGATGACAGAATATTTCTGCCATTTGTATGTTTTTGACCCTAATTTACCCTCAACTTCCTTCTACCCCTGGTTTGCTGAGATCAACTCTCCTCTTGTCTATGGTTTCAAATAGCCACGACTGCACAGCTAACTGGCCAGTGACATCTGAGGGTGAAGACCCAGAGGAAGTCAAAACCTCTGAGGAAGAAGAACTGTCACTTAATCTGATGCTCACAGCCACCAGTTTAAATATTGGTATTGTGTATACTTTGGAGAGAATTACAGTGACACAATCTGCATGTGGACAGTCACCAGGTATAGTGATTTTCACCTAGGCCAAGGGGAAAGCAGACTACACACATTAGCTCCCTGAAGGTGAGATTTCACACAAATCTTGCTGCAGAGATTTCAGATCAGGATTTTGATCAGGCAGTTACAAGAAAAGGCTAATGAGCCTTTCCTGATTAAGGGCCTTTGCCCAAAAGGTCGATTTTCCTGCTCCTTCGATGCTGCCTGACCTGCTGTGCTTTTTCAGCACCACTCTAATCTTGACTAATCAGCATTAAGGAGAAAGTGAGGACTGCAGATGCTGGAGATCAGAGCTGAAAATGTGTTGCTGGAAAAGCGCAGCAGGTCAGGCAGCATCCAAGGAGCAGGAGAATTGACGTTTCGGGCATGAGCCCTTCTTCAGGATTGAGGAAAGTGTGCCAAGCAGGCTAAGATAAAAGGTAGGAAGGAGGGACTTGGGGGAGGGGCGTTGGAAATGCGATAGGTGGAAGGAGGTTAAGGTGAGGGTGATAGGCCGGAGTGGGGTGGGGGCGGAGAGGTCAGGAAGAAGTTTGCAGGTTAGGAAGGTGGTGCTGAGTTCGAGGGTTGGGACTGAGAGAAGGTGGGGGGAGGGGAAATGAGGAAACTGAAGAAATCTGAGTTCATCCCTTGTGGTTGAAGGGTTCCAACCACATCAGCAGTAACACTGGCATCAGATCCACTCCCTCCACCTCCGACGCACAGTAGCAGCATTGTGTAGGATCTACAAGATGCGCTGCAGAAATTCACCAAGAATTCTGAGATAGTACTTTCCAAACCCCCAATCACTTCCATCTAGAAGGACAAGGGCAACAGATGCAAGGGGACACTGCAACCTAAAATTCCTCTCCAAGACATTCACAATCCTGACTTGAAAATATACCACCATTTCTTCAGTGTCACTAGGTCAGAATCCTGTAATTCCCTCCTTAACAGCATGACTGACAACACATAAACTGCAGTAGCTCAAGAAACGACCACCTTCTCAAAGGCATCTGGAGATGGGCAATAAACGCTGGCTCAACCGGTGACAACTACATCCCACAAGTGAATAAAACACTTAGCAGATTAACCAGAAAGCCTGCTGTCTTTGTCAGGGTGAATGGTGGAGTCCAACTCCTATTTGATAGGGGGTTTCATGCAAAGCTTGTGGAGTAACCTTGCAGTGTGAAAGTGGTCTCCAACTCCTGAAAATACTTCCTAGTCAAACATGATGCAACATCTGATGGTCTATTTCTCAATTTCCCCTACAGCACAGGCAGAAGCAGTTGGAGCATTGCATTAGAAGTGCAGACTGAGATCCAAATGAGCTTATTGGAATCATAGAATGTTTACAGCACAGAAGGAGGCCATTTGGCACACCATGATGATGTTCGCCCACTCCCCCTCCTGCCCCAGCAAGAGAACCTCACTTTGTGCTAATCCCCTGTAGATCTGCACACTTTTTCTTTACAAATAATGATTTGATTCCTTTTTGAAAGCTTTATTTGATTAGCCTCTACTACACTCTCAGGCAGTACACTCCATAACTTTCTGAGTCACAATATTTTTCCTGATGTGACGTTGCTTCTTTTGCCAATTGACAAGAGCCTGTATTCATTGATTCACAATTCTTCCACCAAGGAAACAGTTTTGTTTTCCTTATCTACTTTCCAAACCAATCCATACTCTGAACTCATCTATTAAATCTCCTCTTAAGCTTTCCTTATGGAGTCATAGAATTATAGAGATATACAGCATGGAAACAAACCCTTCGGTCCAACCCATCCATGCCGACCAGATATTCCAACTCAATCTAGTCGCACCTGCCAGCACCCAGCTCATATCCCTCCAAACCCTTCCTATTCATATACCCATACAAATGCCTCTTAAATGTTGCAATTGTACCAGCCTCCACCACTTCCTCTGGCAGCTCATTCCATACACATACCACCCTCTGTGTGAAAAAGTTGCCCCTTAGGTCTCTTTTATATCTTTCCCCTCTCACCCTAAACCTAATGCCCTCTAGTTCTGGACTCCCTGACCCCAGGGAAAAGACTTTGCCTATTTCAGGAGAAAGTGAGGTCTGCAGATGCTGGAGATCAAAGCTGAAAATGTGTTGCTGGAAAAGCGCAGCAGGTCAGGCAGCATCCAGGGAACAGGAGAATCGACGTTTCGGGCATAAGCCCTTCCTGAAGAAGGGCTTATGCCCGAAATGTCGATTCTCCTGTTCCCTGGATGCTGCCTGACCTGCTGCGCTTTTCCAGCAACACATTTTCAGCACTTTGCCTATTTACCCTATTCATGCCCCTCATATTTTTGCAATCCTCTATAAGGTCACCCCTCAGCCTCCGACGCTCCAGGGAAAACAGCCCCAGTCTGTTCAGCCTCTCCCTATAGCTCAAATCCTCCAACCCTGATAACATCCTTGTCAATCTTTTCTGAACCCTGTAAGTTTCACAACATCTTTCCAATAGGAAGGAGACCAGAATTGCATACAATGTTCCAATAGTGGCCTAACCAATGTCCTGTACACCCACAACATGTCCTCCCAACTCCCATACTCAATACTCTGACCATTGGAGGAAAGCATACCAAATGCCTTCTTCACTATCCTCTCTACCTGTGATTCCACTTTCAAGGAGCTATAAACCTGCACTCCATGGTCTCTTTGTTCAGCAACACTCCCTAGGACCTTATCATTAAGTGTATAAGTCCTGCTAAGATTTGCTTTCCCAAAATGCAGCACCTCGCATTTATCTGAATTAAACTCTATCTGCCACTTCTCAGCCCATTGACCCATCTGGTCCAGATCCTGTTCTAATCTGAGGTAACCATCTTCACTGTCCACTACACCTCCAAGTTTGTTGTCATCTGCAAACTTACTAACTGTACCTCTTATGCTCGCATCCAAATCATTTATGTAAATGACAAAAAGTAGAGGACCCAGCACCGATCCTTGTGGCACTCCACTGGTCACAGGCCTCCAGTCTGAAAAACTACCCTCCACCACCACCCTCTGTCTTCTACCTTTGAGCCAGTTCTGTATCCAAATGGGTAGTTATCTCAAGACAATTTAACTGAAGTTTCTCATCACTGGAACCATATTTGGAGTATTTTTCTGCACCCTCTCTACTGCCTTCATATCCTTCTTAAAATGTGATCCCCAGAACCGGGCCAAATAGTCCAGCTGAGGACAAACCAATGTTATTTTTTGATTTAACATAACTTCCTTGTTTTTGTCCTCTGTACCCAATGATGTTTCATAGCCCATGATGCTGCATGCTTATGAACAGCTTCCTCACTGAGGTTGAACTGACTGGCCTATAGTTCCTGGACTTAAATTTACACACATTCTTAAATAACAGTGTTACATGTGCAATTGTCCAGGCCTCTGGCACCACCCAATTAGGTTATGGAAAATTATGACCAGAACCTTGCGAATTTCCATCCTCATTTCCTTCAGTTTACTTTGACTCATTTCCTCTGCTTCTAGGGTTTTTTTAATCAATGTTAAGTACAGATAGACTATCCAATATGCACTCCTTTACAATTTTACATCCTTCCTGTACTGACATACTTCCTCTTTCACCATGATCTGAACAGCACCTTCTTCCCAGGCAAGAAAGATGCAAAGTATTCATTTAGTTCCTCAGACATGCTCCCTGTCCCCGTGCACCAAACCCCTTTGAGGTCAGGTAACTGTCCCACTCGTCCTTTCACCACCGTTTTAAAGAAGCTTAACTTCATCACTGCCACTGGACTCCTTTGATCATATTACCTCAGAGACCAAATCCCTGACAATGCGTCACTGAAAGTCAGAATTGAGAAGAGAATGGTACACCAATTTGCTCCACATTGAAGACCTTTACACAGTCATCTTCAGTTAATCCAGTTATCTCAGACCCACTTTAATTCAGCAGAACTCTCTCGTAGTAGAGAATGCAACTTTGCAACATGTCCATAGATGATTGACAGTACAGGTTGCTGTTGGCTAAGCTTTCTTGCTCACATAATCCATACGTGTTTTCCTGCCCCAAGTCTCTCACTCTCCTGGAAGTATAGATTTGTGTCAATCTGGGATTCTGCAAGCACCTCACTTAAGTGGTCATTCGTTATTGGTGAATCTAGGTAGTAGGAATCAGAGAAAGATTCCAGCGAAGGCAAACTACAATTGAACCCAATTGAGGCTCTGTTCAAGTACTTTCCAGCAGAGTTTACTTGTCAGTGAGTGACCTCAGTTCATTAATTATCTATCCAGGCAGAAACCAATTATTTGCAGCCCAATCATCACCGAGCTGAGGTGAACTCACAGAACACACCAAGAACAAACAGTTCCTTGTCTGTAAAAAACAAAGCACCAACCTGGGCTCACTTTGCAGTTAAAACATTTGAGGATGTTCCCCTAAACAGGTCTCCAATGCCATCTGTTTACCACAATATATATATGTAGAAAGTGTTTTTCTTTCCTAGTCCCATTAATAGTCCCATTTTGAAACAGCTCCTGTTTTATAATATCCCCTGAAAACATATTTAGGACTCAGACACAGAAAGCAAATGCTGGCAGGTGAGGAGGCCTGAGGATAAAAGGAATCCAAATTATTGGCCAGAATTGTGCCAGCGGCCTCTGGCCCATGACATGAGAACCAGACATGGGTGCCCAAAGCCGTGCTGGTGGATAGCGGGACCACAGCAGAGATTCTACCATCAGGGGCCAGTTAAGAGGCGGTAGCCTGGGCTGCTGACCAACTGAAGGTGGTGACCTGCCTCCACAGATTGTGCCCAAACCAGTTGTGCTGCCAATTGCTGAGGGCACAAGGGAAAAAGAGAAGACTCCTCCTGGGAGTGGGAAGAGATTTAGCGACGTTTCAGGGCCAGGCAGGCAGACAATGGGACAGTTGAACTCTCCAGCAGTGGCATTAAAGCTACAGAGGTAGACAACGGGACCCCTTCATCAGATATGGCACCCCCAGCAAACAGAAAATCTTCCACACCATCACAAAACCTCCAGGACGCTACTCAATGCAGCTAATGGACTCAACATCCTAATATAGAAACTTAGAATATAGGAGCAGGAAAAGGCCATTCAATATGATCATACATCTCTGGATCATACATCTCTGGTTTTGTGATGATGTGGAAGAGTTTCTGTTTGCTGGGGGTGCCAATCTGGTGAAGGGGTCCCGTTGTCTACCTCTATAGCTTTAATGCCACTGCTGCTTCACACTGTCAGGGACCTGGGTTCAATTCTAGCCTTGATTGACTGTGTGAAGTTTGCACCTTCTCCCTGTGCCTGTGTGGGTTTGGTCTGGTTTCCTCCCTCAGTCTGAAGATGTCTTGGATTAGCCATGGGAAATACAGGGTTATAGAGATTTGATGGGATGCTATTCAGAGCATCAATGTGGACTTGATGAGCCAAAGGGCCTACTTCCAGACTGTAGGGATTTTATGAAGTCTGTTTTTCGCTCAACAAATTTACTGAGTGTTCCCAGCATTTTCTGTATTTATTATAGTCTTTAATCAGCAGCATTTTTTGTGCATTATTTTATTTCATTTAAGTTTACTTCTCATTTAGAGAGCTTGCCACTCAACAGCTTGAACTACTTTAAGAATGAAAAAAGAAGCATCTATTTACCCCCATTCATCTTCCCAGTGTGGCTATGCCTGTTATGAATTAGGCATTCCTTATGAACAATAAATAATATGTGGTTTGCTTCTAAGACAATCAGAGACTTTTCTGCTTGTTTGGGGAATGGACACTAAGCTGAGTACATTTTAAGTGTGTCAAGTGTCAACTAGTTCTGCAATAGTGGATGAACGTTGAAACTTTATGGAAGGTATGCTTTAAGAAAAAGATACCACATTTATATTTTTAGGAGTAAGGACATCTAACATGAATTGACATCAGAAAAAGAGAAACAAATGCGACCAATTTACACCATGCAATAGAAGCATATTAATCAATGTGTACAACATTTCTTTGACTGAAATATTCGTGGGAGTTTATTGCACTTTTGCCTTCAATTCTTTGATTAATGTGGCAAGTACGAACACTTTATACATGTTAATTAGTGACTTTTCACAGCAAATTATTTTAAAACAGAATCAATGATATAAACAGAACAATTCAATAATTGCTCAAAAAATATTTTGATCAAGTGAACGAACCTATATTTAGAGTCACAGTCACAGACTGAAGGAAATAGACCCTTCAGTCCAACTCGTCCATGCCAACCAAGTTTCTCAAACTAAATTAGTTCCATTTGCCTGCGTTTGGCCCGAAACCTTTCCTATTCATGCCCCTGTCCAAGTGTCTTTTAAATGTTGTAACTATACCTATCCTACATTTCCTCTGGTAGCTCATTCAATATGCGCACCACCCTCTGTGTGAAACATTTGCCCCTCAGGTCCCTTTTAAATCTTTCCCCTCTCACCTTAAACCTATGCCCTCTAGTTTTGGACTCCCCTACCCTGGGAAAAAGACCTTGACTATTCACTTTATCCAAGCCCCTCATGATTTTCTAAATCTCTATCATCTCTCTACTTGGAGGGTGATGGGTTCTCAGGGGAATGTAGCACGAACAGCCAAGTTTCTGCTATCAAGATTGGCTCTAATGCAATGAGGGGTACATCAGGTTTCAAGAGATCGATTGTGTTAGGGGACTCTCTTGTCTGAGGTACAGACAGACGTTTCTGAGGCCAGCAGCAAAAAATCATAATAGTGTGTTGCCTCCCTGGTGCCAGGATCAAGAATGTCTCAGAGAGAGTGCAGAATGTTCTCAAAGGGGAGAGGGACGAGCAGGAGGTCATTGTACATATTGGAACCAACAACATAGGAAGGAAAAAGGATGAGATTCTGAAGGGAGATTACAGAGAGTTAGGCAGGAATTTAAAAAGAAGATCCTCGAGAGAATAATGTTTGGATTACTCCCAGTGCTGCAAACTGGTGAGGGTAGAAATAGGAGGATAGAGCAGATGAATGCATGGCTGAGGAGCTGGTGTATGGGATAGGGATTCACATTTTTGGATGTTTGGAATCTCTCCTGAGGTAGAAGTGACCTGTACAAGAAGGATGGATTGCACCTGAATTGGAAGGGGATGAGTATACTGGCAGGGGGATTTGCTAGAGCTACTCGGGAGGATTTAAACTATTAAGGTGTGGGGCGGGGTGGGACCCAGGGAGATAGTGAGGAAAGAGATCAAGCTGAGACTGGTACAGTTGATAAAAGAACCGAGTCAAACAGTCAGGGCAGACAGGGACAAAACAGAGAACAAGGTAGGACTGATAAATTAAACTGCATTTATCTCAATGCCAGAGGTAACAGGGAAGGCAGATGAACTCAGGGCATGGTTAGGAACATGGGACTGGGATATCATAGCAATTACAAAAATGTGGCTCAGGGGTGGACAGGACTGGCAGCTTAATGTTCCAGGATACAAATGCTACAGTCAGGACAAAAAGGGAGGCAAGGGAAGAGGGGATGTGGTGTTTTTGTTAAGGGATAGCATTACTTGAGGGAGTATATTCCTGGAAATACATCCAGGGAAATTATTTGGGTGGAACTGAGAAATAAGAAAGGGATGATCACCTTATTGGGATTGGATTATAGACCTCCTAATATTCAGAGGGAAATTGAGAAACAGATTTGTAAGGAGATCCCAGTTACCTGTAAGAATAATAGGGTGGGGGATTTTAACTTTCCACACATAGACTAGGACTGCCACAGTGTTAAAGGTTTAGATGGAGAGGAATTTGTTAAGTCTGTACAAGAAAGTTTTCTGATTCAGTATGTGGATTCCCTACTAGAGAAAGTGCAAAACTTGACCTACTTTTTGGAAGTAAGGTAGGGCAGGTGACTGAGGTGGAAAGGGGAAGCACTTTGGGGCCAGCGACCATAATTCTATTAGTTTTAAAATAGTGATGGGAAAGGATAGATTGGAGCTAAAAGTTGAAGTTCTAAATTGGAAAAAGGCTAATTTTGACGGTATTAGGCAAGAACTTTCAAAAGCTGATTGAGGGCAGATGTTCACAGGTAGAGTGTCGGCTGGAAAATAGGAAGCCTTCAAAAATGAAATGATGAGAGTCCAGAGAAAGTGTATTCCTGTTAGGGTGAAAGGAAAGGCTGGTATATGTAGGAAATGCTGGATGGCGAAAGAAATTGAGAGTTTGGTTAAGAAAAAGAAGGAAGAATATGCCAGGTATAGAAAAGATAGATGAAATAAATCCTGAGAAGAGTATATAGGCAGTAGAAGTATGCTTAAGAGGAAAATCAGGAGGGCAAAAAGGGGACATGAGATAGCTTTGGCAAATAGAATTAAGGAGAATCCAAAGGGTTTTTACAAATACATTAAGGACAAAAGGGTAACTAGGGAGAGAATTGGGCCCCTCAAAGATCAGAAAGGTGGTCTTTGTGTGGAGCCGCAGGAAATGGGGGAGATACTAAATAAATATTTTGCATCAGTTTTAATGTGGAAAAGGACATGGAAGATATAGACTGTAGGGAAATAGATGGTGACACCTTGCAAAATGTCCATATTACAGAGGAGGAAGTGCTAGATGTCTTGAAACACATAAAGGTGGATAAATCCCCAGGACCTGACCAGGTGTATCCTACAACGCTGTGGGAAGCTAGGGAAGTGATTGCTGGGCCTCTTGCTGAGAAATTTGTAACATCGATAGTCACAGGTGAGGTGCCGGAAGACTGGAGGTTGGCTAATGTTGTGCCACTGTTGAAGAAGGGCGGTAAAGACAAGCCAGGGAACTATAGACTGGTGAGCCTGACCTCGGTGGTGGGCAAGTTGTTGGAGAGAATCCTGAGGGACAGGATGTACATGTATTTGGAAAGGCAAGGACTGATTAGGGATAGTCAACATGGCTTTGTGTGTGGGAAATCATGTCTCACAAACTTGATTGAGTTTTTTGAAGAAGTAACAAAGAGGATTGATGAAGGCAGAGCAGTAGATGTGATCTATATGGATTTCAGTAAGGCATTCGACAAGGTTCCCCATGGGAGATTGAACAGTAAAGTTAGATCTCATGGAATACAGGGAGAACTAGCCATTTGGATACAGAACTGGCTCAAAGGTAGAATACAGAGGGTGATAGTGGAGGGATGTTTTTCAGACTGGAGGCTTGTGACCAGTGGAGTGCCACAAGGATCAGTGCTGGGTCCACTACTTTTCATAATTTATTTAAATGATTTGGATGTGAGCATAAGAGGTATAGTTAGTAAGTTTGCAGATATCACCAAAATTGGAGATATAGTCGACAGCGAAGAAGGTTACCTCAGATTACATCGGGATCTTGATCAGATTGGCCAATAGAGACGTGGCAAATGGACTTTAATTTATATAAATGTGAGGTGCTGCATTTTGGAAAAGCAAATCTTAGCAGGACTTATCCACTTGATGGTAAGGTCCTAGGAAGTGTTGTTGATAAAGATACCTTGGAGTGCAGGTTCATAGCTCCTTGAAAGTGGAGTCACACGTAGATAGGATAGTGAAGAAGGCGTTTGGTATGCTTTCCTTTATTGTTCAGAGTATTGAGTACAGGAGTTGGGAGGTCATGTTGTGGCTGTACAGGACATTGGTTCGGCCACTTTTAGAATATTGCGTGCAATTCTGGTCTCCTTCCTATCAGAAGGATGTTGTGAAACCTGAAAGGGTTCAGAAAAGATTTACAAGGATGTTGCCAGGGTTGGAGGATTTGAGGTTGGAGGGAGAGGTTGAATAGGCTGGTGCTGTTTTTGCTGGAGCGTCGGAGGCTGAGGGGTGACCTTATAGATGTTTACAAAAATATGAGGGGCATGGATGGGGTAAATAGACAAAGTATCTTCCCTGGGGTGGGGGAGTCCAGAACTAGAGGGCATTGGTTTAGGGTGAGTGGGGAAAGATATAAAAGAGACCTAAGGGGCAACGTTTTCATGCAAAGGTTGGTATAGAATGAACTGCCAGAGGAAGTGGTGGAGGCTGGTACAATTGCAACATTTGAAAGGCAACTGGATGGGTATATGAATAGTAAGGGTTTGGAGGGATATGGGCCGGGTGCTGGCAGGTGGGACTAGATTAATTAGGATATCTGGTTGGCATGGACGGGTTGGACCGAAGGGTTTGTTTCCATGCTGTACATCTCAATGATTCTATGACTCGAACAGAAAAAGGTAGAAATTTACTGCAACTGAGTCAGCTTTGGAAAAAGAAAGATGTACTGTTTCTTCATGTGAGCTGCTACAACAGAAACAATTCAGAGTCCTTTCGTCAAAACTGACGTAATTGTTCAAAATGAGAAATTAATTTTGCACTTTAAACAATTGAAGTAGTCTTTAAATTTAAGTGGAGTTGAAGTTATGAATGCTTATGTCAACAACAAAAGCAGAAGGATTTAGTTAATGGAATGTCTTCTCTTTGAAATTATCCTGTGACTGTACTTTGTATAAAGTTCTGTAGAAGATAACATTTGAAAAGAAATACAACAAATGAGTGATGAAGTGAAGGACAACAAATGAAGGAAATAGAACTTATAGTTTAAAGATAGTGTAAATAGGCAGCACTACAATTCTGTCTTTTCTTCACTGAACAAGTTCGGTTAAAATGATCCCCATGTAGTCTTGTAAAAAGTAGTTTGGGGTTACGGCAGAGGTGAGGTGAAAGTGACGGCACTTGATATCAAGACAACACAATCGACTGAGAGTCACAACAGGCAGCCTAATAAAGCAGGCACCAATAGAAATCAGAGCAAAAACTCTGCAATGGCTGGAATTCAACCTGTACAAAAGAAGGCTTCTTATGAAGGCTCCTACACTTCGAACACCTCTCACACCCTCACGGCATCTTTCCAAGCAATTACAGAAAGCATAAGCATCTTTACTTCCTCCCATCCTCACCATCCAAGGCTCCTGGCACAGCTTCCAGGTAAAGCAGCAATTTACTTGTGCTTCACGCAATCCAGTCTACTCTATTCACTGCTCACAATGTGGTCTCCTCTAGACGAAATGCAGACTGGGTGACTGCTTTGCTGAACACAAAGGTCAGTGGTTAGCACTGCTGCCTCATAATGCCAGGTACCCAGGTTCAATTCCAGCCTTGGGCGACTGTGTGGAGTTTGCACATTCTCCCTGTGTCTGTGTGGGTTTCCTCAGGGGGCTCCGGTTTCCTCCCACAATCCAAAGATGTGCAGTTGAGGTGAATTGACTGTGCTAACTTGCCCATAGTATTTAGGAATGTGTAAGTGCATTAGTCAGGGATAGATGTAGAGTAACAGGGGCAGTGGATCGGTCTGGGAGGCTTACTTTTTGGAGGGTTGGTGTGAATTTGTTGAGCCAAATGGCCTGTTTCCACACTGTAGGGATTCTATGAAAAATACCTCCTCTTGCCTGCAACTCCAACATATCATTGTGTTCCCTGGCCAACATCTCTCTCTCAGGTTTGCTGCAGTGCTCTAGCGAAGCTCAACACAAGCTGGAATAACAGTATCTCATTTCTCTGTTTTGGGACTCTGCAGCCTTCAGGACTGAATATTGAGTTCAATAATCTTAGGGCCTGAGCATGTCCTTCCCCAAGCCCCATACACCAGGCCTTGTCATCACATGGGCTGTGACCACAACCATCCCATTGTCAGCCTCTCATGGCCACTATTAGCATTATTGATTTCCCCAGGCTGACCTTTACCCATTCCTTTGCTTGACCATCTGTGGTTTTCTCGCTCTCTCCCTGGGCTTCATCGCCAGCTACTGTTTATTCCACTTCCTTCCCCTATCTCATCTTCAACATCTATACCAACCTTTTCCTCGCAACAATCAATTCTGAAGAAGCCGAAACATTAATTCTGTTTTCTCTCCACAGATGCTACTAGACCTGCTGAGTTTTCCCAGTCATTTCTGGTTTTGTTTGCTGTTTACCATTGTTCTCTTGTACCCCTCAGCCATACTTCTTGGACTGTGGCATTGTGGACAAGTGAATTATTACATTCAATTATCTGAATCTCAATTGTTATTGTCTGTGATTGCTTGCATAAGTAGGGATTTGATAACATCTTCAAGCTTAAGTTGTTGTTTATTCTGCCACTACTGTTCCTGATTTACCTTTAGCATTTAACACGGGGGTCATTTTAATGAGCCCAGAATAACTCAACCACAACACGGATTCAGATCTCTCTCTTCCACTATCCCCTACCTGTAACCAATACCCCTTTGTTGCACATCGACAAATTCTGCAATGACTGAAGAATTTTTGAAGAGATCTGACATTTTAAAAGTAAATTTTGCAATTCATCGTAGCTGATTTATTGCAGCCCTGACAAGATAACGTTATTATTAAGAAGACAGATCTGCCCATGTTGATGTTGGAAATGTTTAACGCAATATTCTTTACTGGGGCTGCCATAATTTCTGTCCTCAATAAGTTTTCCCAATTTAGAGGTGTCAGCACCATCTAGTGGAAATCAGCTCTTATTACAACAATCTCAACAAATTAAAAGGCTCATGAAATGTATGTCGTGTGTGTTACCTATTTGGATGTTTTGAATTCGTGCTGCAGCAACTTTGTTTGCTCATGTCACCACATTTACCCTGCAGCATTGTGTGACTGTCAATCATGTTAAACAGAATGGCATTAGGCATTAGGCATTGTACTGTACAACCCATCAAGGTACGCATTTTGGGAAAGCAAATCTTAGCAGGACTTATGCACTTAATGGTAAGGTCCTAGGGAGTGTTGCTGAACAAAGAGACCTTGGAGGGCAGGTTCATAGTTCCTTGAAAGTGGAGTCACAGGCAGATAGGATAGTGACGAAGGCGTTTGGTATGCTTTCCTTTTTTGGTCAGAGTACTGAGTACAGGAGTTGGGAGGTCATGTTGTGGCTGTACAGGACATTGGTTAGGCCACTGTTGGAATATTGCGTGCAATTCTGGTCTCCTTACTATCGGAAAGATGTTGTGAAACTTGAAAGGGTTCAGAAAAGATTTACAAGGATATTGCCAGGGTTGGAGGATCTGAGCTACAGGGAGAGGCAAAACAAGCTCGTGCTGTTTTCCCTGGAGCGTCAGAGGCTGAGGAGTGACCTTATAGAGGTTTACAAAATTATGAGGGGCATGGATAGGTTAAATAGACTCCCCTGGAGTGGGGCAGTCCAGAACTAGAGGGCATAGGTTTAGGGTGAGAGGGGAAAGATATAAAAGATACCTAAGAGGCAGCGTTTTCACTCAGAGGGTGGTACGTGTGTGGAATGAGCTGTCAGAAGAAGTGGTGGAGGTTGGTACAATTGCAACATTTAAGAGGCATTTGGATGGGTATATGAATAGGAAGGGCTTGGAGGGATATGAGCCAGTGCTGGCAGGTGGGACTAGATTGGGTTGGGATATCTGGTCGGCATGGACAGGTTGGACCGAAGGGTCTGTTTCTATGCTGTACATCTCTATGACTCTATAAATACTAATAGTGCTGGCGGTATGATTAAGAAATGAAATGTTATACTTGGAATCACAGCCACCAGCCTTCTATCTCCTGCTCAAATGCTACGCAATCATGTAATGCCATATTTAGGGAGAATTTAGTGCAGCCCATCAGAGTGAACATAATGGTAGGGGGTAGAACAGGGAATCTGGCAAGGTTGATAGGATGCCAATTAAGCTAATTATGAACCATTTGACATCAATTATTTTCAACGCCACCAGAGTTTAGTCATGACTTAGGGATTTAACAAGTCTTTCACAGGTCTCTTGTAGCCAAGGCAATACCCAGAAACCCTGTCAATTATGGCTCTTGCCATCTGGGGACAAAGTGAGGGATGGAGAGGGGAGTAATGTGCTCCTCCATTTACAGGCACTCAGCGTATAACTGACAACCAGTTGTTGGGTCACCCTTTGCACTTTCCTCTGAAGTTTCTGCTACCTTCTCCAGTGATACTTTCTTCCCACAGATCCCCAATCCACATCGCTCATGTTTCTCCAGGAATTAATAAGCAAAGATAGGCCTCAAAGCATCAAAGTTCGCAGTGACATTACTAACAATGGTAACAGTATCTTCACCCACTGGGGCTTTTGTTCACATGTGTAGTCGAGTGCTGACCAGTTAAAGTGCCCGATGTTTCTCCCCATTTCTGGAGCAAGTTGGATTGCCCACCAGTTCACCAGCTGGTGAAAGGAACTGGCACCACAGTTCCTGTACTCTGCCATGGTTTGCAGTGGTCTGAAAAACCAACGTAACCAGGCCAGTTTCAACTTGGATTTTATTTTGCCAAAGCATTCAAAAATAACAATTTGTCATAGCAAGTTGCAATAATTCCATGGGGGGCCTGAATGTTATGGGTTCATTTCAAAATTAGACAGAAGCTCTGATGAAAGAATAGATAGTACAAGTATCACTTATCACTTTAATATGGCTCCACATTTGTACGTGCAATTAATAACATCCAGGTCTTGGAGAAGATAGAATTGTGCTCTTAACTAAAATTGTTCCTAAATGTGAACTTGATGTGATTCAAATGACATCAATCCTGCAATATCAAAATATATTCACTGGGAATTTCCTCAAGATGCTTCTTTAGGTCTGAGTAACATCAACAAAAACCCTGGACACTGGGCAAGGAAATTTCTGATAAATACAGCTTACATCAAGCAGAGATTTAAACCATTCCAAATTATTTGCATTGTAATCCAGAATGAAACTAAATCTAACATATAGATTACCTGGTTCAATTTGTATATTTTACTCACATATCATGAGCATCAAATAAAGTTGAAGGAGGTGGTACGGAAAAGATATTTAGGGAATTGAATAGTAATACTGGAAGCATAGTGGACAAGCAGAATTGCTTCATTTGGAATGGATGCAACAGTTACAGATGATAATATTTTGATTTCAAACTAGAAAATGCTGGGTAGCCTTGCCCTCCACCCCCATCTCAAATGTTACAAAATCACAGATGTACTGCTCACAATTTCCAGATGAACAAACTAACCAGACATGTTCTCCACTTCTATGCCCCTTCATTTTTGTCAGCCTAGCATAAAAATACAGTTTCAGTACATTAGTGTGTTATCAGAAATCTAACTCCAGTAATCTCTTTCACTATTTTTGGTTTTGTTGCTATGTAGCTTTTAGGATGATATCATTAAGTCACAATGTCTCCAATTGTGTAGCAAAAGGGAACTGATACGCCTGAGTTTTAAGAAAATAGCCTTGGGGCTAGTTTGACAGTTGTTTGAGAGATATCTTCAGTGATAACAGTTGGTGTGATGCTAGGGAAACAAAGAGAAGTTGTAGTTAGAACAAGATACAGAACCATCACGTGTTAGAGGCAGCAAAAGGTACAAAAGATATTTGGGTAAGGAATTTAGATTCAGTTTGGGGAGATGCTGGGTTTTACTTTGCAACTTGCTCATTTCAGAAACAGGGCTTGCATTGGGCCTGACGTTATTTTGTTTCAATATACATTATCCACAAGCACACTTGTATTTGAAGCCTTCTATTGAGAAGGAGTGAAAGATCATTTTAGGAACACTAGCTTGTACATTTGCCATATTTGGTAGATGAATCCTAATGCTTAACACCCTTCGAGTACAGAAGTATTTTATTGTTTATGTTTAGCTCTGTTGCCTTGATGTCTAGAGTTCGATTCAGAATAACACTAATGTCAACAGCATGGCTTTAATTACCACTCCAGCAGAATTAGACATGGGACCTGCCTCCACACCTGCCCCTGACATTGGAAGATAATGGAAGACAAGCGCTGGCAAATATTGCCAAGAGAAATGGATCAGGATAGCATTAAGATCTCTTGTGGCACAGTGGTAGTCTTCCTTCTACCTATCCGCTGCACCCTCCTCTCTGACCTATCACAAACATGCATCCCTCCCTGCATCCACTATCACCTTCCCAGCCACCTCCCCCATCTAGCCCCAGCCCCACCCCCATCCTCCTATTTATTCTCAGCCCGACCCTCCTTTCCCCCCAACCCACATTCCTGATGAAGGGCATTAGCCCAAAATATTGACTTTTCTGCTCCTCAGATGCTGCCTGACCTGCTGTGCTTGTCCAGCACCACACCTTCCGGCACAGTGATAGACAGTAGACCTAGGTTCAAGTTCTGCTTGAGAGGTGTGTAATAACATCTCTGAAAAGGTTAATAAGGAAATATCTTTAACTTCTCCAACGGTATCCTAAAATCTGATGATTGTTAGAAACATCCAAGACAGTGACTATCCAATAGCATGCATGATTATCCAATAGCTTATTTGCCACCATTGCTGAGGTTTTTTTTAAAAATTCTGGATTTGATAAATGAATTCAAATGTCACATTTGGATTTAAATGCATGTGCACAGAGCATTAGCCCAGCTTACTGGTAAAAGTAACATTGTTACCACATTTCCACTATTCCCCTCAATGTGTGTAGGCATTGTTTGCAAGAACATATTATGTGAGTTTGTGTTAGTACATGAGGTACTTCTGAGTAAGAAATTTGCAATAATTTTATAGGGTGAAAAATTACATTACAAATTCACAGAACTTATTTTCACAATTGAAAGGAAATCCTCTTTTGAAGTATCAGAAACGTAACTGTTAAAATGGAAAATGTTCAACATGTTGCAAAATAATAAATTAAACTGCAGGCAAACCTCTTGACAATTCAGAAGCAACATGGCACATTTAGAGGGTGAAATATCATTTCTGGAGTCACTGGCATTTTTAACTAAAGATGCAATTTGCAACATTATTTACTTTGAGGCATGCTTTGGGGAGGCAATGGTGTAGGATCATTAGACGAATAATCCAGGGGGCTGAGGTTAATGTTCTGATGACGTGTTCAAATTCCACAGTGGCAATTGATAGAATTTAACTTTAATAAATAAAAATCACTCTCAGTAATGATGACCCAGAAACCAATAATGGATTGTCATAAAAACCTGTCTGATTCTCTAAGCTCTTTTAGGGAAGGATATTTGCCATCATTAACCAGTCTGGCCTGTGTGTTACTCCAAAATCATGGAATATGACTTTTCAATGAATTAGCAAGCCATAAGGAACAACACTGGTTTTGCCAACCATACTATAATCTCATGAAAAAGAAGAATGAAAAAAAAGTATCAAATTGAATAAATTGTGTTTTTATGATAATTTAATATACCTGGATGTAAAAGTTTAAATTTTAAGTATTCATTTCTCTGCTTTTTGTGGTTTTAGGACTTGGCAAAATTTCCACCCTCATAAACTTCTCATTAGGTTTGACGTACAGTAGTGTCTTATCTTGTCTAATGTCTCGATTTGGGAAGCAAGAGAGTCCCAGATCTAAAGTTGCCCCAGGGCTAGCTGAGAGAAAGTGAGGATTGCAGATGCTGGAGATCAGAGCTGAAAAATGTGTTGCTGGAAAAGCGCAGCAGGTCAGGCAGCATCCAAGGAACAGGAGAATTGACGTTTCGGGCATAAGCCCTTCTTCAGGAATCATAAGCCTGAAGAAGGGCTTATGCCCGAAATGTCGATTCTTCTACTCCTTGGATGCTGCCTGACCTGCTGCGCTTTTCCAGCAACACATTTTTCAGCCCAGGGCTAGCTAAGGAAGGTTCGCAAGAATGCAGCAACCCATTCACATTCAACTGACAAGGAGTTGTTGTGGATAATAATGTGTTTATACTGTTTCCATAGCTCCCAAAGAAATAAAGCCCGGAACAACAAATGCTATAAGCTAGTAAAGAATTGGCTTTGTGTTCTCCTCAGGGCTAACAGAGGAAAAAAAAGATCCGTTTAACCAGATTATTTGCCCAAATGTTGTGATCTTTTTTAAAACAAAAACAAATTATCAAAGTATTGCTATTAACCTTATTGCATGCACTTCTGGAAAGCCTTCTAATAGGACGGATATTAAAACCACGTGAAGGTTCAAAATGGTCACTGCGGCCGATGCAAAAAATGAAAAGCTACAATTAAGAAGAAGGACAAAAGAAAATTAGATTGGAACAGAACCAAGAAAACTGGATACAATACAGTAACTCTTCTCAAAATCTGGCAAGATTTTGATGATAAAAGAGCAGATTGTTTCAGCTGACTGCCAAATGAGTAATAAGAGGGCAGAGGTTTTACAGATCATCATCATCAGGACAATGAAGAAGAAAATTTACTTCCAGACAGAGTACCGTTAAAGTTTGGGGAGCATTGCCACAAGTGGTTACTGAGGCTGAGACTATAACATCTCTTCAAAAGAAACTGGTTAAATGTTCCAAGAGGCATATATAGTAAGAGACAGAGAAATGGAAATGTAATAGACAGCTCCTGTTGAAGGAACGCGATGCCACAGGCTCAGTGGATTGAATGTGCTATGTGTTCCATTATTTCCCAATCTTATTGTTTTACGTATGAGGATAAAATTATCATTTATACATTCTGAGAAAATATTTAGGAAAAATCTATTCGGGACAGACCAGCTAGTTCAAATGCAGTATTTGTTAATAACTAAAAATGTTTGAAATTATATGGAAAATTATGCACATTATTTTCAAATATAGAATAAGTCAATTTCTTTGCTAACTAAAAAGAACTGCACTGAACTGATGGAGTAAATTGAGTGTCAATCACACGAGGTAAATATAAATTTCAATATGAAAGAAGAGGAGAACATGGGCATGCATTAAGTACACTAAAATGTCTTAATGCTATAGAGTTGTTCAAATTTGTTGTTAAGCAACCTAGTCAAAGGAATATAAAACTACAATACTGTGGATGCTGGAAACCTGAAATAAAAACAGAAAATGCTAGGGCAACTCATAGTCCAGCTGTGAATGTGAAACAAAGCGAACATTTTGAGTCCAGAAGAGAATGGGGTCAGAAAATGCTTTTTTTAATGACCAGAATAAAGAGGGTACAGACATCTTGAACGGTTGAGGGGCTGGAGAAGATTACAGGTATGTGATAGAGAAAGACCATGGAGGGATTTGAAAACAGGAATGAGAATTTTAAAACCTAGCAATTGCTTTACTGGGTAATGATGTTGGACAATCAGTGTAGGAATCATCCAGGTCAGAGACATCGACTATAAAGTTTTGATGACCTGAAGTTCACAGAGTGTAACACGTGGAAAGCCAGTTTCGAGTGCACTTGAAAAGTCAAGTCTATAGCTAGGGAGAAATTGAAGACTGCAGATGCTGGAGATCAGAGTCCAGAGTGTGGTGCTGGTAAAGCACAGCAGGTTAGACAGCATCCGAGGAGCAGGAGAATCAACATTTCAGGCAAAAGCCCTTCATCAGGAATGTGGATTCTCCTGATCCTCCGATACTGCCTGACCTGCTGTGCTTTTCCAGCATCACGCTCTGAAGTCTATAGGTAACAAAGACATGGATGAAAGTTTTTGTAGCAGTTATGTAGATTAATGGGTGGAACTGGCTGATACTATGGAGATGTAAGTTGGAGTTTTAGTGATGGTAAAGATATGTGATATCAGGAAACCATCTTTTCATCAAATATGACACCAAGGCTGCAAACAGTGTTGTTTAGCCACAGACAATTGTCAGTGTGGAGTCAATGACTAGGACTTGTCATAAAAGTAGAAGATAATGGCTTCAGTCTTCCTAAGTTAATGTAAGGAAATTTCATCTCATCCAGTATTTAATGTTGGGTGGGCAATCTGATCATTTAGAGAGCATGGAAGAATAAAGGGAGACAGCGAGGAAATGGAGCTCCGTGTCATCAGCTTATTTTTGGAAACAAATGCTATAGATTTGAAGTTGCTGGCAGGATGGTTGCTGCAGTGGGCAGTTTGGTGGGTGGGGGAGGGGGTGGGGGTGGGCCGGGCTGTAAGATGTGGTGGAAGGTTGGAAGACATCCAGAAATAAATCCTTGGAGGATACCAAAGGTAATGGTACATTATGAAAGTGATTCTTTAGCTATAATCATGGTTCTGGATTTGGATGAGAAGGATCACTTGACTGATACCTGCCCTGCCTTATTGTCCTTTTTCAAATAATTCTCCATTATCCCATCAATTTATTGATTATTTCAGTCATGGTGACATTCTCCAGATTTACTTTCTCTCCATAGTTGATTTTCCTGCTTCTTGGATGCTGCCTGACCTGCTGTGCATTTCCAGCACCACACTCTCGACTCGAATCTCCAGCATTGGCAGTCCTCACTTTCACCTATAATCTTATATAACGTTGTAACACCATCTCAGAATTTACTCCTTTCAGCCTATAGTTTAGGCTGTAGCCTCTTAATCAGAGAGTCATGTTTTCAAGCTCCTGTCTGGAATGTAGAGAAGAAAATCAAGGTTGACACTCCATTACAAACCCTGAGGATATCTTTACTTGTTGGAGTGCCCGCTGGCAGTTTTCAAGTGCAAATACCAAGTACAACTTCCCCAGCACCCTCATCTCCTGAGCAAACATTGTATCCCTACACTGTGGAAAGACGTCACTCAGCCCATCACGTCAGCACTATCCTCCAAAGAGCATTTCATAGAAGCCCAAAGGCCTGCCCATGGCCAATCCACCTAACCTACACATCCCTAAACACGACAAGGTAGCATGGTCAATCCACCTAACCTGCATATCCCTGAACACTACAATGTTGCGTGGCCAATCCACCTAACCTGTACATCCCTAAACACTACAATGTCGCATAATCAATACAACTAACCTACACATCCCCAAACACTACAATGTCGCATGGTCAATCCACCTAACTTGTACATCCCTAAACACTACAATGTCGCATAATCAATACACCTAACCTACACATCCCTAAACACTACAATTTAGCATGACCAATCCACCTAACCTGCACATCCCTAAACACTACAATGTCGCATAATCAATACACCAAACCTACACATCCCTAAACACTACAATTTAGCATGACCAATCCACCTAACATGCACATCCCTAAATACTACGATGTTGAATGGCCAATCCACCTAACCTGCATATTTCTAAACACTACAATGTCGCATAGCCAATCCATCTAACCTACACTTCCCAAAGCACTACAACTTAGCATGACCAATCCACCTAACCTGCACATCCTAAATACTACGATGTTGAATGGCCAATCCACCTAACCTGCATATCCCTAAACATGACAAGGTAGCATGGTCAATCCACCTAACCTGCACATCCTTAAACACTACAATGTTGCATGGCCAATCCACCTAACCTGTACATCCCTAAACACTACAATGTCGCATGGTCAATCCACCTAACCTGCACATCCCTAAACACTACAATGTTGCATGGCCAATCCACCTAACCTGCACATCCCTAAACACTACAAGGTCGCATGATCAATCCACCTAGCATGTACATCCCTAAACACTACAAGGTAGCATGGTCAATCCACCTAACCTGCACATCCCTAAACACTACAAGGTAGCATGGCCAATCCACCAAACCTGCACATCCCTAAACACTACAATGTTGCATTGCCAATCCACCTAACCTGCATATGTCTAAACACTACAATGTCGCATAGCCAATCCATCTAACCTACACATCCCAAAACACTACAATTTAACATGACCAATCCACCTAACCTGCACATCCCTACATACTGCGACGTTGAATGGCCAATCCACCTAACCTGCATATCCCTAAACACGACAAGGTAGCATGGTCAATCCACCTAACCTGCACATCTTTAAACACTACAATGTTGCATGGCCAATCCACCTAACCTGCACATCCCTAAACACTACAATGTTGCATGGCCAATCCACCTAACCTGCACATCCCTAAACACTACAATGTTGCATGGCCAATCCACCTAACCTGCACATCCCTAAACACTACAATGTTGCATGGCCAATCCACCTAACCTGCACATCCTTAAACACTACAATGTCGCATGGTCAATCCACCTAACCTGCACATCCTTAAACACTACAATGTTGCATGGCCAATCCACCTACCCTGCGCATCCCTAAACACTACAATGTTGCGTGGCCAATCCACCTAACCTGTACATCCCTAAACACTACAATGTCGTATAATCAATACACCTAACCTGGACATCCCTAAACACTACAAAGTCGCATAATCAATACAACTAACCTACACATCCCTAAACACTACAATGTCGCATGGTCAATCCACCTAACCTGTACATCCCTAAACACTACAAAGTCGCATAATCAATACAACTAACCTACACATCCCTAAACGCTACAATGTCGCATGGTCAATCCACCTAACCTGTACATCCCTAAACACTACAATGTCGTATAATCAATACACCTAACCTACACATCCCTAAACACTACAATTTAGCATGACCAATCCACCTAACCTGCACATCCCTAATCAATACAATTTAGCATGACCAATCCACCTAACCTGCACATCCCTAAATACTACGATGTTGAATGGCCAATCCACCTAACCTGCATATTTCTAAACACTACAATGTCGCATAGCCAATCCATCTAACCTACACTTCCCAAAGCACTACAACTTAGCATGACCAATCCACCTAACCTGCACATCCTAAATACTACGATGTTGAATGGCCAATCCACCTAACCTGCATATTCCTAAACATGACAAGATAGCATGGTCAATCCACCTAACCTGCACATCCCTGAACACTACAATGATGCATGGCCAATCCACCTAACCTGCACATCCCTAATCACTACAATGTTGCATGGCCAATCCACCTAACCTGCACATCCATAAACACTACAAGGTCGCATGATCAATCCACCTAGCATGTACATCCCTAAACACTACAAGGTAGCATGGTCAATCCACCTAACCTGTACATCTCTAAACACTACAAGGTAGCATGGTCAATCCACCTAACCTGCACATACCTTAACACTACAATGTCACATGGCCAATCGACCTAACCTGCACATCCCTAAACACTACAATGTTGCATTGCCAATCCACCTTAACTGCATATTTCTAAACACTACAATGTCGCGTAGCCAATCCATCTAACCTACACATCCCTAAACACTACAATTTAGCATGACCAATCCACCTAACCTGCACATCCCCAAATACTGCGAAGCTGAATGGTCAATCCACCTAACCTGCACATCCTTAAACACTACAATGTCGCATAATCAATCCACCTAACCTACACATCCCTAAACACTACAATTTAGCATGACCAATCCACCTAACCTGCACATCCCTAAACACTACAATGTCGCATAATCAATACACCTAACCTACACATCCCTAAACACTACAATTTAGCATGACCAATCCACCTAACCTGCACATCCCTAAATACTACGATGTTGAATGGCCAATCCACCTAACTTGCACATCCCAAAACACTACAATGTTGCCTTGCCAATCCACCTAACCTGCACATCCCTAAACACTACAATGTCGCATAATCAATACACCTAACCTACACATCCCTAAATACTACAATTTAGCATGACCAATCCACCTAACCTGCACATCCCTAAATACTACGATGTTGAATGGTCAATCCACCTAACTCGCACATCCCTAAACACTACAATGTTGCATTGCCAATCCATCTAACCTGCATATCCCTAAACATGACAATGTCGCATGGTCAATCCACCTAACCTGCACATCCCTAAACACTACAATGTTGCACGGCCAATCCACCTAACCTGCACATCCCTAAACACTACAAGGTAGCATGGTCAATCCACCTAACATGCACATCCCTAAACACTACAATGTTGCATGGCCAATCCACCTAACCTGCACATCCCTAAACACTACAATGTCGCATGGTCAATCCACCTAACCTGTACAGCCCTAAACACTACAAGGTAGCATGGTCAAGCCACCTAACCTGCACATCCCTTAACACTACAATGTCACATGGCCAATCCACCTAACCTGCACATCCCTAAACACTACAATGTTGCATTGCCAATCCACCTAACCTGCACATCCCTAAACACTACAATGTTGCATGGTCAATCCACCTAACCTGTACAGCCCTAAACACTACAAGGTAGCATGGTCAAGCCACCTAACCTGCACATCCCTTAACACTACAATGTTGCATTGCCAATCCACCTAACCTGCACATCCCTAAACACTACAATGTTGCATTGCCAATCCACCTAACCTGCATATTCCTAAACACTACAATATCACATAGCCAATCCATCTAACCTACACATCCCTAAACACTACAATTTAGCATGACCAATCCACCTAACCTGCACATCCCTAAACACTACAATGTCGCATAATCAATACACCTAACCTACACATCCCTAAACACTACATGGTAGCATGGCCAATCCACCTAACCTGCACATCCCTAAATACTAGAATGCAGCATGGCCAATCCACTTAATCTGCACATCCCTAAACATTACAATGTAGCATGGACAATCCACCTAACATGTACTTCCCTAAACACTACAATGTACCATGGCCAATCTACCTAACTTATACATCCTTAAACATTACAATGTAGCATGGCCAATCCATCTAACCTGCTCATCCCTAAACACTATAATGTAGCATGGCCAATCCACCTAACCTGCATAACCCTAAATATTATAATGTAGTATGGCTAATCTACCCAATCCACAAAGGGCGGCATGATGGCTCAGTGGTTAGCACTGCTGCCTCTCAGCACCTGGAACCAGGGTTTGATTCCTGCCTCAGGCAACTGTCTGTGTGGAGTTTGCACATTCTCCCCATGTCTGAATGGGTTTCCTCCAGGTGCTCCAGTTTCCTCCCACATTCCAAAGAATGGCTATGCAACATCGAAGTGTTTAGGGATGTGCAGGTTAGACGGATTGGCTATGCGATATTGTAGTTTTTAGGGATGTGCATGTCAGGTGAATTGGCCTTGCCAAATTGCCCATAGCGTTAGGTGCATTAATCAGTGGTAAAGATGGGGTAGGGGGATGGGTCTGGTTGGTTTCTCTTCAGAGGGGCGGTGTGGACTTGTTGGGCTGAAAGACCTGTTTCCATATTGTGGGGAATCTAATCTAATCCCTAAACACTACAATGTAGCATGGGCCAATCCATCTAATCTGTAAATCCCAAAACACTACAATATCGCATAGCTAACCCACCTAATCTGCATATCCCTAAACACTACAATGTAGCATGGCCAATCCACCTAACCTGCACATCCCTAAACACTACAATGTAGCATGGCCATCCATCTAACCTACACATCCCTAAACACTACAATATAGCATGGCCATCCACCTAACCTACACATCCGTAAACACTACAATATAGCATGGCCATCCACCTAACCTACACATCCGTAAACACTACAATTTAGCATGGCCAATCCACCTAACTTGCACATCTTTGGACTGTGGGATGAAACTAGAACACCTGGAGAAAACCCATGCAGACACGAGGAGAATGTGCAAACTCCACACAGACAGTCACCCAAGGCAGGAATCTAACCAGATCCCTGGTGCAGCAGTTCTAAGCACTGACCATCTGCATTGCCAGCAAGATGGTAAGGTTTTCCTTAAAGATATAGATTGTGTCCCAATGGTATTATCAGGTGTTGACCTGCCCCATTTACCCAAGACCTGCTTGGTGGACAGGAGCTTCCTCACAAGGGCAAACGTCTGCTGGGAACAGAAGTAAGGATCAAGAGGATCCCAGAAAAGTAAATCCTTTCTGTTCTCTATATGTTCTGTTTCTCCAGGTCATACAAGAAAACCATTAATTTCACTTCTCCAGAGATAAGATTCCCATCTTTCAATCTCCAACCAGGCTTACCCTCCTGACATTTCCATGCACTAGACTTGTGTCAGTGCCTATACCCCAGGGTCTAATCAGCTTCTTGCCACTTGAGTTTAATATCTTGACAGCTTCCCATCAACTTTGGTCAGCAAACATTATAAGGTAAAGCATTAATCTCAGGTCTAGGCTGCCTTGTGCATTGCACAGACATGAAAAGACGCATACTGCCATGCTCCCACCCTGGAGTTCAACTTGAACCCAAGATTTCTAATATAATTGTGAATTCACAGTTAAGTTGATAACTTGTGTTTGTATTCTTCTAACATGGCTAGTCTCTTGGTCCTAATACCTTTGACTGAACTTGTGTATTGTGTGTCTTCTCAAGTTCAAAATATAACCCAAATGTACTTTATTTTTATTCTTACTTTAAAACAAGGAATTGGTTACTGTAAATTAATTCAGAAATATAATTTCACCCTTGCTTTGAACCACCCTTAAGCCCACCCAGGAAAGGGAGAATTTAGAGTAATTAGGATGCTTTAAACCAAAATGTATAGTTCCAAGTTTAGAAACAGATGGTTTAAGGCATTATCTTTACCACAGTGTTATGCATGCTTGTTGCAGGCATCTGTATTTTGGCTACCACATTATTTCCCATTATTAGTGCACAGTATCTATTAAAGTGTTTCCCAAACATTTTCCCACTGGGACCCAACTTCAAGGTTTGGAAATTGTTGTGATTTCCCCTAGAACAGGAGTCCATCAGTATGAGAGCACAGCTGTTTGTAACGTTGTCAGAGCTTCACAGTGGTGGGTACTGCCTCAGATCACATGACCCCGAAATTCTGGCTCGTGATTGCTTTGACTCTGACTTTGGCAAACCTGATCTATTAGGCCTGATGTAGCTTTAAGGATTATGGTAACCTGAATTAAATTGGGCCATATCGTGGTATTATCAATATCCTTACCTTCCTCCCTTGCCAATTAATGCTTTCATTTTGTTGTTTTTTCTTCCATGTTTTTCAGACACCGTAGTGACATTTGAATTAAAAACTTTCCTTTGGGATTTTTTTCCTTTCTTACATTGCCTTTTCAAGAGACTATCAGTTTTAATTTGGTTTAATTTGCCTTAATTTGGTTCTTCAAGTTTTACACAAAGGTAATTTCCATGGCCAGCACGTATTGTGGAGTGCATTAGCAGCCCTGAAAACACAATTTTGATTTCTTAAATTTCTATTGAAGTTTTGATTTGTATTGCAGTGCTTTGATGAGAAGCAGTAATTAGTTACATTTATTTCTTGGGTAATTGGACCTTTTTCATTGTTTATATAAAACAATATAAAGAGAAGTAACTAGGACACTGAGATGGTCGAAATAGCCCTATCTTTGCTTCTCCCTCATACGTGTACCTACCTTTTCCTTAAATACATCTAGACTAGACCATTTGCTTTAACTACTCTTCTGGTAGTGTGTCCAATAGGCATCACCAATCTTTGGGTAGAGATCCTTCCTCTGAGTTCCCTATTGTGTTTTTGGTGACCATCTTCTAATGATGCATGTCTTTCCCATAAGAGAAGCATATTCTATGTACCCATTCTATAAAAGTCGTTCAAAATGTTAAAACCTGAACCCTTTTTTAAGAGAGACTATCCCAGTACTTTTCTCACCCTGACCCCATTTCGGGACTTGAAAAATGTCTTGATTCCTCAGTGAGCTTTGGGAGCTCGAGGAGAAGACATACAGTCGGTTCTGATATAATGTGATAGTTCCCATCTCATGTTATAAGAAAATTACAAAAAAGCCACACCATTTAAACTATTTGGGCTGGAATCGCATTATTTCCAATACAGGTAAGGAAAGTTCGTGTTCCACAAATAACGGTCTAAATTCTGCAATCATATTAAAGCGGGTTCGTGTTGAAGAAGCACACATTAAAGCAAGGTGAAAGGTGGTGATCATTGCTGCCTGTACGTTACAATTCCCTGAGGGTCCCAACCCATACTTTGGGAATCCCTGCGATAGACCGTGTCAGTCCCTTTCTGATCTGCACACCAACATATTTCAGGATTTAATCGTTGTAAATCTTCTCTGAACTTCTCTTGTGACCCTATAGGATGAATTATACAGCTTTTTGGATAGCTCTAAGTTGTACTGAGTTTTAAAAGGAATTTCCAACGCAGGGCCTGGCATTCGTGATGAAGGGTTTTTGCCTGAAACGTCGATTTTCCTGCTCCTCAGATGCTTCCTGACCTGCTGTGCTTTTCCAGCACCACACGCTTGACTTTTTTCTAGCTGTGTTGTACTAAACGCAATGCATTAATTACCCACTACTTTGGCATCCTACATGTCAGACTCCAGCCCCATCTTATCACAGACCATTCTCAGAACAATTCACCATTTATAGCTGATCCCACAATTCACCATTATCCTTTGTACTCATGCCAGCTTTAAAAGTCTGATTGTCCAGGGTGACCGACTGACCATATCCAAGCCCCTGGACTGGTAACAGGAGCTACCCTTGACTGACTGTGTTGGAACTCCCTGAGCAAAGACTTCCCCCCCTTAATTAAGAACTACTGACAACCAGGTCAAAGATACTTCCTTTGTGCCTGCTCGAAAAGTCAAGACAGCACAGAAGTAATGTGAACCTGGTATCTCTTGCTGAGGGGACAAAGCACAGAAGGGCAAGGCAAGGTAGGAATGCTGTGAGCAAGCAGCTTGGCTTGGAGTGAGTTCACATCAACAAAGACCCTGATGATGCAGCCTGGTCCAGCCCATGAACTGGATGTATAACCCTGGGGATATGGTGTCCCTGCTGCAACATTGCAATAACAATTGCTGTTATGCCCCCAAAGGTGTGTCACTGAAGTGCAGAAACGTCCTATAAATACATTGCAGATATGCCAGGAAGGTTCTTAGAGGTTGGCACATATCAGCTGCCAATATCAGTGGATTTGGGCACTATGGAGCATAGGGTTTGGTTCCTGTTGTCCAATATGGAATTCATTCAGAGCAAGCAGTGAGCTAAATTCACCAGGTAACTACTCACCTTGGTTTCCATGAGTTTTCTCAATGTCTACCTTGTTTGGCGAGTTTCATAAGAATATTAGTGAAGTTAGTTGAGCCATCAATAAGGCATTTTATTTGCAATTACCCCCTTAATTGGCATCTCGCTACTGCCTAACAAAAAACACCCCCCCTTGTTTGTGAGAAGTATGAGATAAAGCAAAATGCTCTCCGTGTCAACATTAACCTCGTCAGACTTCTCATTCGATTCTGCCACAAAGTTTACCAGAACCCATGTCACTCAGGACCCTAAAAGGTTTCACCTTTTGTGCCTCTTTTTTAGTTAATTCGTGTTTGTGCCCATGGGCAAAATGACATGCTTAGCAAAATGCTGGCACAAACATGTTGCATTTAATGGCTTCTCTTGCTGTAAGTCATTTCCACTGCATCATGTAAACAGGCAATTCTGATGTAAGTGAAAGAGAAAGCTACAATTAAATCATCACATGTGCACATCCACAGCAATTTAAATCTTCATATTCCCGTGAAAATGATCTCTTCTACTGGGGTGGGAAGGAGTGGGGAGTTGCATATTTGCCGTGAAATGCATGCATCTAATGTAAAAGATCCTCAGAGATTGCTTAAAAATGAGCCAAGTGATTTGGCATCTAATTTTCCTCCTCATTTTAGAGATATGTTCATTTGCCTGCTTAAAATGTGTGGTCAGAGAAGCAATCTTACATTGTCACTCAGAATGGTGCATGAATTCGCTGATGAGTGTACAGTGTCAATGTTCCACTATTAAAGATTTCAGAATGGTTTTGTCTACAGCACAGAATGCATGGATGGTGGGCATAGCAATCACATTGCCTGTATGATGGCACCAGTGAGAGAGCCAAGACACATTCAAAGATATGCCTCATTTGATTTGATGAACAAGCTGTCAGCACAAAAGTTTTTAAAAAGCCTCTTGCCAATTAGAGAGGGTAAGAGAAAATGCAATAGTTCAGCTATGGAGTCAAGCATGAAGAAAACTTTTAAAGTAGTGGGGTAGTGGGGTGGATGATTAGAATTTGAAAATGTTGGATGAACACAGTGATCAGTGTTCCAAGTTTTTTGGGGGCTTTTCAGACCAGAAAGCTGCTCAATACTTAATTCTCCCAAGAAGCACACACATTCTGCCCTGTGAGCCACCAGAGCTGTGTTGGGTAGATTTCTAGAAACAGTGCAGGACCCCATATGAAATATTTTGCAGAATCACATGGCTGTTTTGTGCAGGATCACTGGTCACTTATTTTCATTTTCACCAAAGTTGAACATCAGAGTAAACACCACATTTTAATATTTTATCATTCCCTTTACTCTGCATAAATGGGGTGGGAACAAATGTCAATAGCATTTCTCCCCAATTTGATTTCAAAATGTGATATGTTGAAATTAATAAATTCATTTTGAGATGCTTTGCACTTGTTGAGGTATTTCCTCTTCAGTGACTTTGTATGTCTGCCCAGTTTGAAATGAGGTGAACTATGAACCCAGCCCCACCCACCCAAAATGCCACTTTCACCAGGAAATTGAAAGTGACGACTTTGGTGCTGGTGAGTCCAGCACACGCAGTGGAGGGGCACAGACATCATTAGGCAACTGTCTCTGGGTGGAGGTGGCAGAATGAAGATGAACTTTCTTTCAGCTTGATCTTTTTATTCTTAAATTATTCAAATTGCATCAGATCATGGTGACAGTTGCCATTTTTCACCGTATTTTGCCATGTTGTTCATTGTAGAGTACAGTGACCATTCACTCATTCTTTCAAATGCCAATAGCGCAGTGGTAGGTGAGGCTTATTGTGTGCAGGTTATGCCTGATACCTGGCATACAGCAATTAATAATGTTGGCTCTTATCTCCCAATCGCTTTACAAGATATCATTTCAATCAAAATAACAAACACAACTTTCGATAGATGCTTCATCTTCTAAAGATGACAATACTATTTCATGAATGACTAACATTTTCATGCTAATTTCTCTCTCAAAGTGCTGAATGTTTTTATTCAGTGGCTATATAATAACATGCAATTAATAATTTGCACAATACTGCAGGTGACCATTTTAACCATTGAGTTCATGCTGACATTTTGAACAGTTAAAGCCTGCAACCTTTTCTCACTCAGACATTCAATTCCCTTTTGAAAGCTAGTATTGAACCTACATACAGCACTATGTCAGGCAGTGCATTCCAAATCTTAAACCTTTATTGGAAATGCCTGTTCACTCACAGCAATATCAACAGTACTATCTAGTCTTGCGTAGCTGTGCCATTTTCTCCCAAATTTCAATAAGCATTGATGTGACGTAAGGCTAGAAGAGGTCATAGCCCAACTTTGTTCTCCTAGTCAGAAGTTGTAGCTTGCAAAGTTAAAATTACGTGGAACTATACATCTTCACAACTCTTGCAAAATCATATGCATAAATCCCCGGAAGCTTTTACAATCGATAACAGGGTAAGACAACACTGAATTATGACTGAATAGCTTCAAGTTTCACATATCCAATAAACAGGCCAAGCATTTGTCCTGCCAACTGCAAATCAGATGTAGAATGTAAACATTATAAAAATTATAAAAGAGGACATGTATTGTTTAAGTTTGAATGCAAAGTCACTTAGACCACGAGAATAAAAATCACAAAATCACAATTAAGCTTTATCACTGGGTGTTTAATTTCACATGAAATATAACAAAGGACTACAGAGCTCCAGAAGAACTCGAACCTCTCCTTCCTTTGCAGGAAAAGTCGTGGTACCTTTTCTATAATGAAACCAACTTAACCAAATTAACAAAGAATTTCATCGAAGGCTTATCAGTGCTGAAAAAAGCTTTTTTTTTGCATCAAAATGTTCAAACAAATCCAGGCAAATATACATATGTACACTTTGCAATATGCAATATAAATATATAACTTGTTCACTAAATATTCTAAACCACAATAAATATCTAAAATCATTAGGCACCAAATTAACTGTACTGATCAGTTTGATAGTACGAGTCAGTTTTGACTCTTCAAAATAGGACTTTACCTCTTCAAATTAATAATTGCAAACACTTTACACAAAATATATAGCCAGTTTTAAAATTACAACTCCCTCTAGCTACCTATAGCTCATGCCAGCCACTTACTTGAGGTCACACAGCAGAGAAGCAAATAATCTCCATTTTAGATACAACTGTTGAAAGGATCGATGCTGTAACCTGTGTGTTGAAGGATAAATTCTGCTCAAACGTGAGTATATCTGTTTTTCATCAGAATTAGCAAACAGCTAAAATAATTTGTAGCAATTCATGGGTCTGACATATGTAAGTTATATAAGTATTTTGCTAGTTTATTAATAATGAAGTGCGATAGAAATTCATGGGGAGGAGTCTATGATTCAGTCATTCCCCAATTGGGTACTAGTTTAGAAATGCGACATCCCCAGAGTCTAAGACTTGATCTCATTGTAATAAACAGTGATGAGAGTGCTGTGAAGAATGAGAATGGTCCTCTAGAACTGATGGTAAGTGACTCCAGAAAAAAAGCAACTGGGATGGGATTAAGAATCAGTGTAGAGAGTGCAGGGGATGAAGAGAAATATGAAACCAAGGAGCTCAGCCTGGTATGGGGGCAGTATTGAGGATTGCAGTTGCCTGTATCTGGAATTGAGAGTATTAGTGATTCAGCGAGGAAGTGGAGTTGTGGGGGAGATCTTTTTTTTAATGTAGATTGTTCTTTTCAGATCAACAGCTGATCTATTTCATTTATGTTCTTTTTTGTTACATGATCCAGCCCATAAAGTTTTGGCTGATTCAAAATAGACTAATTTTGGAAAGATGACTTCAGACTTGAACCCTGTGCACATTCAAATGACATGCCTTTTTGTATTAATTTGTAAGATGAGACGAAAAGTAATTTCTTCAGTCAGTGAGTGGTGAATCTGTGGAACTCATTGCCACAGAGGGCTGTGGAGGCCAAGTCATTGAGTGCATTTAAGATAGAGACAGATAGGTTCTTGATGAGTATGGGGATGAAGAGGTATGGGGAGAAGGCAGGAGAATGGGTCTGAGAAACAAAAGTCATGGTCAAATGGTGCAGATTCGATGGGCCAAATTGACTAGTTCTGCTCCTATACGTTATGGTCTTATGTGAGCATCACTTGTAAGGTCAACACTTATTATCCATCCTGAACTTTTCTTGAAAAGCTGAGGGTGAGCCATGGTCTTTAATCATTTAATTGATGTGGTATTGGTACAGCGAAAAATGGTTTTGGAGAGCGAGGTCACCTCTTGTTTGTCAACTTAGCCGGTATGGCAGGTGAATTATTTCTAACTAGAAATGTGTGCATGCTTGCTGCCCACACATTGGGCTTTAGCAATCCAAACATCTTCCTAAATTCAGCACTGCATGAAGTACCACCTGGATTTGTGTGTCAGGGAGCTGGGGCATTTATGCTGTTGCCACAATACTCATTGATGACCCCTATGGGCAAAAATGAGAAATTACCCCTTACCGGACTAAAGAATGTTCTCTCTAAATGTTTTCTTTTTTAAAAGAAATTTGAGAATGTACTGTGGTTTGACAAGGTACTGAATAATTTAAGATAAAAATCAGTTTGTATGTTGATTCAGTGTTGAAATGCATTTTAAATATTTGTCGTAACTTACATAAAAGTTCAAGAATAGAAAAATCTCAAATTTGCTAGTCTCAGTGATGTGGTAAGAAAGAATGCTCTGATCTAGGAAGCAAATTGATGTCCTTTAAGAAAAACAACATTTTTTTTTCTGGGAGGGATCACTGAATAAGATCTGTCAGACGCAGAAAAGTATAATGTTCAGCTTTGCTCGTAGCTACTTGTAGGCAACAATATTTCAGACAATATCATTAATATGGAAAAATATAGTCTATCTACAGGATATACATGATACATGTGCCACATCAGTACTTTGCGTGCTTTTTGAGTGGCAATTATGCTCAATGTAGCAACAGACACATAGACAGGCAAAGCTTGTTCAGAAGCTACAAGTCTGATTCAGGCATGTCAGCCATTAAGTATCCAATACCATAGCGGCCGTTTGGAGCGGTGTCTGCTTCCGGAGTGGGGGATCCATTTTGTTTTCGGTAAATGTTGTTTCCAACCATTGGCGAGTGCATCTCAGTTGGGGTCTTGCTGTGTAGAAGACTGGCATCATCTTCTTCCAAGTTGGAGTTCTCCTTCAGAATCCGTCCTTTTTTGTAAGAGACTGAGGCCAGAGAGTTGGAGCCATCATCCATTATGTTAAAATAACGGATGATGAAGACAACTGGGACAGGGAGTATGGCGACTAACACAAGGCCAATACAGACAGCCAAGCCCCACGTTGGGTAACTCAGAAATCTGTCAGCACCCTAGGAAAATAGACAGAAGAATTCTAAAACAGACGTATTTGAATAATTTGTAATTTGCTTCTACTATGGGTTCAGCACTTCTTGGATTTTGTTTTGAATTTGCACTAATTTTCATAGGGAGTGAAACTGGCCTCTGTCAGAACCCAAGCCAGTATGACAGGAAATAAGCAAATCCATTTCCTTCATTGGAAAATGTTGCAAAGTGGGCTTCCAATTGGTTTCACATTCCTGTGATAAATTAATATTGCCCAAACAAAATCTTGTATTTTTCAATCACACCTCGGGATCTCTAAGACTGAGACTGACTCATCAATTCAAGCAGCCATTTTTGCAATCTAAGCGACAATGATAGATATCCAAATGAGATGCAAAACACTTTTTTTAACAGATCTAAAGGATTTAATATAATTAATTAGATAATTTTTAAAAATCCCATGTTCAAAATTTGTCAGGGCTCAATCTTAAAGCATACAACTATCATGGATGACCCATGGCAATATATTTGACTCCAAGATCAGCTGCTGATTGCACAGCTCAGCTGTCATTACTTTCACCTCTGTAACATTTCCCAGCTCCATTCATTTCGTGCACAGCTGTTCTTTTACAACTCTAGGGGCAAAGCTTTTCCCTCGCTGAAAGTGATGAAAAAGGTAATGAAAAGGACAAAGATTGCGGGAGGGGGTGGCCCTGGAGAGATATTCAGCCCCTTCTTGCCTCAGCAACTGTGCTAGGAGAGCGGCTCCTTTGGGATCACATTCTTAGGGACAAGCGTTTGTAAGTTGGTCATTTGTAAATTCGAGGACGCCTGTATTTTTAATGTAAATCTTGTGCCCTCACTTCCTTTAACTTCAACAATTTCTCTTTCATTTTACAATAGTAGTAACTTCTGCTATTGACAAATGTAGCTTTCGACAGTATTTTTCAAATTGTTGGATGGAATTATTTGAACACCGATTTTTCGTCAACGAATGAGGAGCATTTTGGGGTGACAATAGTTTGGCCCGCACCTTTAACTCCTAAGCCATTAGTTTGCCATCTCACTCCTGATAATCTGATGGACAGCATGTTATCATGCAGAGCTAGCTATTTTCAGGTTGTCCAGCTGACACTAGGGACTCCCACAGAAACAATTTCCAACAGGATAAGGGGGTGAGGAAGGAATTGGAAAAGTTTGCCGTTGGGAAAGACGAAACAGTGTACCAAGGTACCTTTATGTGGTCAACAACAGCATTCCTGCTCCACTTGGCCAACAAGGAACTGCAACAGGTCAAAAGTAAGGACTTGCCTGCGTGTTGTGGTCTTTTGCTACCTTTTCTCAGCATTAATAACCCCTGGTCAGCCAACAGACAATTTAAAAAAAATTCTGTACTGTTAGTATTAATGGCAGGGCCAGTATTTGTTGCACAACCCTAGTTTTCCTGATTCTCTAAGCCATTTCATAAGGCACTTAACAGTCATCAACATCGCTGTGACCTGGAGTCACATGTAAATCAGACCAATTAAGGATGACAGATTTCCTTCACTCAGGGACATGAGTAAACCAGATTAGTTTTTACAACAATTGGCAATGGTTGTCTTTAGACCAGCTTTTGATTCCAGGTTCTTTTTTTAATTGCTTTCAGATTTGACCATCTACCACAGTGGGATTCAAACCCATGTCCCAAAACGTTAAGCTGACAGTCTGAATTACTACTCCAGTGATTTCTCTGTTACACCACCACCTCCTCCAGTCACAGTGGTACACTTAATGTGATAACATCATCACAATGTGACTCAACCAATTTTACATTAGTTCCTATCGCTGTGGCAGGTGATTGTTCCATGTCTGACTTCGAGCAAGTTGTGGAGGTTCCAGTGTTGGACGAGGATGGACAAAGTCAAAAGTCAGGTTATAGCCCAATAGGATTATTTGAAATCACCAACTTTCAGAGCCTAGCCCCTTCACCAAGCTCTAAAGGTTTGTGATTTCAAATAAACCTGTTGGCTATAACTTGGTGTCATCTGGCTTCGGATTTCAGGCAAGTTGATATTGTAGGTACAATTTGTGAACACATTGCAAAAACAAATGATGCTTCATAACTACCCTCAAGATTCCCATTTAAGTGGAGAAAGTGAGGACTGCAGATGCTGGAGATCAGAGCTGAAAATGTGTTGCTGGAAAAGCGCAGCAGGTCAGGCAGCATCCAAGGAACAGGAGAATCGACGTTTCGGGCATAAGTTTTCGGTTCCTGAAGAAGGGCTTATGCCCGAAACGTCGATTCTCCCCTGTTCCTTGGATACTGCCTGACCTGCTGCACTTTTCCAGCAACACATTTTCATTCCCATTTAAGTACCCATTTAGAACTCAAACTCCAAATAGAGTTTTTCTAGTTTGGATCTCCAGCTCATCTATCAGTTCTTTCCTCTAAGGGGATGGCAGTTTAAACATGACAATACTATGATTACAGTCAATGTTGGTCCATGGCTGAACATATTGATCAATATTAACGTTGGCCTGATATTTTTTCCTCCTGCAATGACAGATTCTGAAGTTCTGGAGCAGATAAGGCTAATTGGTACTTCTGATTGGGAATTGCATTAATTGTCTACCTATCCTTCTGTTAACAATTGAATGTTATGACCCCAAATAACACATGTGCACATATATACGCACAGAATCACAAAGCAGCATGATTATTGATGTACACAACACTCACCAATTCACTAATCCAGGCCTCGTAGCCTGGTGGACTCAAACACATCTGGACAATGCTTGCTACAAGCAAAGCAATCAAAATAAGTGGAGAAATGTATTTCCATGTGTAATAATAATATCGGAAAGGAGTGAATCCAAGCATATCCTTCAAGTCCTCCATGAACCTGATAAAATTCAACAGAAAATCAAATGTTCTTTTTGTACAATTACTTTTATCAGTCTATAAAACAAAGTTCCGGAAGAAAGGGCCTCTTATCATGTTAGTTTTATTGTGGCAAATACACCTATGGCATGTTTCGTTTTAGGGTGAGTTCGGCAGCTTTGTAATATACTGAGTGGAGAAATACTTTGGCTCTTCGTTGAGGACATAGAAAATCTGAGGGGAGAACTTCCAATTCTAGAGGCAGATGGGCAACATAAACAGGTAGGATGATGGCAATACCAGAACAGTGCCATCTTCCAACTGGGATTGAATTCTGGGTTGAAAGGTCAAGTTTGGGTTTTCCTGTCCCGCTGCCAGTTGAGACTTTAAGTAATTTATTAATGATCGCTGTATGAGCTATTCTCGCTAAGGCTGCAATTATTTCAACATCAAGCTGGACAAGTAAGAGTTGGCCAACCCAAATGGCAAATCAGCGAAGGTGAATAAAATAACTCGTATCCCATCACCAAACCACTCCTTATTTACATTTGGAGTGTCCTTGATGCTGATCCAACTCCCTCAGAGCCAGCTCTCAGAGTGAACAGAACCTCTGGCACTCCTGTTTATATCTGCCAGCCAGGGCTCCCTGATTGGAATGGATTAACAACCCCACTCTGAGGACTACCTGGCTGACCTGGTCACAATCACTACAACCCTCCCCTCTGAATCCCAGGACAATGGCCAGTTTCCTTTGTAGCTCCTCCTGGGGCAGTTTAGCACTGGGTCAGCTTCACCCAACTCTGCCTCTGACACGGGCAGCGTGTCATGCACAGTAGCTCGCCTCTTGTGCCCGGAGCGTCTCGGAAGAAATTCATTCTCCTCTTCAGGTGACACATGTATTGAGGTGGCGACATATGCCATGTCTATCTCAGATTCCATGGTATCTTCAGCACCTGATGAAGTGGGAGAACCCACAGGTTTAGGAACAGTCCAAAAGGCAGTTGAGGAGCTGGGCACATTTTGCGCACACACAGTTTGCGTTTTGCGTGTTTGTAGCTTTCATATTGTTCATGTGCTCGTTCAGGATCGTCACACCTACTCGAACTTTATATGTCACTAGACCTGACCTTGCATTGACCCCATGCCTCTTACCCATGCAAGGCCATTACCATGGTCCCTACACCAAACTTTATCCTCTGAAGTAAACTTTAGCAGAATCTTGTGTCTGGCACTGGCATTCCTAATGCCATTTCACCAACACCACCCCAGGTCCAGGAAGATCAGATTTAACATGGCTTGGAGTCTTCTGCCCATTAGCAATTCTGCTGGAGTTATCCCTTTAGTTGCATGATGGGTGGTTCTTTTATCAAATCGGAACTGGGACAGTTTGGCATCTAGAGAAGCTCTAGGCTGTTTGTTCAAGCATGCCTTCAAAGTTTGAACCTCTCTTTCAGAAGACCATTGGATAATGGATGGTATCCAGCTGTCCTTATATGAGGAAAACCATTCGACTTTAGGAAATACTCAACTTCCCTGCTAGCAAATGATGGCCTATTATCTTGACCAACACTTCTGGGAGTTCATGTATTGCAAAAGACACATTCAGTTTTTCTACTGTAGTCCCCGTGTTTGACGAATGAACTCTGACTCAAAGTGGCTGGATGTGCAGTGTCCACAATGACTAAGAATATGGAGTCCATGAAAGGACCTACATAGTTGATGTGGAACTGACTCCTGGGTTTACCCAGCAACTCCCATGAATGTGAGGGTGCTAATTTATAATGCATAAATGAACAGCTTTGTTTACGTCACTCCAATAAGGTGTCTTTGAATCTGAATTCAGAATGGTCAAGTATAAATATTAATCTTCACTCAGATGATCTCCGAGTTCTCCTTTAAGAGGTAATTCTCTATCACTAATTCTCATTTGTGTCACTAGATGGCGTAGTACAGAGTACAAAGCTCACAAAGAATAACTGCTGCCTGAACTGTGGAATAAAAACCTTGCATAACAAAACTAGAATATAATTTGATGGGAAATTATAATTGGCAGAACCAATATTTTCAGTCACTTCTTGTTACACCGCTTTTAGTAAATTTTGAAGTATCACAGGACTGTTGGTACATACTTATCTGTGCCATAAACCCAAGCGATAACAATATTTTCCAGGATGACCACAATTAGCAGGGGTAGTGTGGCGGAGTAATCATCAAACATGGTTACAAAGTAGTTTCCAGAGCGCTGCACAAAGAGGAGACCTACACTGAAAGCCACGAGACAACAGCCAACTAGAGTAAAGGAAAATATATATTACAGACCTGACAGATGGCCAAAGTACATTGCAAATCACCTACAAATAAGCTGACTGTAATCCTGTAATTGCTAGCAGAGTGAGCATGAAAAGGAAGCAGAGTTTTAAAATCGTAAGACTTTTCCACAATGTGATACTACAAGCAATACTCATTGAATAAAGGCACCAGTGTTCCCTGTCCAAAGCCATTCATGGGTCCACATTGAAAATAAAATTTATACATTGTCCACTGTGAGAGTTTCAATATTTATTTCTTTCACGTACAAAGTCAGAGACAGAGAACTTGCTTGTTGGCCGATTTTGTATTTGAAGAATTGCCCTGAAGTCAAAGCTCCACAATGAAATGCTGAATCTTTCATATAATTCCCAGGCAAGATTGAGCCACTGAGTCAAAATGTATGCTGAGTAAGCAAACTTTCTATTAGCTCAGTTGTGGCTCTTAACAATTTTTCTTTTTAATAATAACAGGGGGAGGAAGAACTGTTAGATTAACAATAATTTCTCAAGCTGTCAGTCGCAGTCTGCAATCAGCATGTGTGGCTGAGTAAGGGAATTGCATTTGAGGGTTTCCATCACTGACAAATCCTGGTGAAGTTAAGTTTCAGTTTCTGAAAGCAGTGAGGCATGGATCATGGTGAAAACAGAGAAAGCAGTATTAAGCATGTAAGCAAGCTGTTTTAGACGTTTTGAACTTTAAATTACAGAATGTTGGTAATAAACTCAAAGGGCATTGATAGGGTTGATAACAGGAAACTTTTTCCCATAGTAGAGGGATCAATAGCTGGGGAATAAATTCAAAGTAAAGGGTTGGAGGATTAGAAGAGATTTAAGGAAGAATGTTTTCACTCAGTAGGTGATGGTTCTCTGGAACTCACGTAGAGGTAAGTGCCATGACAGCATTTAATAAATATTTAGATGACCATTTGAAGAGCCATAGCTTATCAGACTACAGACTAAATGCTGGTAAATTGAACTGGGAAAAGTAGATTCTTGATGACCAGCATGGACACAATGAACTGAAGGGCTTCTTCGTAAAACTCTATGGCTATGATTCAAGAGGATTCTGTTTCTGCAGTAAGTTCCAAGTAGGTTAATAGCAGAAGGGGTCAATCTATCCATCCAAAGAAACTTTGGTACCGATGTATTTATTTTCTATCTAAATATGACTTTGTTTTTTGACAGCCTTATGTGACCAATCAAATATTATAAGAAAATCGACTGATGAAAACATAACCTCTAAATGTGCAATTTTAAATGGAATGATAAAGCCAAGCCTTCCTAAATCCTGTTCACTCGTATACAATTGAATGTTAACTGTCCTGGTAAAATTATCAAAGAGCAAAATCACAGCTTATTTTGGAACAAGACAAAATGTTTCACAAAGTTACTTACTGGTGAGAATTTCTTTGCGCATTTTGAATGTGTCAACAAGAGGGGTGAGTATTCCTTCAATGGTGCCAAACATGCTGCCCAAGCCTAGATTTACTAACATCAGGAAGAACAACACTGACCAGAAGGGTGATGCTGGGAAGTGAGTCATGGCCTCAGTGAAGGCAATGAAGGCTAAGCCAGTTCCCTGCACAGCCTGCAAAACAGAAAGCAAATAAAGAACATGTTAAGAATCAGGTTGTATGCATGTTAAAACACTGCAGAATTATGCTCCAGGATCTCGAATTCATGGGTAAATTTGGAATTTTTCAGCCTGTCTATAGTAAAGGTTTATTGGTGGTTCTAGAGACTGTACTCAGTCAAGTATAAGGTTTCTTCAGAACCTGAATCATTCACTGTTACTTTCGTATGAGTTCAGAATGGATCAGTTACTGACTACGTATGGCAAGAACAGACATCTCTTTTATTCAGGCAGATGTACCAGAGAGCATATGGCAGATGGAAATAATGATATTTGGGATGGCTTATATTTCCCTTTTATTCCAATAATCTCATCATTTCCATATACTCGCTAGGGTTGAGTGAGTTCTGCTTACACCTGCCCTCAGATTCAAAAGAATCTTTGACAGATGTTAAATCAATCAGTATCCTACAATAAATAACTCCATTACCCAGATAAGGTTTCCTTTATCCAGAAAAGCTCTATTCTTAGATTTACTGTAGACTTACCTGGTTAAGTTCATCCTCTAATTGACATGAATCCAGGCCTAACTTTGGAAATTCCTCTTCCTTCACCTCCTTTATAATGTTGTACATCTGATGATAATCCGTTGCTGAAACATCTGATAAATTAACATGATGAGGAATGAGATCATGACTGACTGCACCTACTTTAAGCATTTCCAGGATCTTGTCTGTGTTTCTGCAATGTAACACATGGAGCCAAATCAGTGTGAGTAACAACATGCAATCCTTGGGTGAAACTGGTATGGAATTGGGAATCATTACCCACCTCACAATACATTTTTCATTGATAATATTCGCTTTAAAGCCTAAGACAGCAAACACTACCAGTGTTGCTAACACAGATGTAAAGAAATTGATGAAGGAGACAAGGACAGCATCAAAATGGCAGTTGTTATCTCGTTTGTTGTAACTGGAGAAAGCAATCACACCACCAAATCCCAGCCCGAGGGCAAAGAATACTTGGGTAGCAGCCCCTCTCCAGACCTGAGGGTCCAACATAATTTCCAACTGTGAGGTAAGAAAAGATATTGTCATTAGTGCTCTGTGCAGACTCAGCCAATTCCATCATATATTCAAAGTACAGCAAAGATTTTTTGCTTACAAAGCACTACAGACCATCCCTAAGATTTGCTACTGTAACATAAACTAGCTAAAACACATTCACCTTGCAGCCTTGGCATGACCATTGCCACAGGGCACTCTAAATGAACATTCAAGATATTGCCATAAAAAACAATTTAAAATTAGCTGGTGACTGCCACAGAAGGTTCCACATAAACTTCTACTTACTATTACATTTTCTGATATATCTCCCCTCTTGTCACTCATATGGTACTGCGAGTTATTTCTGCATTTTCTCTGCAGCTTTCTTACTTGCTATTCATCTGTTTAGATATCAACTGTGTTCAAACTACTGTAATGACACACCAAATGTGTTCAAATGGCTTCCAATATCATGACAACTACCATCTAGAAGGACTAGGGAAGCAGATATGTGAGAATACCACAACTGCAAATTCCCCTCAAAGTCACTCACTATCCTGATGTGGAAATAAATCCCCAATCCTTCAGAGTCACTAGGTCAAAATCCTGGAAATCCTTCCCAGTGGCATTGTGAGTTCACCTACACCAAGTACTCTGCAGTGACAAAAGGAAGCAGCTCACTACCACCTTCTTAAGGGCAACTTGTGATGGGGCAATGAATGCTAGCCCACCCAGCAATGCTCATATCCAATGAATAAATGACAAAAAGAGGAGATATTGGAATAAGAAGAAAGAGAATGAATATATAAATAGAGGTTTTAAATAGTGGTGCTAGGTGCCATTTCTAAAAGTGAGAACTAATCGGAATTGGGACAACAGACAATCTTTCACTATGGTCTCTTTAATTAGATTGGATTTATGATGTATTTTGTAGATAACTAATTGCAGTACAATTTAAATGGTAAAATTATGTATAATTTACAATACAGAAGCATGCTATTCAAAGAAACTGGTCTTTTCTGGTGCTTATGCTTGTATACTCTACTTCCTCTAACCTCACCAGCATATTAATTTAGTCCTTTCTTCTCTCATGCCTCTCCTTACAGACACCAATACTAATCACCTCATCTGCTCCATATAATAGCAAGTTCTACATTATAACCACAGAGGAGAAAGTGAGGACTGCAGATGCGGCATGGTGGCATACTGGTTAGCACTGTTACCTCACAGCGCCAGAGACCCAGGTTCAATTCCCGCCTCAGGCGACTGACTGTGTGGAGTTTGCACGTTCTCCCCGTGTCTGTGTGGGTTTCCTCCAGGTTCTCTGGTTTCCTCCCACAGTCCAAAGATGTGCAGGTCAGGTGAATTGGCCATGCTAAATTGTCCGTGGTGTTAGGTAAGGGGTGAATGTAGGGGTATGGGTGGGTTGCGCTTCAGCGGGTCGGTGTGGACTTGTTGGGCCGAAGGGCCTGTTTCCACACTGTAATGTAATGTAATCTAATCTAATCTAAAAAAATGCTGGAGATCAGAGCTGAAAATGTGTTGCTGGAAAAGCGCAGCAGGTCAAGGAGCAGGAGAATTGATGTTTCCTGAAGAAGGGCTCATGCCCGAAACATCGATTCTCCTGCTCCTTGGATGCTGCCTGACCTGCTGCGCTTTTCCAGCAACACATTTTCAGCTACATGATAACCACACTCTGGATAATGAGGTTCCAAATTATTTACTGGTGGCTGTCTTATATGTAAGTGCTTGAGAACTTGGCCTCTTGTAACTGTTATAGCTATTTATGTTTGTCCATTTAAGTATTGCAATCTTTATAATAAGGAATATTTTGCTGGTGTAGCTTTTTAATACTGTCCATAATATAACTAGTGTCTGTTGTTGAAACTGCAAACTATACGAACCATTAATTATATTGACAGATTCATTAATCACATAACCTGTACATATCTAAGCAATAAAGTCTTGTTTGTAATTCTTTTGCTGAGTTTTGGAATAAAATTCCCTTGTGAGGAAAATAAATTAAAGTTTTAGATCTTTTTTATGATTCTTGTATTAGCTTGAGTGCATAGTTTGATCTGAATAGATTTATTCCTGGACTGGAATAAACTGGTGATACCTGATGAAGGAACGTCGCTCCAAAAGCTAGTGTGCTTCCAATTAAACCTGTTGGACTATAACCTGGTGTTGTGTGATTTTTAACTTTGTACACCCCAGTCCAACACCGGCATCTCCAAATCATGGAATAAACTAGTTTGTGACCACCATGAAGCTACTGGTACACTCTCTACCACTAGGTGGCATGCAATATAACAATTGTGTGTGCTTATCTGGAATTTCAGCACGACATGGTACTGACAGAGTCATTACGAAGCATTTTTTAATTGAACAATAAAACTGAGCAGACCATACCTTAGGGGTAAACATGTAACGGATTCCATCCAAAGAACCTTTCAGGAGAAGACCTCGAACCAGGAAGCAGATAAGTACAACATAGGGAAACAGAGAACTAAAATACATCACCTGAAAAATACGTGGAGGTTAATTATTTTCAACAAAAGAATAAAAAGAAATCCTTTTCACTTACAGAAAATATGTGGACACTTAACAATTTCATTACTGCATTTCAACCAATCTGCATGATTGAAACTTTGTTAAATGCAAGGGTTTTTCAGTTGTAATCAGTATTGGCCTTTATTGTATTTTTAGTGTAATAAAAGATTTTAATAAAGCTGGACAGTAGAAAATGTGCAGTTGACAATATTAATTAGATTCATACTGAACTAAATATGCAAGATGATCTGCAATTAAAACTACAAGATAAGGTAGCTGGTTAGGAACTCTAACCTCCTTGGCTGCATGATGGCTCAGTGGTTAGCACTGCTGCCTCACCACACCAGGGACCCCCAGGATTGATTCCACTCTCAAGGGACTGGCTGTGTGCAGTGTGCACATTCTCCCTATGTCTGCGTGGGTTTCCTCTGGGTGCTCCTTCCACTGTCCAAAGATGAGCAGGTTAGATGGATTGGCCATGCTAAATTGCCCGTAGTGTTCAAGGATATGTAATTAGATTCATTAGATAGACTTTGGAAGGCAGGAAGTGAGTCATTCACCATAGAATCCTGACAGTGCTGAAGAAGACCATTCATCCCATCAAATCCACACCAGTCCTCCAAAAAGTATCCTACACAGACCCCCCCCCCCCCCCCCCCCCATTACTGTAACCCTGCATTTCCCATGGCTAACTCAAGTAGCCTGCACATCCTTGAACACTATGGGCAATTTAGCATGGCCAATCCACCTAACCTGCTCATCTTTGGACAGTGGAAGGAGCACCCAGACAAAGCTTAAGTCAAGAGTGTATTGGAACATTCTCTACTTGCCTGGATAAGTGCAGCTCAAACAACACTTCAAAAAGCTGGCCCATCTGGCCTGCTTCATTGGCACCATGTCTACCACCTTCAACATTCATTCCTTCATTACTGACACACAGTAGCATCAGTGTGTCCCACCTGCAAGATGCAAAAGTTTAGCTCGCCTCATTCGACAGCACCTTGCAAACTCATGACCTGGACCATATAGAAGGCAGATGCTTGGGAACACTACCATCTGCAAGTTACGATTCAAGCCAATCATCATTCTGACATGTAAGTTTATCTCTGTTCCTTCACTGCTGCTGGGTCAAAATCCTGGAACTTCCATCCTAACAGCACTGGGTGTCCCTTCACCCCAAGAACTGCAGAATTCAAGAAGGCAGATCACCTTCTCCAGAGCAGTTAGGAATGGGGAATAAATCTTGGTCAGCCAGTGATACTCATATTTCATGATTGAATAAAATGATTATAGCTTATTTTTTTTAGAACCTCAGCAATTTTTTCTTCCTGGAAGAAAGTGAGGACTGCAGACTCTGATCTCCAGAGTCACAAAGTGTGGTGCTGGAAAAGCATAGCCGGCCAGGCTGCATCCAAGGAACAGGAGAGTTGACGTTTCCTGATGAAGAGCTTATGCTTAAAACATTGACTCTCCTGCTCCTCGGATGCTGCCTGACTTGCTGTGCTTTTCTAGCACCACACTTTTAGACTCTGATCTCCAGCATCTGCAGTCTTCACATTCTCCGAGTTGATTTTAACCTTACTATGAAGCCTCTTCCAAAAGGATGCTTACTCTGAAGAGGTTCTCCTCTTCCCTCTACAACTTCTTTCTTCCTGTCAACATCCTACAAATCTCTAGACAGCAATGGCTCTCTAACTGGTGGACAGTGCTACACCTGCCAGTCATCCTTTGACATGTTCTTCAAAATGAGCTTCACCAGCAGATTTTCCTGAGGGGTCAGATTGTTTCCTCACCAGAAGCTCACTCTAAAACAACTAGCTGAATTTGTATCGTCCTGTTAATACACTGCCATGTTTCCAATCCGGTATGTTTGGAAGCAAATCATTTCTGGATTTCAGAGGTTTGTGGATTAAGGAATGATATGGGCAAAATTAATTACAGCCACTGTAGAGATCAGTAGTAGAGAAGCAGGAGGCTGGAAGAACTCAGCAAGCCAGGCAGCATCAGGAGGTGGAGAAGTTGACGTTTCAGTTATAACCCTTCAGAGCAAACATTTATAGTTATATTGATATCAAAGTGATAGAAATGGGTAAGCGGAAGGATATCTGACATTTAAAACATAGCAGCCTGAATAAAAAGCTTTCAGCAGCTTCTGGCTACTTGCATTACATGAACAGTTGGAATGGGTAGTTCATGAATTGAGTGGGTCCAGTCATAGAAGTTCCAGCCAGTGGTGTTTCTGAAAAATAGACTTCCAGACTATAGAGGTCACAGGATATAGGAACATATTTCAAGGTTGCTTCCAGAAATTTAATTCGACAAACATTAACATCAGTCCAAAAAGGTATAACCAAAAGCCAAACCAAGGTATGGATTTTAAAGAACAATATGGAAGGAACTCCAGTTAGGGCACCTTTGGCTGAAAATGTGGTTGACAATGGTGAGGTGAAGAAACCTTGTGAGGAACAATGCAGAACTCTTAGAAGATGAGCAGGTTACAGAGACAGGGAGGGATCATGCTGTGGGAGATCTGAGGTCAATATAAATCAATAAGCATAGGCTAATGAGTGAATGGGTCTTTAGTTTCCACAGGATATGAACAGTAGCAGAACATGGATAGAACGATAGAAAGCAGAAGACATGCCTAGAAACCTCTAGAATAGTTCAGGTTATAAGTGACTGAAGATCTGGATGAGAGTTTTGGCAGCAATTAAGATAACGATGGAAAAGGGACAAATGACACTTTGGTGCTGGGGGTGGATAGGGAGTGTAGGATTTGAAGCCTTTTATGGTGCCAGAGAAAATGAGGGGCTCAGTGCAGGCTGTATGGATTTTGCAGAGGGACTAGACAAAGATCAATGATTTTTGTCTTCTCATCGTTTTACTGGAGGAAAAGGAGATTACTGAGAATGCATATTTTACAAGCAACCTCATAATAGGCAGAGCAGGAGATGAGATGGATGATACTGGATGAAGCCTATATATGTGTGAAACCCAATTCCATCTCTTCGGATGCTGATAGCTTAAAGCTGTAGGTAGATAAGGATGAGAAGACAACTTGATGCCTTAAGGGTATCAAAACGTAATTGTCTCAAAGTGTGTCATGAAGCCATCGATAATCAGAATCATATAGATGGAAAAAGACCTAGTGGTCTAACTCATCCATACGAACTACGTTTCCCAAACTAAACTATTCCCATTTGATCCATATCCCTCCAAACCTTTTCCAATCATGTACTTGTCCAATTGGCTTTTAAATGGTGTAACTGGACCAATTTCTTGGCAGTTCTTTCCACATATGAACCACACACTGTGTGAAAAGGTTCCCTCTCAGCTCCCTTTTGAATCTTTCTCCGCTCATCTTAAAAATATGCCCTCTAGTTCTGAACTCCCCTACCCTTTGCTCTTCACATTATCTATGCTCCTCATGAGTTTAAAAAACTCCATAAAGGCATCCCTCAATCTCCTACAGTCCCAGGCTGTCCAGCCTTTCCTTAAAACTCACCCCACCAGTCCCAGTAACATCCTTGTCACTGTTTTCTGCACCCCTTCCAATTTAATAACATTCTTCCTATAACAGTGCCATCAGAATAGGACACAGTATCCCAGAAGTGGCCTCATGTATTTAGATAAGTCAGAGTGCACTTCCCTGAGGACTTCACAGACTTCACTGTCAGCTTGGATTATAGGTTCAAGACAAATAAAGTGGGGTGGGGAGGGCGTGGGTTTGGAAAAAGATGGGTTCTAGGTTAGGGATAGGAAGCTTTTACAGCTTGGAGGGCAATGACTGTGGCACAAGTAGCTAAATAGATAGCCTATGAAAGAGTTCCTGGTGACCTTCATATTTGCTGGTGCTGTGAGCAGTTGGAGATGTTGTGGAGAAATATGGAGATTGTTGATCAAATGGTGAACAGGGAGAGAGCTTATTTGAGTATCCAAGATTGATCTAGAATAATAAAATGTTTTGAAGAGTATAGAGACTCAATAGTGTTTGATGCAATTCAGCAATACCTGACAACAGATAGTTAGAGCAATTGAGAGGAAATAATGGAACCTAGAAGATTTTTAGGGTTACAATGACAGCCAAAATACACACATGAATGGACATACCAGAAATACAAGTTACAAAGGCATAGCAAAGATTAGAGGAAATATGACTTAGTTGTGAGCAGACAATAGAGAGGAGACAGCCCCAAGTTAAAGCCTGAGGTCATCTGATGGGATGATGGTACCTTTAAAGTTGGCTTGGAGCATGACTGAAAAAATGTCCACTTTGGTCACACTTGTCAACTTAGGTGGTCTTTTATTAGACACTGCTTGTGTAATGGAATCTCCAGCACCAGGTGGCAACAGACAGGGAGCACACTAGACAGGGCAGCTACAGCAGTTATACCCGGACCTCCACTGAGCAGGTAGCAACAATGAGGGAACGTAGCTGGAGCAGTCAAATTGACCCTCTCTGAAAAAGAGGGTGTCTTTGGGGAAGAAGGTCTCATAAGAAAAAGGAGCAGACAAGCAAAGGATTCCTCAAGCTGATGTGAACTATATTTTCATTCATGTGCAGACAGCAACTGCTTCCTGGATAACTTTAATTTCCCTTCATGTTTGTGATGACCTGATGCTTTTAGAATAATAAATCCATGCTTCATGATTTTTGGACTGTGTGTGTGCATTCAAGTCTTATGTTATATTTCATTTCAATAAGGAGTGTCAAAAATAGCTGTGCTGCCCTCACCATGCCACTAACTTTAGTCTCACTATACTAGTGCACTCTGGGAGGTCAAACTCAGTCCTTTCAGCTCTGCATGTCTAGTTACTCAATCATCTTTTTAGACTGATCTTCAACATTGTGTTGACCTCTGAATTTCTGCCGACTTATCTTCAAAATATATCTTTCTATTCTTTATTTTTTCTAGTGGTTTTTAAATGTTATGGCTTATTTTAAAAACATTGATAATGGATCACTGTCACAGTTTTATGTTGAATAAACATAGCCCTAGAAAGGACCAACGGTTTCACATCAGTAACTTATTTTTGGGAACAGCATGGTCTCTTCTAACATCTCCTAACCATAACAAAGGTCATCAAGAACAAGTGAAACCTAAGTCTGAGAATCTCCTTCGAACTTCTCTAATGACATTTTGAGAAATCCCAAAAATATCTACTCAGCCTCAGGAAACTGGAGCCAGTTCAGTTAATGTTAAATCAACTTATTTTATTATTTTCATTGAATGGCAACTTTGAAAAGTTAGCTTAGTTTAGGGCTGTTCACTATAGATGCATGAAGGATTCACTGCATTACAGACAGAAGTGTCTCTCTATAACCAAACTTTTTCATTTAAATGAAGTTCTCAGGTCTCCCAAGGTGTGTCTTATTTTAATAAATTCAATGCTCCTGAAATATCTTGGACATCTTTTTCCTGTGACTATGTTCGTTCCACAATTTTCAAAATATAAGTAATTAACAGGCGTATGACAGCAATCAAACCACTTTCCAGATATGGACTTCCACAAATGTTAATCTGAAGCGGTTCTAGTGGTGTTTGACACAATAGTCTTTTCAATATATCAAAAATGAACTACTCATTCATCTCAATGACATCCATTGGACATTGCTAGTTCACGCATAACAAGTAGTGCTCACCAAAGGTCAATGCTGGTGATGTTACAAGCATGTTTTTCTAAAATCACATAATTTATGGAGCTACAAGAAATATATTAAGTTACTGGTTGTTTTCAACCATAGAATTGTGAGGTACTTTAATACAGTGCCGAGAATAAAGGCAACTCTAAAGGTTGGACAGTGTAAATGGATACCAGACAATTGAAAGGTCTCCAAATTTGATCTTGTTTATTAGTGCAGCAAAATTATTGGGCTGGCTATGAAGAAAATCATAATTTAAAGGCGATCTATCTTCAATTATTTGGTTGACCTATGCTAAACAGAACATGAGTGCTATTGCAGGCAGGCAATACTTGAAAGGCTGCATGAGCTTAGGGTCGTTAATGGCTTGGATTCAGTGTATTAAAGGAAGATGGGATCGAGTTCTTTTTCAAGCTCCATTAGAGAACAGGGGGTGAGGGATGGGGGGGGGGGAATTCACAATTTTGAGATGACACCAAACTTAAGAGGTGTGGTAAACAAGTGGTATAAATCACCTGCAACAGGTTAGCAGAATGGGGAGACAAGTGGCAGATGGAATTTAATTCAGCCAAATGAAAGGTGATGCAATTTGGCAAAAGAGATCAGAAGAGGCGATCTCAGCTTAGTAAACAATTCTAAAAAGACTGCAGGAACAGAGGGACTTGTAGATGCATGCATATTGATTTTTCAAGGTGTAAGGAGGACATATGAAGAGAGTGGTTAGCACAGCATATAGAAGCTTGTCTTCATAAAGATAGGACGGAGTACAAAAACATGGCTATACTGAAATTGTATAGCCCTCTGGTTAGGATACAACTAGGCTGTAGCATCCAGGCTGATCATCGCACCTTGGGAAAGGTATGAAGCACCTTAATGGGTTGCAGAGGAGAAGACCAAACTTGTTATAGAGTTGGAGGGTTTTAGTTTCAAGGTTCAATTGGAAAGGTCAGTGTTTTCCTTGGAGACAGAGAGAATAGGGTAGATTGATAGAGATGTCCACAACTATAACAAGTTTCGACTGAATGTAAAAGGAAAAGCTCTTCCACATCGGCTAGTGGTCAAAGGTCTGGGACTCAAATAAGATTCTGGGCAAGGCACACAGGACAAGAAAAGGAAGAAAACTTTTTACATTTTTTCTAATCAAACTGTTTAGATATATTATTAAATGCATTTGGACCATAGGGCTCTTGAACCCAGGCCTCCTGGCCAGAGGCAGGGGCACTACCACAGTGCCACAAGAGTCCTTAGAGCAATTTTTCCACAGAGAGTGTTGATCACCTTAAAATCACTTCCAATCAGAGTGGCAGAAGCAGAAACAATCAATTATTTCAACAGGAAGTAAACCTGTAGGGCTATAGGAAAGGAGTGGATGAGTGGGACAAACTTGATAGCCCAGCTGGGAAATGGTAGAATTTCAATAGGCCAAATGGCTTCCTTCTGTGTCCCAAATGATGATGATCATGGCAGCAACAAAGCTGGGGACAATTCCTCAGCAATCATTTCCCCCCAACCGAAGTTGACATTCTTCAGGCATTACCTGGTGGGTGACTGGGTCCAAGGCATCTTCAAAGCAGATGATCCACCTCCAAGACCTGCCAGCTCATCAGAGGCTAGCAGCTCTCTATTACCAATGGCACTACCATGAGCAATGGCCACTGATAGCACTACTGTCACGTCTAGAAGTAGACTCATAACTGAAGGCTTTGAGGAATATAGGGAGGATCCAACAGTAAGGGAGTGGGTCTGTTTAAAAGGAAAGTGGGGTCTTCTCATATGGGTCTTCCTTGCCATATGATCGTCCCTTTGTTTGAAAAGAACTATCCAGGTAGTAAAGAATTCCTCCTTAGCTGCATGTTTGCTTTGCAGGACTTGTCTGGCAGTTTATACTCATGCATGACCCCTTCTGGCTGCTAGGTGAATACCAGCTACAATAGAATGAGGCCAGTTCAGGCTTCAATTTGCCTCCTTCTTCCCAAATCTTAATCAGGGTAGCTGAGACGACAGAACGGTCTCCACACTTCTCTTTCTCATCCCATTATACACCAGCCCCACAACACACCGTTCTCCTTGCCTAAATCAGGAGGGTGTATTTACAGTCCATCTATTCTTGCTACATTCTGAGATTACCCTGAAAGAAATCTGATGTAAAATAAGGGAGAGAATAACTGGTTATCTCAATTTCTCATCAATTTTAGGGTCTAGAAATCAGACAGCTCGTTTTTCATCTGTTTAAACATTTCTATAATTACAGGCATATTATTGAAACTGCATCTACATGAATATTTATAATATTGTTAGGGCAAGGAAGGGTGTTTTATTGATGTAGCACATTTTCCTCAGGGAGCTGAGTAAGAGCTAATTAATTCTGCAAGTAAATGAATAATGCAGCTTACTGTATAATACACATTGAAGTGCATTTGAGGGGGATAAGGAAGCACATTTCTAATAATGTCAGTCTTAAAGGCTGCTGTGTGGCTGGTTGTTCACTTAGTTTTAAATCACTCGACGCACGTTTAAAAGGAGTGGTAAATACAAGACGACCACTCTGGGTTTCGACTGAGCAAGCGGTTCAGCTCGATTTTCAAGAAAGTAAAACCCAAAAGACAAAACAGGAGCACTCGAAAGAAATTTTGTAGAAATTCCCAGAGACATGCACAAAAGAGTCATAAGTTTGGTGTTTTTGTAGACATATTCCCTTAACCTGTGTATGAAATGAGATTTACCAACTAATACATGCATGGTTAAAATTAATTTTTTTTAAAAATTATGAATTAAAAAGTTTCTTTTTAACTGGTCCAGCCATAAATTTGTCATATGCAGGAAATTGGGTGTATAATTAAATAAGCATCAGTGGAGTGATTTAGCAATACTGGACAGATGGCATCATTAATAGACTGACTAGACTGTGACCTTACAAGCAGACATCTGAGCTAATCTCATTTAAATCCAGCCTACTTCACTGTGTATGCTTTCACAGCCAGGTAACTCAGGAGCTTCTTTGAATCAAAACGGAACAGACAATTATGATCAGAATTATTGTTTTGAGGGGAAAATAAAACTTTGGAAATTTTAGAATCCAAATCCTTAGAAATGCTGGAAATACTCAACAGGTCTGGCAGCAGCTGTGGAGAATGACAGATGTTTGGAGGTCTGTGACTCAAATGCTGTCTGACCTGCTGAGTATTTCCAACATTTTCTGTTTTTACTTCAGATTTGCAATGTTTGCAGTATTTTGCTTTTGCCTTGAGAATGGCAAAGAAGGATTTTCAGGTGAATTAATAATTGGACTTTGCTGAGTTATTCGAATTATATTATAGATGAGAACAAGGAGCAAAATGAGCCCATACACTAGTTTAACAAAGATATTATTTAAGCAATTAAATACATTTTTTTCCGAAATCACAGACTTCCATCATGGTTTACTTTAAAAAATCATTATAAAGTCTGGATGTTAGAATACATATTGCAAATTATCTTTTTTTAAAATCAAAGTACCATGTGTAGCCAGGCTATCATGTATGTTATGACTTCCATATCTTTCTGTTAATTTGCTTCTTTGTGGTCTAATTGTCTTGTGTTTTATATTTTATAAATATTCATCCACCATGCTGCACAAAGTAATTCTTATCACACCCTCTAACCAACCACTTGCAAGGGAAAATAACTTTTAATAAAAAAAACAAACAGGATATTTTCTTATCCCCATGTACTGCCCCCTATATCCCCTTCAAAGAAAAGGCAAACACTGAATCGTCACACAAACCATAAATATATCTACCATTCCAGCTTCAATTCCCCTGCCTTAATTGATGTTCTGAACTTGGGATAGAGCCTTCCTTCCCCCCCACATTCCACAGACTTCATGATTGTCACACAATTACCTGTCACAGATGTTCAGAAACTCCACCATAATCAGAGACAAAATGCATTTTCAGGGGAAACATTCCAATCCTTTGAACTAGTGCACTGCTGGGACTCAGAACCATTAAAAAGTGATGCATTTCTTTTTTTCATGTAACACAGACTCCCTGAGGCATACGCGCTTGGGGATTTTGTCTCCATTGAATGAGCTTCTGATTTTAATTTAGTAAAGCTGCTGTCGGGTAATCAGAGAGACACACACACATACGAAAAGGTAAATTTTCATCTTCAATGCCAGTGTGATCAGTCGATGCGACCAAACGCCCATCCTCTGTAAAACTTCTCTTCCTTTTTTTTTTATTTGCCTGGTTTTCCCTCCAGGTGTTATTCCATGATGTTAAATGAAGGTAAAGGAATTGATCTAACTGAGTTTGGATGGGAGAAAGAGTGTGCTGGGGATGGTTGAGTGAGGGGTGGGTGTGATGGAGGGAGGAGCTGGATCTGTGAGTGTCTAGAACCAGGGTCACAGTCTCAGAATGAGGACCAACCCATTTAGGAAAGATAGGAGAATGAATTTCTTCACCCAGTTAGAATGATCTAAACCAGGGAGCTTTGACTGAGTATGTTGATGTCAGTGAGTATGTCAAAGACAGGAATTGATAGATTTCTAGTTACTCAGGATATCAAGCAAGTTACAGATAGAACTGGAAAATGTGTCTGTAGATGATCAGCCATGATCTAGAACGGTGAAAGAGACTTGAGAGGCTGAATGGTCTATTCCTGTTCCTAAGTCCTAGAGCCAAAGACACAATGGTGGTTTGGGGTCCAGAGGGAAAATAAGCAACCAGATGTCTTTGCTGCTGCCTAAAAACATTTCAGAGACACCTGGCTTATTTTAGTTGTTACCACCACATTCAAAGAAAGAAGGTGCACAATTGGTGAACTGATTGGCAGCTTGTCATTTGGTAAGGTGGAAAACCTGGCAGTACAGGTATCTCACAAGGGCATCCAGTTTAAGGAAAGCAATGGGAGCTAAATAGAACAGCAGATTTGAACAGCACGAAAAGCAACAAAGAGATGGACTTTATAGCAGCCTTTAAGGCTCAGAACTCTCAAGAGACTAAGAAAACCTGCGTGAAATGCTTCCCTTTAAAGGATACCAAATAAATAGTGTTACAATAGACTCTTCCTGACTTACGTCATCTATGGTTTATGGGCAGATTAAGAAAATACGAGCAGTCGCTGGGTAGTGAATGGGTTCCATGCTGAAATCCATTTGCATGTAAGTTTATTTACAAGTTGGAGCACAATTCAGGGTAATAGAGAACAACTGTTCATAAGTAAGGAAACATCCATATATCACATCTTTAAACTTTAAAACCATGTCACATTTGTGAAAATGGGCATTTGTGAGTCAGATGTTTACAAATTGGGGAGATCTTCTAATCCAACAGTGCAAATTAAAACATAATGGTAAGGGTTCATATCATTTGACTTCTTCTTAAATACTTTAATTACTTTTCTCTCTGCTTGCATCTAGAGTTATAAATTATAATGTACTGACATGAACATTGATTCCACTTTTCTGGGATGCTGGAAAATTACTGTTTGAAATACAGAAATAAGAAAGGTACATTATTTTGATGGACACTTTTGTACCATGTTCTATGAGACAAACAGAAAAACAGCTTGGAAGTAGAAGAAGCTAAAGTCAAACATTTGATTCAGGAAACTAGAAATGTTAAAGTAGGGTTATATCATGACCCCAAGAGCCGAAGCTGCAGCTGAGGTATTCTAAGTAAACAAAACACATAGTAACATCAATTCTTGTTCGTGAAGTCTGGAATGATAAGATAGTGGTCAAGTTTACATGCCATCTTTATTGTCATTCAAATTAAAATGGATCTGTGATTTAGTAACAAGACAATGAGAAGAAGCTGTAAAATTACCAAGGGTAGTAGGGTACAAATAGTATGTGGCTTCAGCAACTCTTCCATTTCAGTGTAACAATTGCTCGATGCCTCCTGTGATGAAATTTTGTGTAATTCATCCCAGGTTGAAACCAAGAACCTACCATAAACTGATTGAAGCATGATGTTGTGACTTTTTTTTGCTAACTGCATTTTCTGAGCCCAGGTCATGAACAGTCAGGAAAAGAGTTTTTTTTCACCGTTTGGCTAGATTGTGTCAAAAACACATCACATCAACGTGAAAGGTTTGAATTTGAAGTATGTTTTGGATTGATTAATTCTCTGTTAAGAAATAGGGAAATATTCTTGTTCCAAAGATCAAAAAATTTAACCAGTTTCACAATTCTGTGTGTTAAATGAAGTCTGGATTCTTACGAGTAATGACTAAACATAGGCAGTGCTCTGAATCAAGCACAATGAGGTAATCTGTATGTCTCTTAAGCAAGCCTCAAAATTTTCAGGCCTGTAATTTCTATTTGAGAATAAATGAGTAAATATAATTTCTCATACTTCCAAATGTGACCAGAAATAAGTTGGATCACTGCAAAAATAGGTAGATCGGAGACAATCTGGAAAAAGATGGAAATCTTAATACTGACAGAGTCAAGAAAAGCACTAACCTTTCCTGAAGATTGAATGCCTTTGATCATGGCAAGACAAACCATAAGCCAGGCTATGAAGAGGCAGATAGTCATTTTCCAATTCAGACCCCCACTCTCTGAGATAGAGTTAGATATATCCAGCGCCTCTCGGTACCAGAAATATGTAGTGGCAGAGCTTTTCTCACATTCAGGCACAACAACTGAAAAGACAGGAAGATATCCACATTTGTTCAAAAGAGTCATAAAGGTGTACAACTCGGAAACAGACCCTTCGGTCCAAATCTTCCATGTCGATCAGATATCCGAACCTATTCTAGTCCCATTTGCCAGCACTTGAGCCATATTCCTCTAAACCCTTCCTATTCATATACCCAATTAGATGCCTTTTAAATGATGTAATTGTATTAGCCTCTACCACTTCCTATGGCAGCTCATTTAATACAGGCACCACCCTTTGTATGAAGAAGTTGCCCCTTAGGTCCCTTTTAAATCTTTCCCTTTTCACCCTAAATCTATGCCCGCTAGTCTGGACTCCCCCATCCCAGGGAAAAGAGTTTGCCTATTTCCCCTATCCATGCCCCTCATGATTTTATAAACCACTATAAAGTAACCCTCAACCTCTAATGCTCCCAGGAAAACAGCCCCAGCCTTTTCAACCTCTCCCTATAGTTCAAATCTTCCAACCCTAGCAACATGCGTGGAAATTTTTTCTGAACACAATGTCATCTCCTAACAGTAGGATATTATTCAGCCCACTGTGTTTGTTCAAGCTCTTCAAATGAGAAATGTTAACTAGAGCCAATCTCCTACTTTTATCCCATCATCCTTGAACACATGTCCAAATAATCATCCAATCCTCTCTTCAAAGCCTCTAATGAACCTGCCTCCACCACAGTTTCAGGCAGTGTTTTCCATATCCTAACTACTTGCTACCTTTTCTCATGTTGTAGACATGATATGGAGGTGCTGGCATTGGACATGGGTGGACAAGGTCAGAAGTCACACGACACCAGGTATAGTCCAACAAGTTGATTTGAAATCACAGGTTTTTGGAGCATTGCCCCTTCATCAGATGACCTGACAAAGGAGCAGCGCTCCAAAACCTTGTGATTTCAGTGTGACCTCTGACCTTTTCTCACATCACCTTTGCTGTTTTTGCACAAAGTTTTGTTGGATACTCACAGGTCTGGCTGCCATTTTTTTCCAAGGGACATTGATCCCAGGGCAATGGATGCTGAAAGGACTTTGACAAATAAAAGAAGCTCCATCCAATAATAACATTATAGTACAGAGCGACAAAGAAGCACACCTACAATGAAAACAACAAGAAGTATTTTATAATCCTTTCACTGGCCTGAATACAAGACATCCCACTGATTTTTTCTTATTAACAATATTTTCAAAAAATTCCTTTCCATTTAGACCAATTATAATCTGCAAATCATGCTGTGCTGAAATAGCATTTAATTGTAGACATCAAATTCCTTTCATTGCATAGTTAACACTGTTGGAGATTTGATATGAATGCATTCAATTAACGCATTCTATGTTATTCCAATTTTCTGGGTTGAAAGTTATTCGAACCTGTCAAGTTTGTAGCTGAGTCATGACCATCAAATCTTTGAATATGTTTTCTACCCTATAACTTTCAATGATTGAAAAGAAATTTCCGAAGTAATTTGTTTCACTTGTTTAATGACGAGTCACTGACGGAAGAAGGACAGCAATTGTATTAGCTTGAATCAGATCTCACATGTTTAAGTGTAGAAAAGCAATAAGAATTCTATGGGTCTTATGCTTTTTAATCAAATGTGATTCATTGAATAAGTCAGTGTGGAAGTGTGAAAATAAAGCTGGGTTGTGTCAGTATAGATGAAATTGGTGCTGTGTATTGTGTATATGAAGGACCACTAAGAGAATGAAGTAGCAATACAGATTTAACAGGAATCTCCAATTTGTATCCCTTCTGTAACTAAGATCTTGGGAAACATTAAATTTCCTTCCCCTGTCATTGTAACAAACATGCACGCTTAAAAATAATTCATTCTGTCGTTGTCAATGGCACATATTTCCTAATTAAGTTCAGGATTTACAGCAAAACAAAAGCCGTCTGGCCGGTAATTGACCTCTTGATCTGTGTCATACAATAAGTTTCTAATTGATCAGGAAGGCATGAAGAATCAAAGCCATAATTTTTCCTTAAAGGTACATACAGAACTCTCAATATTTATTTGATCTTGGAAGAAAATGTTGGAGTCCAAACGTTTTTTGGACTTTTCAGGCAAGGAACTTACAGATTTTCTTGACGTTCTGCAGAAATTAACTGCAAGATGATTAACATTTTTTCAATATTTTTCTCATTTCAAACTTTGTTCAGGATTCAGTTGACCTGTTAGGCAGGGAAGCAAATGCCATGTAATGTGAGCATTCTGACCAGACAGGAGAGGGCCAAGTTGGACATCATGAGGAACTTAATTATGAGAGTCAAACTGGAGGAGTCAGCCCATTTCTTTAACATTCTTTCACAGGATGTGGGCATAACCTGTTAGACCACCATTTATCAACGACAGCTCACTGTCAGTGAAAAAGAGGTGATAAACAATGGGAGTCTGTGCCAAAATGTGCTTGTTAGAATTGAAGAAGAGTCCTATTTCTCCTATCTCCATGATGCGGAGGTGCCGGTGTTGGACTGGGATGGACAAAGTTAAAAATCACACAAAACCAGGTTATACTCCAACAGGTTTATTTGGAAGTACGAGTGTTCAGAGTGCTGCTCCTTCATCAGGTAGCTAGTGGGGCAGGATCATAAGACACAGAACTTATTGCAAAAGATCAGTGCCACGCAATTAAAACGATATATTGAACAAGCCTAGATTATTGTTATGTCTTTCATCTTTTAGAATGAGCATTGCAAGTTTCAGTTCATTAATACTTAAATCCCAGAACTTCTTTTAAGTCACATTCTTGAGATAACTTAAGGTTATCTAGGTTTATTCAATATATCGTTTTAATTGCATGACACTGATCTTTTGCTCTCAATTCTGTGTCTTATGATCCTGCTCCACTAGTTATCTGATGAAGAAGCAGCGCTCTGAAAGCTAGTACTTCTAAATAAATCTGTTGGACTATAACCTGGTGTTGTGATTTTTAACTTTCTCCTTTCTCCTGCAGTGCAATGAAAATACCTGCCTCAGGCATCTCACCTCCTTTTAATTTCAAGGTTCCTGAGATACAGAATTCATGGCAAAAAAAAACAATCAGGTGAAATGGAAGCAGATGTACTCCTCACCCAACTCCATTAAAAGCAGAAGTGGAACAGCTCAGTCTGGATTTGAGAATTTAAAAGCTTTTTATCTTCCCACCCACCTTTCGAAAGTTAAAATTTGTTAAGTTGCACACAGCTGTACTTCAACAGCAAAACAATACTGCTTCCTGCCTTTCACATGAATTCATCATTTCAAGAAATGCATGAATATACCTGGATTACTGATTTATGGTTCTGAAATTAATTAAACTAGATTTTTATTGCAACCAAAAATGGAAGATTTTCCCGTTGGAATGGTTGGGTCATGGCTTTCTTGAAGCTGTAAATAGTGAAGCTCAATAATTATATCTGTTTAGCTATGCCTTAAAAATTTTAAAATGCAGAAAATACGGGAGGGGGGGGGGGCGTATGAGAGACAGTAACCCAGATTATAGACAGTCAAGGATATTGGGAGTGTGGTTCTAGAGTCTGGGGCTCCAGGATTGGGAATATTGGTGATGGGTTCCTGGGTTTGGAAGTAAAGGGACTCGGGTATGGAATTTATGGAACCAAAATCTGGAAGCAGTGGGAGGATGCTCTGAAGCTGAATTGTATTGGAATACTGACTTGTGATCTTGGATGTAATGTAATTGAGTGTGAAAGCATGGAAGAGGATCTTTGCAGTAAGATTCTGGGAAGTGGGGGTGACTGAGAAGTCACTGTGAACTTTCCAGTGCCTGGGATCAATGGGAAGAGCATGCTGACCTTATATCAATTAATAAAGTAGCAACATTTTATATATACACACTGACATAAAATCAACAAATAAAGTATACAAGCTCTAAATGCTCAGGAAACTTTTAATGACAACCTGCCCCTGCTTGTAGCATGGCTCATTGCCACACTCCTTTATAACCATGACCTGTACTACCTCAAGGTTCCTTAAAGTACTTCAAATACTTTTACTTTTAAATAAAACAACATTACAAATGACTTGAATAAATTAATGCTGACTCCTAGGTCACAGCTAAGAATGTACCAATCTGCTATTCCTTGAAAATAGGGAAAGGGGGATGTGGAAACAGCAAAACTTCAAATCAGAGCTTGACCTTCATATGTTTCAGCCAAATGCAAGCAGTGCAAACTGTATTTCAGGTTACCGGGGCTTAAGCGAGTCACACAAGAAGGAGAAATCCATCAGATGAAACTAGAAGAAATAGGGAAGTTTAAGCAAGAAAGCTTGAGAATTATTCTGCTTTGCATTCAGGACCTTGTTTCTATCTGTCACCTTTGATACATTATGAATGGCCCCTGATAATTCTCATAATGGTACAGTAAAACTGCAATGCTGATAACGAATGTAAAAATGAAGTCTCTGATGAATGGTAAATTCGGCTCTGTTTCTGATATCATTATGCAACAATCTTGAGGAACCGCAGAGTGAGAAAGTGAAGTCTTGGCCCCTCCCATCCCTGGAGAAAAAAAGGGAGAAGTTAGATATTTAAAGCAAAACCTCAAAGGCTCTGGGGTGAAAGTGCTATAGCACACACTGACTTGTGTCAAAGTTACTGCTAAATTCACTCCACTCTGTCAACAACGTCCTAGGTTGGATTTTATCAGCCCCTCGGGGATGAGCTGTGAGGTAAGAAGTCAGGCAAATCTTAGAAAACAGCACGTGGTGAAGGCATCATATTCCTACTGCTTTGCCATCTTTCCATTGGTGGGAAAGGTGGCATTTGGTCTGTCCATTCAAGGCCTATTTAAGTAAATAATTAGGGTCTCTTCCTTCCCCCAGTGGCATCTTGCAAGCATCCAGGTTTCCTCTATCATGTGCAGCAAGTGCCATATACACTCTGGCAGCTGTCTCTGGGAAGGTACTGTCTTCCTTTGCTGGCTAAGCATTGCCAACATTCAGCAACCCCATAAACCTCCAGGAGTCTGCATGATTTGCCCCAGTAATCTCCAGACAACACAAAACCATTGATGCACCCTTATCCTGGAGATGTAATCCCAGCAATGGCCACCATTAGTAGTGGCAGCACTGACGCTGCTGAGCTGTTGGCCTTCTGGTTGGGCAGCAACTCTTGGGGGCGATATGCCATCTTTAACAGGTAGAGCGGGTCACTGACAGGGTGTGAGCCAGGCTCCAGACTGACTGCCAAAACAGATTTTCCCCTCCTCCTCCACCCCTTTTCAGCTCCACTGATGGGACCTCTGATGACTCCATAAAATTCAGTCCCAAGCTTGAAGCTTTGACTGAACAAAGTTGGTTTGGACCACGACCACAACAAGCATTTCTTTGCAGAACAAACAGAATTAAACCTGTTTTGTTCCATGCTGTAAACAAATTTTTCCTCCCCCCAAAAATATCAAAGATGATATATTTAATACCAATACTTTTGATGAATTATAGTTCATAAAATAACTAATTCTCTTTTTTCAAATGGACACAAGACTCATGCATTAAACATCTGGTTGAGAAACAGACTTTGCAGAGAAGCTCAGGGTTATGGGCTTACAGTCCCACTTCCCATTTGTGCAATTTTCTTTCATACATTAATTCTCATTATTGTTTAAAATTGGTCTCTTGAAGTTCAAGACTTTGAAAAAACTCATTTCCCCTCAATCAGTGGTATTTTATAGAAAAACAGAGGCAGCCAATTGGAATATAGGAAAATTTTCATTGGGCGACAAGCAGAACTTAAAAATGCTCAGAGGGCAGGATTTTTCTCGCTCCTGTCACACAGTTACACAATGCTCTCGATGGTTTCCACCTCTCACTTGTGGGACAAGTCTTACCTCAGAGAGCTGCCAGTTGATCCGATTGGTCAGCAACTCTGTAGCCCAGACAACATGGTCAGTTAGTTCAGTTGACTGGATAGATGCTTTGCAATGTGGAGTGATATCAACACTGTCTGAGGTTACCATGAATATCTCTCCTTCTCAACCGCTCCCCTTGTCCGGGGCACGGTGTCTCGCAGGTTAAAACATCACCAGTCATCTCTCTTTAATGAGAGAGCAGTCCTATGATTTGGTAAGGCTATGGTTACTTTACCTTTAATCCAATCAGCACCTGTAATAGTCATGACCATGACTGGGACTACAATAATTTGCCAAATTCTAAAATCCCAGAGCCCAGGAATCAGATACAAGCTGGAGAGAAAAGGTGAGTGCAAGAGCACTGGAAGTATCAAAGCAGGTGTCAGCAATGCGAGTGATTACCCACAGGAGGCAGACATTAGCAGAAGGGGAGAGTGTTGACATGCCTTTCCACCCCCAATGTGTGAGCAGGCTGACCTGCTAGGCTGTATTCCTACCCGTGAACCCCTCCAGCCGCCTTCAAAATTGAGGGTGGGTGAGATGCAGCCATTAAGTGTCTAATAATTGCAGTGGATCAAAGGCAGAATGTTATGTCCCCTCCCCCCACCAACATCCTCCACTTCCACCCCCCCAATCATCCCACCCTGCGTTTTCAGTTGAGGAAGTTGGTAAAATTCCCCTCTGCTCTCATCACTGCCCTCCCACCTGGCTTCAATCTAATCCCAACTGGATGCAGAGCAGTGGATGAAGACAACCTGCCCTTGTCCCATAAAATATGCCAATTGAACAACCACTAATGTGTTAAATAACTTATTAACGCATTCAATTTGCCTCCCACTCTTTCCTTCTTGCTCTTGATTCTCTCATTTGCTGGTTTTCACTTCCTGCCTTTGTCCCGGTCACTGAATTGCCAACTCGCTGCCTCTTTCCTGCTCGCCACCCCTTCCTGGTGACTGCTTTCCTCTCCCATTCCTTTTTGTTTACTGTCACTTTCTCCTGAATCCTGGCTGTGAGTAAGGGTTCAAGAAGTGAGTGGGGTGAGGGGGTGGTGCAAGATGGGAGAAAGTTAGGGAGGGATTGAGAATGTCAAATAGGAGGACCAGCAAGTATGAGAGAGACAGTTGCTAGGGAGATGGTGAGCGGGTCATAGAAAAGATAATTGTCTGCATAGAGACTTTGAATTTTTATTTGGCGGCAACAACAGTGAAGCTGCTACAAAAATGCAATGCATTTCACATCAGAAGAGTTGCCAATGGAAGGCCAAATATATAGCGAATTGTCCAAATGGCCTGACTCCACATCTCTGCAGCTAATTGCCTTGGCGCACTTTTAACCAATATTGTACAGAGAGTTAGCCATTAAATTAAAGCTTATAATTACACGTACAGTGAGTTTTAATTATACTTGCTGCTGATCTGTAATTTTCAAATAACTGTAAGAAATGCTGAGATTTTTTGTTCCTTTAAAATAGCTCAAAGGTGCAATGTTTGCTATTAATTCCAATGTTTGATGAATCAGTTTAAAACACCAATATTTCAATCATCTCTTTTGATGCTCTAAAAATGCTCATGTGATTGGATCAGAACAAAGCAACCTTTCTGTCCAATTAGAGACAAATTGGAAACGTGGGGAAATTAAATTACTTCCTCAGGCATCATTCACTAATTCTTTGTGACCTTGCAAGATAAAACATTTAAAAACATACAATGCAGCTTGAAAATCCAATTCCTCCAAGTCTGGGGCTGATGAAATTCCATACACCAATACTGCCACGTCGGATCCTTTGGCCCACAGCAAGCTCCAAGAAAAACAGTGGGATCCCAATAATGAGCAGTAAAAGCAAATAAGGCATGAGGTAGGCACCTAAAAAAGACAGAAAATGGTTTTAGAATAAACTAACATTTTTGTACAGTTGTTTTAACTAATACAGGGGCATGCGCAATTTGGACTGAAGGGCCTGTTTCTATGCTTTACACCACCATGACTTCATTCAATACAAAGTCGTAAAGATTTGTGATATATTTATTGTTTATGAAACACCTGAATTTTGATTCATCAATTTTGTGGCATACTTTTCAAACTGGTGGACGTTAATTATATTGAGATCATATTTTCATGCTTTTGTTTCAAACAGATGCACTTTAATCAATATTTTTAAAAATCATTTTACTTTACTGCACTAAGAAAGATATATTCATTCAATCTGTTTTTTTAAACTATGTGTATAAAACTTCATAAATGTGCAAGTCAGCCTCAGAGCTCAAAACAGAGCATGCCAGTGTCACTACACAATAAATGAGCTTCATGATACACTTCTGCTTGAACCGATCACAAAACTCCAAATTAATAGACATGGCTGCGCATAAATTTGAGAATGGAATGCAAACAATAATCCTTCAAGTCATAAGAAAAGTAATTATACTTAATTATAAAATAACATAATCAGTTTCCTCATTTTCAAACACAGCACCCACTGGTCACGGTAATTACAAAATTTTGAAAACTACAAAAGAATTAAAATGATACAAACTAATCCTGTCTTAATTAAGGAGAGCATTGAGTTATTGCTCAATGCGTGTTCTAGCTCTAAGGAGAATATTTTGGTTGTTGTGCACTTACCTCCACCATTTTTTTGGCATAAATATGGGAATCGCCATACGTTGCCTAAGCCAACTGAGAATCCAACTTGTGCCAGAATATACTGAAGTTTGCTATTCCAGGCTGGCCTTTCTTCTTCAATATCAGATCCTTCTTCAATGTCCACATCTTTGTCAGTTTGGGAGTCATCTACATATAATGCACTCTTTTTAAATTGATCATCATTCATGTCCTCATTGGAAAGAAGGTCCTTGACAGACTCTGTGACATCTTCATCAAGTTCCCTCTTTGCAACTTTGCTATTTTTAGGCATTGGAAATGCTAGATCACTGATTCTGTAACACTGTACGAAAGTCTAGCAGCAATACATTCAGTCAAATGTAACTTGATGCAAAGAAACAAGCAGTGATACCAACAGACAAGCTGATGAATAGTTATTGAAGTCCTGAGATGATGTGAGTCTGACAGAATATTCCGTAGTTCAAAATCTGCTGAAGAAAAACATTCATACTTCATCACTAGTAGAACAAATATTAGAAGCAAGTTTATTCAGCTTTTTAAAGATCTGTTGTTTTATTCTATAACTTGTCTTATTATTCAGAACCGCCCGCAAAGAAATAGCATTGCATTTGTGTAACACCCTTCATTAGCATAACATTTCAGATACAAGATGAGGAGGATACTACACAGTAGCATTAGATATTAAGGAAATAGACAAAAATGGTCCATAAATTTTAACAAACATTTGTGAACAAGAGGGAGTGCGGGGAATGGAGGAGGAACTGTAATTTGGATGGATTTCTCAAGGACAGAGGTTTAGTGACTAAAACATCCATATCAAATGAAAGTGGATCAAAGGAGTCAGAGGATTGAAAAATGAACATAGAGTTACATACTCCGAATATATTGTTCATCTTGAACGGTTTAAGTTCACGAGAGATTTCAAGATGGTTTTCTTGAAAATAACATTCTGGAGGTTAGTGAGCCATTTGAGATTGATAGAGATGGACATATCCTTCAGTAAGAGGACATAAACCATATAAATTTGATTCACCAAAGTTTGGTGAATTGTCAGTCAGCCAGAGGATATTTGAGAACTTGATGTTTGATGCAGTGAAGGCAGGTTAAATTCAAAAAAGTACGGAGCCATGTAAAAAACCAATAAGTGCATGTTGTGCTAAATAGTTCCTGCTCCATGTATGCATAGTGAATGTGGCTGCAACTTATGAACTAATTAGACTAAAGCAGTTTAGTTCAAGCTATTCTCTAAGATGCAACATCTCACTGGCTTTGGGTGCACAAAATGATGGGATAAATGTACAGCCATATAGTTCCCACTATTAGGAATAGAACTCTGATATGAAAAGAATTATAAAGTCTTAGTAAACTAACCTTCAAAAGCTGTGAGATGAAAAACCCCAGAGCAAGTTCTCATTTCTATTCAACCAAGGTATGTTTTACAATTAGTAAGAAAATAAGGAAATAAAAGAGCTGCATTTTCCAATATTGGACAAGTCTGAGGCAATTCAATCAAAGGTCCAACAGAGAAACATCATGCAAAATAATGGAGGTTGTTCTTGCCAAGAAACTGCAGTCCTTTATTCTAAATTGAACTATCTATGGACTAAACAATCCCTGCAGCTTCTAAGAGACGTAATCCTCTAGGTAATGAAAATGGTCTAAAATAAAAAGAATTTTCTGACATTGCAAACATTTCTGCTATGGAAGCAAAAGGAATAATTTTGCTGATGGAAAAGTTATACCCATTATTGTCAGTTATATAGTGTTTTGCTTTGAGTTCCTGATAAAAATATAAATCTGTTTTGCTTCTGTGCTTCAGATGTAAAAAAAAACTCATACAATTTATCCAATCAGCCAGCTTCTTAGCATTGATGGAAAATCTTCTTTATCAGAAGTTCCACCGAGCTGGATAATAAAATGTCTCACTGTATGTGGTCAAGACAGGTGCATTCCATTGATTACTCCCTCCTTGCTTGTGAAGCTACTGTATTATGCCAAACTCAGTGCTCGTGTAACCATGTAATGAAAATTTTAAGAAGTTGAGACTCAGTCCAAATTATGTTACAGTTGTAAGTTCTCCTCGCTTGAATTAATGTCAGATTTCTTACCTTAATTTCTGTGTGAACTAAGGTCAGACAACCAACATTAAATGTGCATATTGAAGAATGATGATGATTAAGAATGCAACAGAGTTTTCTACTGTAAAATGTATGCTTAAATAAATGAAAACAAATTGTTTGTGGAATAAATGTCCTTATATGTCCATAATTCAATTGATATTGTAAAAGGGAATATGACACTTACTTGAGAATAAGGAGAAATTTTGGGGAATTGGGATTTAATAGATAAAGGCCACCAATGACAAATACCATGGTCAATCTGACTCAAAATACTGAAATCCTAGTCCTTCCCTTTTCTTTCTAAATTTCATTTTGGTGAAAGAACATTAGTGCTGTATTGAAAGTATTAGTTTTGAAGCAATGGCATCCAGTCTGAACAATGACATAGTTTAGTAACAGCATACGCAGAAAGGAGTTATGTGAGCAGAGTATAATCCTAAACAAATATTTGCAACTAGTACTTATTTTTATCTTTTTTTGTACCAACTTTACCAGAAATAGAAAAAAAGTTATTCCTGCAGCATATGCTTGAGGTTTTTCACTTTCTGCAGTCATAAGTTTTTAAAAGTATAAAACTCTTCATTTGAGAATCTTAAAATTAGGTCTGACATGGGCTTACACTAAAGTAGTTTTGAAAAGATTAAAAGGAAAAACAAACTATTTCCACTGGTTGGGAGCTCACAAGCCAGTGGGTTTGTATTTCACACTATCACCAAAGTTTGGATTTCTAATGCAACATTATTACAACATAATATTATTTGAAAGTTAACATATATAATTGGTGAAAAAACATAAAAGTTTATAGGGAAAGAGAGCAGATTGGGCTGAAATGCAAAACACTTTCAGGTCTAATGGGTAAAATGTTTCCTGCAGCACCCCCAAGTAAATGAGGATCTAAACCTCCTCCAGATCTTTGAAGGCAGTTGCAATGTAATGTATGGCATTCCAAGATGAACCACACCTTATTGTTACTGGTGGATAGGGTTTTGGCTATTTTTATATTAAAATTAAGAAAACTCTCTGTTGAATGTGCTTTAGGCTTGGAAATAAAAGTAGGAATTTGTCTTTACCTGTCAGTGTTATGCATATGCATCAGTTTTTCATGCAAAATAGCAAACAAAAATATATTTCTTCTATTGTGTTATCTTTTCCCTTATTGTGCTGAAAAATCAGTGTTGCAATTTATCACAGCTTGCTATCAATTTCTTAAAAATTGTGTCAGAAAAATGAAGTGATGTCCTACTACCTCCAAGACTCCATGGCCAATGTGCAAGTTGGTTCTTCACCTTCCATATTGTAAATTATGACAGATTACATTAAAAATGCCAAATAAACTTTATCGTCCTGATTGCTGTGGAGGATCAGTGAGCTCAGTTAATTGGATGGCTGGTTTACAATTCAGAGTAATACCAACAGCACAAGTTAAATTCCTGTATTAGTTGAAGTCACCATCAAGGTCCCACATTTTTAACCCCACGCTCCACTTGAGGTACAGTGATCCTCAGGTCAAACTCACCACCAGTTATGGCTCTCTAATGAGCAAATTGGCCTATGTAACTTTATCTTTTATTGTCCTGGTTATGGTTCTAAATATATGATGCCCATTTCTGATAATGTTGCCCTATGATCTCATGGCCTTAAACCCGGAACAAAGGAATAATCCATAGAACAATGGCTCCATGTCAATGAACAAGAGATATTCTTTGAATGAACAAACTGAAGGTTTTGTTCTCTTCTATACATGCAATCCCTGAGTCTTTCAGATTTTCACAATTTGATACAATTCTGATATGGGTTGCATGGTGGCTCAGTGGTTAGCACTGCTGCCTCACAGCACCACGGGCACCACGGTCCTGGGTTCAATCCCAACCTCAGGGCGACTCTGTGGAGTTTGCACATTCTCTCCATGTCTGCGTGGATTTCCTCGAGGTGCTCTGGTTTCCTCCAAAAATGTGTTGGCTCAATTGCCCAGTGTCCAGGGATGTGTCGGCTAGGTGGGTTAGCCATGGGATATGTGGGTTTACAGGGATTTAGTTACAGAGTGGGTCTAGATAGGATACTCTTTGGAATGTCGGTGTGGATTCAATGGGCTGAATGGCCTGTTTCCACACTCTAGGGTTTCTATGATGGAAAGAGGTGAATCAATTCAGAAGAACCAGCATGGATTTGTTAAGGGGAATATCAAGTCTAACTTTCTGGTATTTGTCTGAAGAGACAACAGAAAGGGCTGTTGAGGGAAAGGTTGATGATGTAGTGTACATCAGCTTCCAAAAAGTTTTGACACAATGCCAGACTACAGACTTGTGAGGAAAGTTATAGATCTTTGAATAAAAGGGACAGTACTAACATGGATTTAAAAAAAAACTGGGATAAGAAACAGAGGGTATGGCTAATGAGTATTTTTTGGGCTAGAAGAAAGTTTTGACTGAGTTCCCAAAGGATCAATATTGCTTTTACTGATATATCTATAGATAAGTGATCTAGAACTTGATGAGTAGAGGGTGGTTTTGAAATTTGCAGATGACACAAAATTTAGGAGAATTATAAATGGTCAGTAGGACAATGGTGAATTTCAAAGTGATATTGAGACATTAGTGGAGTCGGCAGATAGGTGGCAGATGAAGTCCAATGTGTTGAGGAGTGAGGTAAAGCACTTTGGGACATTACCTCAGACAGAGACAGTATAAAGGATTATATTCTAAATGGTGTGCAGGAGCAGAGAGATCCAGGCATGACTGACATAAATCACAGATATAATTTAGAGGGCAGATGATGACTCAGTGGTTAGCAATCCTGCCTCACAGTGCCAGGTTCAATCCCAGCTATGGGTGACTGTCTGTATGGAGTTTGCACATTTTCCCTATGTCTTTGAGGAGTTCCACCAGGTGCTCTGGTTTCTTCTCACAGTCCATGATGTGCAGGTTAGGTGGATTGGCCGTGGTCAATGCACGGATAGGGTGGGGATGCCAGAGTCTGGGTGGGATGCTGTTCAAAGAGTTGGTGCACAGTTAATGGGCCAAATGGCCTCTTTCCACACATAGAAGATAGGAGCAGCAGAAGGCCATTTGGCCTTTCAAGCCTACTCCACCATTCATCAGGATCATGGCTGATCGTCCAACTCAATAGCCTAATCCTGCTTTCTCCCCATTACCTTCAGTCCCATTCACCCAAGTGCTATATCTATTTGCTTCTTGAATACGTTCAATATTTTGACATCAACTAATGAATTCCACAGGCTTACAACTCTTAGGTAAAGAAATGTCTCATCTCCATCCAAAATGGTCTACCTGGAATCTTCAGGCTATGATCCCTGGATCTGGACACACCCAGCATTGGGAACATCCTCCTTGCATCTACCCTGTCTAGTCCTGTTAGAATTTTATAAGTGTCCATGAGATCCCTGCAGGGATTTGATGATTAAAGGTGCAGGATGAGTAGACAGAGCTAAGGATCAAGCAGACAATATCCTAGACTTCTTAAATAGTGAGAAAATGTACAAGAGCAGGGAGGTTATGATGACATTAGATAAAACACTGGTTAGATCTCAGCTGGAGTACTGTGAACAGGTCTGGGTTCCAAGCTACAGAAAGGATGTGAATACATTGGACAGAGTGCATGAGGGATGTACAATGAGATACCTCAGTTATGAGGGAGGAAATGAGAACTGCAGATGCTGGAGATCAGAGTCAAAAAATGTGGTGCTGGAAAAACACAGCCAGTCAGGCAGCATCCGAGCAGCAGGAGAGTTGGTGTTTCAAGCATAAGAGCTTATGCTTGAAATGTCAACTCTCCTGCTGCTCGAATGCTCCCTGACCAGTTGTGCTTTTCCAGCGCCACACCTTTTGACTACATCAGTTATGAGGAAAGATTGAAGAAGCTGGAATTGTTTTCCTTGGAACCCAGATACAAGAGGAGATTTGATGGAAGTTTGGAAGTACAGTGTCAAGTGAGGCATTGGATGCTTGCTTCTATTTAAACAAAGTGCAAGGTTACAGGGAAAAGGCAGCACGTTAGCAACAGAAATTCTCAGATAGCTAAAGCAATATGACTGGATCGAATGATTTCTTCTGTGATTTTGTGGCTCAAACCCACTTCCAATCACTTTGGAACACCTGCGAAGAAATGACACAGTTTAAAGGAAATTTTGAAACAGACAGACCTGAGGGAATAAGCCCCTGAAGTTCTGATGATGTTTGGTGAAGTAAAAAAAAAGCACACAAGATCCTTGGCTTTATAGAAGAAACTGCAGAATATTAGAACACAAGAAATTATGGTAAACCATTATTAAACTGCTGAGGCCTGAGCTAGAATACTGTGCCCAATTTCAGACAACACATCTTTGGAAAGATGTGAAGGTTTGGTGAAGTAACAAAAGAGAGTCCAGACTGGGATGAGAGAGTTCAGTTATGGGAAGAAGGTCCATATTTATCCTAAAACAGAAATGGTTAAGGAGATATTGATAAAGGTATATAAAATGTCAGGCTTTTAAAAATTCATTCAGGGGCATTGTTGAATCAACCAAAACGTCCATTTCTAAATGTTCCATAGAATGTGGTAGTGAGATGCCTTCTTGAATTGCTGCAGTCAATGTGGCATAGGTACATGCAGAATCTAGTTAGGGAGGGAGTTTAAGGACATTGACCCAGTGACAGTGAAACAATGATGACAGTTCCAAGTCAGCATGGTGTGTGCCTTGGAAGTAACCTGAAGGTGGTGATATTTCCATACATTTGCTGCTCTTATCCTTCTGGGTAATAGAGATTTTGGGATTGGAAGGTGCCGCTGAAAGAACTTTGGTGAACTGTTGCTGGAGGGATGTAACCAAAGGACTCAGATTTAAGAAAACAAGTAAAATAAATCCCGGGGATGGTTGAGATTTTTTTTAATACAGGGTTCTTTTAATCTGGAATAGCTAAAATGATGATGGAAGCAGATTGAATCATACATTTGACCTGGGAATTGGAGTTGAGATTAGCCATGATCTTTTTAAATGACACAGCAAGGCTGAGGGGATGAATGGCTTACTCTTGCTTCTAGTTCCTATTTGAAATGTATGTATTTTGACTTCCTGCTATTACCAAGTGAATAGATGAACAGATTAGCAACTGTCCAAATTGCTCACTGCAATTATCCTGTGCTTGGGTCTTTTGGAGTGTGGAATCTTTACCACAAAGGGCTGTTAAAGCTGGGTCATCTTACATATTTTAAACTAACATAGATAGATTTTTCACCAGTGCGGCAATCAAGGATAACAGGGAAAAGGCAGTGGAGTTCAGGATTATCAGATCAGCCATGATCTCATTGAATGGCGGAGTGGACTCAATGGGCTGAATGGCCTACTTCTACTCCTTTGTCTGATGGTTATATATACACTGAAAAGGAGAAACTTACAAGACTATGAAGAAACACCAAGTGGATCATAAGAAACAGACAGCTCTTCAAAGATTATTCTTCACTGAGACACAATGGGTTAACTGACCTCCCTTTGAGCCCAATGTGGAAGATGATCACCACTTTTGCACAGGAGGAATCAGCAGCTATTCAGTTCAGCAGAAAACATGCTTCCTCACTACTTTGTCTAACAACATTATTTATGATGAACGAGTATATAGTTTAAAACACAGAACCCCAGCCCACCAGTCATCATAATAAATAAAAATGTATGAATCAAAATTCCATTAGGATATCAGCATTACTTAGTTATAGTTTCTGAAACATTCCCCAACATGGAAATTTCCAGCAATATTAGACCTAAGCAACTGATTTTATTTGTAAATAGAGTTATGTCTAAAAAGATGTGTCAAGACTTGATGAATAAAGGGGTGTTAGGTATCATCAGGATGTACACGTTCCACTGAGGATTAATCAGCCTGTAGCACAGTCACTTAACCATAATTATCACCAGGAATCAAATTCCTAAAATACAGAGTTTCACTTGTAAATCTGTATTAGAAGGAAGACGTCGAGTCAATTAACGTTTGGCAAGCTTCTTAATGTTTGGGATTTCGTTTATGGAAAAAGGGAATACACGCAGCTAACGCCTTTAACAAATTCGATAGCCTTTGCAAACGCAATCTCAAATCTGAATATGAATGATTCTGAATGTTAATCTGGATCACAGAATCTTGTGGCGCGGGCGGCGGTCATTCGGCCCATCGTGTGTCTGCTCCATGTTAGCCACAGAGACGCGGTAGGTTATGTGTGTTAACCAACCGTAATTTTGAAACAATTGATAGCTACCGTTGGATTGTCAAATCTTCTTTCCAATTTAATTTGCGATTCTCACACAATGCTACATTGAGATCTCGTCTGAAAACCTGCTAAAAATGCCAAACCAGCCGCAGCCAGCGCCAAAGTGTTCAACAATCTGACATGTCAACGGGGATGATGCAAAAGCGGGATTGGCCATTCGAGATGGCGGTTTGTGGCTTTAAAGCAGAATGCTGTAACTTTATATTTCCAGCTGGCGTCTTATTTAACCAAAATAAAAGAGAGTCAGTATTCAAAATATCCAGAAAGCTGATGCCGTTATTTCAGATTAATTTCATTTTTGCCTCAGCGACCTCTCTAGAGAGGAATCAAACAGATTGCTCTCCAATGCCTATCAAGCTGTCCCCATGAAATCAATAGCGACTCAAAGTAGATATCCCACCTCCGCATTACACCAGCTGCCTGGCAAATCATTTCATGGATATTAGGCTGGTGTGTAGAATTAAAATGAAATACAAAGAACACACACAGGCAGGTGTCAGACTGAGATACTCACTAATTCCTGTTGCATCACTCTGACACAACCAGGGGTCATTTTATTCAATAAGCCGGTTACAAGATTGACTGCTCCCCACAGTCACGGGATGCTGAAAGATGAGAGTGCGGCTGGATGAGGATCATCGCGTCCTTCAGCAGCCTCCCCCACCTCTGACAGCAAGTTTTATCTCCCCATCACAACCTCTTCTACATCTACACACACTACAACAGCCCCATCATTCTCAACAAGGGCTGGGTTCCATCCTCTCAACCTCGCGTCTGCCCACAGAAATACGGTCAGTACTGGAGAGTTATTTCATTGACAACAATATTCCCTCTTATCCATCAAATATGAAGCGAGAGGAAGCCAACGTGAAACCATTATCCATTAAATTCGACAGGTGTGGGTCGAATAAACTGACAGGAGGGGCGTGTGGGGAGGAGGGTCGCAGGACACACTTTAAGCGACCTTGGAATGAAACTTGTCAATACAGACTGCAGCAGATTAAATGCAGCGCACACTGCAGCACCACGCAGCGTTATCGTTCATTGCATATAAAGAAATAAACTCCTGTGCAGTCTGATGGGTTTGTGTTTACACTGACATGCGAGCGCTTCCATGTGTGTCGATGTATTTGTGTGTGTTTGCATTAGTGCCTGTTTGTATCTGAATGTCTGTGTATATATTATTGTATGTGCGGCACATACAGACGCAGTGGGCCGAGCAGACACACCCGCTAGATGAAATTTGCATACAAGCCCAAACATACGCAAATCCCATCCTCTCTCAGACAGCCGCCATCCAACCAACTCCGCCAAGTTACCAACCAAATAAAATCAAAGAACTGATTTCGCCGGTCTCTGTTCCGCCCCCGTCTACAACACCGTTTGCTTTTTGCAATACAATAAGTGCAGGGACTGCAGCACCATAAATGAAATGCTCCCGAGCTGAGCGAACGTCTCCGCGTATTATTTTCTTCACAATTCTCAAACGCACGGACCTATTCCAATAGATTTACCCTACCTTCACTGGAACATATCCAAATTACAAAATCGTTCTAAATTAGAATTACGTTACAAATTACAATCGCTTTTTTAAAACAAAGGTAAATACAATTTGTGGCTATGACTTGTAACGCTGCGCATCATCTTACCTTCTCGCAACGCAAGTGAAATGAGTGAAGGCTCTCTCTGTATTGGCTTGCTGAGGGACTGAAGAAGTGGCTTTCACATGATGAGAGACTTGAATGTTTCTAACAGAGAGCCACACCTTCAATGAACACACACCCTCCAGTGACGAACGTCAATAACACAAGCTGTTCACTTAAAGGGATTTTCTCGGTCGACTTCCAATAAGGTTCCACCTCCTCCCGATTTCCAATTTCGTGATAAAAGAGATTTTGTTTTATTTTATGCAGTTTACACCTCCCCCAGATTAGTATTGTTCAGATCGAAGATTTACCCAAGGGCCAAAATCCTGGACAGGATTAAGATTGCATTGTGGCAATGTACAGTGTGCCTCATTATACTTTGGGTGATATCTCAGGCTCTATTCATCCTCCAAAAACAGTTCAGCCGGGCATAATGTCGCACCTTTCCCTTCAATCTCAGTAAAGCTCTTTAATTTAACCTACTAATTATCTATATAGTACTTGGCCAAACAGTTTGAAGACTTCAAACTCAAAGGGGCGTTGACACAAAAATTGAGAAAAAGGATTGTGCATTTTCCAATAACCAATGCAATGTCTTTGATTGCTATCGCGAAAGTGAGAAACGGCATGAAAATGATTGGGCAGCATCCTGGTCACACTAATGTTATTGATCCGGCTTCCCTTTTGCAGACCTGTTCCTGGTGCTCTATCTTCGCCCGTACTCCAGTTATTAAAACTCACAGATGTTCAGTTTCCTACTGCAGTCAGATTTGCAATTAAAGTCCCGGAGCACTGCGGCAGCGATAGAGATTGTAACACTTTGCTCAAAGTCTCATTCTGACGAAGCCGAGGCGATTTTTGCCCGATTGGGCGATATGTTGTGCAGTTTTCAAGGATACATCCCTAATATTGTCTTTCCCAGGGCATCTTGATTTATAGAATATGATAGGTCTCTAGCACCCTAATCCTGAACTATGCATCAGAAGATTACCAGTACGTTACTGTCAGACAAGAGAGCCGGCGCCAAGTTTTGGGGATGTGATGGCCTAGTATGGCCAAACTATTAATCCAGAGACCCAGGTAATGTTTTAGGAACCAGGGTTCAAACTATGCTATGGCCGATGTTGGAATTTAAATTCAACAAAAAAGACTAGAATTAGGAATCTAATGATAGCCATTGTCACTTGTTAGAAAAACCTACTTGATTCATCACCACCTTTTAGGGAAGGAAACTTTACCTGGCCCGACTTACATGTGTCTCCAAACCCACAGCAATGTGATTGACTCTTAAGTGTCCTCTGAAATGACATAACAAGCCATTCCATTGTATCAGCTGCTCGAAAAAAGTGAAAATGAACCACCTGGCACATGGACAGCAGCATTTTAGGAAGGGAACTCAAGGGCAACTAGGTATGAGCAATAGTACTAGCCCAACCAGTGATGCCAATATCCCATGAGTGAATATATAACAAAAGTCTTTGCATGGAGCTATTTACAAAAAAAATTCAACTCTGATATGTAACCTGATAAAGTCACCTTAGTTCCATAGGGATGCCATCTCAAAAGAGAGAGACAATCAGTGGTAGTTTCATGACACCTCAGGCATGGTGAGAGTTTAGGGAAGGGTTGAGAAATGGGAACCTTTGTGGTAATTTCAGCTGGTATGGGTATGGAACCCACACTGTTGGCATCACTCTGCATTGGCATGCAGGACTCTACTACTAAACAGGTACTGTAATTTAGATTGCTACACACCTTGATAGAGGTCATTCCAAAACTTAAAAGATGCTTGATGCTTTAGTGGTATCATTCTCTTCATGATAAAATACTTATTATTTGCTTATTTCCAACAAGAAGTTACACATCCTCTGTTTTCTCTTATTCATACTCTCCCTTTTATCACACCTGAAACCTTTAGCTTTTGCATCTCATCACATTTCAAGTCCCGATATTCTCCAACTCAAATATGTGTCTCTGAGGTGTTTCACAATGGAGAGGATATTGTATCTAGCAATCTCTGAGAGGAAAGAACAACATCATTTTGTTTTATGATGGCATAACCATTTTTCTTACTTTTCAACTGCTATGTGGCTTTCTAAAAATAGAAGCAGCAGCTGACAAAAATATCGAATAATCCATATGAATATTTCAAAAGGCTCTTTCAAACTTAGTGAAGGGACGTTTCCATCCTCACTTACTAGCTGAGAGTAGAAGCCATTTTATTACCATTACTTTATGTTTGTTTGGTGCCATATGCCAGATGTTTGTATATTGTGTGCTGCCTTCTGCAGGACGAATGAATAGTGTCAATTGGCTGCTGCAGTCTGCAGGTCCTACGCTCACAATCAGAATTAATGATGGAAATAATAGGAAGAGTGGAGCTGGGTTTTGCTCACATGGATAACAGCATGTGAGATACAAAATGTTGTCAAGTGACCTTACGTCTGTGGCAAGGAGTCAGGTGTCATGTGGGATACTTTTAAAAAGTAATCCTTGACTGTTGTGATTGTATTAAAAATCACAGAACACCAGGTTATAGTCCAACAGGTTTATTTGGAAGTGCAATCTTTCAGAACACTGCTCCTTCATCAGGTACCTAGTGGGGCAGGATCATAGGACACAGAATTTACAGTAAAAGATCAAAGTGTCATACAATTGATGCGATGTATTGAACAAACCTAGATTACTGTTAAATCTTTAATCACTGAGAATGGGTTACAGGTTTTGATTCATTAATATGTAAATCCCAGAACTTCTTTCAAGTAACATTCCCAAAATAACTTTAGATTTTTGAAAAAAGGTGACAGCTCAGACAATGCATTAAAGTTTTTATGAAATCTTAAGTTATCTCAGGGATGTGACTTGAAAGAAGTTCTGGAATTTACATATTAATGAATCGAAACCTGCAACCCATTCTAAGTGATTAAAGACTTCACAGTAATCAAGGTTTGTTCAATACATCGCATTAGTTGTATGATACTTTGATCTTTTACTGTAAATCCTGTGTCCTATGATCCTGCCCCACTAGCTACCTGATGAAGGAGCAGCGCTCCAAAAGCTTGTACTTCCTAATAGACCTGTTGGAGTATAACCTGGTGTTGTGTGATTTTTAACTTTATCCATCCCAGCCCAACACCAGCACCTCCACATTGTGGCTGTGATTATAGATTATTATTTTGCTTTGTCCATGTTGATCTATGAAGTTATTAAACTTCTTCCACCAGTATAAGACAGTCCTCTTAGTTTATGGACTGATCACTCACAGCCACTTCCATTTCTTTCTGATGTCTTTAGCAGTTACGCATGATGCCTATTTCCTGGAAACCCAACAAGGAGCTTACCAGTTTCATTCTCCAGCTTCTTGGCTCAAGTTACTTAGTCCCTTTTCTAAGAACTGCTTAGCCATTTAACTCCATGATTTTCTTTAAGTATAGAGGTCTTGCCCTTAGTAGCTGAACATACAAGTTCTGACAGTTTCTCCAATTTATTTGACATTACTTCCACTTGATCGCACTTACACCCATGAAATGGGCCCCCAGGAATTTCCAGTCAAGCATTTCCAAACCTTTGTTGTAGCCAACATTTATCCTTCAACTGTTATCACACTAAAACAAATTAACAAGTAATTTATTATATTTTATCTGCACCTTGCTGTGAACAAATTGGTTGATGCATTTATTTATATCACAACAGTGACTACAATTCAAACCTAGTTCATTGTTATGAAGTGCTTTAAGCTGTCATGAAATACAATATATTAATACAATTTCCTTCTTTCCCTATTGACTTGTCGATTACATTTTCTGAGTATATCTTTTTTATTCCAAAACTATGACTACACACTTTTTTTAATTAACCCTTTTATTAAGGCTTCCTGTCTAATTAAACCAGATTTCTGTTTCTACTAGATTCATGCTCAAGAGATTTATTTTGAAGTTTGCCATACTGTCCATCTCTTATGAGTAATCCGAGGCTACTATTTTTCATACTTTTTCTTTGTACTGCAAGTTTGATTTCTCATGCTTCAAGACATCTAATATAGTCTGTGCAGACCTTGCTGTTTTTCACTAACAGTGATCTACTGATCAAATTTCCACAATTGTTTTTTGAAGTTATATACTTGCAGTTCTACTTTTTTCAGAAATGAAAACATATATTTTATTCTGCAACTTCTTAGAGATTCAATGGCTCTCATCCTTCAGCTTCTCACCAAAATGGTTCTCTAACCAACTTCATCTCTGGCATTCCTGTTAATATAGGCATTCTACACTGTTGATTGCAAAAAACACAGATGAATGAAATCAATCTATGAAATTAACAATGACAAGAAACCCAAAGGATATCATGGATAATTAGTAAGAAACTGTGTGATGAATGAAATCAGGAAATTTCAAATGTGGTATTGAACTACAAATAAATGCTTGACTAGTGACAAAAATACCTGTGTAATTTTAGTTAAATCAACAGTATCAGAAGTCAACTGATGCATTAGTGTTGTGATCAGTGTAGTAAGTTGCAATGTAGATGTTTTACATACATACCAAAACATTTCTAAACTCACAGACAACCAACTACTTTACTTAACAAACTAGATTGCCCAGAGTATTACCAGTATAAATTATTACACACTGGTAATGCTCCCCCCAAACTGATTCTTTAATTACCTGTCTATAAAATATGTAACATATAGCTATAATATTTATTTAATGTACATGTTTCAAAACTCTGTAGTTAACATGTAGATTGAGATGAGCAATTTGTTATTTCAACTGCACTGTTAAAACAATACAGCAAATGGCAGCATTGGCAAGTTCCTTATTATGTGTATGTTAAATACAGCAAATTAGCAAATCACCAGTATTAGCAAAGTCATGAATCATGTATTCACCTATCCTCACCAAAAAAGTAAGAACAAAATTCAATATCCTCAGGCAAAACTTGTGTATCTGCCATTTCTAACCTATTTTTAATCTATTTTTAAATGAGCTCTGCACTCTCAAATTTAGTTATTTGTGGGGATTCTCAGGTACAGAACTTTTCTGGGTCAAGAAGAATGATTATCTTTTTTATGGGAGGTACTTTATATAATTTTTTTTTATTTGAATGCAGTATTCTTAGATCTCAGGCAAAGTTAATTTTAATTGGAAAATACAAATATACAATTAACAGAAATGTTAAGTTGACATTGACAATATAAAGTAGCAGATGTATAATCTCCCCAAATCTTCCTTGAACAAAGTGACAATTATTCCCAATTTTTTTCTTGTATAATTCCAGATCTGGTGGTAGACATGCCATTCTCTTAGGTGGAGAAATAGTTATTATCTCCTGAGTACCCAGTTTGTATTCCATTGAATTGATTTGAATTGAATTGAATTTATTGTCACATGTACCGAGACACAGTCTCAAGGGAATAATAGTGTTGAAGGCTGAACTGTAGTCAATGACTAGCTGTTCTTGGTATCAAAATGTTCTAGGGAGGAGTGAAGGGCAAGTGATATGGCATCTGACGTGGATCTGTTGGTCCGATAGGTAAATTGGAGTGACTCAAGAGTAGTGGGGAGGCTGGAGTTGATTAATGCCAAGACCAGCCTTTCAACAAACTTCATGACCACTGAAGTTAGGGTCACTGGACGGTAGTCATTGAGACATGCTGCATGACATCCCTTCTTAGGCACAGGGATGCTGTTGGCCCTCTTGCAGCAGGCAGGGACATGTTCTGCTGCAGGGAGAGATTGAAGATACCCGAGAAGACCTCTGCCAGTTGATCTGCGCATGCTCTGATCGCTTTCCTTGGATTTACATAAAGGAAAACTGATCTAACCTCTGATGCAGTGACTGTTGGGATAGATTCATTAGGACTTGTCAGAATAGGTGTTACCTCTCCGCCAAAGTTCTGCTCAAAGCGAGCGTAGAAGATGTTGAGACGATCTGGGAGGGATGTGTCACTGTCTGCTATCTTGCACTTCTCTTTTTAGAGCCTGTGATGTCATTCAGTCCTTGCCATAGTTGCCGGGTCTGTCTGGGTCTCTTGTTTGGATCGGTATTGGTCCTTGGCTGTCTTAATGGCTCTGCGAAGGTTATACTTAGATCCCTTATATTTGAGTGGGTCTCCTGATCTGAAGGCTTCACGCCTGGTTTTTAGCAGGTTCTGTACTTGCCATTTAGCTTTGGCTAGTAATTCAAAGTTATCAGTAGGCACGTTAGCAGTATCATTTAGATGGCACAATATTAGCTAGAATATCAAGCTAATACAGCAGTGACTGCCTTTGCACAATAGCCATAACCTGTTTTATTCACAAAACAAAATCAAAGAATAAATTAAAAGTAAAATTCAAGTTTCGGCATGTTACCAGTATATGATAAATAATTTGTATTTGATAAGTTCATCAAATCTCGGTAGAAAAAGTTGTCATAGCAATTAATTAAACTTCAAGGGGAACACAATTCAAACATATTAAACTCCTCAATTTGAGAGCTGTAAATTAGCATGTTTTAAGTTATAATCTCACATATCATTTGTTAAAATGTTACACAATGTAGCTATAATGCTTGTGCATATCACATAAACCTCTATAAGAATACCCTTCAGCCTTTTACGCTCCAGGGCAAAAAGTCCCAGCGTATTCAGCCTCTCCTATAACTCAAACTCTCCAGTCCCACTAACATCCTTGTAAATCCTTTTTCACCTTTTCAGTTTTAATAACATCCTTCCTATAGCAAGGCAACCTGAATTGTATGCAGTACTCCAAATGTGGCTTTATTTGATGCTGTGAACGGTGAAGGCAAGCATGCCAAACACCTTATTTACCATCTTGTTTACCTGTGATACCACTTTCAAGGAACTATGTACTTGCACCCTCTAGGACTTTGTTCGACAACACTCCCCAGGACCCTACTATCAATTGTGTAAATCCTGCCTGGTTTGTCTTACCGAAATGTAACACCTCACATTTATCTAAATTAAACTCTACCTGCCATTCCTCGGACCATTGGACCAGTTGATCAAGATGCCATTGTACTCTTAGATAACCTTCTCCACTTTCCACTACACCACCATATTTTGGTGTAATCTGCAAATTTACTAACCATGCCTCTATGTTTTCATCCAAATCATTTATATAAATAACAAACAACAGTGGATGCAGCACCAATCTCTGGTCACGGGCCTCTATTCTGAACAACAACCCGCTACACCACACTCTGTCTCCTACCATAAAGCCAATTTGTATCTAATTCGCTAGATGTCCCATCATATATATCATATGGAACCTTGTCAAAGGTCTTGCTAAAACCCATGTAAAACGATGTCTACCATTCAGTCTTCATGTATTTTCTTGATCATCTCTTTAAAAAATTCAATCAAATTTATAAGACACGATTTCCCACACACAAAGCTATTTTAAACCTTACAGAGGTTTATAAAATCACGAGGGGCATAGGTAAGGTGAATAATCAAGGTTTTACCCCCAGGGTAGGGAGAATAGCTAAGGTTTGTCCCCCAAACTATAGGGCAGAGTTTTAAGGTAAGAAGGAAAAGATTTAGAAAGGACCTGAGAGGTAATTTTTTCACAAAGAGGATGGTGTGTATATAGGCGAGAAAGTGGTAGAGGCGGGTACTATTACAACATTTAAAAGACATTTGGACAAGTACTTGGATAGGAAAGGTTTAGAGGAATATTGGCCAAGAACAACAAATGGGAGTAGTACAGGTTAGGAAACCTGGTTGACATGGACGAGTTGGGCCGAAGGTTGTGTTTCTATACTGTATGACTCTATGACCCTTGTTAGGTTCACCGTCCCCACCAATCCACCCTCCAAACCTGGCACCATTCCCTGATACCTCACAAGGTGCAAAGTCTGTTCCCCCTCAACTACGTTCAAGACCCTAAAGGATCATTTCAAATCCAGCAGAGATTTTCTTGCGCATCCACTTCTTCATTTACTGAATCTTTGCTCTCGATGTGATCTCCTGTGCATCGGGAAGACTGAATGCCAACTTGGAGCAGTTCAGGGAATATCTGTGGTCCACACGCACCAAACAACCCCAACTCCCTGTCGTCAACCACTTCAACTCCCCCTCATCTTCCGCCTCAGGACCATACAACCACACGGCATCAACATTGCCTTCACCAGTTTCCAAACCACCCCACTCCCCCACCTTATCCCAGATCCAACCCTCCACCTCAGCACAACCCTTGTGACCTGTCTACCTTCCTTTCTACTTATGCGTTCCACCCTCCCCACCAAGGTATCACAATTACCCCTCACCTGCATCCACCTATTACCATCCCACCTACCCTCCCCCCAACCCCAACTCACCCCTCTATTTATCTCACAGCCCCCTTCCCCCTCTAAATTCCTGATGAAGGTCATTCACCTGAAGCGTTGACTCTCCTGCTCCTCGAATGCTGCCTGACCCGCTGTGCTATTTCCAGCTTCACAGTTTTCGCCTCTGATTCTCCAGCATCTGCAGTCCCCACTTTCTCGTCTCTGACTCTATATGGCCATTAGAAAGTGGGATGCTACCAGCACAAACTAATTAAATGAAACAAAAGGATGAAAAATTGTGGGTATTATGGATGTCATTTCATATGTGAACAACCTCAGGAATATTACTTTGCAAAATAGCATCATTTAAATCAAATTTGATAATCTTGCATTCATAAAACAACATTCAGAAGCACAGGATGGTACATAGTATTTAACTGCTAATGAAGTACTTTTGAAATGTAGTGCTTCTTATAATGTAGAGCATGAGGTAACTGTTGTATGTGTTGCAATAACAAGCACCACCAACTTGTGAGTTTGCTATCACCAACATTTTTCCTTGACTATTTACCATTACAGGGAAGTAATACTGAATTCGAAGAAGCGCTTGTCTGAAATGAGTTGTTGTTTATTGCATGATAAAAATCAGATTCAAGTTAGAAGAGTAAGTTTGTTATTATTAATTCATGGGTTGTGAGCATCACATGCTTGTCCTGCATTTATTGCCTATTCCGAGTTAAGAGTCAACCACAAGACTCTGAGGAGACTTAGAATAATTGGTCTGTCCTCTTCAATATCATAAGATGTTCTGCCTTTTCCCACCCAAACCCCGATGACACCATTAGATTGGGTGGAGCTTCATGCAGTCTTTCAGAACCGTTATCTTATACATCACAATCCCGCCCTCCAACAGTTGTTTTCCCATGGTTAACATTGATATATTCATGTATGTAATTATATTTATCACATGTCTCTCTCTCTCTCTCTCTCCCCCCAAGTTACTGACTTTAGAAACTTGGGGAATATGGATGCTTCGAATATGTATTCTGGAAGATTGATATGTGTTTAGCTTGAGGATTGTTGACCTGGCTATTTAACCATGCACAGTCTGCAAAGTCTCTACATATGGAGGACTTTTTATCTTTGAGTTGTCATTCGGTGGGACCTTGGTTTGAACTAAATCAGGCGGTTAGTTAATTGCCTTATCTGGAGGATCATTAATCTCTTGAATTTCTTTTGCAGCAAAACTCTGCCCAAAAAAAGCATCCAACTGACCCTTAGTTTCATACAATTTCTTCACAAAAAATGGCTTCGCTGTTGAAGCTAGCATTTTATTTTTTAGTCTCCGAGATTTCTGCACAAGACAATTTCTTCTTGACTGTGGCCTGAATGTGCAGAGAATCATTGGTAACACTTCAGTGCTGGTTGTCATGGAGTCGTATGCAGCCCATTTTCCATCTGTGTAAGAACATCATTATTCTCAATCTGTGATAAGTCTGTATTAAAAATATATTAACTCTTTACTTCAACTTGTATGTAAGTTTGAACACCTCTATGACTTCATTGTCATAGCTAACCTTTACAATTTTATTAACCCAATTAATAAGAAGATCACATTCACACATAATTGTTGCTCTATTCTTTTTACAGGCTCTTATTATTAGATGTAGGTTTGCTCGCTGAGCTGAAAGGTTCATTTTCAGACGTTTCATCATCATACTATGTAACATCTTCACTGAGCCTCTGGATAAAGCACTGGTGGTGTAGACCACTTTGTATTATGTGTTTGGGCTTCCTTGAGTTGGTGATGTCATTTCCTGTGGTGATATAATTTCTCTCCCATACTTTTATTTTCTGGCAGTAGTCAACCCCATCATTAACCAAAATCCCAATTTCTCCTTTACCTAATTTTATAATTTTACACCACTATTTAGTTTACTGTCCTAACTACAGCCCTAGTTATGATTTGCCATGATGCTGATCCAGCATGATTCAGATGGCGCACAACCCATTGGAGCAGCTTCCTACTTCCTCAATACTGGTGCCAATTTCCCATGTATTTGAGCCTGTTTCTCCCACACCAATCTTTGAACCACTCTTTTATTTCTAATCTTATTGACCCTGTGTCAATTAGCTTGTGACTCAGGAATTAATACAGAGATTATTACCTTTTTGGTTCTGTTTTTCAATTTAGGTTCTAGTTGCTCATATTTCTTCAGTGTAACCTCTTTCCTTATTCTACCTATATCATTGGTACCTATGTGGACCACAGCAACTGAATCTTTTCCCTTCCACTTCAAGTTCATCTGCAGCCCAGATGAGATATCCTGAAGCTGAGCACCAGGCAGAACACAGCCTTTGGGGCTCTTGATCCTGACTGCAGAGATCAATGTCTATTCATCTGACAATACTATTCACAATTGCAACAATATTTTCTTTTTACTCCCCACTCTTGAATTCCCCCTCTACCCCGGTGCTATGGTCAGTTTGTTCATCCTCCCTGCAGCGTCTGCTCTCATCCACACAGGGAGCATGAATGTCAAACCTGTTGAAAAACCTCAAGGCCTGAGGCTCCTTTACCACTACTTCCTGAATCCCGTTACCTGCCTTGTTTGTAGTCACAACCTCCTTAAGCACTAACTCCTGAATCCCGGTACCTGCCTTGCTTGTAGCCACAGCCTCCTGTCTCTGACTCCAATGAATTTGAGGTAGATAATCTAAGGGGTGTAACTGCCTCCTGAAACACAGCCTTCAGGTAACTCTGTGCCTCTCTGATGTATTGCAGTGTTTGAAGATAGGACTCCAGCTTATCAACTCTGCATTAGAGTTCCTCAAAACAACCAATACTTGTTCTAGATGCATCTCCATTTTGCTTTCTTAGTTCTTAATTTATATTTAAAGAAATTTCCTTCAGGATCTTTACTGTTTAATCTGTAAAATATTTCTCCAGTTTACCTTTGATCTGAAAGCAATTTTTAATAGATTATCAAATTAGCAGCTATTACCAACCAATGAACTTACAGTTTTCCGATGACATTACTCTTGGCTATGTGCTGGCTCCCTGATCCTGGGCATCAATTTATCCTGCTGAAAAGACCTTGCAAACTATGAGCCAAGAAAAGAGCACTTCTGCACTGAATTCCCACACTGCTCCAAAATCCTAGAAATATAGCCACACTCATGCTGCGCCTTCCTCCAGATATAATCTTTCTTTCCTGATCATGCAAAGCTTACAGTAACTGTGTCCTACTTTTGCACATCTTGTGGAAGTGACTGACTGTTTCACAAATATAGTATTCTTCTTTAATGTCTGGGCACAGTTCGGACTGTGGGACCTACTTGGTTGACAGGGCCAACAGTGACATTTAGAATCTACTATCCAGCCTATTGTTTGGTGTGGGCTTGACTTGTCCATTTTCTCAGTTTTTTCTATCTTGTAAAATGAATGAATTCTGTTGCTCTTCTGTGCTTGAGTTACCCGACTTGTTCTCAAAGTTTCTCTTTGATTCGTCATGCTTTCTCCTTCCCTGCAACCTGAATAGCTTTCTCCAAAGTCAAATTTCCTTTGGGCCAGAATAAATTTGCCAAAGATTCATCAGTAATTGTGAGAATAACCTTTGGAATTCTGACTTCAAAGCTCTGTAATCATAGTTTTCCACATATCAAGAATGACCTTACCAATGGATGCTGAACTCTTCTGTTAAATTAAGCCCTTTGAAGAATTGTACTGTTCTCAGATTAAAATAATTGTCAAAAGCTTGTAAAATTTCAAAATATGCATGAATACCTTCCTTTATACCTTAATGCACAATAACATCATCAGTTGCAGATCCTATTTTGTATTTATTTGTTAAACATGTGATTTAATGTTTGATTTGAAAACATTTCAATATCTTAACTATTTTCACCATGACATCCTGTGATTTATTTGGCCCGTCTCTGAAATTAATCTATTGGGAAGCATTATTTTTCTTGCCACTTCTTCCCAGTGCAGTTATTTTCCCTCTTACACTTGCTACAACCAGCCACAGGACAAGTTCTCCAATTCATTATGATTACAATTAGAATATCCCAGACTGTTAAGTTCTTAGAACAAGAGGAATGAACTAGCTTCCCTTCTTTATTCACTCACTGCCTCTGTGGATGACAACAGAACAAATTTAAAAAGCCTTTCAAACATATATTTTAAAAAGGACTTGATTTAGTCAGGCGTTCTTGAATGAACAAGAAGAAATACCTATGCAATACACTTACACACTGATTAAAGAAAAGAGGTGAGTTCAAAGGATAAAAGCAAAGTAAAATGAAATGATCAGAATCTGGGTTGTTCCTGAAAATCAGATAGACAAAGGGACAGCCATTACTGGTTGTATCATTGGCAGCTGAACAGCCAGTTTTCGAGTTTCTTGGTTTTAAAAGTTGATTGATGTCCCTTTGGCTGATTTTGACTGGTTGATAGTGTATGAAATAAGAGGCAATCATGCTTTTTTTAGCTGTAGGGCAGGGATTCTCCTTGCTGTTCTCAAACTGTGACTTTCATAGCACACAGGATACACTCGAGTCCACATCAATCTAATAATAACACAGACCAGGATTGAAGCTGTCTTTTAAATCCATTTCTTCTATATCTGGAAGGGGAAAAGCACAAAGTGAATGTCAGTGTTGACTTCTGCGAGACAGGGAAGGGACAATCGTCAGTCCCCTCATTATTTTAAGTTTCTTTCTATCTTTTGGAAGTTTCTTTGAGACACCTTTTGCGTTTACATTCTATTGATCCCATACAGAAGGTTTTTTTTTGCCAGCCAGCCAGTCATTGAATTTACAAATTTTTTGGTCTGTTTTGCAGTTCTCTTCTAAAGATATATTTTGGAATCAAGGGCTGAAAACATTGATAATATTTAAGGGTTTTGATGCACCACAGATACATGTTTTTTGATATCGTTGCTGAAAGCTGCTTTATTTTTGTTTCCAAGTAGATTCTTATTACTTGAAGGTAACAACATTGTTTTATCTTCTTACCTTAAAGATTTTTAAACTCGAGTAGAGATATCCTGTATCTCTGCCCTCCTTGCTGGAGTAGACCCATGTTTTGCAGTTAAAATGGAAGATTTTTGTCTTCTGTTGCCAAATAGAAATTTCCCAGATCTTCATGGGCAAAATGGATGACGTCTTTCTTTCCTTTCTGAGCAGAATAAACAATGTCTATCTTTTCCCATGATTTTTTCCAACTAAGCCTTTTGTCTTCAACCTCAATAAGTTCTTCCCCCGAACCACAGTTTAAATTATGAATCTCCTGCACTTATCACAGCCTCCATTGGTGTCTCCTGTCTTCTTCCGTGAGATAATGAGTATTTAGGCTTTTTAATTTCCCTCTTGTTGACTGGGGTCTAACCTTGGTATGTTACAATGCTACAACCTCAATTTAAATTACTCAATTTTCATGAGGTTTAAACAAGATGTAGTTTATTAGTTAATCACGCACAAGTGATATTATTAATTGAGGCATTGTCTCAAAGACTATGAGAAGGCTGAGGATAATGGATCTATTCTGTTCAAAATCCTAAAATGCTCTGCCTGTCGCACATAAGCCTTTGTGAAATAATCAGATTGGTGGAATTTGCCTATTTTTATGTATGTATGTTTTCTAGTCAGCCTGTTCAGAGATGTTAGTGCACAGCTCTGGGGCGAGTGGAACACCAGCCTCCCTTCCAGAGATAGGGGCACCACTACTGCACCACAAGTTTGCACAAACATTTATTGCAGTCTCGTTGATTAAACTTTCAGAGCCATTACCTTGTACAAAAACAGCCAATTTCCACACCACAAGCTCCCACAAATAACAATGTGGCAATGACTACTTTCTGTGGTGTTAATTTATTGACAAGGACACCAGGGATAACTGCCCTGCTGTTCTTTGAATTGTGCCATGGGATTTTTCCCATCCATCTGAGAGGGAAGAGGGGTCCTCAATTATCCATCTCATGTAAAAATACATAGAAAAGAGAAAGGAAACTAGATTAGAGTCGATAGCCCATTTGAAGATTTTGACCCGTTGGTCTCACTTTAATGTGCAATTTCTAAGATCCAATGAAGTCAGTGATGATAATTTCGAAGGGACTATTCCTTCCAATATCATAGGTGCTGTATAACCTTATTTCAATATAGTCAGTGATATTGCTGACAATTATGTTTATTAAAAAGGGCAAATAAAACAACGTATAGCGTTTCAATTAACCAAACCAAATTGTGAAATATGGTGCTGACTGGATTATAGAAGCAATATCTTCTATAAATCAATATTATAGCACTCAACATTATAGGGTGCAACATTACTCCACAGAGGTGGTATCCTACCACCAAGTCACCCTTTATTTACACATGGAGAGTCCTTGACACTGATCCAGTTCCCTCAGAGCCAGCTCTCAGAGTGAACAGAACCTCTGACACTCCTGTTTGTACCTGTCAGCCAGGGCTCCCTGATGGAACAAATTAACAATTGGGGAACTCATAGCCTATGAGGTCCACCTGGTGGATCACTGGTTTACAATCACTACAGGATGCTTTGTCGTAATGACTGAAGAATTATATTTTTGTCGACTTTCCTTTTCTTCCCATGGATAGGGGACAGTGAGACCAAACTTGGTTACAAGGCTTAGCTCCTTAATCAATTTACTGATCTCTCTTGGAAAATAAATTGAGTCTAATTTGATCAATGCATGTCTCAGCAGGTACTCTGGAATGGTTCCATGGGTGAGAAATTTCAATCATGATGATAGATTCGAGAAGTTGGGACTGTTCTATTGGAGAGGAGAAGGCTAAAAGGAGATTTTATGAAGGCTTTCAAAATCTTGACAGGCCAGCAAAGAGCGGATGGGAAAAAAAAACTGTTCCCATTTGTAGAAGAGTTGAGAACCTGAGGCACAGTTTTAGTGTGTTCTGCAAAAGAAGTTAAGGTAAACAGAGAAATGAGCGAGTAATTAGGGTATGGAATGCTCTGCCCGGACATTTGGTAGAAGGAGGTTCAGTAGAGGCATTCAAAAAGGCATTAGATAATTGTTAAAAATGAAATAATGTGCAAGGTTATTAGGAAAAGGTTGAAGTTTTGCCCTCAGTTAAAATACTCAGAGAATCAGCACAGACACAGTAGGCTGAACAGTCTCCTCCATTTTAACAATTCTGAGATTCTGCAATGCTGTGTTAATGAGGTGATCTCTCCTCATTCCAGATTAGGCAAAGATGAAGAACAAATGTCAAAGATATCAACTCAATGAACTTGTGATAGCCAAGTGGGACTGAAAGATTTCTGCCCCATTCTTCATGCTTGCTTCATCCTAAAATGCAGAATGTTACTTGCATTTTTTTGTAAGGACACGTATTGCAATGATCTAGTATGCTGGTGTTCAAAACAAATCTTTCACTCTTCATGAATATTAGCTACAAAGCAAAATAGTTTGTGTTGAAATAATGAAAAACACTATTGTTCTTTTGTTGTTTACAACCCAACTCTCATTGGAAAGCTAATAACTGTGTTATCGCTGCCATCCAGCTCCTCCACATTCAATGCTGATGTTTCTTATTATTATTCTTGGCATATTAAGAGACACTAGCATAGTATATACCTAATTAAAGCATGTAAAATACTTTTCTTTCACAAGTCACTTCATTCACTTGTCGAAAATATATACAGTGTAGAATCAAATTGGAATTGCATTTAACTATTTTTAAAGATGAATCACAACACATCACAAAGGAACATAGTAGAGTTACTTTAATGCAGTTTCAAATCAGGCACATTATCTTAAATGAAATACATGCAATGATGTTAAGATTGTTTATTGCTGAATGAATAATTATATTTAACTATTTATTAGCATTCAACATAGCAACTGTGACAATCACTTTGGTTGGCTGCAACATTGTTCACCAGAAATAAATAAGGAGCTAATTTTGAGGTTTTCTTGAGTGAAAAAAGGTCAATTTTATTATTTGCTAACTCCAAGGAAAACAATAAAGATTCAAATGTCATCCATAGACATGGATGGCAAGTTAAAAAAGGAATAGTACCCAGGATCAAAAGGAAGATAAAAATAATCTGAGACCATGGTTGGTTGGGTTGTCATGGATTAATTGCAGTCTGAATATTACAGGCATCTTTGAGTTCAGTGTTCAGATGTTTGTCTCCAGTTTGCATTATTATTACTGGCAGTTTTGTCCTTCAAGAGGCTGCAAGAAATTTTTCCAGTCACAAGTTCATCTTCTTGACTTCGATCAAAAGCAGCTGTCTGAAATCTTCAGTTTACCTATTCAAATGTCTGAACTTTTGTTTGTTTTCTAGCGCAATAATTGCAGGTGACTTCTTCTAAATCTCAAACATGAACATAAAGATTTAAATTATAAATGAAATACAGGTCTGGTTCACTGAATCACTTGTTTAATAAAATCAAATGTTAATTTCCATTCAGACTGCTCATTTATTGATGGTTTCATAATGCTTACCTCAAGCCTGTGTTCAGGCAATTACTATGACCTTTTTTAAGTCAATGATTTTTTCCATTTTTGAAATAATTTCAGTTCATGAAAGTCCCAGGTGTTAAAATCAAATTATGGAGGTTGAAAATTGATTGTCCATATTTTACCACTATCATAACAATACCTATATATATGCCAGCAATTAACTCGGATTCCAGTTCTGACATGTTCAAGTAGAGAAAACTGTTTGTAGTGGCAGGAGACTGAATAATAAAATTTCATGGCATTTTAAATATTGCACGAGAACATAACTTATAGCTGTGTGACAAAAATATATGATCTGTCTATTCTTGGCCCTAGAGTAGTTCATTTAATGCTATCATAATATCTGGTATGACACTTTATGATCTGAAAGATCCCACCAGCACTGGTGTGGAGAGGAACCTCATTTTGCTCCAATACCTAAAAGCTATCCCAACTTTTTTTTTCTGGGGCCAGAGTGATTACTACTATTTGATCAAATGCACAATGGGAATTCAGCCAACAAGGATTGGAGAGGATACGTTTGGGGAAGGAAAGAGGAATAAGATCACTGCAGTGTGCCTCAAGCAAACCTGCCAAAGGAATGTCTGGCAGTGTCAGGAATCCAAAATGTTCCCCAGTGCATTTGCCAGTGAATTTTCACTGTGTTTGCATCTGATTTCTAGGTTTCCCAAGCAGAGACTTCAGGCATTATGATAGTCTTCATCAATAATAAGAAGAACAAGTAAGGCTGGAAAGACTCAACAGGTCAGGCAGCATCTGTGGAGAGAAACAGTAACATTTCAGATCAAGATCAATTGTCATTTTGGTGAAATGTAGACTCAGTTTTATTTCATAGCTGTTGCCTGACCTGCTGCATATTTCCAACTTGCATTTTTCTTATTTTAGATTTTTAGCATCCATAATATTTTGTTTTCATTTGACAGGTTGTTTCAGCTCCAATATTCATTTAACAGGTTGTTTCAGCTCCAATATTGAAAACGATCCTGCAAAGGCCAAAATTGAAAATTTACAAATCCATTGCAATAAAGCCAAGAACTACACAAGTGGTGGCTCAAGCTGACACACAATGTTTATTTTCACATTATTCCTTCCTGTGATGTGAATGTCACGCATATATGGAGGCACACCCATCCCTAATTTTCCTGAATAAGGTGTTGCTGAGATGCCTCGCTAAGTTTCTGCAATACTTAGTGGCACAGGAAAAGCACAGTAGGACAGGAAGCATCAGAGGAGAAGGAGAATCAACATTTCAGGCATAAGCCCTTCATCAATTCTGCTTCTCGGATGCTGCCTGACCTGCCATGCTTTTAGAGCACTGTACTTTGCAACATCTGCGGTCCTCACTTTCTCCTTAGGGGTTAAGTACACCAATAGTGCCATTAGGAAGATTGTTCCAGGATCTTGTTCCAGCAGTAGTCCCAGGTCAGGATTTTGTGTAAACTGGAGTGGATGCTGATGGTGAGTGTTCTTAGAATTGCACCCATCCAGGCAGGTGGGGAATGTTCCATCAAACTCCTGACTTATACTTTGTAGGTAGTGGATCGGCTTTGGGAAGAGAAGAGGTAGACTTGCTCACCACAGAAATTCCAGCCTCTGACCTGCTACTGTAACTTGTATTCATGTGGGCAGTCCAGTTCAGTTTCTGGTAAACGATAACACGGTAAACCAATTCTCCACCGCCACACACCCCCACCGCCACCACCATAATCTTGATAATGGAAGCCATTAAACATTAAGGGAAATGGTTAGATTCCCTTTTGTTGGAATTGTCATTGCCTGACACTTGTGTTGTGTAATTGTTACTTGCTACTTATCAGTTAAGGTAGACAGGCAGGAGGCTGGAAGAACACAGCAAGCCAAGCAGCATCAGGAGGTGGAAAAGTCAACATTTTAGGTGTAACCCTCCTTCACGTTGACTGCTCCATCTCCTGATGCTGCCTGGCTTGCTGCGTTCTTCCAGCCTCCTGCCTGTCTACTTTGGATTCCAGCATCTGCAGTCTTTTTGTGAATTAACAGCCAAAGTCAGGATATTACGAAGGTTTCGCTGCATGTCGACATGGACCGCTTCCATATCTGAGGACTCTCAAATAGTGTTGGATGTTGTGCAACCTTCACAAAAAAAAATTCTTCAGTCTCGCCTAGTGATGGGGAATAGGTTATCAATAAAGCAGCTGAAGGTGATTGGGCCTGGAACAGTATCCTGAGAAAAACCTGCTAACTCAGATTGTCCTGCGACTGAGATTATTGATCTTCAGCAACCACAGCCATCTTCTTTTTGTGAGGTCTGATTCCAATCAGTGAAGAATTTTTCCCCAATTCCCATTGACTCCACTTTCCCTGAACATTATGCTGTGAGCAGTGAGGGCCACCAGGGAGATTCTGCTCCCTGGAAACGGAAGAAAGAAGGAATCTTCAAGTATGAATATTGCACAGTTGAAAGTAGCCAACGAGTTGAGCAGCAATAAGAAATGCCTCACTCCTGAAGGTAATGCTATAAAACCTTCAATGACGTGATCAGGGCAGGAAAGGTGAGTTTAAGGCATATTCAAGTAAAAAAAAACGCACAACTCTGCTTCTATGGTACAGTCATTGTGATACCAGCGCAACCTATAAGCACACTCATCCTTCACTGTCTGAGTGACTCCTCACATTCACATCTGTGGGCACTATTGACATTTACTCTCATTTTATGGCAATCTCACAGCTGTCCAACACAATGACTCTCCACACATGTTGAGCTTGGGTTCTCTCAAAGCATTTTAATTCTCTCAGTCACAAATCTCTTTCAAAGGCAAAGAATCAGAGGCAAAGTTGGCCTTTCAGGCATTTTCATCTCAGACACTGAGTGGGAAGACTTATTCTTAATGTTTCAGTATTCAGTTTAATTAATGTTTCACAGAATCCTGATGGGTTATTTGGTCCATCGAGTCCATACCCACCCTCCGAGGAGCAGCTCACCCAGACCCAGCCCATCCCTGTAACCCAACATTTCCCATGGCTAATTCAGAGCTGAAAATGTGTTGCTGGAAAAGCGCAGCAGGTCAGGCAGCATCCAAGGAACAGGAGAATCGACGTTTCGGGCATAAGCCCTTCTTCAGGAAGAAGGGCCTGAAGAAGGGCTTATGCCCGAAACGTCGATTCTCCTGTTCCTTGGATGATGCATGACCTGCTGCGCTTTTCCAGCAACACATTTTCAGCTCTGATCTCCAGCATCTGCAGTCCTCACTTTCTCCCCATGCCTAATTCACCCAACCTACATATCCCTGGACACAATGGGTAATTTAGCATGGCTGGACACAATGGGCAATTTAGCATGGCCAATCCACATGCCTTGCACATCTTTGGACCGTGGGAAGATACTGGAGCACCAGAGGTTTCATTATTAATTTTCCAGAGAAGAGGTAAGCCAGATTTCCACATTGCTAACATTGGTAACAGGAAGATTTGCAGCTACACAGTGAGAGAAGTAATTATGATGGAGCCATATAACATACAACAGTCATTTCCACTAACTTGATGTCCACAGCTACTGAGATGTGATGCTCTGTACAATAATGACATTGAGTCATTTCACCTTGTCAGTTTGGATTGATCTCTTTCACTTTCCGGAAAGTGAAATTGTCCCCTTGGTGGTGGTGCCAGAGAAGGGAAAAAACTTCCCAAAGGAAGTCATCCACACTGAGAATGTGAGGACCCATATAAATTTTCTAGCAGCTCACTTGCAAACCTCAGCAGAGCCTCCAAGGTAGGTAGTTACGATGACAGACAGTATAAAAAGAATTCATAAGTGATGGACACAGGGACAGCAACCTGTGTCAGAGAGTGTAGCATCTTCCAAGCTCTACTTAAATGGACACAGATGCCTAATCTCTTGGGTAATCATTCAAAAGGGATAGGATGGAGCAGCAGCAGGAAGTTAGTAAAGTTTCGTCAGCGTTTCCAGTCACACAATGTATAACTATAGAGAGATTGAAGGAATCCTTCTCAAACATACTATACTGTTGCAAACCTTTGCACTAATGCCTATTTGAACAAAAAAGAGTGATCACCTGCAATGCATCAGTCTAGCGAGTGCATGCTGGCCCTCACTTGCACATTCATTCATACATCATCGTAGTAAAGATTAAGGAAAACCTTAACTTGGCCATTCAGTGACTCATAGCAATGCAGCAAAGTGTTCTCTCCTTCCTAGATAGCAGTGACATGTCCATGTGCCATGAGAGGGAAGGTGAGAGCTTTGAATAAATGGAAGTAAGGTCTCTGTTCAAACTATTGACAGTAATAACTATCAATGGACTTTGGATTAGCACTTCACATCTACCTAGGATACTGTATAGAATGACAAATTGTGATGTATACTGTTGATCCAAGAGTTGCATCTTTACTACTGCAGCACATTAACAATTAAAGAAATTTCTGAATATAAGCTAAAACATTAAGTGGATTTAGTCAGCATTTAAAAGGATACCCCAATACATGTAAGGATGCATTGTTAAATGCTAAGGAATAAGACAAAATTAAGCAGAAGAACCCGAGAAGATAAAGTGATGAGATACAAATGAACAATGAGAGAGACGCTCCATGAAATATAACAAACAATAATCACTCTCTCTTCAGTCCATAATCAGTTGAGTATCGCTTATCTCAATGATTCATTTTTACAAGTGGATAAGTAAACAATACACTGTGAAACATTAAACACTGAATACCACACATTTTCTGATCAGTTGTGCTAGTTGCTCAGTACAGAGTGGAGATCAGAAATTTGATAAATAGGACAAATAAAAAATGTGCTACTTTTGTTTGTCCGGTTGCACTTGTTAGTCAATGATAAAGTTCGAAATGTACTCATTCAGTGCCTTACGCAAAATATGACTCAAAGGGATTGGAAGCTCACAACACCAGGACATTGGAATATTAATTTAGACTAAGCGCAAGCCAAGGGAATCAACAACATTTGAAAAATTGCCAACACAGTGATGCAGAAATCAAATGTGTATCTTCAAGTGAAATCGCTTGGAAAGCTGCAAATAAATATTCTCAAAGTGTTGACTGATTCAGTACAATAGAGAAAACAAAGCATCAATAACTGTTGCCCTTAATGTTACATCAATATACGGTACAAAAACAGGGAGAGGTAGTGGTTCAGTGGTAATGTCATTGGGCTAGAAATTCTGAACCCCAAGCTAATGTTCTGAGGAAATGGATTTAAATCCCACCATGGCAAATGATGAAATTTGAATTTTAATAATAAAAAAAAGCTGGAATAAGTAACTAGGTTAATGGCAACAACGTAACACCTGTCAATAGTTGTAAACACCCATCGGCTTCATTAACATCCATTAGGGAAGGACACCTACCATCCTTACCATGACTGGCCTCAATGTGACTCCAGACCCACAGGAATGTGATTGGCTCCAAACTGCCCTTTGGGCATTTAGGGATGAGCAATGAATGTGTGCCGTGCCAGCAAAACCCTGATTTGTTTAACAATGGTCAGGAGGGGCACAAAAAAATGAATAACCAGGGTTATGGATAACTTGAGGCCTTTTTTTATATAAGAGACAGCAGTCGAACAGTCTTAATTCACACCCATCAGAGCAGTTGCAAGAATGCCAACTTTCAAAGGGAGCAGCTATTTATATTGTTATAAAGATCTATACTCCAAGAGAAAAAGCTGCTGATTAATGGCAAGTTGACTCTGATTGGTTGAAGAGTTGCCATGGAGAAAGCACCATAGAATTATTATCCCACCACACTGTCAATTAATTCAGGAATGGCACAATGCCTGGAATGTGCCAAGTACTTTACAGAAATGTTTACTCTTCATCATAGGCTGGTACAATTGCAACATTTAAGAGGCATTTGGATGGGTATATGAATAGGAAGGGTTTGGAGGGATATGGGCCAGGTGCTGGCAGGTAGGACTAGATTGGGTTGGGATATCTGGTCGGCATGGACGGGTTGGACCGAAGGGTCCGTATCCATGCTGTACATCTCTATGATTCTATGATTCTATATGGAGATAATGACTATGCTCCAAACCCCCAAAACTACCTTCTCAGTTCTCTGCCTGAAGGCAAATCAAAACCACAGAACCATCAGGACGAAGGTATGAAAGTACAACAATGCCTTTGTTTCCTCAGGACATTGAGAAAAATTGCCATGTCTATAAAGGCTCTTGCCAATTTTTATAGATGCATCATAGAAAGCATCCTATCTGGATGCATCATGACCTGGTCTGGCAACTGCTCAGCCTAGAACCATAAAAACCCACAGAGAGTTGTCAACACAGCCCAGTCCATCACGCAAGCCAACCTTCCATCCATTGACTCCATGTACCCTTTTCGCTGCATCAGGAAGGCAGCCTACATCATCAAAGATCCCTCCCACCCTCGTTATAATCTCTTCCAACTTCTTCCATCGGGCAGAAGATACAAAAGCTTAAACACATGTACCAACAGATTCAAGAACAGCTTCTTCCCCACTGTTATTAGACTTCTGAATGGACTTCTCAAATTTTAAATTTAACGTTGATCTCATTCTCCGAGCACCTTGTCTGCAACCATAACATTGTAATCCCTGCGTTGTATTCCTCGCTGTTCTATTACCTTAATTCATTTGTATGGTATGACCTGCCTATACTGTACACAAAACCAAAACTTTTCACTGCAATCTAGTACATGTGACAATAATAAGTCAAAAAAAAGCATGGAGAAAGATCCTTAAACCATGCTATCCAGCCAACTAGCCCCTCTTTAAGAAGCCTCATTCACTTTGAAAACATCCACTTTTACTTGCATGTTGTACTTTTGAACATAGTGATGATAGAGGGACCAGTATTATTTTTCTCCATTTCATAGATTATAACAAATGTCTTCCATTCTTACCATCTGCTATTGCTGTTTGAAAGAAAGATTGACAGATTGCTGCTCACTGTTTTTGTTTTATTATGATTGTACATTCCACGGCTATCAAGTCCTGGATTTGGAAAAAGAACGCATAACCTCTGGTTCAAAAGGAGGGACACGATCCACTGCTCTGCATTATGTTCCTTTGCAAAATAGCAGCTATCCTTTCTTCAAGTACCTTTCCAAATAAAATGTTTAAAAGTTATTTGAAAAAATTTCCACCCCCCCCCCCCCCCCCCCCCCGCCCCACCTCCCCACCACAAAATTTCTGCAGCAAAATCTTTCGAAGGCATTAACTTTTGTCAGAGCATCAGACTTGAGTCCCACTTACTACACTGGGAGCAAAAGATGGGAAGAGAGAAATTCATTTTAGACCTCATCTGATCTCTGCTCTGCCATCAGCAAGTTGAGATATCACTTTAATACTCTGACTGGCAGGTACAAGGTATCCTTCCTGACCATTGAACAAGTTCATCCAAGGATGAGGATTCTGCTCCGCCCTACTCATATTAGCAGACTGTCATCCCAGTAATGGAGAAAACTTGTCCTTTACAAACTAAATGCTTTTAAAGCCACTTATGACAAAATTGCTCATCACTGTTACTTAGTGTACAGATGATAAGCAGTCAGTAAAGTGATGAAAGGTATCACTAACAATGCTATCAAGCAGCACTCGTTTAACAATTGCCTGCTCTTTGATGCTCTGGGAAGTCAGAAGTGGGGATATTTGCTGATGATTGTACAATGTCCAGCCTCATTCATCACCCCTCAGATACTGCAGCAAGAAGCTGTACAATATTCAGCTGTGGGCTAAACAGTGGCAAGTAACATTTGTGCCACACAAGTGCGAGACAGTGACCATCTCCAACAAGAAATAATTTAAGTATCTCCCCTTGCTATTTAATGGCACTACCATCACCAAATCCCCCATTATCAACATCCTGTGACTACCATTGACCAGAAACTGAACTAGATGAGCCATTAAGTACTGTGGCTATAGTGGTTCAAGTGCAGTAGACCAAGAAGGTAGCTCACTGCCACCTTGGATTTGGACAATAATGTTAGACTATTCAGTGACCCTCACATGCCATGAATGCATCTACAACTATAGGACTTGAATAGAACATAAACTAGACTACTAGCACAACATTGCTACAATGGTAACCATAGGAGAATTCATACAGAACCATCAAACGCAGCATGACTATGAAGCCAGTTGAAGGAAACCTATGTAGACATTGGGAGAATGTCCAAACTCCACACATTCCTGAAGAAGGGCTAATGCCCGAAACGTCGATTCTCCTGTTCCCTAGATGCTGCCTGACCTGCTGCGCTTCTCCAGCAACACATTTCCATCTCTGATCTCCAGCATCTGCAGACCTCATTTTCTCTTCTATGAAGCCAGTTAACTATATTTGAACTTGTCTTTGCACTGTCGTGATGCTGGTCTTTGAATTTTATACGCCATTTAAATTTTCACCCCTTACTATAGTTTTTTTATATATAGATGGTGACTCCTTGCTACAAAATGTTTTTGCCTGGACTGATCATCTTCAAATCTTCATTATTCACATGTGGATCTGAATGGTGATTGATGATGGAGTCTTGGTTCATCAGTACAGCAACTATTCTCAAACTAATTTCCACAGAAACCGCCTTCAATAATGATTAACAATCCCAATAGAAAGAGTCTAAGATGGTTTTCTCTGTAAGAATTCTTGAAGGAAAATATGATTCCCTGAGCAGTACAAATAAATGACTGAACTTGGCAGTTTCCAGTTCCACATGCATTAGTAACTTGCTTAGAACACGCTCAGCTATTTGGAGAAAGATGTTCTCCAATGTATTATGGCATTTTAAAATCTGCATTCATTTTCAGCCACAATAAGCATGTGTGACATTCATTGTATATTGAGTATTTGTAACATTGTAAAACCTTCATTTTCACTTCTTTCTGTTTATAAACAGAAAAACACACCAGAGACATCACAACTCACTTGCAACTTTGTCAGTTGTCAGATAAGCGCTACACGAAGAGAAACCTGATATGTATCCTTCATCTGCTCAGTTATAATGTTGAAATTCCTCTAATTCCATTGTACAGTATTAACACAGTTACGGATTTTCACAATATTGACACTAGATTATAAAACGTTTTTGAGAGTAAAGAAATAATTATTTCTTATAACTAGCTCTGAATAAGCTGGAAAAGAAAAAAGTAACAATAGCTCCTTCAGAAATTATGGGGTTACAGACAGTTCACAACTGTTACATTCCTGTGACCTTGGCTCATGCATTACTAAAAATTGAATCTTTGTTGTTCGCCTTTATCATTGCTTCAGCTTCCATGTATGCAATGGATAATCATGCTGCTTCCTAGGGGACGAGCATAATGTTTCTGGATAAGTATGCCAGAGGTTTGACGTTGCTGAACTGATGTTCTGAAAGCATGAATTCAAATCCCACTATAGAAACTGGGTGAATTTAAATTGAATTAATAATTTTAGGATAAAATGTTTATAGTGGTCATTAAACCATTGGGGATTGTCAGTTCATTAATGTCCTTTACAGGAGAAAATCTGCCATTTTTATCTCTGGTCTGGTGGACTTTGAATATCCAGCATTGTGGTTGAATTTTAACTACACTCTCTAATGGTTTAACAGACCACTAAGTGGATCAAATCAAACATATTTTTGATTCGGAGATGCCGGTGTTGGACTGGGGTGTACAAAGTTAAAAATCACACAACACCAGGTTATAGTCCAACAGGTTTAATTGGAAGCACACTAGCTTTCGGAGCGATGCTCCTTCATCAGGTGATTGTCACCTGATCACCTGATGAAGGAGCATCGCTCCGAAAGCTAGTGTGCTTCCAATTAAACCTGTTGGACTATGACCTAGTGTTGTGTGATTTTTAACTTCAAACATATTTTGACCACCTTTCCCTTAGCATTCTGTACCCCACAATTTGAATCCCCTTGAGGAAATTCCATTTGTTTAAAGTGGCACTGAAAAGCTTTCTACCTGAGCTGCAATTGCATAGTCTCCTGATCTTTGTCCATTACCCAGATAGGGCCTCAAGTAATGCCTAACACAAGAGAGTCCTGGTTGGAGGAGATACTCATTATGGAGGTCCTTTCGCTTTCTACTGAGAATCTGGAGTGGACAGTGTTGCATGTAGCAGCCCCATCTAACAAAAGATTAAATGCATTCAGTGGGCTCCTGGCCTAATGTAGTCTTTTATGACCTGGAGAAAATGGTGTTTTATATTGCTTTTGAATGTTTTTGCTTAAGATCAACTTAGTGTTTCAAAGGGGATGCTTTTAAAATTTTAATTGCACTTCAGTCCCATGCTTCTGATCAATGGGTAACTCATGGGAGGTGCTTCGGCAGATTGGAGGGCCACCTGCATCTGCTCCTGGTCCTGGCCAAGATGGCCATCAATGTGTCCAATCAGCAAGGTATGGAGGGATTTGTATCGCCCGACTGTCTTCTTCTATGATTATTTTGATGCTAAGGTGGTGTCCATGGAGAGGGAGCATATGGAGTCTGCCAGCATGTCATCATCACCAACCATGATAGCATTTTAAATTATTTTTGATATGTTTTTATTGCCATTTTGTAAGTTTCCATTAAGCCTTTGATTTTTGTTTCTGTGACAGTGGTCTATCAAGTGCTGTCCAGACCATTATTGCTTGTTGATTTGAAAGGATAGATAGCACTGCAACACTATCTGTACCACGATTAAAAATCACACAACACCAGGTTATAGTCTCACAGGTTTATTTGGAAGCACTAGTTTTCAGAGCGCTGCTCCTTCATCAGGTGGTGTACGCTGATGTACCACCCGGGACACAGCAGTTCAATTCAATTGGTTCACCATCAGCTTCGTCATGCCATTTAAGGATGAGGCTTGCCAACAAGTGTACATTAGAAAAAAAGAACTCATTAAGCATGTGCTTTAGGTATAGATATTGTCGTGATAATAGCAATAAATTCTATTGTTCTCATGCAGTGACTGGCCAGTGACATGACTCTACAGCCAGATGATCTGAAAACAATAGTAGCAAAATGTTGATGTTGCAGGAATATCCTGCATGCTTCTCAATTCCTACCTAGTGACCTTCTAATTTTAGATGGGTCACTCTAGAAAGCACAGATTAAGGAGTTAGTTTTGATGCAGCAAGTCTCATTGGTTGCAATTCACTGGGATAGAATTTTTGCTCAGTTTGGTACATGAATTCACCACACAGTCCCTATAACTGCACAAGCCATTATTTTAATTCTGACTCAATTTAGGCGGCCTACGATTGATCCTGATGTAATTTCAGGCGAAAGGGATGAAAACCACAGGAATTTGGCCATTGTGTACTGACTGACTGGAAGCCTATTTAAAGGAGCACTTACCTGGAGGATCCAGATGATTGGGGATTCATGTGCAATTTGTCAATTTTGATCCTGGATATTACTTGTTTCTGTATTTTTATTATTACCTGCATGAATTATACTCTTATAACTTAATGTGAGCAGCTGTTAGTTTCAGATCTCCAGTACCTGCAGCTTTTTTTTGTTTTATATTATTATGTGTATCATTTGTTTTAGGGGGAATACTGTTTGAACAAAGAACTTCAGCCACTTCAACAACCAAACGTGCAGGTGAGTCCATTAGAAAGCTGCTCATGTGATTGATGTTAAGAGCCACTTTTTTGGATATGGCTGGGGAGCGTTGAATCAGGAGGCTACCATTCATCACGCAGGCTACCCTGTGGAACTGAACATTGACATCAATCTACCAGCATTCTGTTTAAATATCATACTAACAATGTAGATTCAACTCTAATGAAAAGACACTGCAGCCCAAGGAGCCAAATGCCCAAAATAATAATTGTCAAGAGTTCATTTCTCATTCATGTGTCTGTGGAAAGTTCCTGTCTTGAAGAAGATTTACTAATCCTCGTACTCCAAAGACCTTCTCATCTAATTGATTTAGCAAAGCAGCTAGAAGGCTCATTCTGGGGGACCATGAGAATTTTGCAGCTGCTGATTTCTGAATGTAGATTGTAACTCTTTTGTTCACAGGTATAATTCACTCACATCACTCCACATGCCCAAACAAGATCCTTCAATATGCCCAAAACCCACTCTGAGTTAAAATTATCCCCATGCCACTTAATTAAGAACTGTGTTACATTATCTTGATCATACCATTCCTTTGCTGACACACTGACAGAAGCCTTAAAGCTGTAATCATGTTCTACATTTACAGGACAATGGCAAATAGCACAAGAGCAATCATACAAAATAAAAATGAGGGAGAAATACAAGTCATGACAATGCGTGCTGCTGAAATATTGTCTAACCTGGCATGTAATGACTGATATCAGTTGAATGGGCAAATGAGACGAATCTAAAGTCCGAAGGACTTGAAAACAGGTTAGTACGTTATTGTGGAACCCATGGACCTGGGCAAGACATATAATGCATCCTCTTCACATAATGGATCTGAATCAATCTCCAGTCATGCCAACACATCTTGTTGATGGACTATTATAGAGTAGAATGCGAGGAAGAATTTGATGATATGAAACTCTCCCTCACTGTAATCCAACTTATGTGCAAGTCATATTTATCATCTTCATATCATGTGTCTTCCATCATCGATCTGTCATGAGCCCATTGGCAATGGGTAAGTGAGATGACACCAAGAATTAGCTCATTTAGAGCTGTAGCTGCAAACCTCTTGCAGTATTTCAGGCCATTGGTTTGATTGTTAACTGGAAAGCAGAAGAAATGGGAATTGACATTTTTTAATCCCTCACTACCCACTATTTTATCATTTCAAAGCTAGACATCAAGATCTTTGATGTCCCTAGAAAATGAAGGTCCAAAAACATCTCAAAATCTCAAAGCTGAAACAGGCAGTGATGAAGGAATCTCTCCCGGAGAAACTTGAGACTGTCCTGTATACAGTGAAAAGGGCTACTCACTGCATTGAGGATAATCAGGTGACCTTCAGGTCTATCCACTGCTGTCCAAGCGGTGATCGATCCTTCATCTTGTAAGCATCACTGTTCATTAAAAATAATGGGGCAATCTAGAAACTACTGAAAGAGAAACAGCCCCTTTACAAGTTTTACCTCAACAACATGTCTTCACTATTGAAACACAATGCACATGGAAACATTTACAGTACAGTTTTATTGAAGCTTAGAGAGATGTAATTCAATACGCTGAAACAGAAAGCAGACACATTTCAGTCATCTACAGACAACAGGGTTAGAAGTGATCCTAAAATGCTCTGAAACCTGTCCACAGGCCCCATTCTGATTCCCCATCAATCCTTGGTTCTGACTTGTCAACATTGTTCAGATTCTAGAAAGATGGCATGGTACGTTACCCACATCCTCAATCAGTGTTCATCCATCAATGATGAAACACTCTAAAGACTTCCACAGATTGTTATCAACTCATGTCTTGATGATCTTCCCATACCCTGAGAAATGGTAAATGTAATTAAACTCTTGCCGAGCAGCAGAGCTCCAGGGGTAAATCTAATCCAGGTAAGGTCTACTTAGCTGGAGATCAATGCCTGGTCAGGAAGCTCATTCACCTCCTTCAATCTATGTAAAAGTAAAACCTACCACAGCAGACTACAAAGATGCCTTCATTATCCTACTTTTTTCTATTTATATGATTGGTGAAGCAGTTATAGTCTGATTCAATCCATTCAATAGTTTCAGCTGGCACAGTGTAAATGGATCTTTCAGGAGAGGAGATCAGCAAGTGAGAGATGGTCTGGCATGGGTGTCCATTGTCTCAATGTTCTTCAAGTTCCACACATGGAACAAGTGATCATTCCTTCACTGGCCCATCTTCAAACAGTTGAGTTTTGTTCAGATTGTCTGTGGAAGGTTGAAACCTGAGACTTCACCACTTGGATCAGTTATCAGGTTGTGGTTAGTGATGTTTGCAATCAACTAGGAGGTGTGGCCACAAAGGTTTGCCAGTGTGTAGGGCATGGGAGATTTTCTAGTAGAGGGTGTGGAATTTCAGATGAATGCATGTATTTGTTTTGAGGTTCTATGTCAATTCTATGCTTCATTAGCTGTCAGCCAATGGAGCTATTTGAAAAGGACTAATGCCTGTGGATATCAAGGGGTCCAGTGTTGGTTAGCAACGAAATCACCTGATTTACATGTTGATCTCAATATCCAAAAAAAAAATCCTCATGATATTCTACAGGTTTATATTCATCAAATTTGCAGCACGCTGTTGTTGGGCAGACCAGGGAAGTGAAGCACTTAGTGAGGTTTTGGTTCTGCTGCCCATAAGTTTCAGTATGAGATTCACTCTCTTGACCTTGGCTCCAGTGCTCTGGAGGTGATGCTGGTAGATCAGGATATAATATGATAGAGAAAGGAGGGGGTGTAAAGAAGATTCACCAGGATGCTGCCCGGGGTGGAGAATTGCAGCTATAAAGAAAGGCTGGATAAACTCAGGTTATTTTCTTTGAAGTAGGGATAGAGACCTGATAGATGTGTAAAGGATTAGGTGGGGCATGGAAAGGGTGAACCGAAAACAGCTGTTTCTCTGAGTTGAAAGGTCACTAACAAGGGGGCATAATTTTAAATTGAACAGCAATAGTTTAAGAGGGGATTTGTGGAAAATTGTTTCTCATCCAGAGGTTGGTGGGAGTCTGGAATGCACTGTCTTGGAGGGTAACTGAGGCAGGAAACCTCATAAACTTTAAAACTACTTGGGCAGCATGGTGGCACAGTGGTTAGCGCTGCTGCCTCACAGTGCCAGAGACCTGGGTTCAATTCCCACCTCAGGGGACTGACTGTCTGGAGTTTGTACATTCTCCCTGTCTCTGCGTGTGTTTCCTCCCACAGACCAACAATGTGCAGGTTAGGTGAATTGGCCATGCTAAATTGCCTGTAGCATTAGGTGAAGAGGGGAATGGGTGTGGGTGATTTGTGCTTCAGCAGGTCGGTGTGGTCTTGTTGGGCCAAAGGGCCTGTTTCCACGCTGTAACTAATCTAATCTGAACTGTCCTATCATTCAATGCTATGGGCCTAGTGTAGGTAGTAGTATATTTTTGACAATACAGCACCTATGGGCTGAAGGGCCTCCTCTATACTGTATGATTCATGGTGTTGATGTGTTGATTTTGTCACATTTTGTCTATGCGTAGCAATGTGCCTTACCAACATGATAAGTCAAAGGTATGTCCTGTCTTCAGAACTTTTTGGAAGCCAGCCTCTGTACATCAGTGTCAGGACCTGTTTAGAGCAGCTGCAGCCTGTGTGAGAACCTGCTTGATGGGGCCTCATCATTGCATCCTGGGTGAGACACAGCCTGTTCAGCAGGAGGTGTTCCAGGACATAATGTTTTATTGTGAACAAGGTAATGGGGGAGGGTAGTTGCGTGGGTTGTCGAGTGGCTTCTTGGCTTATAGCCACTCTCTTGGATTAGAGCCAGGTGTTTGGAATGGTGCCTATGTTGTGGAGGTTGGTACATAATCTTGCTAGTGACTTCCTTTTTTTGTGAACTGAAAGTCTTCAGTATATCTGGGTAACTTATCAACTCCTGATACTCTGCATGACTTGGTTATTATCAGTGCACTGCCCACTTCCTCTTGTGAGGATTTGTCCACTCTGGAGTACAGTCTTGACAGAGCTGTTCATACCTTCGCTCATCTTCTCTGTTGACTGAAAGTTTTGTGTTCATTACAGGCTGTGAAGTGACAGCATCAGCACTGATTCTGGACCTCTGGTGTAGTTGTTCCTCAGTAATTCCCTGCACACCTTTTGATTTGAGTCTATGAAACCAATCTTCTCTGCTATTTCCCACCATCTTATGAGCTATCTTTTGTCAAGGATCCTGAAGAGAGCTGTTACCATATCACGCGTTCACTCTCCCTGTATTTTCCTAACAGCCATTCACTTTCTAGGATCGAGATGAAGGTCAGTCTTAGATTCATTTCCTGTTTGAGATTCTGCTGAAGCTACAAGTATCATTGGCAACAGACAGTCAGATAGCTCATTTGAAAATTAAACACCTATGTCTTGCAATCCAAACTGAGGAAGGGATTAGTCCCTGATGGACTTTGAGATCCAGACAATCAGCTCAAGTACAATGTAAAGATTGAAGAGATATGAAACACTGGCCTTCCTGAGAGTGATTATCAGCAGGAAATTGGCAAACATATCTTTCGCAGAAGACATTTTTAACAAAAAAAGGAATATCAAGAATGAGCAGATAAGTTGGCATCAGAACTAAAAGTTTGGAACACTGCCAGATTTGGAGACAAGATAGCCAAGGAAGTAGTATAAATATAAACAGATTGGAGTACATTACTGTTGCTGCAAAATGGTAGAGCTTGTTCAACCCTACTAAAGGCATACAACACCACTGGAAGCTAAACTGATAGGCGATTGGATCTTTTACATTAGACCCATCAACAGGTAATCACCTCTAGGAGCAGTTGTACCCTTCCTGACCACTGTGAAGAGTGGATGGCTCACTCAGGTTGATCCTACTGGTCATACAGAATACTAAATGGCAAAGCTAGCCATAAAATCCAGTTAGACTTATGAATAGAATATGCTGACATCCTGACCTGTGGTGAGAGAATCACACTCATAGAATCAATATGTATTGTGTTAAGCCTGACACTGAATGCCATTGGAACCTTGTAATTGTATTGTTGTCTGCAAGCTGAGCCTGGCCCAGAAATCAGAATAGTAGGTGAATTGTGTTATTGTGTGGATATTTAGAAGAGGATGAGCGGTATTAGGCAAGATGAGAGGTTGCAAGTCATCAGAAAAATGAAGAATTTTGGAATAATGGACTTGAGTACATGAACTGTCTAAATCTGTAACAAAGTAAATTTAGGGAACTCATGAACATTTGAGTGGTATGGGGAACCTCGGCTATAGTTCTATGTTATACCCCCTCGATTCAAGTCAAAATTTGTGAATCTTGAGATTGAAATTGGCAGATAGATGTTGTAGGTCTCCGAAAGAAGTGATTGCAAGGGTATGAGAAAGGTAAGATTGGACATTGGATTGCTGAAAAATGAGACTGGAGAAGCAGTAATGAGGAACAAGGAAATGGCAGAGGAAATGAATAGGTACTTTTCATCTGTCTTACCTTGAACGACATCAGTAACATACCAGAACTTAAGAGAGTCAGGTTCAATTCCCGTCTCAGGCAACTGACTGTGTGGAGTTTGCACGTTCTCCCCGTGTCTGCGTGGGTTTCCTCCGGGTGCTTCGGTTTCCTCCCACAGTCCAAAGATGTGCAGGTCAGGTGAATTGGCCATGCTAAATTGCCCGTAGTGTTCGGGAAGGGGTAAATGTAGGGGTATGGGTGGGTTGCGCTTCGGCGGGTCGGTGTGGACTTGTTGGGCCGAAGGGCCTGTTTCCACACTGTAATGTAATGTAATCTAATGTCTACAGATGAATCACCTGGTCTGGATGGGCTGTACCCAAGTGTTCTGAAGGAGCAAAATGAGGAGTTTGAGGAGGCATTGTCATTGATCTTTCAGGAGTCACTGGAGTCAGGAAGGGTGCCAGAGGACTGGATAACGGTTAATGTAACATTCCTGTTTAAGAACAGGTGGTGGCAGAAGATGGGAAATTATAAGCTGGTTAGCCTGATGTCAGTTGCTGGTAAGATTTTAGTGTCCATTATTAAGGTTGCGAAGTACTTGGAAATGCATGGTGAAATAAGGCTGAGTCAGCACAGCCTCATCAAGATGAGGAGAAAGTGAGGTCTGCAGATGCTGGAGATCAAAGTTGAAATTTTATTGCTGGAACAGCACAGCAGGTCAGGCAGCATCCAGGGAACAGGAGATTCGACGTTTCGGGCACAGGCCCTTCTTCAGGAAGAATTCCTGAAGAAGGGCCTGTGCCCGAAACGTCGAATCTCCTGTTCCCTGGATGCTGCCTGACCTGCTGTGCTGTTCCAGCAATAAAGTTTCAACTCATCAAGATGAGGTCAGGCCTTAAAAATCTGTTGGAATTTTTGAGGAGGTAATGAGCAAGTTAGACAAAGTGGGCATGATCTATTTGGATTTCCAGAAGACCTTTGACAAAGTGCAACACAGAAGGCTACTAATTAAGTGCCCATGATGTTGGTGGCAAGGTACTGGCATTGATAAAAGATTGGCTGACTAGCAGAAGGCAGAGTATGGGGAGAAAGGGGTCTTTTTCAGGATGGTAGCCAGTGACCAGTGGACTTCCTCAGGGATCTGTGTTGGGACCACAACTATTCACGTTATACATTAATGATCTGGACAAAGAAACTGAGGACAATAATACTAAGTTTGCAGATGACACAAAGATAAGTGGAATGACAGGTAGTGTTGAGGAAGAAGAAGACTGTAGATGGATTTGGGAAGGCTAGGAGAGCGGGAAAAGAAGTAGCAGATGGAATATAATGTGGAAAAGTGTGAGGTTATGTAATTTGGTAGGAAGAATAAAGACATAGACTATTTCCTAACAGCTGAAAGTTTTCAAAAATCTGAAGCACAAAGGGACTTAAGAGTCCTAGTTCATGTCCCTAACAGTATAGCACAGGAACAGGCCTTTCAGCTACCAAACCTGCATTGATACATAGTGTAAAAAAGTCTAAAATAAAAACCCTTTGCCTCTACACAATCCTTATCCCTCTAGTCCCTTCCAATTCATGTTTCTGTCTCTTAAGCATTGTTATTGTATCTGCTTCTACTGTCCCCTCTGGGAGCACATTCCAGGGCACTTACAGCCTGTCAAAAAAGTTTATCATCACATCTCCTTTAAACTTTTTCTTTTTTACCTTAAACCCATGCACCCTTGTTAAAAATTACACATCACAGTTTATAGTCCAACAGGTTTTTTGGAAGCACTAGCTTTCGGAACACTGTTCCTTCATCAGGTGGTTGTCATGTTTCCAAATAAACCTTTTGGACTATAACACACACTCACTCTCTCTCTCTCTCTCTCTCTCTCTCTCTCTCTCTTTCTCTGTCTCTCTCACTCTCTCTCCTTCACACACACATATAGGTCTATGGGGTGAACTTGCATTTGCAGAATTCCATTCTATTTTGTTCAAAAAGCACACAATCCATACACAGTCAATCCATGTGACATTTTATAAATCCCTACTTTGGAAATAGAACCAGTCTGACTCAAGACTGGAATACATACAGACTTGAACCTCATACCTTTAATGCATTATCTGAGCTGAGATATCACCTTTTTTAAATAAAACTTTAAGTTATCTCAGGAATGTGACTTGAAAGAAGTTCTGGAGTTTACATATTAATGAATCGAAACCTGCAACTCATTCTAAAAGATGAAAAACTTAACAGCAATCTAGATTGTTCAATATATTGCATTTGTGTGTGACACTATGATCTTTTGCTATAAATTCTGTGATCTATGATCCTGCTCCACTAGCTACCTGATGAAAGCGTGTACTTCCAAATAAACCTGTTGGTTCATAACCTGCTGTTGTGTGATTTTTAACTTTTATCAGCATTATGTTGAGAAACTCAAACATTTTTCATTTGCGCTGCCCTCAGAAGCTTCTGCAAGTCATATGATAGGACAAAATACATCATTGTAGTGCCCACCTGAGCTGCATGCAAGCAACCACACCAAACTGAGATAGTCACAACTGAGTTGAGCTGTTCACGTAGCATGAGATCCTGACATATGCTGACCAATGTGAATCTTCTTTGGAGAGCTTGAGTTCTACTGCTCTCATTGCAGCCAAAGAAAATGCTGCAAAGGCATTCTGAAGGCTCTTATTAGGAATTTTGACACTGATTTCATGTCCTAGGAAAAGCTAGCCAAAGATCACTTTACCCGGTGCTGTCAAATAATCACAGTGCACTCTTCTTTGAAAGAATGCACATTTCAGATTCAGAACGACAGCAGACATCATATGCAGAAAGAAAACGCAAAGAGAAGAATTCCTAAGTCAACAATTTGCCCAAACTTTCATCATCTGCAGTATCTGGTCCTATTCGGACATTGATTTGCCTGAGAACTAACCTACATACCTGTTGGAATCCATCCAGATGAACAGGTCCCTGATGATTAACAGATGGTCACTGTTGTCTCGAAGAAAGTGGAGTGTATTTTGATTTCAAGTTGTCACAGAAGTCCTTCACACATCTCAAATGATAAATTGTGTCTCATAAAACCTAGTTCAGATTGTAAACATGGTCCTCAGAGTACTCAGAGTAACCAAATTGTTCAAAAAGACAAGTTTTAAACTGGAGGAAGGCCAATCAGGGAGAGAATTCCAGGATTTTGACCCAGTGACAGTGAAGGAACAGTGATATATCTCCAACTCAGGATGGTGAGTAGCATGGGGGGGAATGTGAAAGTGGTGGTGCTGCACATACCTGCTGCCTTTGTCCTTCTAGATGGAAGTGATCATGGGTTTGGATGGTGCTGTCTGACAATCTTTGATGAATTTCTGCAGTGCATCTTATAGATAATACGCACTGCTGCCACTGAATGTCAGTGGTGGAAGGAATGGTTGCTTCAATTCAGTTCTAAATCTGCTCCCCCTAATTTTGAGGCTTTGCCCTCTTGTCCTAGTTTCACCTGTCAGAGGAAGCATCCTCTCTATGTCAATCTTACCTAGTCCCTTCATAATTTTATATGTTTCTCTAAGATCCTGCCTCATTCTTCTAAATTCCAATGAATATAATCCCAGTTTACTCAGTCTCTCCCCATAAGTCAACTCCCTCAACTCCAGAATCAACCTAATGAACCTCCTCTGCACCTCCTCCAGTGCCAGTACATCCTTTCTTAACTAAGGAGATGAAATTTGCACACAGTACTCCAGGTATGGCCTCACCAGCATCCTATACAGCTGCAACATAACTCTCCACTTTTAAATTCAACCCCTTTAGCAATTAAAGACAAAATTCCATTTGCCTTCCTAATTACCTGTTGTATCTGCAGGCCAACCTTCTGTGATTCATGCAGAAAGACACCTAGGCCCGTCTGCATAGCAGCATGCTGCAACTTTTTACCATTCAAGTAATAGTCCTTTTTACTGTTACTCCTACTTAAATGTATTAACTGTTACTCCTACTTAAATTTATTAACATTGCATTCCATCTGCCAGACCTTTGTCCACTCACTTAAAATATCTATGTTCCTCTGAAAAGTTTCAAAGTCCTCTGCACACTTTGCTCTGCCGCTCATTTTGGAGTCATCTGCAAACTTTGACCCACTACATGTGGTCCCCAACACCAAATCATCTATGTAAATTGTGAATCAATGCAGTCCCAGCACTGATCCCTGAGGCGCACCACTAGTTACTGATTGCCAACCAGAATAGCACTCATTTATCCCCACTCTTTCCTTCCAATTAATTAACCAATCCTCTATCTATGCTAATACTTTATTCATAACACTATGCATCTTTATCTTATGCAGCAGCTTTTTGTGCAGCACCTTGTCAAAGGCCTTTGGAAATTTAAGTACCCCAAATTTATTTGGTCCCCGTTGTCCACCATGCTTGGACTGTCATCATAGAATTCCAAAAGATTAGTCAAGCATGACCTGCTTAAACATGAACATTGTGCAAACATTGGTGAGCATCCACACTTATAAAGGAGGGAAAGTCATTGATGAAGCATCTGAAGATTGGTGGGCCGAGATGGTATTGTTGAGCAGGTGCTGCTTGATTGCACCATTGATGACACCTCCCATATCCTGTTAGAGGCAATCCTGAGGGTCAGGATTTACATGCATTTGGAAAGGTAAGGACTGATGAGGCATAGTCATCATAGCTTTGTGCATGGGAAAATGTGTCTCCCTAAATTGCTTGAGTTTTTTGAAGAAGTAACAAAGAAGATTGATGATGGCAGAGCAGTGGACTGTATGTACTTCAGTAAGGCGTTTGACAAGTTTCCTTATAATAGATTGGTTAGCAAGGTTAGATCTCATGGAATACAGGGAGAACTAGCCATTTGGAAACAGAACTGGCTCAAAGGTAGAAAACAGAGGGTGGTGGTAAAGGGTTGCTTTTCAGACTGGAGGCCTGTGACCAGTGGTGTGCCACAAGAATCAGTGCTAGGTCCACTGCTTTTCAATCATTTACATAAATGATTTGGATGTGAACATAGGAGGTATAGTTAGTAAGTTTACAGATGACATCAAAGTTGGAGGTGTAGTGGAGAGTGAAGAAGGTTACCTCAGATTACAATGGGACCTTGATCAGATGGACCAATGGGCTGAAAAGTGGCAGATGGAGTTTAATTTACATAATTTAATTTAATTTAGCTGTTGCACTTTGGAAATACAAATCAGGGCAGGACTTACACACTTAATGGTAAGGTCCTCGGAAGTGTTGTTGAACAAAGAAGCCTTGGAGTGCAGGTTCACAGTTCCTTGAAAATGGAGTTGCAGGTAGATAGGATAGTGAATAAGGTGTTTAGTGTGCTTGCCTTTACTGGTTGGTTGAATAAGATTTTGATTAGGGCTGAAGAAGAGCTTATGCCAAAAACGTCGATTCTCCTGTTCCTTGGATGCTGCCTGACCTGCTGCGCTTTTCCAGCAACACATTTTCAGCTAAGATTTTGATTAGGCCACTTTCAGAATACTGTGTGCAATTCTGGTCTCCCTGCTATAGGAAGGATGTTGTGAAACTTGAAAGAGCTCAGAAAAGATTTACCAGGATATTGCCAGCGTTAGAGGATTTGAACTATCGGGAGAGGTTGAGTAGGCTAGGGCTGTTTTTCCAGTAGCTTTAGAGGCTGAGGGGTGACCTTATACAGGTTTATAAGATCATGAGGGGCATGGATAGGATAAATAGACAAGGTCTTTTCCCCAGGGTGGGGATGTCAATAACTAGAGGCATAGGTATAGGGTGAGAGGGGAAAAATTTCAAAGGGACCTAAGGGGCAATTTTTTCATGCAGAGGGGGATGCATGTATGGATTAAGTTGCAAGACGAAGTGGTGGAGGCTAGTACAATTATAACATTTAAAAGGCAATGGATGGGTCTATGAATGGGAAGAGCTTAGAGGGATATGGGCTAAATGCTGGGAAATGAACCTAGATTTATCTAAGATATCTGGTCAGCATGGACGAGTTGGACTGAAGGGTCTGTTTCCATGCTGTACATCTCTATGACTCTATGTGGTAGTGAAAAAGCAGACAGCTTTTTGTGCTCCTTTCATGCTAAGGAAGATGTTTGCCAGTCAATGTGTCACTGTAGGTTATAGGAGGTTAATCATGATTTAGTATTACGTGAATTGTGTAGAATTCCCATTGTCTTGATCTCATGAGATGCACGATGTTTCCTGGCCCCAGAAAATCCAAGTGTCTTTACTTTTATTTTGCAGCTGGCTGGATTTTCTTAGGTCTCACTTAAAGCATTTGGCTCTACACAAAGCTGGGATATTATTTAAATCCAAAGTTTTCAACATGTGCAGCTCAGTGGGACACTTATAGGCTTGATGTGACTTGCTGTTTCTCAGAATTAGTCGAAGTCTGCCAGCATGGTGTAAACTGGAAATTGTAAGCAGGTTATTTTTCAAAGAAAGGTAGTAAACTTTGAAATGCCGTACAAAATCAGTAGGCTTTTAGAATTATGTAAATGATTTATTGACAAGTTGTGACTGCATCATCCTCTCCCACCAACAGAATACATTAATCAAATGTAGGAGTACAGTGGAACCCCCTTATCCAAGAACCAGGAGTTGGTTTACTGCGGCTTGAAAATATTACATGGAACATTCCAGAAGCATGGACCAGGGGTCTGCCAGGGAAGTAAATTTCCCTTTTAAATGATAGGGTTCGCAACTATCCGCAGTTTCAGGCATCCGCGGTGGGTCTTGGAATGTATCAGCCGGGGTCACGGGGTACTACTGTCCTCAAAACTGCAATAACCATTAGTTCGTAAATTATCAACATATAGAAAGTATGCAAAATTGCAACAATGGTGAATAGTTACTCATGTAACTATTGAATAAGGATCAAGCTCTTATTCTTTAATACAGGTAGCTCTTCTCTAATACGATGGTTGTGTTCTTGTGCAACCCAGCATTATAGAAATAACCCTTAAAGCATTGGTGATGTAATAGCATTACAGCCAACACATGTTTTTAAAGTCCATGCTTTAGAAAGTGTCCCCAATTCAGCAATCATGTTACAACAAATTTGAGTTAATGAAACCCATGTCATAGCAGAATGACCTGTGCACCACCTTCCTTTTGCCATATTGAATAACCATTAGCTTAGAAACTGGACAATGCCAGGCATGATTTCTGTGTTGCACAGCAGGCAGAGCAGAAATTTTGGAGGATTATTCATAATGTATTCTTATCACCTTATTTCCATTGAGTTGGACGTGTCAGTTGGCCTTCCTCATACAGCTTGCTGGTCAGCAGTTGAGCAATTTTTGCTAAATGCATAATAGAGAAACTAATAGGATAATGAGTTAGTTGAGTTGGAAAAATTAAGGTTCAGATCATATACACTGCTGGAAACTTGCTGGGCTGAATGTCCTATTGCTATATCATAAATACTGTGTAAATCTGGCAGGCAAAGTCCTCAGGTATGTCCAGATAGGAGATGGGAAGTGATCAGGAGTTGGATGAGCCATGAGAAGCCCTCCTAATCCAACAGTTCCAACAAAACTTATATTTCACAAATTTTGGGGAACTTTGGGCAATCTTCAATGGTCTCTTTAAGAACCAATTGTCAAACTGTCAAGATCTGGAAATTGTAAATGGAAATTTCAGAATACAAGCACAGTCTAATCTAACTATCCTTAGAAATCTGCAATGGAACTTTATTTCAATATTGAAATGAGATCCGCATCAATTTTAGGTGACGTTGATCAAGTTATCAGCAGTCAAATACCTATGCTGATTGCTGTATTACTTAAATGAATTCTCATTGTAGTTATTATATGCTGATGAAACAAGAACAATGCAGAATTTATTCCCATTGTGTTTAATTAAAAAAAGCTTTAAATTACTTAAAGAGATAGTCAAGGACAGTCAATGCATAATATTAATAGTTAATTGTGGAATACAGACAGAATTGCAACGAATATTGAATACAGGATGATATACTCAGTACTTGAAAAAAATTCCATACTTTTTTTTCAGAACCAATGAAGTTGACTTCTGGTCACCTGTGCTAACTCCTGTTGGCATTGCTTTTAGTAGCTCATTAGAAACCAGCCACAATGGCAGTCATTTCAGGAAATTTCAAAAACACTCCCAACAGATTACCCAAATGTAGGCAGTCATTTCAGGAAATTTCAAAAACACTCCCAACAGATTACCCAAATGTAGGGGAGTAGGATGAGATTAGAAAATTAGATTGATACTCCAGCCGTAAAGGGATTGATAGACTACCTGATCCATTTCCTGTCTGTCAGTTTTGCATGTTCAGTTTTATATGAATCAGAATGTATATAGGTTTTATTATATTTTTATCATCATAATATCTCTGCTTATACCTATTTTTACAGGAAGTGTTGCCACCACACTTATATCCAGCTACAATCAACACAAGGAAATGCAATGTTTTTGACTCAAAATTAGCTTGGCATTAAACTAAGTTAATGGTTTTGGTAATTGAAACTTTAATTAGCTATCCGAAGGAAGGTGTCCAACTATAAAACTCTTTATATTGTTTTCAAACATTGGTTAGACTCAGTGTCTGCAGTCTGTTAAAAATCATAAAAACAGACATCCTAAACTGAGAATTGTCATTCAATGTACGAACCAAAGGGATTAAGTAAGTAATTAGCCATAGTCGACAAACGATTATAAACATCAAAGGGTCATAAGCATCTCTCTTCAATAGAGATAGACAACCAGTTATGTGTAGTCTGAGGATAACCAATCCACAAGCTAAACAGATATTTGAGTATCTTCACATATCTGTATGAAGGAGGAAGCATTTCAAACAGAGTCAACTGATTACTGGCTCAGTGAACTAAGTTTCAAATATTCTTAGAAGCTGCTCTTTTCTCCTACAATTTGTAACAATGAGATTTAAAAAAACCACAGAGCCACTTAGTTTTGGAGTAATTAGCATCAATATGGGCTTTTACCTAGATAGTGGGGGTTTTGTTAGTTTAGTTGGCCGGACAACTGCTTTGCAATACAGAGTGATGTCAAAAGGTTTAATTTCCACTCTACAAATATCCTGTATTCTCAGCTTCATCCGTTGCCTGAGGTGTGGTGACCCTCAGGTTAAACTCACCACCAGCTGTCTCTCATGAGAGAGTGGGGCTATGGTGACTTTACCTTCACTTACCTAGATTGTCAAGAGAATTATATATTTTTTCATTAACAAGGATATAGCATATTGTAGACTAACCATGGAAACTTTATTTTATTCTGTCAGCAATAGTTGTTGCTTCTGGGATATTCATTGTATCTTCCACAGTAAAGGTAAAGTTTCTATTGTGCCAAAGGAATGTAGAGCTGCTCTCTCAATAATGATTGTCATAAAAGTATAATTGGTTCACTAACGTCCTTTAAGGAAAAAAATTACCATCCTTTCCCTGGTCTGCAGACCCAGGGCAATGTGATTGACTCTCAACTGCCCTCTGATGATCAAGGCAGCAATTGACAATAGGAAACAAGTTTTGGCTTTGCCAGTAACATCCACGATCAAGAAGAAAGAGTCAAATTGTAGTGGGGACTGGTGCTGGAGGAGGAAGAAGGTGAAAATCACTCTGCATCTTCAGAATGAGCTAAAGTAGGAGTGGAAGGAGGAGTAGCTTGATGTGACTAGAATCCTCCCAGTTGCATACCCACTGCCGGATGCTTGCTTTGTACCAGCATAATTCAACTAACCTGATGCTGCTCAGTCATGTGCCCAACCAATGCTGAACTCATTACCCCATCACCGCCTCTCCTCACTCCACAACACAATGCCACAACTCTTCCATTTCACTGACACCCACTGATTATCTTCTACTCCTGGCATACCATTTACTTCAAAGCTGATGTTCCAGTTGGCAAAACACAGCACAGAGATGATTGGACAGAGGGAGACTGAAATAAAGGGTAGGGTGCCTAGTCATTTTCAATGTTGTTGATATTGAAACACTCACAGGTAATTTCACTAATTAAAATACAAAGTTTACCTTTTCCACTTCCAATTACCTGCTCTGAGGGAAGCTGAGATGTTCATGGAGGAGGTTCTTTGGAGTCCACAAGGACCTTGCTCAAAGTTGAAAGTTTATTGCTGGAACAGCACAGCAGGTCAGGCAGCATCCAGGGAACAGGAGATTCGACGTTTCGGGCACAGGCCCTTCTTCAGGAATGAGCAGAGAGTGTTCAGCAGGAGAAGATAAAAGGTAGGGAGGAGGGACTTGGAGGAGGGGCGTTGGAAATGTGATAGGTGGAAAGAGGTCAAGGTGAGGGTGATAGGTCGGAGTAGGATGGAGGCAGAGAGGTCAAGAAGAAGACTGCAGGTCAGGAAGGCGGTGCCGGGCTGGAGGGATTCGGCTGAGACAAGGTGGGGGGAGGGGGGATGAAGAAACTGGTGAAGTCCAAGTTCATCCCCTGTGGTTGGAGGGTTCCCAGTCGGAAGATAAGACGCTCCTCCTCCGACCGTCGCGTTGTTGTGGTTTGGCGGTGGATGAGTCCAATGACCTGCATATCCTCGGTGGAGTGGGAGGGGGAGTTGAAATGCTGTGCTACAGGGTGGTTGGGTTGGTTCGTCCGGGTGGCCCAGAGGTGCTCTCTGAATCGCTCCGCAAGTAGGCGGCCTGTCTCCCCAATATAGAGGAGGCCACACTGGCTGCAGCGGATGCAGTAGATGATGTGGGTGGAGGTGCAGGTGAATCTGTGGCGGATATGGAAGTTTCCTTTGGGGCCTTGGAGAGAAGTGAGGGGGGAGGTGTGGGCGCAAGTGTTGCACCTCCTGCGGTTGCAAGGGAAGGTGCCGGGAGTGGAGGTTGGGTCGTGGGGGGTGTGGATCTGACAAGGGAGTTGTGGAGGGAGTGGTCTCTATGGAAAGCTGATAGGGGAGGGGAGGGAAATATATCCTTGGTGGTGGGGTCTGTTTGGAGGTGGCGGAAGTGACGGCGGATGATGCGCTGTACATGGAGATTGGTGGGGTGGTAGGTGAGGACCAGTGGGGTTCTGTCCTGGTGGCGGTTGGAAGGGCGGGGCTCAAGGGCGGAGGAGCGGGAAGTGGAGGAGATGCGGTGGAGGGCACCGTCGACCACGTCAGGGGGGAAATTGCGGTCCTTGAAGAAGGAGGCCATCTGTGTTGTACGTATTTTGAACTGGTCCTCCTGGGAGCAGATGCGGCAGAGACGAAGGAATTGGGAGAATGGGATGGCGTTTTTACAGGGGGCAGGATGGGAGGAGGTGTAGTCCAGGTAGCTGTGGGAGTCGGTTGGTTTGTAGTAGATATCCGTGTTGATTCGGTCGCCTGAGATAGAAACAGAAAGGTCTAGGAAGGGGAGGGAGGAGTCCGAGACTGTCCAGGTGAATTTGAGGTCGGGGTGGAAGGTGTTAGTGTAGTGGATGAACTGTTCAACCTCCTCGTGGGAGCACGAGGTAGCGCCGATACAGTCATCAATGTAGCGAAGGAAAAGATGGGGGGTGGGGCCAGTGTAGTTGCGGAAGATGGATTGTTCCACATACCCACATCATCTACTGCATCCGCTGCAGCCAGTGTGGCCTCCTCTATATTGGGGAGACAGGCCGCCTACTTGCGGAGCGATTCAGAGAGCACCTCTGGGCCACCCGGACGAACCAACCCAACCACCCTGTAGCACAGCATTTCAACTCCCCCTCCCACTCCACCGAGGATATGCAGGTCATTGGACTCATCCACCGCCAAACCACAATAACGCGACGGTCGGAGGAGGAGCGTCTTATCTTCCGACTGGGAACCCTCCAACCGCAGGGGATGAACTTGGACTTCACCAGTTTCTTCATCCCCCCTCCCCCCACCTTGTCTCAGCCGAATCCCTCCAGCCCGGCACCGCCTTCCTGACCTGCAGTCTTCTTCTTGACCTCTCCGCCTCCATCCTACTCCGACCTATCACCCTCACCTTGACCTCTTTCCACCTATCACATTTCCAACGCCCCTCCTCCAAGTCCCTCCTCCCTACCTTTTATCTTCTCCTGCTGAACACTCTCTGCTCATTCCTGAAGAAGGGCCTGTGCCCGAAACGTCGAATCTCCTGTTCCCTGGATGCTGCCTGACCTGCTGTGCTGTTCCAGCAATAAAGTTTCAACTTTGATCTCCAGCATCTGCAGACCTCACTTTCTCCTTGCTCAAAGTTGCCCACTGACACCGGTGCATGGTATATTCACCTGCCATGGCAAGAATCAGCATGTGGGACTTGGTCAGAGGCACCTTAAGTAGTGTACCCACAACTGTATGCCTTTTTTTAAAAATCTGCCCTTTCATGTCTATGCCCCCTGTTAGACCAGACCTGGAGAGTATACTTATACACAGCCAAGTTGAGACTTCCTTTCACTCTGTTTAAATTGACAGAATGAGTGTGTTGCCGTTGAAGATAAACCTGTCCCATGAACATGAGTACCAGCTGTAGAGAAAGGCCAATCCAGCAATTTTATATAAATGGAAAAATAAATGCAAAAGAAACATGTCAAAGAAATTTGCTCTACCTTTAAAATTGAGGACAATAAATATCTTTAAAAAGAATTCCTCCCCGTCCCCAGAAAACTACTCAGAAGGTAAATCCACCTACATTGTAATTGAAATAAATCTTTATCATTCTAATAAGAGGAGGGTTCCTTTGGTGTCAAGATGTTTAGTATTTTAACACCTAACAGTTGAGTCGAGCATGAGTGAAGAAATATTAACAGAAACCAATGCACTTAAAAAAATTCTCAAAGGCATGGCATGTCATGTGAAATTAGCAGCAGCAGCTGTAATCTGCAGTTTCAATGTATAATTCATTTGCTCTGCTCTGTCTGTCTTTCCATGAAAACAGTTCATTTACACGTATAGGGTTTCAGTATCAGGAATATCATGTAACAAAACGTGCATTGTGCTATTACAAAAGCTTCTTGCAATTGCTCAGCCTGATACTTTTATCTTTAGAACAGGGTCAGACAGAAAAACAAAAATATCCAAATCACACAACACAGAGAACGCAGCATTTAATGCATGCAGGAAATGTGCTCTTCATGTTAGTCACATTAACTTGTGCCTATTTTTATTAGTGTATAGGTTGATTACATTTTCAGGAGGGCAAGTTTCCTGTGATGATGAGCAGGTGATCGTGAGCATATGAACACTTGCATGTTCTGAAGTGAATAGAGAGGTCAAAGCTGACGTCAGAAACCGCCTCATAATCAGGCATTATTTTGTTTCCTTTTCTTACCATTTAGTCATAGGTATGATGAATTATTTGAAGAAAATATTATACAAGTCATGGTTAGAGGTGAAAGAAAAGCTCTGAAGCTTTTGCCTTTTGAGGTGGATATATATTTTTCACTCAATGAAGCAAAATGCACCAGCAATGTGTTTTGGCTGAATCAAATGTGAATTGAAGGTATGTTGCATTAATACACACCCCAGAATGTGAAATAGTGCATTACTGATCAAAGTCATGTTACCTTTCCTCAATTTATAAGTTTTCACTAAAATTAGCTAGTTAACCAGTCTGATCTCCAAAAAATCAATTATAGCAATTAAGTTATGGATATGCACTTGCCTTTTATAGCAAAATGCAAGAAAACAGTTTTCTAACAAAAGTGTAAAGCGGTTTTTCTTTCATGTTCTTTTTTATGTTAGTTGTGTCACATTCTTTAAATGTTTTAGTCTCAATCCAAGCTCTATAAAGAATTCTTGACCGGCATTCAGAAAACATACGTTAGATGACATTTATTTCAAACTAATTATTCCCTTTGAAATTATGAATTCACTACTGAATTGCAATATCTAGCCATAATACAGTGAGTTTGCAAGGGTGTGCTATATTTTAAACTAAACAAATATTTCACAATTGATGTCTGCCACTTTATGAAATGATAATCAGTAATTTCAGTTCCGATTTGAATGTGTGCGTGCATTAATCCTAACACAGTGTCATGGATCCTAAACAATAAAACAACCAACACAAAAGCATTATCAAGGTTGGAATAATTAGTCAGAGGCACTCATAAATTTGTAAGAATAACAATATGTTTTCATACAGCATCAGTGTCAACTTTGACAACTATGTTTAAGCCAGTTGATGATATAAAGGAAGAACCAATAGAAATAAATGTCTCCATTTCTGCTACAAGTTAGCAATTTCAGATAATAAACCTTTTCTTTCTGGTTACTTGACAATGTCATTGTGACAATGTCTCAGGTTTGTGTTGTTGATGTTGGTTTATCTTGTGGTGCTGATACCAAAATATGCATTTCACAGTCAGATGTTAGGAGAAATCTGAAGATGTAAATAAGTTTAGAATTCATTTCATAAACTCTTCATAAATTGGTTCAGAAACCAATAGCTCATGTAAATGACTCATAGTTAAAGTGAAAATTTGCACGGTCCACCTATGTACTGACATAACATTCCCCACATTTCAACAAGAAACACTTAGAGGTGGCTTTCAGCTGTTCCTTGCAAAAATGGGTAGCCAGCCTTTGGAATGAGGAGTTGGATTGCCACCAGAAACAGATGTCCATCGATGAGAGGGGATGTCTATCCAGGGTGATGGGTTTCTCCTGTAGATCTTTTTTTTAATTCATTTGTGGGATGTGGGCATCACTGGCTGGCCAGAATGTATTGCCCATCCCGAAATAAGACCATAAGACCATAAGACATAGGAGCGGAAGTAAGGCCATTTGGCCCATCGAGTCCACTCTGCCATTCAATCATGGCTGATGGGCATTTCAACTCCACTTACCCGCATTCTCCCCATAGCCCTTAATTCCTTGTGACATCAAGAATTTATCAATTTCTGCCTTGAAGACATTTAGCGTCCCAGCCTCCACTGCACTCTGTGGCAATGAATCCCACAGGCCCACCACTCTCTGGCTGAAGAAATGTCTCCGCATTTCTGTTCTGAATTTACCCCCTCTAATTCTAAGGCTGTGTCCACGGGTCCTAGTCTCCTCACCTAACGGAAACAATTTCCTAGCGTCCACCCTCTCCAAGCCATGTATTATCTTGTTAGATCTCCCCTTAATCTTCTAAACTCCAATGAATACAATCCCAGGATCCTCAGCCGTTCCTCATATGTTAGACCTACCATTCCAGGGGTCTTCCGTGTGAATCTCCGCTGGACACGCTCCAGTGCCAGTATGTCCTTCCTGAGGTGTGGGGACCAAAACTGGACACAGTACTCCAAATAGGGCCTAACCAGAGCTTTATAAAGTCTCAGTAGCACAACAGTGCTTTTATATTCCAACCCTCTTGAGATAATTGACAACATTGCGTTCGCTTTCTTAATCACGGACTCAACCTGCATGTTTACCTTTACAGAATCCTCAACTAGCACTCCCAGATCCCTCTGTAGTTTGGCTTTACGAATTTTCTCACCGTTTAGAAAGTAATCCATGCTTGTATTCTTTTTTCCAAGACCTCGCATTTGCTCACATTGAATTCCATCAGCCATTTCCTGGACCACTCCTCCAAACTGTCTAGATCCTTCTGCAGCCTCCCCACTTCCTCAGTACTACCTGCTTGTCCACCTAACTTTGTATCTTCGGCAAACTTCGCTAGAATGCCCCCAGTCCCTTCATCCAGATCATTAATATATAATGTGAACAGCTGCGGCCCCAACACTGAACCCTGCGGGACACCGCTTGTCACCAGCTGCCATTCCGAAAAAGAACCTTTTATCCCAACTCTCTGCCTTCTGTCAGACAGCCAATCCTCAATCCATACCAGTAGCTCACCTCGAACACCATGAGCCCTCACCTTGCTCAGCAGCCTCCCGTGTGGCACCTTATCAAAGGCCTTTTGGAAGTCTAGGTAGACCACATCCACTGGGTTTCCCCGGTCTAACCTACTTGTCACCTCTTCAAAGAACTCCAACAGGTTTGTCAGGCACGACCTCCCCTTACCAAATCCATGTTGACTTGTTCTAATCTGACCCTGCTCTTCCAAGAATTTAGAAACCTCATCCTTAATGATGGATTCTAGAAGTTTACCAACAACCGAGGTTAGGCTAATTGGCCTATAATTTTCCATCTTTTGCCTTGATCCTTTCTTGAACAAGGGGGTTACAACAGCGATCTTCCAATCATCCGGGACTTTCCCTGACTCCAGTGACTTTTGAGAGATCTCAACCAACGCCTCCGCTATTTCCTCAGCCACCTCCCTCAGAACTCTGGGTTCTGGGCGGCACGGTGGCACAGTGGTTAGCACTGCTGCCTCGCAGCGCCAGAGACCCGGGTTCAATTCCCGACTCAGGCGACTGACTGTGTGGAGTTTGCACGTTCTCCCCGTGTCTGCGTGGGTTTCCTCCGGGGGCTCCGGTTTCCTCCCACAGTCCAAAGATGTGCAAGTCAGGTGAATTGGCCATGCTAAATTGCCCGTAGTGTTAGGTAAAGGGGTAAATGTAGTGGTATGGGTGGGATACGCTTCGGCGGGTCGGTGTGGACTTGTTGGGCCGAAGGGCCTGTTTCCACACTGTAAGTAATCTAAGTAAAATCTAGGATGTAACCCATCAGGGCCAGGAATTTATCAATTTTAAGACATGCTCTTCATGTGACTGAACAGGCTAATTCTCGATGCATGGTACAGGACACATGGTACAGGATATCTCGCCAGATGGTGAGACTCAAAGTAGAGGCTTTGCTTTCATTTTTTCCCTTCTCTTCCACAGCTCAGCTTCACTATTAATGTTTTTGGAATTGAAGCTTAATGGGCAAGTTGTCACTATTTGATCGATTGATAGCAAGGTCCTCCCATTAATATCAATTCTGCCACACTTCATAGAGTATCTTTCTTACACTTCATTTGTCTTCCCTGTAACATTGGCAACTTAAGAGTTGAGAAAGCAGGACTTGGCTGGGGCGCTGCTTTTTAGTCAACAAGATGTAGCGTCTAGTTATTGTAAAAACTGAAAATGCTGGAGAAACTCAGCAGGTCTGACAACATCCATAGAGAGAGAAAAACAGCATTAACATTTCAAATCTGGTAGATGTATTATTATTGCTAGACTTTAATCCACAAAGCCGGGCAATGTTCTCGGCATCTGGGTTCAAATCCTGCCATTGTAGATGGTGGAATTTGAATTTAATGAAAAGAAATCTAGAATTAACAGTCTAATGGTGACCACAAAACCATTGTCAATTGTTGGTAAACATCTATTGGTTCACTAATGTCCTCCAGAGGAGGAAATCTACCTGGCCTGGCCTACATGTGACTCCAGGCCAACAATAATGTGGCTGATTCTTAACAATTAGAGATAGGCCTAGCCAGCAATGATGACACCTCATGAATGAATTTAAAGAATAACTCTTCTTCAGAGCACTGAAAACTTGTTTAAATGTGTAAATTAGGGTCTACTTATTTTGAGGTAAGTGGGAGTATATTTGGCTTGATAGCTGTCAAAAGCTTACGTTACTATTTACTGTTTTAAATCCACAGTGAGGAATCCATGCCACTGTATGAATTTTCTTCACAATAATTGTAAAGATTGCAATCATCTTATATTCAGTGTCCAGTATCTCAGTCTCTGGAAGTGAGTGTGGAACTTGCTCCATTTAAGCATCCATTCTTTAGTGCCCACCAGGCAGCAATGAAGGTATTTAAAGGATTGGGTATAAGTAGACAAACATGTTGGACAAAAAGCAGGAAAAGGCCATTCAGCTTCTCTAGACTGTTCTACCATTTAATAAGATCAGACTCATCTGATTGTAACCTCAAATCCACATTCCTGCCTAACCTGACAATCTTTGCTTAACAAGAATCTATCTCCATCTGCATAAAAATATTCAAAACCTCTGTTTCCACCCCCATTTCAGGAAGAGAATTCCAAATACATATGATTAGCTACATATAAAAACTCCACAGCTCTAAGTAGGCAATCTCTAATTTTAAACAGCAACTGCCCCTTCAAGTTGTCAATTTATCCACTAAAAATGACCAGAATTTCCTCTCCAAGTCTACCCTGTCAAGACCCCTCTGGATCTTATATTTTTCAATCAAGTCACCCCATACTCTTCAAAACTCCAGTATATGCAAGTCTAGCATCTCCAACACTTCCTTATGTAACAACGTGTCCATTGCAGGTATTGGTCTGGTAAACCTTCTCTGAATGATCTCCAACACAGTTCCACCCTTTCTTAAAAACGGAGACCATTAATATGCACAATACTCAAAGTCTGCTTGTATCAGTGCCCTGTATATGCTTTGTTATTTGTACTTACTTCCCCAGAGATAAACGATAACAGTCTTTCAGCTTTCCTAATTGCTTACTGTAGATGCATACTAATCTTTTGCAATTCATGCACTGCGACGCCCAAATGCATACATTCAATTCCCGCACTGTCTGAGGTTATCACGAAGGACTTGCCTTCTCATTCTCACCCCTAATGTGGGGCATGATGATCCCCATGTTAAACTACCACCAGTCATTTCTCTCTAACGAGAGAACAGCTGTATGGACCAATAAGACTGTGGTTACTTTGACCTTTTTACCTTTATTCTATTTGCCAGATCTTTGTCAATTCATTCAACTTATCTGTATGTATTTGTAGCCTTCTTGTGTCCTCTTCAGAATTTATTTTCCTAGTTATCTTTGCATCATTAGCAAATTTGGAAAGTATACCTTTTTTCAAGACCGAAGTCATTTATATAAATTGTAAACAATTGAGTTCCAAGTATTGAATCCTGTGATCCATAATTCATTATATCTTGCTGACCTGAACAGACCAATTTGAAAGTTATCTCTGCCAGCCAGTCTTCTATCCACACCAATGTGCTACCACCTAACTCATGCATTTAGTTTTCATAATAGTATTTACAATGATATTTTATCAAACATAGTCTTGCAATCTAAATACAGTGTATCCAATAGTTCTCTTTTCTCCACAGCATATTACTTTCTCATAGAATTCCAACAGATTATGATTTCCTTTTGAAGAAACCAAGTCGAATCTGTTTGGTTATCTTGAATTTAGCTAAGTACCTTGCTATAAATTCATTAATTATAGCTTTGAACATATTTAGTTTAAAATTCTCTCTACTTCTATAATTATTCAGTTTGCAAGAACACTGGGCCCAGCATGGTTTAGGTGGAGACTGTCTCAACAGTACACATCTCACCTTTTCCAATATTGGTGCTGGTACTCTACAAAGTGCAACCCATTTCTCCTACATCTGTCATTGTGCCACACATTCATCTCTCTGATCTGATTTGCTCTGTATTAAGTATCATGTGGCTTAGAATACAATACTGAAATTATGATCTTTGAGGTCCTCGTTCTTAATTTGGTGCCTAGTTCCTCATACTGACTACACTCTTTCTTTGTCTTTACTATATGCTTGGTGTGTACATGGACCATGTTCACTGGATCCTGCCTTCCCAATGTAAGTTCCTCTCCAACCCTGAGCAAATGTTCCAAACCCTGGCATTGGGGAGATAACACAGCCATCTGGACCCACACTCTTTACTGCAGAAAATGCTGTTACTCCTCTGATCATACTGTCCCCTATTCCCTTTGCAAAACTTTATTGCCCTCACCCAACTTGGATGGTTTTCTATACCATGGTACCATGGTCAGTTGGCTCATCTATTCTGCAGCCAAACAAGTTGAAAGAACTTCACACCTGTTGAGCAAAGTCTGAGGCTTCTGTCCACCTGCTCTGAGTCCCATATCTGCCTCATTCAGTCACACGCTCCTGCTCATAAATCCTGACCAAATCAGAAGACCCATTGTCTATTACCTAGTACAAAGAATCCAGGAAAACTTCTCACTTCCCAATGCATCTCAGTGTCTACAGTTCAATCTGCTGGTCTCCGCCCAAGGAATATCTGAGAAATTCTTCCTTTTGTTCCACAGGGGAATGGGCATCATTCCATATTGATCCTCAAATCAACCTATTTAGAGATGTTATTACATACCTCTCGAGCAGTGGGGCTTGAATCCAGACCCCCTCCCAGCCCAGAAGTAGGAACACCACCACTGTATATCAAGGACCCTACTTCCATTGTACCTCTGGATATTTAATCAACCTGTTTAAAAATGTTATTACACATCTCTGGAGCAGACAGGATTTAAACCTATCTCAGAGGTAAAGACAATACCACTGTGCCCCAAGAGCCTCCAAGTTCTATCATCTGCTGTGGCAGAATTCAAATCTGGGCTCCCCACAGCATTACCGGGGTCTCTGAATTAACAGTCTAGCAATAATACCCACAATAGCAGTGCCTCACCATCACATTGCACCTCAACCTCATCTCAAGAAATTAATGGTGAGAGGGTGACAAGCTTTGCTTTCAGATATAATTTCGTGCAGTCACCTAACAGCCTGTGGCCACCAGGAGTAGAAATGCTCCAGGGGAAGTTGCACTCGGTCATGCTTGAGGTGGTCAGCTCAGCTCCATAACAAAAGCAATAGTGACCTGCTAAGTAGATATGTTTTTAAGAAGGCTATGTTTCTTAATGACACAACATTAAAAGGAGCATTTCTCACTCATAGTCAGTTGCAACACTCTGCGTTGCTGCACAGAAATGGACAAATTATTACAAAAGCAAGCACGACAAATATCAAGTTATCTAAGTTGGGGCGGCACGGTGGCACAGTGGTTAGCACTGCTGCCTCACAGCGCCAAAGACCTGGGTTCAGTTCCCGCCTCAGGTGACTGACTGTGTGGAGTTTGCACGTTCTCCCCGTGTCTGCGTGGGTTTCCTCCGGGTGCTCCGGTTTCCTCCCACAGTCACAAAGATGTGCAGGTCAGGTGAATTGGCCATGCTAAATTGCCCGTAGTGTTAGGTAAGGGGTAAATGTAGGGGTATGGGTGGGTTACGCTTCGGCGGGTCGGTGTGGACTTGTTGGGCCGAAGGGCCTGTTTCCACACTGTAAGTAATCTAATCTAATCTAATTTTGGGTCTGCGCAGTCCTCTACAAAATGCAAATTCTTGAATCTACTTCACCTATATTTTATCAACTGTCCCTGTTGTATTTATTCTGTTATTGGTAAGTAACAGGGATTACGTAGAATGGATTCAGTTCATTTGAAAAGCTCATGCAAGCTTGTTAAACAACTCAGTGTACATCTTACAGCTATCGATAACTATATATATATATCTTCCTTTGGACTGACTGCTGCTGCAGTACACATGGTAGTTAGGTATGCGGTTTCATCCTTATCCTTGACTCAGTAGCATGTCCATCTCTTAAAACAATAACCTAACAATTACCTCTGATTCATAGAATCCCTACAGTGTGGAAGCAGGCCATTCGACCCATCAAGTCCACACTGACCCTCTGCAGAGTATCCCACCCAGACCCACCACTCCAACCCCTCCCCCCACACCATCCCTGTAACACTGCCTTTCCCATGGTTAATCCACCTAATTTACATATCTTTGGGCAGTGGGAGGAAATCCACGCAGATATTGACAGATTGTGCAAAATCCACACAGACAGTCACCCTGAGGATGGAATCAAATCTGGGTCCCTGGAGTTGTAAGGCAGCAGGAACTTAGCCATCGTGCTGCCCCATAAAAGTTGTTTCTGACAATTCAGTGAGTAATGATTATGGAATCAGGAAATTTCAGTAAATAAGATTCCTAACTCCAATAACAGAGATGGGAGATATTAGATTCTGTTTTATATCAATAAAGATCCATAAGAAAAGATTTGAAAGAAAATATTTCAAAGATTTAATTATTTCACGCAGAATTCAAAACAATGGCACTGGAATTAAAATTCAAACTGGACTGTATCCAACTCCCTACACAGACTCTTAACACGCTGGAGCAAAAATGGAATCTAAACTACCACATTTGTTTTCTTAATATTTATTTTCTGATTTATTATGGGTTTTGGCAAGTTAGTTGTTTTTCCATGTGGTGTTGGTGTTTATGGTTGGGGTGGAGGTGTGACTTGTAATCCTTCCGAAGATGAAACTGTTTCTCTATGTTGATATGACTGTAAAGGAGAAAGTGAGGTCTGCAGATGCTGGAGATCAAAGTTGAAACTTTATTGCTGGAACAGCACAGCAGGTCAGGCAGCATCCAGGGAACAGGAGATTCGACGTTTCGGGCACAGGCCCTTCTTCAGGAATGAGCAGAGAGTGTTCAGCAGGAGAAGATAAAAGCTAGGGAGGAGGGACTTGGAGGAGGGGCGTTGGAAATGTGATAGGTGGAAAGAGGTCAAGGTGAGGGTGATAGGTCGGAGTAGGATGGAGGCGGAGAGGTCAAGAAGAAGACTGCAGGTCAGGAAGGCGGTGCCGGGCTGGAGGGATCCGGCTGAGACAAGGTGGGGGGAGGGGGGATGAAGAAACTGGTGAAGTCCAAGTTCATCCCCTGCGGTTGGAGGGTTCCCAGTCGGAAGATAAGACGCTCCTCCTCCGACCGTCGGGTTGTTGTGGTTTGGCGGTGGATGAGTCCAATGACCTGCATATCCTCGGTGGAGTGGGAGGGGGAGTTGAAATGCTGTGCTACAGGTTGGTTGGGTTGGTTCATCCGGGTGGCCCAGAGGTGCTCTCTGAATCGCTCCGCAAGTAGGCGGCCTGTTTCCCCAATATAGAGGAGGCCACACCGGCTGCAGCGGATGCAGTAGATGATGTGGGTGGAGGTGCAGGTGAATCTGTGGCGGATATGGAAGTTTCCTTTGGGGCCTTGGAGAGAAGTGAGGGGGGAGGTGTGGGCGCAAGTGTTGCACCTCCTGCGGTTGCAAGGGAAGGTGCCGGGAGTGGAGGTTGGGTCGGTGGGGGGTGTGGATCTGACAAGGGAGTCGCGGAGGGAGTGGTCTCTACGGAAAGCTGATAGGGGAGGGGAGGGAAATATATCCTTGGTGCTGGGGTCTGTTTGGAGTTGGCGGAAGTGACGGCGGATGATGCACTGTACATGGAGATTGGTGGGGTGGTAGGTGAGGACCAGTGGGGTTCTGTCCTGGTGGCGGTTGGAGGGGCGGGGCTCAAGGGCGGAGGAGCGGGAAGTGGAGGAGATGCGGTGGAGGGCACCGTCGACCACGTCGGGGGGGAAATTGCGGTCCTTGAAGAAGGAGGCCATCTGTGTTGTACGTATTTTGAACTGGTCCTCCTGGGAGCAGATGCGGCGGAGACGAAGGAATTGGGAGAATGGGATGGCGGACGAAGGAATTGGGAGAATGGGATGGCGATGGGATGGGATGGCGCCATCCCATTCTCCCAATTCCTTCGTCTCCGCCGCATCTGCTCCCAGGAGGACCAGTTCAAAATACGTACAACACAGATGGCCTCCTTCTTCAAGGACCGCAATTTCCCCCCCGACGTGGTCGACGGTGCCCTCCACCGCATCTCCTCCACTTCCCGCTCCTCCGCCCTTGAGCCCCGCCCCTCCAACCGCCACCAGGACAGAACCCCACTGGTCCTCACCTACCACCCCACCAATCTCCATGTACAGCGCATCATCCGCCGTCACTTCTGCCACCTCCAAACAGACCCCAGCCCCAAGGATATATTTCCCTCCCCTCCCCTATCAGCTTTCCGTAGAGACCACTCCCTCCGCGACTCCCTTGTCAGATCCACACCCCCCACCGACCCAACCTCCACTCCCGGCACCTTCCCTTGCAACCGCAGGAGGTGCAACACTTGCGCCCACACCTCCCCCCTCACTTCTCTCCAAGGCCCCAAAGGAAACTTCCATATCCGCCACAGATTCACCTGCACCTCCACCCACATCATCTACTGCATCCGCTGCAGCCGGTGTGGCCTCCTCTATATTGGGGAGACAGGCCGCCTACTTGCGGAGCGATTCAGAGAGCACCTCTGGGCCACCCGGACGAACCAACCCAACCAACCTGTAGCACAGCATTTCAACTCCCCCTCCCACTCCACCGAGGATATGCAGGTCATTGGACTCATCCACCGCCAAACCACAACAACCCGACGGTCGGAGGAGGAGCGTCTTATCTTCCGACTGGGAACCCTCCAACCGCAGGGGATGAACTTGGACTTCACCAGTTTCTTCATCCCCCCTCCCCCCACCTTGTCTCAGCCGGATCCCTCCAGCCCGGCACCGCCTTCCTGACCTGCAGTCTTCTTCTTGACCTCTCCGCCTCCATCCTACTCCGACCTATCACCCTCACCTTGACCTCTTTCCACCTATCACATTTCCAACGCCCCTCCTCCAAGTCCCTCCTCCCTAGCTTTTATCTTCTCCTGCTGAACACTCTCTGCTCATTCCTGAAGAAGGGCCTGTGCCCGAAACGTCGAATCTCCTGTTCCCTGGATGCTGCCTGACCTGCTGTGCTGTTCCAGCAATAAAGTTTCAACGTTGATATGACTGTAAAGCATTAGTTACACATCATTGTATAACACAGCATCAATACTCATTGAACATGACTAGATAGCTTTAAAAAAATGTCATTCAGATCCAGAAAAATCCATCTTGTGACTGGTATCACAATCTGTCACATATGCACCTGTGGCTGGTATTGGTAATATGGCCATACCAACTGTTTTTGATGCACCTCCAGTTAGTGGCAGGATTTCAGTATCATAGAAAATAATGCTAAATTATTAAGTTTCTACAAGGTTTCTAATGCAGTTAAAGCTTTTCCAAGAAGTCTTTGAAGAAGTTTTTATAAAAATTAAAAACGATTTCAAAAAAATTTGGAAGACTTTTTAGAAAGTTCTTTATCTTTGGAGTAATTTTTAATGTGACATTTACTAACACAGGAGTAAGTGAGGTAATTAGCATACCTCTATATAAGAGAAACCTCGATAAGTATATGAGGGAGAAAGAAATAAAAGGTTTTGATGATAAGGTTAGATAATGGGTGGAGGCATTGTTGGAGCTTAACACGCATATAGATTAGTTAGGAACACAATCTGCTTCTGAGATTTGTAAATGTAATGCTGCAGACAGGATCTCAGGAATTAATTGTATCTCCCTCTGGTGTGCCTTTGTTTTGCTGTCTTAAGGATGAGCGGAAGTGAGCTAGTGAATATCATGAGAATGCTAGGCTGAACAATTAATTTCTGCTCCATGTAGGTTTGCTGACAAGCATGTCCTAGCATCTGCAGAGCAAGGTGTGTTTCTTGTACCATAAGCCTTAAGCATTACTGGGGATTACTGTACTTTTTTCACAAAATAGTCAAGTTGCCCCAGCAATGTTCAATGGATTAAGATGTGTCCACTGCCAAATGAGTTCTTCAATACGTGACTTGCTAACATTATATTGTGTCGAGTTTCTCTTTTGGAGAACATTCGCTGTATTTTTGCACATCCTTTTGTATTCCTCAACAATGTTGAATTTCCTCCTCCCTTCACTTTAAGCCACTTTCCTGCATCCCCCACGTCCCCAGCCCCTACTGCCCCATCATACAAGTCATAAGTAACTCCAAATTATTGAGATATTAAAAGCAAAAACTCTGGTAAGAGTACTGCTTTTGGGTACAATATGAAGTATGTTTTGGATTATGTTGAAAATGTGTTGCTGGAACAGCGCAGCAGGTCAGGCAGCATCCAGGGAACAGGAGAATCGACGTTTTGGGCATAAGCCCTCGTCGATTCTCCTGTTCCCTGGATGTTCCTGACCTGCTGCGCTGTTCCAGCAACACATTTTCAGCTCTGATCTCCAGCATCTGTAGACCTCACTTTCTCCTTTGGATTATGTTCCAAGGGTATGTTTTGGGTACTATGCAAAAGCTGGTGTTTTTCTTTCCAATTTATGAATTAACATTTTAGGCTAAATAAGAATGAAAGTGTATTTAACATCTGTGAACTTCTTTCTTAAGTAGATGTATTTGGTTTATTCTATTTTTTCTTCATGTCTTTTGTCAATAAACTTCTGTCTCATTGTTAATTCATTGTTAATTCTACAACATTGCGTGCTTTTGTTTGACTTAGCCTTTGTTAAAACCAAAATAACACATGATCATCAAAATAGACTTCAGTCTGGGATCAAACCTGTCGAGTAATACCAGGAGCTGAGATCATAATAAAATGCAAAAAACCTTTAAATTTCTATACCTTCGGAAATCCAAGAGAATTTCACAATTTTGTTGTGCAGTCTATGTGGAACATAAGTGGTGAATGTTGACCTGTTGAGTTATGTGGCTTTTTGCTGTACTGTAAATTCTATAATATTCTATGTAAGTTGTGAAGGCTGAGTTAATTGTTCAATAATGGCATTGACCTGCTCATTTCTGAGCCTTCAAAATTTGCACAGTTCCTCGACCTTAACAAGTCTTTTTGTTTTCATTCATTTACGGGACATGTATCTGACTGGATAAGCTAGTATTATTGCTAAGTACCAATTTCCCTTGGTGCAGTCCATGTGATATAAATACATCCAAAGTACTGTCTGGAAGGAATTTCCAGACTTTTCCCAGGAACAGTGAAGGAATGGTGATATCGTTCCAAGTTGGGATGTATGTGTTTTGGAGGGGAACTTGAAAGTGTTGGTGTTCCATGAATCTTCAGTCTTCCTCCTTAAAGCTGTAAACTGCTGTCAATGGAACGTTGGTAAGTTCCTGCAAAGTGACTCTATAGAAGGTATATATTGCTGCCAATGTGTTTCATTGATAAAAGAAGTGAATGTTGAATGTGGTGGATGGATTGCCGATCAAATGTGATCTAGATGATATTGAATTTCTTGAGTGTATTGGAGCTGCACTCATCTGGACACATTGTTCCACCATACTTAGACCTTTACCTCATAGATAGTGGACATATTCTGGAGAGTGAAGAGGTAAGTTATTCATTCTGAATTCCCAGTCTCCAGAAAATTAATAAAGTTAAAGAAGTCAAACATAAAATTTTGAGCATTAGAGAATCTATAGAATGCAATGGCAAGTGTAGCAAAATTTTAAACATTTTGTTATAATTTATTCACAGGATGAGGGAACCACTGGCTAGGCCAGCATTTATTGCCTGTCCCGAAATGCCCAAAGGCAAGTTAAGAGTCATCTACATTGCTGTGGGTCTGGAGTCACATGCAGGCCAGACCAGGGAAGGATGGCAGTTTCCTTCACTAAAGAACATTAGTGAACCAGATGGGTTTTTCTGACAATCAACATGGGCTCATGGCCATCATTAGACTCTTAATTCCAAATATTTACTGAATTCAAATCCGGTCACCCAGAACATTGCCAGGGTCTCTGGATTAACAATGTGCCTCCCAGTTTCAGACTATATTTTATGTCAGTGTAGTATTCTTTTGAATGGTTGAGCAGGTTGTTCATTTTGTGCATTAGTATTCACTTTTTGTGAAATAAATTGCCATTTGGACTGTCAAATTTCATTGTACAGTGGTAATTGAATGAAAATAATTTACTTGTAAAAACATCAGCACTTAAATATTAAGTGAGGTTTTTAAAATCTGTACTAATAAACAAAATAATAATTTAACTGTTCCAATGAATGGTCTATTTGTGTGTTAAATGAATTTTTATTATGTTTCTGAAAAATAGAGTATTATGTTTTGCTCTGACATCATTATCAATGATAGGCAAATGCGTTTTAAAGTGCGGGTACAAAAATATGTTCCAAATTCTCAGAAAACTATTCTTACATTTAAATTACCAATTACAAATTTTGTGAGAATTGTAATTGTCTTATGTAGTATTCTAAGGTCCGTACTAACAGCTGTCAAAACAAGTTCAATGTTGCAGAAGATAGATTCCTCCAGTGTATAGCTGGTTTATTTTCTTCCATTTTCTATCACAACACGCAATTACATCTCATATGAACACACCAGTTTAGGATGTTCAAGGCCAAATCATCTGAAATTATTATACAATTTGCCATGTGACAAGCTGCTTCCCAGTTTCCAGCCCTACCACCTGCATCATGCTCCATGACAACAGAGCCACATGACTGTTACTATGCACCGCATTGCCCGACAGAAGCAGTATTTTGAAATATTGATTCTCATCAATGAGAAAAGCCCAGGTTCTGCTGCATTGATGCTGTGATTAAAGGACTGCTAAAATTTGAAATCTAGATTTGAAATTTTCCTTAAAAAGTGAGCAATTTATGTTACGTTATTTTTTTAAAGTGGGTAATCAGTCAAGGTAACATAAATATATGGGAAATGCTAAGTTAGGTTTCATTTTCTTTAGGTAATTGATTTACTTCATTTTCAAAGGCAATGAAAATAAATGAAAAATAGACTCAACATTCTGGTTGAATGCTGATTATTACTGTTCAGTTGAAATATACAAAATCCTTACATGTTAGCTTTCAATTTAGCTGAAAATTCTCTTCAATGATCACATTATGATTCTGTGTGTGCTTTTAATTTGTTGCATATGTGTGCATGTCTGCATCCTGTGTGTTTAATCCTTGTTCTCTAATCCAGTGAAATTTGATGAGCAGTATTTCTGGGTTAATTAGATTCTGTATCTAGCTACTGTTCCTCCCCCACCTCAGCTTGGAGTGGATTTCAGTGCTTTTATAGGCTGCTTTCCATGACATGTCATAACCAGCTACCCATTTTCAAATGAATATTTTATTCTCCAGCTGGTAGGACAATTTTGAGTTTATCATGTAATTGCTTACCTTGCTTACTTTGGGGATGGCACAGTGGCTCAGTGGCTAGTACTGCTGCCTCACAGCACAACGGACACAGGTTTGATCCTAGCCTCGGGCGACTGTCTGCATGGAGTTTGCACATTTTCCCTGAGTCTGTGTGGGTTTTTTCTGGGTGCTCTGGTTTCCTCCCATATTCCAACAACGTGTAGGTTAGGTGAATTGGCCATGCTAAGTTGCCCATAATGTTAAGTGCATTAGTCAGAGGGCAATGGGTCAGTGTGGACCTTGTGGGGCCAAAAGGCCTGTTTCCACACTGTAGGGAATCTAATTTTGCTCATGGGCACCAAATTAGATTATAGTAATTGATGCATTATAGCTATATTCACCAAAAGATACCAATTCTATAGGCTATAAAATCAAGTTAAATAACATATATGTGACATTAACTGCTGGAATTTTCTACATATCCATGAGGTATTCTAATGATTTACAACCAAAATAGACTCGTCACATATCTTCAGTGCAAGAGATTGTTCTCCAGAGTCTTCATGTGATATATTTGGTACCTTTCATTCCATCCTGTTAGTCAGCATACATAACATGCTATTTTATTGTGAAAGACTGGACATTTTCCATGGTATTGTACATTGATTGTAAAGTAGGGCAATAATAAAAAAACAGTTACCTCATCATTTTATCAATATTACAACAAATTGTTCACACCGTTATCAATTCACCTTAAGAAAGTAAAACATTCCCTACATTTTGGTTTTAGTTTAATTAGTTAACCTGCCAAAATGAGTCAGATTTATTCATTATTTCAGGAAGAGAAATTTAAAAGAAACATTTGGAGAGTCAAAATGTGTAATTGAAATTAAGTCAGTGATAAACAACTAAACCTATATCTTTACAGGAAATAAGTATTAAAGCTTACTGTTAACTGTGAGTCATTTCTCACTGAACTTGGACATTATTTTAAAAGGATTTCCTTAAAATTGTTTATCATGTTCTTCACTGATTCAGTATTGAGGGAAAAATACTTGTACCTCATTGCAAGGATGCAATGAGGTACAAGTTTCTATGTTGTGTCTACTGAAGGTTATAGTTCAGACCAAGTTATGTGGCCTGTCAATCACATTGAAACAGAATCCATAGGCTTCAGCTATTCACGGGGGATTTAAAACCACTTAAAAGCCTTTTAGCAGCAATTTAGATTTCATTAATTTCACAGTGAATGCTGAGTACTTCCTTTTTTTGAGGTTGCAGGAGCACTGATCTTATGGTTTTGCTGTCCACATTTACATTCATTTTTTGAAGATGTCAGTTAGTCTCTTGTGGCACTTCTGGCTAGCCTAGGGCCTGGAGCATTATTATGTTTAGCTTATGTTAACTAAGACCCAAAATCACTGAATTCTATTTCCCTTTACAATCACTGTTTAGGTCCTCCCTTATGGCACATAGTATAAACAAACATCCTAAGTCCACTGGACATGGATTGCTGAGAAAGCTTTCTTTAGGATGTCAGCTGCTTGTAAATCTGGAGTTTCTGGCTTTGAGGAAAGGCCAAGTTATCCAGATTAGCACAAAAAAGCCGATCAGAAATGACTGCCATTTTTCTCCTTTTTATACTTTTAACAATGTTGAGCCCTGATGTCTGCAGGCTAATGATAGATTTAAAACATTGTCCATCCTGAAGGTTTGTTGTGGTGAGACAGAATTCTTGTGAGTACATGGATCATGCCCAAATAGAATTATTTCCTTTATCACTTTAGGTGATAGACCCAAAATCTGGGAATAACAGAATGTGTGATCCTCCTGTACCCATTTGGTATCTCAGGATCTGATATATGTGATGAAGAAACTGGGTTGTGGACACATGGAATTGAAGAATTTTAGATTCACTAGTTGCAACTTGACTTTAGGCTTTATCATCCCAACAGCTACACTTCAAGTTTGCGACAATTGCAAATTTCAATATTGTGCTCAATATCAGCATCTGAGGCATTAATGTACATTAAAAACAAGAGTGTCTCTAGTAATGAACTGAGAGGAATCCCTGTTTCATCAAATCCCTACAGTGTGGATTCACTATCTTCTGAGATACCATTTGATTGGAACGTTGGTTTCTTTGCAATAAAAGCTAAGGATCTGCAAGACACAACATGGAGGTGCTGTAGCATCAGCACCATCTTTGGTGAACAGCAGTAAATGCAGTCTGACAACTGTACACATTCGCTTCTATCAGATTACGGATATTATATCGTTAAGATCATATATATGCCTTCTGAAAGATAAACAAAGTGGAATAGCAAGTTTGCTTATAGTGCTGTCCATCCGAGGTAAAATCTGTTATACTCCAATATGTTTTGAATGTTCAAGAATCCTTCTGTGCCAAATGGCATAAAATAAACTTTTCAACTGTTGCTGCAGCATGTCTTTTTTTCCATTTCATGTCGAACCCAGAAGAAAAAAAGTGCTATTTGAAGCAGTTCTGACAATCACTGGGGTGAAAGGAAAATGGATCTATAGTACTTCCTTTGAGATGGGCCTCTGGAGGCAGAACCAGCTATCTGACATTGCTGAAATAATCAAAATGAGACCCAACTGAAACTCCACTTTTAGGCCAGTTCAGGGCATTATTGTCCATGTGCCATTTGTTTTTCATCCTGTTGTATTTGTGCCAATATGAAGTAATTGTACAAGAGTTGCGGTTTTAATTTCTTATCATGCATAAGTATTAATCCTTATCCAGCCATTTTGTATATCTTCCCTAAATAAATCACAACACATTTGACTCCACATTCTAAGAGTTATGAGCATGCTCTCTTAATGCCTAAATCTGATGAAACTACTGCGTAAACTATTTGCTCAGCAACAACCAAAATACTTATGCATTAATATCACTTGTCAGTGTAACCAACATTGTTAAAGTGGGAATAAACAGTACAATTGATCTTCCAACGGTTGGTAAAAGCCAGAAATCAATACAATTGCAGAATATTTGGCTTGTAATTGAGGTTGACAATGCACAAATGGTATGATGCAAAATTAGCAAGGTACTTATCATAACTTGACAGAAAATAAAAGATTAACTTATGAAACAAAAGAAAAATATGTAAGTAAAAATTGTGTTTTTAAAGCTTTTGAAGAAAACAAAACCTTAATTTAAAAATAAATTATTTTAGTTGGTGTACTTGTTTCAATTTTTAAGTGACCAAACAGATTAGCTGCATGGTTAAAAGCAAGATATCAAGTTGTACAAGTATTTTATTAACAAAATGAGGAAAGAGTTACACTAATTAAAAGTGATTTGGGGATGCCGGTGTTGGACTGGGGTGTACAAAGTTAAAAATCACACAACATCAGGTTATAGTCCAACAGATTTAGTTGGAAGCAATAGCTTTTGGAGTGTTGCTCCTTCATCAGGTAGCTGTGGAGTGGCACTCTAAAAGCTAGTGCTTCCAAATAAACCTGTTGGACTATAACCTGATGTTGTGTGATTTTTAACTGAGTAAAAGTGGGCTCACAGCAAGTGTATACTCAATTTTTAAAAAAATAATTGTTTTGCAGGATCTCTTTTGGTACTTCTCATAGAAAATCAACTTTTCATATGAAATTAAAATGGGGTAGTATAGGCCTTAGGGCCAATGAAAACAAAAACAAAAATCCAAGTTTGGGAATAGGGCCATCAAGTAGCAAGAATGAAAAACCAGTAAAACTGACAAAGAGACATTCTGTTCTGACCCAACCAGTATTCTTCAAAATGAAGGTCCAGTGTAACCAGTATGTCTATTTCCAAGTATTACTAACCTTTTCTTCTGGACATACCTAAGGCCCTTGCTTAATATGTCTAAAAATCTGTTTTTTATTGCCTAAAGAAATGGGTATCTTGCAATGCAATGAGTCTAACAATCTACACAGATTGGGTACAGGCATCTGCATGCAAATTGATATAGTTTTTACCTGAAAACCAGAACGACAAACACATTTTGTTAGTACTAAAATTTGATGGTCAAAGTAAGTGTGATACAACCAAGAATTGTCTGCCATTTGGTAACATATTACCAGTGCATTTGCAATGGTGTTGATCATGGCAATAACAGTTTATGATCTCCCTTCAGTACATCTTTATTGTCTCTATGGCACTAGATTTTCTTTCTGCCTCCCCTCTTTCCCACTCCTCATCTTTTCTCATCATCTTGATCATTTTGCTTCTTACTTTCTCCGCTCTTTTCTTTCTATCTTTAACTTCCATTTTAGATGGCAAATGGTGTAATGAAGAAGGGAGTTGCCTGTGGTTGCAAGTAACTGATTGAAAGTAACACAATTTGTACACATTGATGATATTCTTTGCATTCCGCTATCTGTTTGGTAACTCAATTTCCCATATTTCTCCTCCATCTTCAATCTCTTTCCCCTCCCCTCAAATTGTCTGCCCAACTATCCTTCCTGTTCTTACCTCTGGCACAGTCTAAGCAATCTTCCTACTTTGTCCAATTCCCATTGCCTCTTTGCCTATTGACTTCTTTGTCTCCTTCACAGTTATTGACCTTTCTTCACTTGTTTATCCTTTTAATGTCTTCTGATCTCTCACCCAATCATCACCTCTCCTGATTTACCATTCTTAATCCCCCATATTTTGGATTCCCCTTTGAGGTGATTGAAGTAGTAGCTAAATATTGTGCAGGAAGTAATGTTACACAAATCATGACAATGGAAAATCAGCATGAAATGGACAGAAAGAATCTTCTATCTGCACATCTGCACTTTAAATAATTAGGTTAGTAAATTACTTAATAATTAATTATTATTTCCCTTACATTACAATCTGAGACTGGCACAGTTGAGAACAAAGGCGAGTCAAACAGTCAGGGCAGGCAGGGACAAAGCAGAGAACAAGGTAGGACTGATAAATTAAACTGCATTTATTTCAATGCAAGAGGCCTAACAGGGGAGGCAGATGAACTCAGGGCATAGTTAGGAGCATGGGACTGGGATATCATAGCAATTACAAAAACATGGCTCAGGGATGGACAGAACTGTCAGCTTAATATTCCAGGATACAAATGCTACAGGAAGGACAGAAAGGAAGGCAAGAGAGGAGGGGGAGTAGCGTTTTTGATAAGGGATAGCATTACAGCTGCACTTAGGGAGGTTGTCCCTGGTAATTCATCCAGGGAAGTTATTTGGGTGGAACTGAGAAATAAGAAAGGGATGATCACCTTATTGGGATTGTGTTATAGAACCCCAATAGTCAGCGATAAATTGAAAATTTGTAAGGAGATTTCAGTTATCTGTAAGACTAATAGGGTGGTTATGGTAGGGGATTTTAACTTTCCAAACATAGACTGGGACTGCCATCGTGTTAAGTGTTTAGATGGAGAGACATTTGTTAAGTGTGTACAAAAATTTTTCTGATTCAGTATGTGGATATACCTACTAGAGAAGGTGTAAAACTTGACCTACACTTGGGAAATAAAGCAGGGCAGGTAGCTGATGTGTCAGTGGGGGAGCACCTTGGGGCCAGCAACTATAATTCTATTAGTTTTAAAATAGTAGAGGAAAAGCATAGATCTAAAATTTGAAGTTCTAAATTGGAGGAAGGCCAATTTTGACAGTATTAGGCAAGAACTTTCAAAAGCTGATTGGGAGCAGATATTTGCATATGAAGGGAAAAGCTGGAAAATGGGAAGCCTTTAAAAATGAGATAACAAGAATCCAGAGACAGTGTATCCTGTTGGGGGGGAAGGGCAAGGCTGGTAGGTGTAGGGAATGTTGGAACACTAGAGAAATTGAGGTTTTGGTTAAGATAAAGAAGGAAGCATATATCAGGTGTAGACAGCAGAGATCGAGTGAATCCTTAAAAGAGTATAAAGGCAGTAGGAGTATACTTAAGAGGGAAATCAGGAGCGCAAAAAGGGGACATGAGATAGCTTTGGCAAATAGAGTTAAAGAGAATCCGAAGGGTTTTTACAAATAGATTAAGGACAAAAGGGTAACTAGGGAGAGAATAGGGTCCCTCAAAGATCAGCAAGGCAGCCTTCGTGTGGAGTCACCAGAGATGGGGCATAGAGTCATAGAGTCATAGAGATGTACAGCACGGAAACAGACCCTTCGGTACAACTCGTCCATGCCAACCAGATATCCCAACCCAATCTAGTTCCACCTGCCAGCACCCAGCCAATAGCCCTCCAAATCCTTCCTATTCATATACCCATCCAGATGCCTTTTAAAGGTTGCAATTGTACTGACCTCCACCACTTCCTTTGGCAGCCCATTCCACACCTACATTACCCTCTGCATGAAAAAGTTACCTCTGACCCTAAACCTATGCCCTCTAGTTCTGGACTCCCGCACCCCAGGGAAAAGACTTTGTCTATTTACACTATCCATGCTCCTCATGATTTTATAAACTTCTTTAAGGTCATAACTCAGCCTCTGACACTCCAGGAGAAACAGCCCCAGCCTACTCAATCTCTCCCTATAGCTCAAATCCTCCAAAAATGGAACATCTTTGTAAATCTTTTCTGAACCTTTTCAAGTTTCACAACATCCTTCCGATAGGAAGGAGACTAGAATTACATGCAGTATTTGAAAAGTTGTCTAACCAATGTCCTGTACAGCCACAATATGACCTCCCAACTCTTATATTCAATACTCTGACCAATAAAGGAAAGCATGCCAAATGCCTTCTTCACTATCCTATCTACCTGCGACTCCACTTTCAAGGAGCTATGAACCTACACTCCAAGGTCTCTTTGTTCAGCAACACTCCCAAGGACCTTACCATTAAGTGTGTAAGTCCTGCTAAGATTTGCTTTCTCAAAATGCAGCACAACGCATTTAACTGAATTAAACTCCATCTGCCACTCCTCAGCCCATTGGCCCATCTGGTCAAGATCCTGTTGTAATCTGAGGTAACCTTCTTCGCTGTCCACTAAACCTCCAATTTTGGTGTCATCTGCAAACTGACTAACTATACCTCTTATGCTCACATCCAAATCATTTATATAAATGACAAAAAGTAGTGGACCCAGGAAGTAGCCACGTATAAGTTGACTGCACCAGTGGAAATGTTGCTCACTAAAGTGGATCCAGAAGAGGCAAACTACTGGACACTGAAGGCAGGAAATAAAGGAACATAAGGACAGGAGTAGATCATTCAGCCCACTTACCTGTTCCTCACTATTCAATATGATCATGACTGATTGGAAAATGTAATACTTTTATCCATCCAGTCTCCAGAATGCACTAAAAATCAGAAATCCATTAATCTTTATTTTATGTATACTTAAGAACTGAGGCCTCTGAGATAGAGAATTCTGAAAGTTCAGAAACCTCTGAGAAAACAAAATCCTCCTCAACTCAGACCTAAATGGACAGGTTGGACTGAAGGGTCTGATTCCGTGTTGTACATCGCTATGACTCTATATAGAGAAAAAGACACAAAATTGTAGTTGCTGTACTTTCTATAAGCTTATGTTGGATTTCAAACTGATTATTTCTGTAAGACCTTTCAGAACCTATGAGATTGTGTCTGCTTTTTTAGAAGTGAAAGTATTTGAAAGTTGGAAATGCATGTACTGAAGAGAGCAGCACTGTGAGATAACTGGTTTCTGTTTGCTAAATATCATGACATGAGAACCTCTAGACGGCTAATCCTACAGCTGTTTAATTCCACAGATATCAATTATACCATACTGAACTGATATGGGAATATATATCATGATAATAGTCCATTTCAAGATGTGATAATGTCTCCTGCATGTAGTGCATGTAATTGAACAATGAACATCAGAACTGTCTATCCAGTAAGTTCTTGATCACATTACTGAAAATGTTCTGAATTTTATTCTGCCGAAGAAGGACTGCTTAGTCAGCTCACTGTTGATGTGAAAGAAAAACTGAGCAGGAATTGATTTCAAAGAAAACGTGTAAGACAAAGCTGGTGTAATTATGGAAAATTAAAAGAGAAACCAACCTAACAGGTGCATTTCTTCACAGAATTCCACCTCCATAACATGTCCAGTATATAATTAATAAATTACAAATAATAATGAGCAAATTATAACTTGGGTAAAATAATTGTTAAGCAATTATAAATCCCTATAATCATTTTTCTTTCAGCAATCACATTTTTACTTCAAATACATTGGAGTGATAAGGACTAAAACATGATAAAATGATGCCAGTACTTGCAGGATAAATAATGATTATATCCACTTCTCTACAGCTGCAAAAAGATAACACATTGCAGAGAATGGATGAACTCCTTGTTATGACGACTAAGATAACACATGTTAGTTCCTCCTCCGTTTAGCACCTGCACAAATAAAGCATTTAGCTGAAAGCTGCGCAATCATTATTGGAGGATATTTTAGTTTCTTGAAGCTAAGCAATTTGATAGTGATGATTTGTTTGTCGTTTGTACATTATTGATGAGGCATGGTTGGTAAATATTCAAAAGTCAAGGACTATGCATTAAAGGAGACCTTTTCACATCTTGGAATGAACCATTATCATGATACATATTCCCATATCAATTAGGTATGGTATAATTAATAACTGTGGAATTAAACAGTTGTCGGATTAGTAGTCTATAGGGTTCTCATGTCACAATATTTAGTTAATCTGAAAAGCAATGAAAACATATAATGGAGAGGTTGCCTGATAGTAATAATATGACATGTGATTGTGCTGTAGTTAGATTTTATTTTTGTTTACTCTTTTTTACAAATAACTTATATCAGCAATAAACATAGCTGCTGGGGTCAAGTTGTGGCTCTTTTGTTTTGCATTGAAATTGTCTATTGTAGAGGGCAATGCTGGTTTAAAAAGCAATGATATCCAATTCAAATCAAACATAAAATTGGAACCAGAATGTGCAGACTTGATTCCACTGAAAACATTATTATACAAATCTTTCAGGCAAAGTTTACAACAGATATTTGTATTTCACATGTGTATTGGCTGGATGAATGTAGTTCTAATAACACTCAAGGAACTCAACAATACCCAGGCTAAAATAACCTTCTTCATTGGCACCCCATCCACTTTGTTAAATATTCGCTCCCTCCACCACTGGCACAGACTAGCAACAATAAGCACAGTTTATATGGTGCACTGCAGAAACTCCATCAAAAGCACTTCCCAAACACATGACCCTGATCTCTTGGAAGAAAAGGCCATTCTTGAGCACTACAGTGCATATTACTGCAGTTCATTCTGAGAATGTGGCAGCTTGGAAATGTTGCTTTCCAGTGTCAGGCATGCAATGAAATGCAGAAATGTAGAACGAAGATGAGATTTCAGTTTTTATCTACATAGCTTTGTGATCTGACATTACAGGGAGCCAGGATGCATGGAAGGGTCAAGACTTCAATAAAGTCAAATTTAATGTCAGATTGGTAGCATGATAAATACAACTGCCACTAGCAAGGGTTCACATGCAAAGCATTATATTCTGACCTCAAACAGAAACAGTAATTGACTCCGCCTGCACTAAATCTGACTGCAGCTATTTTCTACATTATTGTGCAGCTGGGTTTGGTGTAAAGGTGGCAATATTTAGATTTTGTGTCCTTCTAAGAGACTTGCAGGCTCTGCCTGAGATTTATCATGATTCCACCTAGCATTTGTGTTCCCTTTATTATTGCTGTCCTTATGCCCCCATTACATTTTAGCCTTCCTTAATTTCCATTCATCCCTTTTCTATCATGGTTAATGTCACTATTTTAATGTCACACTGAGATGTGAGGGGCAGGTTTTTATACAAAGAGTGGCAGGAGTCTGGAACACGCTGCCGCTGAGGTGGCTATGTTAGGGGCATTTAACAGACTTTTAAATAATCAGTCAAATCCATCGACCACCCCCCACCCTGTCTCAGTCAAATCCATCGACCCCCCACCCTGTCTCAGTCAAATCCATCGACCTCCCCCCACCCTGTCTCAGTCAAATCCATCGACCTCCCCCCACCCTGTCTCAGTCAAATCCATCGACCTCCCCCCACCCTGTCTCAGTCAAATCCATCGACCTCCATCGTCAGACAACAACAAAACGACGGTTGGAGGAAGAGCGCCTCATCTTTCGCCTAGGAACCCTCCAACCACAAGGGATGAACTCGGATTTCACCAGTTTCCTCATTTCCTCTCCCCCCACCCTGTCTCAGTCAAATCCATCGAATTCAGCACCGCCTTCCTAACCTGCAATCTTCTTCCCGACCTCTCCGCCCCCACCCCAGTCTGACCTATCACCCTCACCTTGACCTCTTTCCACCTATCACATTTCCGACGCCCCTCCCCCAAGTCCCTCCTCCCTACCTTTTATCTTAGCCTGCTGGACAAACTTTCCCCATTCCTGAGGAAGGGCTTATGCCCGAAACGTCGATTCTCCTGTTCCCTGGATGCTGCCTGACCTGCTGCGCTTTTCCAGCAACATATTTCCAGACTTTTAAATAAGCCCATCAATATGCAAGCAATGGAGGGATATTAATCAAGGACAGGCAGAAGGTATTAGTTTAATTTGGCATCATATTCAACGCAACATCATAGGCCGAAAGGCCCATTCTTGAGCTGTACTGTTCTATGTTCTATATTTATTTCATGCCCATTGTTTCGCAAATTGTCAAACCTTTTGTTGCCATTGCACTGTTGAGACCAGAGTCATTGTGACTTGAGAGAAATCTGCTCCTGCAGTTTCCAATCCAAAACAACATTTAAAAGACATTTGGACAAATACATAGATAGGAAACGTTTTGAAGGATATAGGCCAAGTGCAGGGAAGTGCGATTGGCGTGGATGGACATTTTGGTCGGCATGGACCATTTTGGGCCATTCTGTAGGACTTGACAAGTATGTGATTCTACTTTGATAAGTTTTTTTTACTGTCTTAATTTTGCACAACTATCACATTGGATCAATGAACATTGGATGCTTTATTATCTTGGAAAGACAGGTGGCATAATTTATAATTTCTTTCTGAATTTCAGCATTTTACATAAAGGAAAAAAATTCCAGATTGTATTGCAAGGCCAATGTATCAATGTGAATTTTCTGCTCCTGATTCAGGAAATCATTGTGTACTTACCATGGGATTCCATCCATGACAAATGATGGATGGAAAATGACAGACCCGTTGATGTGTGCAGCTGATAGACAAGGCTCCTTTAGCAGACATTCGATAAGATGAAGAATATAAGTAATTTCAGCATTCTGATGTTGGATTTAACAACAAAGGTTTATGCTTATCTAGTAATAGTGCATAAATAATGGAAATCTGAAGGTAAAAACACAAGAAGTAATTTAAACCTAATCCACCACCAGGATGCTGAATCCAAATAAGTTCAGATAGCCATTTACAGATTACTCAGTTTTGCTTTTTTTTAATGAAGACAGTGCCCCTTTAATAAAATTAAATGAATTTAAGTCATGTTTAATTTTTATCGTTTCAGTTTTAGTCTTGTGATAGTTTTCTTAGTTTCTGATCCAAAAACCTCCAACCAGGGTTAAGCTAATTTTAATTGCCTTCTAACTAATCCTGCAAGATCAGAGCAGCAGAGTGTAAGAGTGAAAAAGTCTTTTGATCCTCAATAATCTCTGCTATACACTGCTGCACACCATAGGTCAGTGCCGAATCTTATAACTGTGTTGAAAATTAAACTACTTTGAAAATGTTACATAACTTTTCACGTTCAGATGATGTTCAATACATTTTAGGGCAAACATATTCTTGTTTATAACATTTTCTACCTGATAGCATCTCTACCTGAATCCCTTTGTTCCACGGTCAAAAGTCAGTCTTACACCTTTGTCCTGTACACAATTGTTGTCAGGGGCTGGATATATAACAGGATTGCAGCCTTGCCTTCAGTAATTCCAGAGGCGTGTGGAAGCATACTTCAAACAGGCACTGAACTTGGCCACAGGTGCCAGAGATTGTTAGGAGCATTAATCTCTGAGATAAGTATGAATCTTAGCAGCATAGAAATTGACCTCACCTCACCTCCCATGAGAATATGAAGTATAGAAATATATTGTCTCTTTAAACCAGGCATCCTGGAAAACTAGGTATCTCTCTTTAGATGTCCAACGTTAAGCGCCGTATTAGAATTGAATAAAGGATATTGGGACATATATTTCGAGGTAGAGGCAATTCAGCCCTCCAGCATACTCTGCTATTCAATTCATAACTGATTATCTACCTCAGTGCCATTATTCACACTATCCACATATCACTTGATGTTTTTAATGCCTAATAATTTGTCGACCTCTGTCTTACATATCCTCAAAGATTGAGTTTCTATAGCCTTGGAGTTGATTGTAAAGATTGACCACCTCTGAGTGAAGAAATTCCTGCGCATCTTAGTCCTAAATGGCCTTGACCTTAACTGAGACATGTCCCCAGTTCTAGGTTCCCAGTTGGAAGAAACAACTTTCCCTCATCTGGGCTGTCGAGTGCTGTCAGAATTTTGAATGTTTCAAAGAGATCTCCTCTCATTTTTTCATAGAATCATAGAATCCCTACAGTGAGGAAGCAGGCCATTCAGCTCTTCAAGTCCACACCGATCTCCAAAGAGCATCACACCCTATCCCTGTAACCCTGCGTTTCCTATTGCTAATCCACCTAACCTACACATCTGTGGACACGATGGGCAATTTAGCATGGCCAATCCATCTAACCTGCACATCTTTGGACTGTGGAAGGAAGCCAGAACACCCGACGGAAACCCACGCAGACATGGGGAGAATGTGCAAACTCTTAGCCTGCTGGACAAACTTTCCTCATTCCTGAAGAAGGGCTTATGCCCGAAACGTCGATTCTCCTGTTCTCTGGATGCTGCCTGACCTGCTGCGCTTTTCCAGCAACACATTTTCAGCTCTGATCTCCAGCATCTGCAGACCTCACTTTCTCCTCATACTTTTCATTGTTGCCTGTCCCAAAGTCCGCCTTGAAGGACGGTCACCCGAAGGTCCAAGGTCAAATGTTCTGGACCGCTGAAGTGTTATCCGAGTGGGAGGGAACACTCCTGTCAATTGATTGGTGTGGGGTGTCCATTCATCTGTTGCTATAGCCTCTGCTCGGTCTCGCAAATGTACCATGCATCAGGGCATCCTTGCCTTCAGCACATGAGATAGGCAACATTGGCTGATTCATTGGCTGTTCATCATCTCAGTTCAAAATGGCCTAACTTATATCTTGAGACTGACTTTTGCTTTTAAACTCTCCAGCCAGGGGAAACATCCTCCCCACATCTAGTCTTTCTAGAATTTATAAATCTCATTCAGATTCCCTCTCATTGAACTCTAGTGAAAACAGGCCCAGTCAAACCAATCTCCCCTCATAGGACAATCCTACCACCCCTTGTACCAGTCTAGTGAGCCTTTGCTGAATTTCCTCTATGGCAAACCTGTACTCCAAATGCCATCTCACCAAGGCCCTGTATAACTGCAGTAAGAAATCCCACCTTCTGAACTCAAATCCTCTTTCAATGAAGGCCAACGTACTATTTACCTTCCTAATTACATCCTGCATCTGCCTGTTTACCTTTATTAACAAGTATACAAGGATACCCAGATCCCTTTATACATCCGCGTTTTCCATTTTTTCACAATTTAAGTAATATCTGTTTCTGCTTTTCACCTCAAAGTTTTCACATTTATTCACATTATGCTACTTTTGTCATGTGTTTTCCCACACACCCAGCTTATCCAGATCACTCCGAAATCTCCTTGCATCCTGCTCACAGCTCTTAATCTCACTTAGATTTTTGTCTCCAGCAAACTTGGAGCTATTGCATTTAATTTCTTCATCCAAGTAAATCAAGATTAGAAGGAGCCCAAGCACTGATCAACTAATTACTGCCTGTCACCATAACCATTTATTCCAACTGTCTGTTTCTGGCCTGCAAACCATTTTTCAATCCATGCCAGTATGGAATCAATCTTGTGTGATTTACTTTTGTTCAGTAACTCTTTATGTGGGACTTCATCAGAATCAAAACGTATTCAATCCTTCTGCCATTTCTTTGTTCTTAATGAGAATTTCCTCCATTTCTGACTGTCTTTCCTACATTTCTACATTTGTCTTTGCTAATCTTTTTCTCTTCATATATTGAATTGAATTGAATTGAATTTATTTATTGACACGTGTACCGAGACACAGTGAAAAGCTTTGTCTTGTAAGCAATACAGGCAGATCACACAGTTAAATAGCACAGATAAGTAAATAATAGGTAAACAGTGGCAAAAATAAAAACACAGGTACAGGTGAATGTTAACAGTTTATGAGTCCATTCAGTATTCTAACAACAGTAGCGTAGAAACTGTTTCGAAACCAGCTGGTATATGTGCTCAGGTTTCTGTATCTTCTCCCCGATGGTAGAGGTTGTAAGAAAAACATTGCCAGGGTGGGATGGATCTTTGAGAATTCTGGCGGCCTTTCCTTAACAGCGGGCCTAATAGATGGATTCTATAGATGGGAGGTTGGCCTTTGTGATTGTCCGGGCTGAGTTCACCACTCTCTGTAACCGTCTCCAATCTTGAATGGTACTGTTGCCATACCAGGTAGTGATACACCAAATAGAATGCTTTTGATAGTGCACCTAAAATAGGTGGCAAGTTTATTCACCGTCATGCCAGATTTCCTCAGCTGCCTGAGGAAGAAGAGACATTCTTGGGCCTTTGTAACTAGTGCATCCACATGAAGAGTCCAAGAAAGCTATTTGCTATTGACCACTCCCAGGAGCTCAACACTCTCCACTCGTTCCACCTCTGTGCTGTTAATGTGTACGGAGGCATGAGTAACATCCTACCGAAAGTCAGTAAAGAATTCCTTGGTTTTGCCAGCATTGCAGCTAGGTTGTTCTCAGTGCACCATTTTTCCAGGTCTTCCACCTTCTGTCTGTACTCTGTTTCATTGCCATCTGAGATTTGACCGACTATGGTGGTGTCACCTGCAAACTTGTGAATGGCATTAGTCTGGTATTTGGCGACACAGTCATGGGTATACAGTGAGTACAGTAGGGGGCTGAGTATGCATCTCTGGGGGGCTCCAGTGTTGAGTGCTAGTAAGGATGAAATATTGTCCCCAAGCTTCGCTGATTGTGGCCTGTGGGTCAGGAAACTGAGGGTCCAGTTGCAGAGAGTGTGGCATAGTCCCAGATTACTAAGTTTAGTAAACAGTCTTGAGGGGATAATCGTGTTGAAGGCTGAACTGTAGTCAATGAATAGGATCCTTATGTAGCTGCTCTTGGTGTCAAGATGTTCTAGGGTGGAGTGAAGAGCAAATGAAATGGCATCTGACGTGGATATTTTGGTTCGATAGACAAATTAGAGTGGGTCAAGAGTAGTGGGGAGGCTAGAGTTGATTAATGCCATGACCAGCCTTTCAAAGCACTTCATGACCACCGAAGTTAGGGCCACTGGAGTTCTTTGTGAGATTTGGTAGGAGAAACACATATATGCAGAATGTTGTTTTTAAATAGAAAGAGGTTGAAAAGTGTAGACGTACAAAGAGACCTAGGTGTCTAAGTCAATAAATCACTGACAGTTGGTATGCAAGTACAGCATGCAATTAGGAAGCGTAATGGCATGTTGGCCTTCATTGGAAGAGGATTTGAGTTTAGAAATTGGGCTTTCTTACTGCAGTTATATGGGGCCTTGGTGAGATGGGAGCTGGAGCATTATGTGCAGTTTTGATTTCTCTACATAAACAGAATAGAATGACAAGATAATTTGAGTACAGGATTAGTGAAGTTTTGTTTTATTTGTATAGGAGCTTGGTTAGATAACACATAGAGTTCTATGTGCAGTTTTAGCCTCCTTATCACAGAATTGTTCCAGTGCAGAAGAGGCCATTTGACCTATTATGCTTGTATCAGCTCTTCAAATAAGTATCATTACCTAGTGCCAATCTCCTGCCTTTCCCCCATACCCTTGCACAATTTTTGATGCAAATAATCAATGGCCTTTTGAATGCCTCAATTGAACCTGTATCCACCAAACTTTCAGGCAGTGCAATCCATGCCGTAATACCTGCTGAATGAAAAAGCTTTCCTCAGATCACCTTTGCTTCTTTTGCACATCACTTCAAATCTATGCCCTCTCATTCTTGCTCCTTTTGGAAGTGGGGACCTTCTCCCTATCTGCTCTATCCAGCCATTTATGATTTTAAAAACCTCTACCAACAAGTGTCTTAACTCAAGAAAAATATTATTGCCAGAGGGAGACTGCAACAAAGGTTCATCAAACATCTTCCTGCAATGATAGGACTGTCCTGTGAAGAGAGATTGGGAGAACTGGGTCTACATTCTCTAGCATTTCAAAGAATGAGAGGTGATCTCATTAAAATTTACAAAATATTTAAAGGAGTAGACAACAAAGATACAGGTAAGCTATTGCTTCTGTTTGGAAATCTTAAACTAGGGATCACAATTTAAAAGTAAGCAGATGTCATTTAGGTCTGAGTTGAGGAGGATTTTGTTTTCTCAAAGGTTTCTGAACCTTCAGAATTCTCTATCTCAGAGGGCTCAGTTCATAAAATAAAGATTAATGGATTTCTGATTTTCAGTGCATTCTAGAGACTGGATGGATAAAAGTATTACATTTTCCAATCAGTCATGATCACATTGACAGTGAGGAACAGGTAAGTGGGCTGAATGATCTACTCCTGTCCTTATGTTCCTTTATTTCCTGCCTTCAGTGTCCAGTAGTTTGCCTCTTCTGGATCCACTTTAGTGAGCAACATTTCCACTGGTGCAGTCAACTTATACATGGCTACTTACAGCTACTAACCTCCCCAAGGTTGTTCCTACAGCTATTCCAGACTTTAATGTCAGTTTTCCTTTGTATTTTAACTGACTGCAAAGACTGTTGCCAAGGCTGGAATTGAATCCAGGCCCCTGGATCTGTGAGGTTACAATGCTGACCACTGAGCCACTGTGCCACCCCTCTTTTACAACAGCAGTACTTCAATGAGAAGTAGCATTAACATTAACTCACCTTGAATAATAAATAGGGACTCCAAGGAGAAATTGCAATGGACTTAGATTAGTTTAGATTCCCTACAGTATGGAAACAGGCCCTTCAGCCCAACAAGTCCACACTGACCCTCTGAAGAGCAACCAACCCAAACCCATTCCCCTCCATTTCCCCCTGACTAATGCACCTAACACTATGGGCAATTTAGTGTGGCCAATTCATCTGATCTACACATTATTGGATTGTGGGAGGAAACCTACACAGACAGCGGAAGAATGTGCAAACTCCACACAGACATTCGCCCGAGGCAGGAATCAAACCGAGGTTCCTGGTGCAGTGAGACTGCAGTGCTAAGAGCTGAGCCACCGTGCCACCCCAAACTTGCAACTTTCAGTTGTATTGGTAGGCGGAGGTACTGCTCTGTTGTAAATGCAATAACGAAAGGACAATTCAGCCTACATTCCTGTTCTACAATTTACTAACCTCAGAGCTATTGCCATTGCCACCCTAAGTTCCATCTTCCTGGTGGCACTTGGAACTGGTAGTAACTGGAAGAAGTCTTGGGATGGACAATCTTACTGCAATTATACAGGGCCTTGGTGAGACCACACCTGGAGTATTGTGTGCAGTTTTGGTCCCCTTTTCGAAGGAAGGAAATTCTGGCTACAGATGGAAGTGTAACAAAGATTTACCAGACTGCTTCCTGGGATGGTAGGACTGACATCTGAAGCGACACTGAATCTGTTAGGACTATATTCGCTGGTGTTGAGAAGAATGAGGGGTATCTCATAGAAGCAAAGCGAAAGTGGGTACTGCAGATGCTGGAGATTAGTCAAGATTAGAGTGGTGCTGGAAAAGCACAGCAGGTCAGGCAGCACCTGAGGAGCACGAAAATTGACATTTCGGGCATAAACCCTTCATCAGGAATGATTCCTGATGAAAGAGCAGGAAAACCAACATTTTGGGCAAACATCCTGATGAAGGATTTTTGCCCAAAATGTTGGTTTTCCTGCTCTTTGGATGCTGCCTGATCTGCTGTGCTTTTCCAGCACCACTCTAATCTTGATTGGTATCTCATAGAAGCCTATAAAATTCTAACAGGGTTAGACAATGTAAACACAGAGAACATGCTATGAGGACCAGGGAGTTCCGAACCAAGTGGTCATTTTCTAAGGATTTGAGGTTGGCCATTTAGAACTGAGATGAGGAGAAATGTCTTCACAATGGTGATCCTGTGGAATTCTCTGCCATAGAAAGCAGTTGAGGCCAAAACACTGATTGTTTTTAAGAAAGAGTCAGATATGGTTCTTAGAGCTGAAGGGATTATTGAGTATAAGGAGAAAGTGGGACCATGGCACTGAGTTGGATAATCAGTCATGATTATATTGAATGGCGGAGCAGGCTCAAAGAGCCAACTAGCCTCCTGCTGCTCCTATTTTCTACGTTTTTCTGTAACACCTGTTCAATTTACAGCAATACCTGTAAATTAAAATTTCTGTGTAAGGTGTGGAGAGATATCAGCCAGCCATTGTTTTATAGGGCTGGGGAAGAGACATTTATTTTGGATCAGTAAGATGGACCCAATTAAACCTCATTCACTGCCACAATTCTACCCATTTCAAGAGGGCTCATGTGTTTCTTTAGAACCAATTGACCTGAAATAAATTCATCGCTTATCCAGGATAGATAGAGGTCTGGAGTTGAAATGTAATGTATTAATTTTTCCTGTTTAATCCATTAGTTGGAATAATACATCTAAGATGCTTACAGAATGTGGTGTGTTACAAAAGAGCACTAGTCTAAACCAAAATTATCTGACCCCTCTTTTTACTAGTCACTAGATTATCATTTTTTAAAAAATAATTTAAATGAATGTAAATATTGCACTAATACTTGACTGAAGAGTTTTTGAAAAAAAACCCAGAAGAATAATTCACCATTTGCGTCACAAGAACAGATATTAGCCTTGCAGTGTTGTGCTTCATTATAGTTTACATCGTTATACTTGTACAAAGGTAAAAAAGAAATTACACAGAAAGATGTGTTCTGTTTATGAAATGTTTTTATTGTAAAAAAAAAGGCAGCCATTATAATACAATTGAAGTTGAAGACTTTGAACTACAAATGCGTGTACTTTAGGGATGTTTGAAGAAGCTGTAAAATAGCTGAGCCAGCAAATAATACTCATAACTCAGTTGCATACAGAGAAAACAATACTCTCTGGATTTAGAAAAGAGCACATCAATCAACATCAAACAATGAAACGTTGATAGGCAGCTTTTCCATATGAGTGCCTTGTAAAAACTCTACAACTCCAATCCTCCAAATAGTCCATTCTCACCAGAAGGTAAATAATTTCCCCACACTTCATGGCAGAATATGTCTAAAGGGCATTGGCAGAAACTGGTGACTATCCAAACGTGTGCCTTGGCTGGCTGAACTTTCAATGATAACATAATCTTTATATAAATCAGTTAACTTGAGCTGTCTGGGTGCTGTCTGTGTTTAGCAATGTTAAACAATAGGCAAGAGCACCTTTCTCACTGACAGTGCAGAGGCACATTTTGTTCCTAATCTGTTCAGACAAATTTTAGCAATATTCTAAACTTGGGAGCTACTGAAAATAGCAGATAATTCTCACTTTGTTCAACATTAATCTCAAACCAAAGTATTAACAGCTTGTGCTGATAATGTAAAGCTTTCTCAGGCATCATGACATATGCTTTGATAAGCTCTGCTTATTAGGATTTGAGCAAAATGTACTTTCTTTGTGTGGATTTTGAACAAAGCTTCAAGAGTAATGATATGTATGGTAGAGGACATTAGTAACTCATTCCAGGTTAGATAAGAGAGTATTTTGAGGGCTGCAGTTACATTAGTCTCGTAATTAATGCTTTTCTGTCATCTGGAGCTTATGCTGGGATTTTTCATTTTGGAGTCATTACTTTTGCAACATGTCAGGGCAAGTTTCTTGGGCAATTACATCTTTACAGCTCAATATGAATCCAAGTGATTTGTAGTATGGGTTAAATGACAAACCAATGGTGCAGATGAGCTGGAAATTCTTACTCCCATCAGGACTATCTGGGGTCAAAGATTCATGTGCCATATTTAAAGGCCACCTCGACACTCCTTCATTCACTGCAAGTCAGGAGCATTACATGAGTCTGCCTTTGTCACCCTACTCCCCAGAGGCGTCTCAGTGCAGGTACAAGTTGACCCCAAGATTTAGTGAGGCCTCATTCAGCAAAGAAGGGAAGTGCTCACTCCAAGGCTTGTGTCTAAAAAAAATACTCCTCTAAGACACAGGCAGCTGGGAGTGAGGTTGCAGTGCAGGTCAGTGTCCTGCACAGACACAGCTGTATCCAGTGCAGGAAAAGGGTGAACACGCTGCAAGGTTAGGTGCCACTACCCTCACTGTCTGACAGTGTACTGCCAGCTATGTGCTTGGATTGGCACTCCATCCCTCCAGCCATGGGGTACGCTGCACTGGACCTAATATTAGAATCTCATTATCAGGGTTCCCACTGTATCGTCCCTGTGGTGGATTGTGCAGTGTTGAATTTTTCCATGGTATCAATCTGTAGATTTCTTGTCATCACCAAACCATCCCTTAACATGCCAAGGGGAATTAAAATGTGGCTCCTGTGAAAGTTTGAGAATATTGGAGTTGTGTCTACCCTCGAGATAACATTGCAGACTTGCATTATCTGACTTGCATGGTGACAGGTAGTCTGCATCTTCATGAATATTGTTGGTTGTTGATAGGGTGCTCTGATAGCGATATTGAAATCCTGTTTTGGCCCCAAAGCTGCCTGACTCCCGACATCCAAAGGGAACTTATACTGCTATAAGGCCAAAGTAGCAACTACTTACCACACAGTCATGAGTTATTGAGTTTATCAATTAGACAGAGGTTAATTGGTAAAGCTAACTTAATTCCAGGAATGATTTGGAGATGCTGGTGTTGTACTGGTGTGTACAAAGTTAAAAATCACAGGTCACCTGATGAAGGAGCAGCGCTCCGAAAGCTAGTGCTTCCGAATAAATCTGTTGGACTATAACCAGGTGTTGTGTGATTTTTAACTTAATTCCATGAAGTTAGACATGTAATGAGATGCTAATGCATGCTGTTAAGCTCCTTGACACCTGCTGGCAATTAAATCAACCTACCGTTTAATGTTAGAAACCTTAATCACTGAACATCATCACAATGGTGAGAAGCTGACTTTCTGTGAGAATTTTGTCTCATTTGATTAAGTTCACACATCTGTAGTTCTTATTGCAACTCTGGGCCTGGGAATTCCTGCCCACAGAAACAGTTTGCAAATCTGTTCTCAATTCAGTTGGAGTGTGGTTGATCTGATTCTTAACTTCATCTCTCCACTTTGGTTTCAGAAACCGTATGCCTTTGTCAAACAAAAATCTATTCAGTTGGTGTACCTCAGTTGTATAAATATTACAGTTGGGTTCTGGCTGCTTCAGGCAGATTAGGACTGAACACCATTTTAGTGCAAACTGGTGAACTACCTATTCCATGAGGCAAGGTCGAACTGGACTAAAGTTGTCACCTGTCAATGTGATCAGATACTGTACATTCCATTAACAGAAAGAATTCCAGACTTCCTTTAACCTGTGTGCGAAGAAATGCTTCCTGACATCACTCCTGATTAACCCAACTCGAAATTTAAGGTTATGTTCCCCCATTCAGAAATTCTTGCAAAAGGAAATTGTTCCTCTTTCTCTGTTCAACTGAGTTATCTGTTTAACCAACTAGAACTTTACTACAGGTTGCAAACTATCCTGGGAGAATTTACTCCTGTTGATTTGTTCATGAGAATCTCATCTCGACATCTTGGACCTGGTTGGAAAATGGAACACATCAGTTTCAATTTCGAGAAGGACCTTGCTTGACCTCTCACCTGCTTTTCTACATTTCCCACCATAGACTACATTGTTCCGGAAAACTCTTGCTTTTCTTTCGTTTTTTGTTTCAACATCATTCGCTTTGGCGCAGGAAGACTAACTTTTCTGTCATTCAATCTCTCCTGTATTTCACCATAGCACTGACCTTTCTTTGCCCCACCCACCTCTTGTTCAAATCCTATTGCAATTCTAACTTTTCATGTTTCTGATGAAAGGCCTGAAACATTAAATCTATTTCTCTCTCTGCACTGATTCTGATCAACCTGCCAATTTTTTATTTTTTCAGCATTCTCTGCTTTTATTAGTCCACCTTTGCTGATAGTGCACTTTGAATGCTTTGCAATTATGTGATTTATTCCGTATATTGTCCAACCAGCTACAGAAACACCGTACAAGCTTTTAAAAATCAGCCTATGTGCCTAGGGTACAACACTTCCTCACTCATTCTCTCCTCATGTACTTGAATCAGACTCCTCCATTGAACTCAGTCACATCCCACTACAACCAGTTTCATCAACTCAGTTAGTTAGACTCTGGAACAATCATTCTCACATTGAATTAAGTCTCCCCATTCTGCTCCTTCCAATTGGCACCCAGTTGAACGATGTGCACAATATGTGTTATTCATTGCTCCTCAGCAGTTGGAGACAATCTTCCAGTCATAATAAGCTGCTTTGCTCACATAGCCTTTCTCTTGATATTCCATTCAGCTAAAAGGGCTGTAATTAATCCTGAGAAAACTAGTACCGAATTCAAAAAAAGCATCTATTAAGCAGTTTGAGAGTTACTGGACAATATTTGTAGGTCCAGACATAGTAAAAGCTTGCCCCTCACATAATTGTCTAAAACCATTAACTCCTTCTTAGGACTTACTAATCGTTATGTACCTTGAGAAAAAAAGAACTATTTCCCATAGACAGCATTATGATATCTTTAAACAAATAATTCAAATATTGGTGTAGGAAGGGAAACTTGATCAGAAAATATATTAAGGAAAGGGAAAAAGAGTCATTATTGAAAATTATGATAAAGATATTGATATATTTAGTTAAGTATTCAAGAATATAATTTTACTTGGTTTTAAAAGAATTTCACTTAATTTTAACTTACAGCTTTATTTACACTCATTCCCAGAACTGTTGGTTCCTGTTTGTGAAACTATACCCTCTGTACAACATACAAACTGTTCTCTCTTCTTATCTTAAAAATAAAACTGAAAATCAGTGTTCTAAATGGACTAAATATTATGGTATTTATACTGGCAAAGTACCAGTTTAATTATCTTTTCCATGGCAATTCATTTGTCAATTACAATCAAAAAAATAACTTTAGACAACTGCTAACATTTCATTCTTATTGGTTAGGTAGCTTCCTTCAAGGTGAGGGAAATGATAAGAATTAATCTGTTTTTAAAAGGAATTGTGCAGGTGAGCTTTATGTATACACAGATTTATAAGTTTGATGAGATAGTTAAATGAGAATTGGTTTGGCAAGTGCTTATGCTATTTCTCTGACTTGCTGTTGAACTTCATTGTTACCAAATATTAATCATCTACTATATTTGTTTCAATGAGCAGCAATCATGTTACAGTATCCGGAACTAATCCTTTAAGTCACATGGTAAGATATATGTAAAGTGTTGGATTATGATACACAATTAGTATATCTCAAGGGAGATGCTGATGATATCATCACTGAATATTAACTTGTATCATGAGATATAAAGATCTCAGGAACCATCTTACTTGGAGTTACGCAAAGCATGGCACACGACTAGAAGCAAGCTCTTCTGCTGTAAGCAAAAATGATTTAAATCTAAATTCTTTCAAGCTACAAGAAATTTCTGACACTATCTGTTTCTAATTATCTGTTTGTATAATCATTGAATCACAATAATGGTGGGGTTTGGATGGTGTTGGAAAACAGAGGGACCTGGGGTGCAGGTACATAATTCTTTAAAGTTTGCATCTCATATAGACAGGATGGTTAGAAAGGCATTTGGCACACTTGCCTTCATTGCTTATTCCTTTGAGTATAGGAGTTGGCATACGGTGTCCAATTCCGGTCACCCAGTTAAAGGAAGGATATTTTTAAGCTGGAGAGGGTTCAGAAGAGATTTACCAGGATGTGGCCAGATATGGAAGGTTTGATTATAAGGAAAGGCTGGATATGCTGGTACTTTTTTCAGTGGAGAGTAGGAGGTTGAGAGGTGACCTGATACAAGTTTATAAAATAATGAGAGGTATAGATAAGAGTTAATGGTAGTTGTCTTTTCCCTAAGGTGGGGAATTTCAGGACTGGGGGTGGGGGGTGGCATTTTTAAGGTGAGAATAGAGCGATTTAAAAAAGATTAAGAGGCAAATTTTCCACACAGAATAGTTCATGCGTGGAATGAACTTCCTGAGGAAGTGGTGGATGCGGATACTTTTAAAAGACATTTAGATGGATAAATGAAAAGGACATGGGTCAGGAACAGGCAGGCAGGACTAGTTTAGTTTGGGATTATGTTTGGCATGGATTGGTTGGACCATAAGATCTGTTTCCATGCTGTATGACACTGTGATTCTATGACTATGTACTTAAATATATTCATATATATTTGTTTGGGATACTTTTTTTTTGTCTTTGGAAAAGGGGTATGTTTTGATATTTCATTTAGGACACTCAAATGATATTAGTGAGTGCCCTTGAACTGTTTTTGGATTTGTAGCCTACCATGGCAGTCTGGTTCAGCTAGGTCTCTGAGAACTGCAAGAGCAGTGATGGAGTAGGTGGTGGAGCTATAGACATCCAGAGAGAGGGCAGCAGGTGCCTCAGCAATGAAACCCATGTCATTTGCCTGGAGTGAAATGATCAAGTCACATACACCTTCAGGAAGTCTGCCTTGTCCTCCAGCACCACAGACAGTGTCACATTCTTACCCTTTAATAGAACAGAATTGAGGATTTAGCTTCTAGTGAGAAGTGAGGGCAAGGCGAGTTGAGTAGCTATTAGAAGCAACTTTTCATCCAGAGTGCACTCAATTAGCTGGAAGTGAGTCGGTACAAAGAGGGATAGATGTGAAGAAACTCTACAGGATTACCCCTGCAGTGTTTGCACTCACTTCAGCTGCAATGCTTCTAATTTATAAAGAACATTCTCTTTGAGAAACAGAGAAAGAATTTGTCAATGGACTTCCTTTGGCTGCCATCTGCTCTATCAAGTTTTTCTGCAAGACAGAGGGTGTGTGTTTGCATTCACTCTATGAATTATTTTGAAAATGTGCCTGTGATGATCAGGTAGTAGGAATGTTGAGTGTCAGAGTTTAATTGTCAGAGTATATTCTGAATTATATAAGTCCAGGTGTGAACAACGTGCAACTAGATAATCCTGATGTGATAACTAAACTTTTTTCAGAATTTCAGGCATGTCATGGGAGGTAATTCACCTAGATAGATTCATAGATTCACACAGCCCTTCAGCCCATCGAGCCTGCACTGACATAACTACCACTAAAAGCGTGCTAATCACAATTTCCTGCACATATCCCATGTCCTTAAATGTTAGAACTTTTTAAGTACTCATCCAAGTAGTTTTAAAGGTTTTAAGGTTTCCAGCCTCATTACCTTTCCAGAATGCATTCCAGATTCCCACCACCTGCTGAGTGAAAAGGTTTTTCCCAAATCCCCTCTCAATCTTTTACCTCTCACCCTAAAACTATGCCCATTAGTGATTGACCCCTCAACCAAGGGGAACAGCTGCTGTCTATTCAGCCTGTCCATACCCCTCATAATCTTATATACCTCAATTATAACTCCTCTCAGTCTTCTCTGTTCGAAATAAACCAATCCAATCCTATCTAATCTCTCCTTATAGTTCAATTTCTCTATTTCAGGCAACATCCAGGTGAATCTCCTCTCTGCCTCCTCTAGGAAGGATGTTTTGAAACTTGAAAGGGTTCAGAAAAGATTTACAAGGATATTGCCAGGGCTGGAGAAATTGAGCTATAGGAAGAGGCTGAATAGGCTGGGGTTGTTTTCCCTGGAGTATCGGAGGCTGAGGGGTGACCTTATAGAGGTTTATAACATCATGAGGGGCATCAATAGGGTAAATAGAAGGCATTTTCCCTGGGGTGGGATAGTCCAGAACTAGAAGGTATAGGCTTAGGGTGAGGGGGAAAAATTTAAAAGGGACCCAAGGGGCAACTTTTTCACACAGAGGGTGGTGTGTGTACGGAATAAGCTGCCAGAGCAAGTGGTGGAGGCTGTTTGTTGTGTCGACATAGTCTTACCAGACCATAGTGGCTGCTCTCTTATTAGGGAGAAGCGACTGGTGGTGATTTAACCTGAGGGTCACCAGACCTCAGGTGAAGGAAGAGGTTGAGAAGAAGAGTCCTTCATGGTAACCTCAAACCAGTGATGGGAATTGAACCCACGCTGTTTGCATCACACTACTCTGCAAACCAATGATCCAGAAGACTGGTACAATCACAACATTTTAAAGACATTTGGATGGGTAGATAGATTATTAACAGTGTGGAAACAGGCCGTTCGGCCCAACCGAAGTCCACACCAACCTGCCACCCACCCAGACCCATTCCCCTATATTTACCCCTTCACCTAACACCACAGGCAACTTATACTGACCAATTCACCTAACCTACACATTTTTGGAGTGTGGGAGGAAACCGGAGCAAACCCGCACAGACACGGGGAGAATGTGCAAACTCCACACAGAGAGTCGCCTGAGGTGGGAATTGAACTCGGATCTCTGGCGCTGTGAGGCAGCAGTACTAACCACTGTGCTACCGTGCCACCCGTAATGAATAGAAAGGGTTCAGAGGAGTATGGGCCAAGTGCTGGCAAATGGGACTATAATAGTTTAGGATATCTGGTTGGCATGGACGAGTTGGGCTGAAGGGTCTGATTCATTCTATTCCTCTAATTACAAGATAATTAGAGGAATAGATAGAGTCAATAGCCAGAGACTTTTCCCCAGGGCAGGATTGACTGGTACGAGGGGTCATAGTTCTAAGATATTAGGAGATAGGTATAGAGGAGATGTCAGAGGTAGGTTCTTTACGCAATGCATACCATGTGAATGCATGGAATACATTGCCAGCGGTGGTGGTGGAAGCAGAGTCATTAGGGACATTTAAGCGACTGCTGGACATGCACATGGAGAGCAGTGAGTTGAGGGGTGCGTAAGTTAAGTTATTATATTTTACATTAGGATTAAACCTCGACACAACATCATGGGCCTAAGGGCCTGTTCTGTGCTGTACTTTTCTATGTTCTATGTTTTATTCCATGCTGTACATCTCTATGACTCTATGACTCTACTGCTATCACATCCTTCCTATGGGAAGGTAATCAGAACTGCACATAGTGCTCCAGCTGAGGTCTGACCAACGCTCTGTACAACTCTAACGTTATCTCCTTGCTCTCACACTCTATACCGAATTCAGCGATCCGTGAATAATTTCCCCAAGATCCTTCTGTCCATCTAAGCTACCCAGTGTTCTGCCGTTCACTAAATATTCCCTCATCTTGTTTCCCCTTCCAAAGTGCATCATTCTGAATTTATCGGGGTTAAATACCATCAACCACTGGTCTGCCCATCTGACCAACCATCTTTATCTTCCTGTAACCTACAACCATTTTCTTTGCTATTAACCACTCTACCAATCTTGGCGTTGTCTGCAAATGTATATGTAAATGTATATAAAAAAGTAATAAGGGTCCCAATACTGATCCTTGAGATACACTGGGCACTGGTCTCCAGTCACTCAAACAGCCTCTTACAACGACTTTACTACCCAATTACTAAGCCAATTTCTGATCCATTTCACCACATTTCCCTCAATTTAACCATCTCAATCGGTCTCCCAGGTGGGACCTTGTCAAAAACTTAAAATCCATATAAAGTACATCATCTGAACTTCCCTCATCCGCACACTTGATCACATTTTCAAAGAATTGTAGCAAATTTGTTAGGCATGATCTCTCTCTGACAAAGCCATACTGACTATCCCTAATTCACCCCATGCCTTTACAAATGGGCATTAATTCACTCTTTCAGAATTTTCTCCAATAGCTTCCCTACCACTAACACAAGATTCACCAGTCTGTAATTTCCTTGGTCATCTGTACCACCCCTCTAAAAAGGTGGAATCACATTAGCCATCCTCCAGTTTTGTGGCACTTCCCCCGTGGCCAGAGAGGAATTAAAAATTTCTGTCAGACCCTCTGCAATTTCCTGCCTCACTTCCAAAAGCAGCCTGGGATGCAATCCATCTGGACCAGGGAGTTGTCTGTTTGTAAGTCCAACAGAGCCTCCTATATCTCCCCATTTCCTCTGTCAAACTGTACACATTCCTTACACTCCCTTTTCCTGAATCCCATACCCACATTCTCCTTTTCCAAAGTGAAGTCTGAAGAGAAGTATTCATTCAACACCATTCCAGTGGCTTGACACACAGGTTGCTCTCTTGGTCTCTAATGAGCCCTACTCTTTCCCTGGTTAACCTCTTCCCTTTAATGTATTTACCTGTTCAAGAAAGTTTTCTCAGTGTCTCTTTGGTGATTTTATCTGGATGTTTTGTGTCACACAAAGAGGTTTAGGTTCTCCGTAAGACCATAAGAAATAGGAACATGAGTAGTTATTTTCCCATCAGGCCTGTTTCATCAGTCAATTGGATCATGGCTATTCTATTGTTTTCTACCAACTTTCTGGTTAATCAGGAACTGCAGAATTACATCAGAGGCTCTTGGTGTCAGTTTGGGGTTGTTGCAACAAGTCTGGCAGTCTCAGTGTTTCCTGATGCCTGCAGCCATTGTGCACCTCCCCTTTAAGAGTTCCAGCCAACTGGCAAGCCCTATTGTGGTGCCCAGCCACCAAACTCCAAACAGGTGAATTATCTGCCAGCAGTGTGGGCAGCACTGCCTTCATTTGAGATAGTTTTTTTTATTAAACAAAGGTATTAAGGGATATTGGCCAAAGACAGGAATAAGGCGACAGGCCACTGAGCAGCCATGATCTAATTGAATGACAGAATGAGTTTGAGGGGCTGAATGGCCTATTCTTGTTCCTATGTTCAAGTTGCTTCATCAAAATGGAGTCTCAGCACCAAGTTCAAGTGGGTCCAGCATTTATGTGAATAGACAAAGCACTGTAAGCCTGCCCTTTGCACATTACCTTTTTGATAAAATTGTCTTTCTATGCCATTGTGTCAAGAAGAAATAAACCAGTAGCAATTTTTCAACTGCATAATATATTTTGTGAACTGTATTTCCTGCACTGGTTAGCACATTTGTACTAAATTGTGTGCTTTTTGGTACTGAAGTTAATTGACTATTAAACCAGCAGAGACAGGAATTTGAAGTAAATGTGATTGTCGGTGTTTTACAAATAGAAAGAAATTCAATTCTAAAAAGATTGCCCCAACTTTGAGCATGGTAAATTATTATTTAATGCTGACAGCATTGGAGAATACTTACCATCTCTTCAATGATCATTAATGGCTTTTGGTACCATAATTAAATCTGATATATTTACTCAAAGTACATACCTACCAATTTAAATAATAATGGCATGCAATTAGTCATCAAAATTTCTAATGTGCAAATGTTACAGCAGCTTGAGATGAAGGAGCGATATATAGACCAACACAGAAATGTTTATATTGTTGCAAGTGTTATGCTGCGTCACTTTTAGCTTTGCAAAAATAGCCTTTCATTGTCTCTCCATCAAATTGTATTAAATAGCTTGGAATTACTATGATTGTGCTATACTTGCAAACTAAACTCACCACTGAAAGATAGGTCTTGTCAATTCCAGAGCTGGAAATGTGTTGCTGGAAAAGCGCAGCAGGTCAGGCAGCATCCAGGAAACAGGAGAATCGACGTTTCGGGCATAAGCCCTTCTTCAGGAATCATCTACTACAAACCGACCGACTCCCACAGCTACCTGGACTACACTTCTTCCCATCCTGCCCCCTGTAAAAACGCCATCCCATTCTCCCAATTCCTTCGGCTCCGCCGCATCTGCTCCCAGGAGGACCAGTTCCAAAAACGCACAACCCAGATGGCCTCCTTCTTCAAGGACCGCAATTTCCCCCCCGACGTGGTCGACGATGCCCTCCACCGCATCTCTTCCACTTCCCGCTCCTCCGCCCTTGAACCCCGCCCCTCCAACCGCCACCAGGACAGAACCCCACTGGTCCTCACCTACCACCCCACAAATCTCCTTGTACAGCGCATCATCCGCCGTCATTTCCGCTACCTCCAAACAGACCCCACCACCAAGGATATATTTCCCTCCCCTCCCCTATCAGCATTCCGTAAAGACCACTCCCTCCGTGACTCCCTCGTCAGATCCACACTCCCCACCAACCCAACCTCCACTCCCGGCACCTTCCCCTGCAACCGCAGGAGGTGCAAGACTTGCGCCCACACCTCCCCCCTCACCTCCCTCCAAGGCTGCCTTCCTTGTCAATTCCAGTTCAAGTATACGTTTAGGGACATAAATACCAAGTATGGTCAATCGCTCTCTCGAACACTAACAACTAATTACCTAAGTGCGAAGTTGTATTTATTCAGGTTTTAATTGTTGGAGACTTTTGAAAGGTCAAATTTAAATAACACATACAACAGTAGATGGCAACCTCCATTCTGGAATGCAATAATCACTTAAAAGTTTAGTACCTTGGCATCTTCATAGTCACTGGCAAGATGTTTATTGCTTTATTCTGAAGTTACAGCTTAGATATATTCAGTGAGGATGTATTTACTTAGTGCAGCAATCTCACGAATTGTTTCTTGCTGAGATTCAGGTGGGAGAATTGTTCCCTGGGCAAGATTACCTCCTATTAAGAGCCCTTCCCTCACTCCCCTCGCTCATCAGCCAGTTGTCCTGCTCAGTGTGCTTTGTTTAATACTCATGTCATAATATATTCCACAGGAAGTGCCTACTGGAGTACCCACATCTTAGAACAACTGAGCTGAATTCAGCAGAAACTTAGAAACTAGGAGCAGGAGTAGGTTATATGGCTCTCTGGCCTTCTGCTATTCTATTTGAAAGCAATATGCCTGCTTTCTCTCCATACCTCTTGATGCTCTTAATATCAAAAAACTGTCTTTCTCTTTCTTGAACATACCTGACCTCCACAGCCTTCGTGGTTGCAACTTTCACGGGTTGACCACTTACCAAGTAAAGAAGCTTTTCATTATCTCTGTCCTAAATGGCTTAAGCTGGATCCTGAGACTATGACCTCTAATTCTAGACACCTCAACCACAGGAAACATCCTCCTATATCTAGTCTGTCTAACCTTGTTAGAATGTTACATGCTTTAATCAGATCCCCTCTCAGCCTTCTAACCTTAAGTGAATATAGGCCAAGTCAAATCTATTTCTCCTCATAAGACAGTCCTGCCATCACAAGTATCAGCCTAGTCAGTTTTCACTGCACTCTTTCTATAGCAAGTATGTTCTCTCTTAAGTAGGGCAACCAAAACTGCACTCAACAATTCAGTTGCAGTCTCAGCAAGGTCCTGCATAACTCTCATTAGATATCCCTATTTCTGAACTCAAATCCTCTTGCAATGAAGGCTGAAATTCTATTTGCTTCCCTAATTGCTTGCTGCACCTCCTGCTCACTTTCATTGACTAGTGTATAAATAAGCCCTGATCCCTGTGTACATCCACATTACCCAAAATATCACCATTTAAATAATATTCTGCTGTTTTATTTTACACCAAAGCACATAACTTCATCAGCAAGCTTGGAAATACTTCATTGTTTCCCTCAAACAAGTTATTTATGCATTCATGAAAAGCTGAGAACCAAGCACTGATCCCTGTCGAACACCACTAGTCACCACCTGCCACCCAGAAAAAGATCCATTTATTTCCACCATCTGTTTTCAGTTTGTCAACTAATTCTGAGTCCAGGCCAGTATATTACCCTCAAAATCCAGGTGCTTTAATTTTGCCCACTTGTCTCTTATGTGTGATCGTACCAAAGACCTTCTTATGCAACACCTCCATTGGGTCTGCATTTTCTATTCTACTAATTACAGCCTCAAAAACCTCCAGCAGATTAGTTAAGCATGATTTCCCTTTCATCAACACATGGTGACTTTGTCTAATCCTGCTAATCCTTTCCAAGAACCAGTTTCAGAAATTGCTGCACATTTTGTAGACCTTTGAAACTTGAAACTACTCCAGAAAACAACAAACACTTTGAGATGCAACAAACAGAGGAGAAATAACCAATCAGCAACTAATCTGTAAACACTTGGTGGTCCTTGTAAGCAGAACTACTGGGGGACCTTCTTGCTGGTGATACTTAGATTGCAATGCAACATTAAGAAGAGGGCATAACTAGAACGTAATTGTCCAGAATGGTGCGGCTGGCATCAAAGCAGTTTTGTACTTATTTTATTGACATTGTGATCAGTCATGTAAACAAACTGGCAGAAATGTTCCTAATTTCTAGTGTGGGCTATTGAATCTTTTTAAGTCATTGGTTTAACTAATAGCACCCTCTTGTGTTGAGCACATCTATGTGCCTCCAGAATGCTTTCAGAAAGGCTCAAACATTTAATGAAAAAAACCACTGCAGAAATAGTAATTTTTAATCAGATACATACTAATCAAAAATTAATAGATGGAAAGAACAGAACAGCACAGACCTTTCCACTGCGTAGTTTACAGACAGGGAAGGAGGCAAAATAATTTACTGTTGAAAATACTTATTTCCCTTTTCTGAAATTCTCACGTATGATCTTAGCCTTGCTGCCAGAAGGAATGCAAGCTTTGGTAGGGCTCACAAGAATGTTATTATCCAGAGTGAGATGGCTAGTATGGCTTCACAAGATTGAGCTTTTCTTTATCCATTCATGGATGTGGGCATCACTGGCTGGCCAGCATTTTTTGCCCTTCCCTAGTTACCCTTGAGAAGGTGGTGGTGAGCTGTCTTCTTGGATTGCTACAGTCCACTTGCTGTAGGTTGGCCCACAATGCTGTTGGGGAAGGATTGCCAGGATTTTGACCCAGTAACAGTGAAAGAATGGCGAGTCAGGATAGTGAGTGGCTTGGAGAGGAATTTGCAGGTAATGGTGTTCCCATGTGTCTGCTGCCTTTGTCCGTCTAGATTGAAATGTTTGAGAGTTTGAAAGGTGCTATTTTAAAAAATCTTAGATGAATTTCTGCCTTACATCTTGTAGCTGTGGTTCTGTTCGCCGAGCTGGAAGTTTTTGTTACATCTTGTAGGTTGTACACACTGCTGCTACTGAGCGTTGTTTGTGGAGGGAGTAGATGCTTGTGGATGTGGTGCCAATCAAGCGGGCTGCTGTGTCCTGGATAGTGTCAAGTTCCTTGAGTGTTGTTGGAGCTGCACCCATCCAGTATATTCCATTATGCTCCTGACTTGTACCTTGTAGATAATGGACAGGTTTTGAGGAGTCAGTTTACCATTCCTCACCTCTGTTCTGTTCTTGTAGCCGCTGTGTTTATGTGGTGACACTAGTTGAGCTTCTGGTCAATGGGACTTAGCTCGGGAGTCGGGCGTCCATTTTTTACAGAGTGGTGAGGAGAGAGGGCGGAGAGAAGCGAGGGCTGCCAGTAAAGGAGAGCGTGAGAACCGTTTTTAAAGGAGCAGCAAAGGGAGAGGCCACAGCGAGGAGCAGAAGGCTGCTGGGTTTATATTTGGGAAATGGCTGAATCCCAAGACACTACACATGTAGTGTCTCCCACCCACCCTCCTCCTCTAACCAAAAAAAGGACTCTCGTGTGTTGCTAAAGTGAGACGTTTCAATTGATATTTCTTGTGTACCATGTGATTGACTACAAGTTTACTGTTAGTTGGTTAGTTGAATAAGACCATAGAGAGGTACTAGAAATTATTTAACTCATAAATTTGTATAAATTAATTAAGTAAGTAGAAATAGCTGGATAGGTGATGTGCTATAGCTGTATGATGTGGAAGCTGACTGATCCCATTGTGAATGGCAGTGACCACATCTGCAGCAAGTGTTGGTTGCTGGAGGAACTCCGGCTCAGAGTTGATGATCTGGAATCTGAACTTCAAGCACTGCGGCACATCCGGGAGGGGGAGAGTTACCTGGACACTTTGTTTCTGGAGGTAGTCACACCCGGTAGATTAAGTAATTCAAATTCAGTTAGTGATCAGCAACAACAGGGTGTGACTGTAAGTGAGGCAGGTAGGGGGATTCTGAGTTCAGGAGTGGAGGACCCTCAGCCCTTGACCTTGTCCAACAGGTACGAAGTTTTTGCTCCCTGTGTGGATGAGGAAAAGGGCTGTGGGGAGGAAGAGCCAGCTGACCACAGCACCATGGTGCAGGAGGCCATTCAACAGGGGGGAGCAAAACAACAAGTAGTTGTTATCGGGGATTCTATAATTAGGGGGACAGATAGTATCCTTTGTAAGCCCGATCGGGAGTCCCGCATGGTGTGTTGTCTGTCCGGTGCCAGGGTGCAGGACATCTCCGACCGGCTTGAAATGATATTGGAGCGGGAGGGAGGGAATCCAGTTGGTCCACTTTGGCACTAACAACGTAGGCAAGGCGAGGAAGGAGGATCTGTTTGGAGATTATCAAACACAAGAAGGAAATTGAAGAACAGGTCCTCGAAGGTCATAATCTCTGGATTACTGCCTGATTGACATAGGGATAAGAAAATTAGGGAAGTAAACACGTGGCTAAGAGATTGATGTGGGTAAGAGGGATTCCATTTCATGAGACATTGGCATTAGTTTCAGAGCCAGAGGATCTGTACCGATGGGACAGTATCCACCTAAACCGATCTCTAACCAGTGTTCTGGCGAAAAGGATAAATAGGGTGGTCACTCGGACTTTAAACTTGTGAGTCGTGGTGAAGGGAAAGGAAAGTAACAGGGAGTATGGAGTCAAGTAGAAAGATAAGCAGCAGGTTACCATGTGTGGAGGGTTTAAGTTCAAGGCAGGCTTGGAATGAAGAAAAAGGATGGATAACATTGGGCATATGACAAAAGGTGATGGAAATCATGACGATAAGAAAATTAGCATTAAGGCACTTTACCTGAATGCTCGTAGTATTCGTAATAAATTCGACTAATGAACAGCACAAATCATCGTGAATAGAGTAATAGAATCATAGAGATGTACAGCATGGAAACAGACCCTTCGGTCCAACCAGTCCATGCAGACCAAATATCCCAACCCAATCTAGTCCCACCTGCCAGCACCCAGCCCATATCCCTCCAAACCCTTCCTATTCATATACCCATACAAATGCCTCTTAAATGTTGCAATTGTACCAGCTTCCACCACATCCTCTGGCAGCTCATTCCATACACATAACACCCTCTGCGTGAAAACGTTGCCCCCTAGGTCTCTTTTATATCTTTCCCCTCTTACCCTAAACCTATGCCCTCTAGTTCTGGACTCCCTGACTCCAGGGAAAAGACTTTGTCTATTTATCCTATCCATGCCCCTCATAATTTTGTAAACCTCTATAAGGTCACCCCTCAGCCTCCGACGCTCCAAGGAAAACAGCCCCAGCCTGTTCAGCCTCTCCCTGTAGCTCAGATCCTCCAACCATGGCAACATCCTTGTAAATCTTTTCTGAACCCTTTCAACTTTCACAACATCTTTCCGATAGAAAGGAGACCAGAATTGCACGCAATATTCCAACAGTGGCCTAACCAATGTCCTGTACAGCCACAACATGACCTCCCAACTCCTGTACTCAATACTCTGACCAATAAAGGAAAGCATACCAAACTCCTTCTACACTATACTATCTACCTGCGACTCCACTTTCAAGGAGCTATGAACCTGCACTCCAAGGTCTCTTTGTTCAGCAACACTCCCTCGGACCTTACCATTAAGTGTATAAGTCCTGCTAAGATTTGCTTTCCCAAAATGCAGCACCTCGCATTTATCTGAATTAAACTCCATCTGCCACTTCTCAGCCCATTGGCCCATCTGGTCCAGATCCTGTTGTAATCTGAGGTAACCCTCTTTGCTGTCCACTACACCTCCAATTTTGGCGTCATCTGCAAACTTACTAACTGTACCTCTTATGCTCGCATCCAAATCATTTATGTAAATGACAAAAAGTAGAGGGCCCAGCACCGATCCTTGTGGCACTCCACTGGTCACAGGCCTCCAGTCTGAAAAACAACCCTCCACCACCACCCTTTGTCTTCTACCTTTGAGCCAGTTCTGTATCCAAATGGCTAGTTCTCCCTGTATTCCATGAGATCTAACCTTGCTAACCAGTCTCCCATGTTGACTATCCCGAATTAGTCCTTGCCTTTCTAAATACATGTACATCCTGTCCCTCAGGATTCCCTCCAACAACTTGCCCACCACTGAGGTCAGGCTCACCAGTCTATAGTTCCCTGGCTTGTCTTTACCGCCCTTCTTAAACAGTGGCACCACGTTTGCCAACCTCCAGTCTTCTGGCACCTCACCTGTGACTATCGATGATACAAATATCTCAGCAAAAGGCCCAGCAATCACTTCTCTAGCTTCCCACAGAGTTCTCGGGGACACCTGATCAGATCCTGGGGATTTATCCACTTCTAACCATTTCAAGACATCCAGCACTTCCTCCTCTGTAATCTGGACATTTTGTAAGATGTCACCATCTATTTCCCTATAGTCCATATCTTCCATATCCTTTTCCACAGTAAATACTGATGCAAAATATTCATTTAGTATCTACCCCATTTTCTGTGGCTCCACACAAAGGCCGCCTTGCTGATCTTTGAGGGGCCCTAATCTCTCCCTAGTTACCCTTTGTCCTTAATGTATTTGTAAAACCCCTTTGGATTCTCCTTAATTCTATTTGCCAAAGCTATCTCATGCCTCTGTTGTGCCCTCCTGATTTCCCTCTTAAGTATACTCCAACTTCCTTTATACTCTTCTAAGGATTCACTTGATCTATCCTGTCTATACCTGACATATGCTTCCTTCTTTTTCTTAACCAAACCCTCAATTTCTTTCGTCATCCAGCATTCCCTATACCTACCAGCCTTCCCTTTCACCCTGACAGGAACATACTTTCTCTGGATTCTTCTTATTTCATTTCTGAAAGCTTCCCATTTTCTAGCCGTCCCTGTACCTGCAAACATCTGCCTCCAATCAGCTTTCTTGCCTAATACCGTCAAAATTGGCCTTTCTCTAATTTAGAACTTCAACTTTTAGATCTGGTCTATCCTTTTCCATCACTATTTCAAAATGAATAGAACTATGGTCGCTGGCCCCAAAGTGCTCCCCCACTGACACCTCAGTCACCTACCCTGCCTTATTTCCCAAGAGTAGGTCAAGTTTTGCACCTTCTCTAGTAGGTGCATTCACATACTGAATCAGAAAATTGTCTTGTACACACTTAACAAATTCCTCTCCATCTAAACCTTTAACACTATGGCAGTCCCAGTCGATGTTTAGAAAGTTAAAATCCCCTACCATAACTACCCTATTATTCTTACAGATACCTGAGATCTCCTTACAAGTTTGTTTCTCAATTTCCCTCTGACTATTGGGGGTCTTTAATACAAGCCCAATAAGGTGATCATCCCTTCTTATTTTATAATATTATCGGCATCACAGAGATGTGGTTGCAGGGGGTTCAGGAGGGCAGTTAAACATCCAAGGATTTACAACCTATCGAAAAGTCAGGGAGATGGGCAAAGGGGCAGGGTTGCCTTATTAGTTAAGAATGAAATTAAATCTATGGCACTGAAGGACAAAGTGTCAGATGAAATGGAGTCTGTGTGGGTGGAGTTGAGGAACCACAACGGCAAAAAAGCCATAATGGGAGTTACGTACAGACCTCCTAACAGTGGTCAGGACCAGGGGCGCAAGATGCACCAGGAATTAGAAAGGGCATGTCAGAAAGGCAAGGTCATGGTTATCATGGGGGACTTCAATATGCTGGTGGACTGGGTGAATAATGTTGTTGGTGAATCCAAAGAAAGGGAATTCATGAAATGCTTACAGGGTGGCTTTTTGGAACAGCTTGTGATGGAACCCACAAGGGAGCAGGCTATTCTGGACTTAGTACTATGTAATGAGTCAGACTTTATAAAAGATCTTAAAGTAAGGCAACACTTCGGAGGCAGCAATCATAATATGGTAGAGTTCAGGCTGCAGTTTGAAAGAGAGAAGACAAAATTGGATGTAATGGTGTTACAATTAAATAAAGGTAATTACAAGGGCATGAAAGAGGAACTGACAAAAATCAACCAGAAGCAGAGCAGGAAAGGCAGTAGAGCAACAATGGCAGGAGTTTCTGGGTGTAATTGAGGACACAATACAGAGGTTCATCCCAAAGAAAAGAAAGATTATCTGTGGGGGAGTGGATTAGACAGCCATGGCTCACAAAGGAAATTGGGAAATGTATCAAAGAAAAAGAGAGAGCCTATAAAGTGGCCAGGAGCACTGGGAAATCAGAAGATTGGGAAGATGACAAAAACAGAGGATAACAAAGAGAGAAATAAGGAAGGAGAGGATCAAATATGACGGTAGGCTAACCAGTAATATTAGAAATGATAGCAAAAGTTTATTCCAATACATAAGAAACAAACGAGAAGCAAAAGTAGACATTGGGCTGCTCCAAATTAATACAGAAAAGCTAGTACTGGGAGATAAGGAAATAGCTGAAGAACTTGATAAGTACTTTGCGTCAGTCTTCACAGTGAAAGGCATGAGTAATATCCCAACAATTAAGGAGAGTCGGGGGCAAAGTTGAGTATGGTAGCCATTACAAAAGAGAAAGTGCTAGAAAAGCTAATAGGTCTAAAAATTGATAAATCTCCTGGCCCCAATGGGCTACATCCTAGAGTTCTGAAGGAGGTGGCTGAGGAAATAGTGGAGACGTTGGGTGTGATCTTTCAAAAGTCACTGGAGTCAGGGAAAGTCCCAGATGATTGGAATATCACTGTTGTAATCCCCTTGTTCAAGAAAGGATCAAGATAAAAGATGGAAAATTGTAGGCCAATTATCTGAACCTTGGTTGTTCTTAAAATTCAAGAATCCATCGTTAAGGATGAGATTTCTAAATTCTTGGAAGTGCAGGGTCAGATTAGAACAAGTCAGCATGGATTTAGTAAGGGGAGATCATGCCTGACAAACCTGTTAGAATTCTTTGAAGAGTTAACAAGTAGGTTAGACCAGGAAAACCCAGTGATGTCATCTATCTAGACTTCCAAATGGCCTTTGATAAGGTGCATCATGGGAGGCTGCTGAGTAAGGTGAGAGCCCATGGTGTTCGAGGTGAGCTACTGGCATGGATTAAAGATTGGTTGTCTGACAGAAGGCAGAGAGTTGGGTTAAAAGGTTCTTTTTCAGAATGGCAGCTGGTGACAAGTGGTGTCCCACAGGGTTCAGTGTTGGCACTGCAGCTGTTCACTTTATATATTAATGATGTGGATGAAGGGACTGGGGGCATTCTGACAAAGATCACTGATGGTACAAAGTTAGGTGGACAGGCAGGTAGTACTGAGGAGGTGGGGAGGCTACAGAACAATTTAGACAGTTTAGGAGAGTGGTCCCGGAAATGGATAATGAAATTCAATGTGAGCAAGTGCGAGGTCTTGCACTTTGGAAAAAATAATACAGGCATGGACTATTTTCTAAATGGTGAGAAAATTCATAAAACCAAAGTGCAAAGGGATCTGGGAGTGCTAGTCCAGGATTCTCTAAAGGTTAACTTGCAGGTTGAGTCCGTGATTAAGAATGCAAATGTAATGTTGTCATATATCTCAAGAGGGTTGGAATATTAAAGCAGTGATGTGCTTCTGAGACTTTATAAAGCTCTACTTAGGCCCAATTTAGAATACTGCGTCCAATTTTGGGCCCGACACCTCAGGAAGGACATACTGGCACTGGTGCATGTCCAGCGGAAATTCACATGGATGATATCTGGAATGGTAGGCCTAACATACGATGAACGGCTGAGGATCCTGGGATTGTATTCATTAGAGTTTAGAAAGTTGAGGGGAGATTAATAGAAACTTACAAGATAACGCATGGCTTAGAAAGTGTGGATGCTGGGAAGTTGTTCCGTTAGGCGAGGAGACTAAGACCTGTTCTAAGATAGCCATAGAATTAGAGGGGGTCAATTTAGAATGGAAATGAGGAGACATTTCTTCAGCCAGAGAGTGGTGGGCCTATGGAATTCATTGCTATGGAGCGCAGTGGAGGCTCGGTCATTAAATGTCTTCAAGGCAGAGATTGGTAAAGTCTTGATCTCGCAAGGAATTAAGGGCTACGGGCAGAGTGCAGGTATGTGGAATTGATATGCCCATCAGCCATAATTAAATGGTGGAGTGGACTCAATGGGCCGAATGGCCTTACTTCCACTCCTATGTCTTGTGGTCTTATGGATATTAATGATAAGTCCCAATATGTTGATAGTTGGGGGATTCAGTCCCAATATGTTGATAGTTGGGGGATTCAGTGATGGTAACACCATTGAATGTCAAGATTTCTTGTGACTACAAGAAACATTAAAATTCTGATTTTAAATTAGCTCAGTTCTCTGTTGTCTTCTGTTGAGAATACTTACTAAAAACAAACAGCAGTTGTGGCATGCTGTCTTTATCTTTTGAATGAAGAGAAGTTAAGGATGAAAAGTACAGAAAAATGTTTATTGCTCACAGAACTTCCTAAAATCAACCTATTTCATTTCTTTTATATCAGAGCATCTGAAATGCTTCACAGGAACTGGTGTATTAGCATGCAAGCTATAAAATTAGTGTGATCTTATTTATAAATGAATGCCATTTTCATTTTAATATTTACAAGACACTAATATATTATGTTGCATAGCAAGAGGAAACTTTTCCAGGAAATTAAAAGTAATTTGACATTTCAAAAAATGGAAGGCACGTATTGTTGATTAATGATAAATTGGCCTGTACACGTTTCATCACAAAATATTACCAACATTGCACGACAAAGTACATCAGCTAATGAATCGAGATATTCAAAGATGGTGTGTGCTATACATTGTTGGTTTTGATTGTTGAATTGCAAATTAACTTGCACAATTTCAATATTACAGTTTATAAAATTTTTCAGAAGTTTAGAGATCACTTTACATATTATATACCATCAGCCAACAGAGACATTTCCATATAAAACTGTCATAACTGCGCAATTTTTCAATATTCAGATGTTGAAACGTTGTGGCTGTTCTAAAAGATTAGAAGTACTTGTCTATTGAATGTAAATTCTTCTAAATGTATATTAATGCTATCACAGCTTAATCCTTTTGAAAAGAATAAGCAAATAATTTTACTTTTCGCAACAAGAATTTCAGAAACTGAGGGTGGAATCCGCCCAGCCCTTGAAGGAAACAGTGGCGAGTCAGTTAGTAGGATATTACAAGATAAGAGAAATGAAGTTCCTGACGTTGAGAACACAAAGTCTGATTTTTCAGCCAAGGTTTAAAAACAAGACAAGAGTCTAGCCAGTGAGCAATGAGAGACCCATTTGCATGCATTAATATCTCATTATTACCTAGTCTCAACTCATTTGTATTCATGCTGTTACTTTCCCATTGCATTCAAGAGAAACGAGACGACAATAATTCCTGACATGGAAGTCTGAGCAGGCAACCAGTGGCTGCAAATTGTCAGACATCAACCTTGGCCAGCGTTCCACACCATCTCAGAGCACACTCTTTGGGCAGTGACTGCATTTATCCTTTATCCATGGAGATTGGCATCAGCAAAGGAGCAACATTATCACATCATTAGGTCACATTTTGGACTGGCATTTAATACAGTTCAGCAATGCAACACTGCATCGTGGAGCTCACTGACACCTAACATTGCAATTCTGTATTGATCTCGACAAGAGCCCCCAGTTTGTTATAGACCAGAATAAATTCCCTTAAAATTATGTTAAGATGATAGTCGAGACCTTAACTTTTTCTTATTGTAAAGGTAAGTGTAAGGCATTGCTTTCCAGATGCAATTCGATTTGTCAAACTATCGATGAAGCAAAACACACTTTATTTTAAACTGTAGTTAAAACACCGATAAAATAAAAATAAAAGAAAGGAATTAACTTAACTGTAACTCTAACAAAATGCTTAATAAAATAATAGATATATTAACTATTACTAATTTACTGTTCCAATAAAGTACGATCGCATAAACACAATTGGCAAAGACAAACTCAGTAAAGTAGATTGTCTCACATGGAATTCTGTTGAAACTTTATTGCTGGAACAGCACAGCAGGTCAGGCAGCATCCAGGGAACAGGAGATTCGACGTTTCGGGCACAGGCCCTTCTTCAGGAAGGGCCTGTGCCCGAAACGTCGAATCTCCTGTTCCCTGGATGCTGCCTGACCTGCTGTGCTGTTCCAGCAATAAAGTTTCAACTTTGATCTCCAGCATCTGCAGACCTCACTTTCTCCTCACATGGAATTCTAGCATCAAAAAGAGAACCCCAGCTTTTAGCTGTAACAGAGAGAGTAATAAGAATTTCTACATCCAGCTTCAAATTCCCAGAAATTGCATAAATCTAAAACAAAAAATTCTGGTCCTGTGGGAGCATGACCCCACCCATTCAGGCTGCTTCTATTGTTCTAACTTTAAAAAAGGCCTCACAAGCTGTTTCATTTATTGGCTTTGGAGCAGACTGCCCGGCACCACGGTCTCAATCTTTCTTCTTAAAAAACAAACAGTACAAAATACACCACGTGAAACCATAGTATCGTCACAGGTATAGAGCCAAAATTGAAATGTGGTCTGACCAGAGCCTATTATAGCCTCAACAGGACATCATTGCTCTTGTATTCTAGGTCTCTCAAAATAAATCCTAACTGCCAAATTAACCTGAATGTTAACCTTAAGTAAATCCTGAACTAGGACTCCTCAGTCCCTTTGTGATACAGATTTCTGAATCCCTTCTCCCATTTACAAAATAGTCTACACACCCATTCTTCCTACCAAAGGGTATAACTTCACACTTTCCCACATTGTATTCCAACTGTCACTTCTTTGTCCACTCTCCCAGCTTGTCCAAGTCCTTTTGCAGCCTCCTCACTTTTTCACCACCATCTGTCCCTCCATCTATCTCTGTGTCATCTGCAAACTTAGCTACAATGCCCTGAATTCCTTTGTCCAGACTGTTAATGTACAAGGTCACCTAACACCTTTATCTTTTCAGAGTGCAAATTGTTCAGAGAACTTCAATGTGGAAAATTAATTCATATGGAACTGTGCAAAATATCTTAAAATTTAAAAGATGATTTGACAAAATACTTCTGCAAGCTTCATGTACATCATTTCATTAGGTTCTACAATAGAATTTGGAAGAATTCTGAAAATTGTTGCCATTGTTGTTAACTATTTAGCCTTCTATTCAATTATATCATAGGATTAATTAGGGGTCAATATCCTTAGAAGAGGATGTATTAAATCCAAAGCATCCAATAAAACAATGCTTTATTTCTAAAACAAATTGTTGCATTCATAATTCTTCAAGCTAAACAAGACATTAGAATTGATTTCTGATTGGAAGATGCATTTGTTTCATGTTAACAGATGAAACAAATGATATTTTTCAGATAGTTCTCTTTTCAATAATTCTCTTTTTTCTTTATCGATTTGAACAGATACACAGCCATGATGAACTGCAATACCTAGGAGGAGAGAAACAGTTAAACAATTGTGAATCATATACTAGGTTTAACTCATTGAAATGGCAAATGATTACCAGAGATGTCAACCGGTTTAACAGAAGTGTTCATCCGTTTGAAATAAAGACAACACGAGTTAAAGTAGCTAAAAGGTGAAAACATTCAAATGCATCAGTTTTATCAGCTATTATCAGTAACAGTCAGTTCTTGGCTCCAGCCAGTTTGAAGTTCCCCTTGTTATATGCTAATTTGTGCACTGACTGGATTAGTACTTGCCTTAAGTCCTCTATGTTAAATAGGAACTGAAACATATGAGAGACTGGCCTTTAGGCTAAACAGATGGCACAACAGGGTCCTCTAACATCTTGCTCTCACAGCACAACACTGTCCTCTCCACCCCGAAACTACCAAGATCCCCAGAGAGCCATTGGACAATTTAAATCAACTCCCATACCATGAGATCCTTCTCTTAGCAAGGGCAGATATTGACAATGACACTCAACAATGTTGCCAGTGTGTCAGTACAATCTTTGGCTATCTGCTAAGAAGAATGTTTAATACAAAGACTTCAAACCTGACACCAAGTTCATGGTCTACCTGTGTTACCTGTCTTCTTGAATGTATCATAAACATGGACAACATATAGCAGAGATCTCAGATTCTTTGAGAATTATCATTAATGATACCTCTGTAAAGAGTCATCTAGACTCGAAATGTTAGCTTACTTTTCCTCGATGGATGCTGCCTGACCAACTGTGATTTCCAGCACTTTTTGTTTTCATCCCTGTGTTAGCCATTGTCCATGTGCCTGACACAATTCCAGAACTAGCTCTGTATTATGACTTTGTAAGTGGTTATCTGAAGGACAGAGAAAACATTTCAAGGATATCCTCCTTCAAAAGATGTAATATCTCTATTGACTCATGGAAGCCCAAATTGGAAAAGAAGCATCCATAAAGGTGCCAACCATCTTGGGTGTGTTTGACAGGTCCTGATGGAAGTCAAGTGCAAACAGCAGAAGGAGTGTGTGAAAAGTTGAGAATCCCAACCGCTCACTTCAACAAATATCACTTGCCCTACCTGTAGCAGATTATGCGGATCCTGCATTTGAATATTTTGTCACCTCAGGGTTCTTAGCACCAGGATGAAAGAAAATCATCCTTAGTTGCAAGGACTGCCTGAAACATGACAACATTCCATTGGGATGGATGGTGATCTCCTTCTTTATTGTTGGGCTGGAAATTTTATTTTCAGCAATTCCTATGAAAAGCACTAGTGGAGGGAAAGTCATGGGAGGAAAGCACTGGCTATCAGAAATTACCCCAGCACAGTCACACGCCAGCTAATTTATCTCTCCATAGGCATTAGAGGCTGAGAGAGGAACACATTAGATAAAACAAGTGCAGTCCCAGAATATATATTTATAATGTGCATGCTTATGCTTTAATGTAACTTGACCTGAGAATCTTTCATAAAGCATTTAAAGTATTTTAACAAGTAATCAAACACAGATGGATCATAGATTTTTGTTTCTATTGTACATTCTAGCCCGTTTTAACTCAAATTAAATGAGATCAATTCTCACTTAACATAATTTTCCAAGATAAAATTATATTTTTGTTCATCAATTATGTAGAACAGAATGGTTGTGGTCATTGTATACTGGGTGACCTAATGGCATTGAAAGATTTTCTGGAGTTGGAATTTCAAGGTAAATTGTTCCTTTCAATGGCTACAGTTAATTATTACAGTAGCTATAGAAACATGGGTGTGGATTTTTATAGGCCCTTGGAGCAGGTTGGTGTGCAGTTGGCCAGTAAAACAACATGAATGTCATGCTTACTGCTTACTCGCCTGTCCTCCTTTTGTTCTACCATCGATTATGGAAGCATTGGGCAGTTTGGTTGACTGTGGGCTAATTGAGGTCTACATGTGGCCACCTCCCACTGCCACTGAGATATAAACAACAATAGGGAGGCTTACACCAAGCAACCAACGTGGCAGATATCACATCATAGGCTGGTCAGATACAGCAGAAATGCCTTGCCCCATTGAGCTCTCCCCATTAGATTGCCACCCTGCCAGTCTAACCTAACATTGGCGCCAATCTCCTTGCCTCCCTCACAAGAATCTTCAATTTGGCCACACCCTACACCCCAATTACCTTTCATTCTGCCTTGGCATCCTTGGTTTTTGGGACAGAATTTGGCAACAACAGTGACTATAGCTTCTGACTGCATTGCGAGGATCTGAGAGATACTCGACTGAGGACCTGGATGGAAATGGAAGTTCTATCTTAAATCAGTTAGCACCCCTCCAAATGATAAATGCTTGCAGAATGAGTGAACTCTCCCTCAACATTTTAGAAAGAGTTTGGGGAGCCCAGCACTTCATTAAATCCAGCCCACAGCAAATATATGCTATTAAAGCTATATGAAGAACTTAGCACTCTGTTCATGACTGCCAATTTTTAAAACAAAAAATAACACTGATAAAACTTTGTGGGAAGGTGAGTCGATATACCCATGTACTTCATTATTTTTTGGGATCAGCAAACAATGAGTTATAGGCCATTCAGCTCATCTAGTCCACACCAGCCCTCTGTGGAGCATCCCATCCCCTAACCTATCCCTGTGACATTAAATTTCTCATGGCCAATCTACCCAATCTACACATCTTTGGACTGTCGAAGGAAAACCCAAGAGGAAACCCATGCAGACACAGGGAAATATACAAACTCCATACAGACAGTTGTCTAAGGCTGGAATCAAACCCTGGTCCCTGGTGCTACTGAGTGAACAGACCTTTTTCTCTTCAACTAAGAATCCACTAGAATCAAATCAAAGAGAGCATAATGCTCCATAACATTTAATTAATTGTCCAATGCACATTCACTTCTTCATTGCATCTTCCTCCACACTGTACTATTGTAACATCAAAACCTCAGCAAACAATAGGGCCAATCACAGCTGAGACTGGTTTATGCCACATCTGGACATGTGTCTGCTGAGTATGGCTGCCAATGGCAATCAGGAATAGGAACTATATCTAATTATTCCCTTCCCTAGCCTCATAATGTTACAGTGAATTGAAGTCTCTATTACAACCTTATCTAACTAGGCATAGACATGCCATCAAAATGTGAGGCAATATTAGTTTCTAAGAACATGTTAATATGGCTCTGATCCAATTTATCGCCTTGTAATGCAGTGATAGTTTTGATCTTAAAATATTCCACTTCAAAGCGAGATTAAAATGTCTATTGCTGCACCACAAGCACAGACACTCCTTCAATACTTGTACTGAGATTGTCAGAGCAGACCCAAAAAAGGTTATTCACAATTATTTTGAGTTATTGACTTGAAGTGAGTGTTTAGTTATTTAACATTTAAACTATTACCAAAAATAAGGGCAATTGGGAATTGTATGGCCAAAAGAAGATTTGGTCTTTTTAGCCCATGTCATGAGTAATCCGTTCACTGACCAATATGATCATTTTTAAGTTTTACTAGTATTAACTTATCTACAGGTCCAAATGTTTGGATGCAAACTTATTTAATTTACCTGTATTAGGAGGAGAACAGCAGCAGCTACAAGAACTGTTGAGATGTTGCTATTGAGCCATTGTTTTATTTGTGTTCTGCAGCCCTATAAGGCAAGTTGTGTAAACGGTCATGCTATATACTGAAAGGATTTTACAGGCAACCTCAATTATCTGAACGACATAGGTGGGGAATATTTTGTTCAGAGAATGGCTGGATAATCAAATGTTTGGATAACACAATTTACCCAAGCATCAGGACATTGAGATCTTGTTTGGATAATCCGAAATATGCATAATCATTGTTCGGATAATCAAGGTTGTCCTGTATATACATTTATAACTTCAAATAACTATAAAACAGCAATTAGGAAAATACAATCATCATCTAATATACATGAACCAAAATGTTACATATTTGTCATTTTTTGATTGACTTTCTTCAAGTTTCACATGTTGGCTCCCAAGATTTGGGAACAAACATGGGTTAAGAATCTCCCTATAATAAGGAACATCAGAAATTTTATGCCCCTGCTTAGCCTCCATCCATTTCCTCCTCTAAACTAAAACCCAAGAAAATATTTCTTAAACAAGGCTGGCCTGACTCCACCTGTTGGCCAGTTAATTTTGATTTAATTTTAAGCCAACTCAACATCTGAAATTTGACTTCTAGTTGTTACAAAAAATGGTAGTGCTGACATGAGAATTCAGAAGATCTGAGCTAAATAACAATGGATCCAAGAGGAAGCTTTGTTGCCAAAGCTTTATTTACATTTCAAATTTTGTCATAATTTGGAACATCCCCTCTGCACCTCTTGTCATGTTCACATCGAGTGATAAAGGAAGGATGACATCACATCATAAATTAAATCTGAATGAAGAATTAATCTTCAAATAGCTTGAATGAAAAATGAAATATTAATGCAAAAGCAACATCAAAACTGTATGAGCTGCATTATACAGAGCATTGCCATGGTGTAACATTCTCAAGATAATTTAATAGTAACTTAATTTCCAACAGCAGTGTTTTTAAGAGGAGGTTATTTTTTGCTAGTTCTAGTCCTTGAGATACAGATTTTCTTTTAAAAATTAAGAATTGGATTTTCCATTTTTCTGCCAGTGGGCTTAACAGGAAGATCCAATGGGATGTTTGCCAGTTGCCTACCTATCTGCTCCTGCCCCTGGTGCTCCTCCTGCCCCCATCACATGATGCAAGTAGCATTACTTCAAATGCTACCAGCTAATAGTCCTATTCATGGATGCTAAATACTGAATAGTTGAAGGTTATGTATTAAAAAGGTTTTGGATATTGATTAGTTAATTAGACTTGTTTAAAAATAAAATTTATTTTTATAAAATATTTCAATCTTTTTTGTAACTAAACAAATTTGGCTTCATAAAAAGACTACTAAGACCTGTGTTCTTTTCATATATAACACATTATCCCGAAAGAACTGTCTTCTTTTAACCTGATGTGTTTTGGTCAAATCTAGTTTACTAAAAAGTATACTTAAATGTGTACATAAAGAATAGCCAGTCCAGCACTGGGAAATCATTTAGAGTGGAGATGTAAGTTCTATGGAAAGCAACAAGCAGACTCCACCAAAGCATTTGGGTCTTGTTGTATTCTTCAAACATAGGCTTGGAGGTCTGCTCACACTTAAGGACTTCATCTTGCCAGAATTTAACCAATGGCAGGAGTGGCCTCAGCAAGAAAGGATGGAGCCCAACAGATCTTCCTATGCAGTTTGGTTTCATCTGGGTGATCCTATTTTACCAAACCGCGTGAGCCCATTGGATAGCCCTTCACCCATTTCCCTCCACAACCCTTACTAGGGCCTATCAGCTTGCTACCTGGGGGATCCCAGACTCATGTATCATTCCCAATCAATGCGGCTTATCTCCTCTCGCCCTAAATGCATTATGAGCAGTGGCGACGGTCTCTATGAGTGCTGCCAATGCTAGGAGGCTTTTAATTGTCTGGTAGCTCTCTGGAATGGGTATTTTTATCTCTGAAGGCTGGTTTCCAATCTGTTGATGGCTAATAAGCCTCACTATTGCCACCTGCTGGTGAACATCCTGGAGAGCTGCCCAGCTCTCTGCTCAGTGACCCCTACCACTGTCACCAGCTGCTGCTGGAGGACCCTTTACACTTGTTAAAAAACATATTTATTTGCCTGTGTGGTAAATCAGAAACAGTTGGTTCTGCTATAATGTGTGTTTCTTCAAAATAAATTGGCCTTAACGCGATTGAAGAATTTAGACCGTTATTTGCAGAATGCGAACTTTCCTTACCTGTATTGGCTATTATGCAACTCTGGCCCCATTAGCTTAAATGGTGCAGCTATTGTACGATTTTCTTAAAATGTGAGTTTGTATCACCTTATATCGGAACTGGCTGTATGCAATACTTATTGTCTTTGTGGATGCATTCATTGAGCTTTAGAGGACAACAAGCAGGGCAGTGTTTAACTTTTCCCAGCAAAAAAGGATTAGAGCAAGCTGCAAGTCCACCACTTTGTTCACACCATGAATCTGATCCCTTTCTCCTGGGCTGGGAGCTTATTTATGTTTGTAGGGTAAGATCCCAGCAGAATTCTTCAAGAAAGCACTGAGAAGAGAAGAGGCAGTGAGGGTGACACGGTGGGTCAGTGGTTAGTACTGTTACCTCACAACACCAGGGACCCAGGTTTGATTCCAGATTCGGGCAACCGTCTGTGTGGAATTTGCGCATTCTCCCCATCTCTGCATGTGTTTTTTCTGGGTGCTCTGGTTTCCTCCCACAGTCCAAAGATGTGCAGGTTAAGTGAATTGGCCATGCTAAGTTCCCCATAGTGTTCAGGGATGTGTAGGTTAGGTGTGTTAGTCAGGGGTAATGTAAAGTAATAGGGAATGGATCTGGGTGGATACTTTCCAGAGGTTTGGTGTGTACTTGTTAGGCCTAATGGCCTATTTCCACACTGTAGTGATTCTCTGATGCTTATATCAAGAATGAAGTAATAGCAGTCCATTCGACAAAATGTGATAAAGGATTTTCTTAAAGGGGAAAGAAGAAAGCGTGGAGTGAAGACCTATTATTATTGTCAATATATAAGATATTATAAGCTGAAATTAATGCTGAAGATATGTAAGCACTTCTTTTCAATTTTCGATTTATATTTATGGAGAAATGGAAATTATGTTAATACCTTACCTGTGGGTATATGTAGCTACTCTCATTAATTGTACAAAAAAAAGTAGAATCATCTACAGTAAAATTGCTACATGAGCAAGGTAGAGACGTCGATAAAATCAGATCATCCTGTTCCCAATCTGTCGAATTGTAATATCCACAACATTGAAACTAGGATACAAAAACAAATAACATTTGAAAAGTGGGGGTTAGAGCTTTGAAGAGCAGAGAGATATGTTGTGATGATTCCAGGAATAGCAGGAATTGATTTCCAGAGTATGACCACATGAGGCATAACAGGTAAATCGAGTCTAAATCTTTCGGACACAAAGAAATCCAAAATTGTTGCTGTCCCCTTGAAATCATCACACCTCTGACTTACTAATTTTTAGGTCATAGAGTCATAGAAAAGTACAGCACAGAAACAGACCCTTTCGGTCCAACCTGTCCATGCCAACCAGATATCCCAACCTAATATAGTCCTACCTGCCAGCAGCCAGCCCATATCCCTCCAAACACTTCCTATTCATATACCCATCCATATGCCTTTTAAATGTTGCAATTGCACCAGCCTCCACCACTTCCTCTGGCAGCTCATTCCATACACATAACACCTCAAAAGGTTGTCCCTCAGGTCTCTTTTATATCTTTCATCTCTGGCCCTAAACCTATGCCCTCTAGTTCTGGACTCCCCGACCCCAGGGAAAATACTTTGTCTATTTATCCTATCCATGCCCCTCATGATTTTCTAAACCTCTACAAGGTCACCCCTCAACCTCTAATGCTCCAAGGAAAACAGCCCCAGCTTACTCAGCCTCACCCTATAGCTCAAGTCCTCCAACCCTGGCAACATCCTTGTAAATCTTTTCTGAACCCTTTCAAGTTTCACAACACCCTTCCAATAGAAAGGAAACCAGAATTGCCTGCAATATTCCAAAAGTGGCAGAACCAATGTCTTGTACAGCTGCAACATGACCTCCCAACTGAGCCTTTAAATGGGCAAAGATCCTGCTCACCTGCAATAGTGCTTAAATATACAAATTAGGATCCAAAGATGGTTGGATTAAAAAAGTTTATCCCCTAGTGAAGACATAGCAATTGAGATTAGGAACCACCAGAATACTTTGCAAAAAAACACACCTTTAACACAAGTTTATCAGGAAGTGATCAGCATATAGCGTCGAGACTCTGCGGGAAAAGGAGAGGATAGAGCCTGTTGCGTGTTCCCAGAGCAGACAGTCAAAGTCATTTGGCAGAATGCCTCATTATCAGAACTTTCCAATAAGCACCAAGGCATCGCTTGGTTGGTGGTGAGAAGGGCACTACTTGGGAGATCTTTCATATATGCCCGGTCAGCCTGTGTCACTACATGCTGCCCTCAGAACAGCTGCAGGTTTGGGGGTGGGGGTGGGGGGGGGGTTGAGACTGTCACACATCTCTGTCCAAAATGTACCTTCGCAAAGGGAACTGGAAGAAGATGCAGTTGTTTTTGTTGAGGTTCTTCATGAGCAGCTCCATGATACTGGAGTCTGTGCTTTATGGTCTGTTCTGCAGGATGCACACCATGACAAACATCAACTGCACCTGGAGGACCATCAATTCAGTGAAAGGCACTCTTTGGTATGCCAGAGCCTTGTTGGTCTTCTAGAACAAGAAGTTGACCCTGACCGAGTGTTGCAGACTGGCACATTTTATGTCATAACGTGTGCCGCTGGAAAAGCACAGCCGGTCAGGCAGTATCTGAGGAGCAGGAGAGTCGACATTTTGGGCATAGGTCCTGCATCAGGAATGTGGAGGTGGGGGGGCCCAAGAGGCTGGGAGATAAACAGAAGAGGATTGGGGCTGGGAGGAAGGTAGCTTGGAAGGCGATAGGTAGGTGAAGGTAGGGGGTGATAGTGATAGGTCGGAGTGGAGGATGGAGTGAATAGGTGGGAAGGAAGAAGGACAGGTAAGACAGTTCAAGAGGGCAGTTGGAGGGTTGGATCTGAGATAATGTGAGCGGAGGGGAGGGGAGATGAGGAAACTGGTGAAATTGACGTTGATGCCATGTGCTTGGAGGATCCTAATGCGGAAGGTGTGATGTTCTTACTGCAGGCATCAGGTGGCTAGGATTTGGTGGTGAAAGAGGTCCAGGACTTGCATGCCCTTGGTGGACTCTGCATCTCCCCTCCCCTCACCTTATCCCAGATTCAACCCTCCAACTCAGCACCACCCTCTTGAATTGACCTACCTGTCCATCTTTCTTCCCACCAATCCGCTCCAGACTCCTCTCCGACCTATTACCATCAACCCCCACCTTCATCTACCTATCGCCTTCCAAGCTGCCTTCCCCTCAGCCCCACCCCGTTCTCATTTATCTCAGGGCCCTTGCATTATCAATCCCCCACCCCAACATCCCCCTCTATACCCCACATTCCTGATGAAGGACTTATACACGAAACATCAACTCTCCTGCTCCTTTGATGCTGCCTGACCTGCTGTGCTTTTCCAGTGCCACACTTTCTGACTCCAGCATCTGCACACTTTCTCCTGGCACATTCTATGTGCTGAGGGATACACCAAAGGTTGGGGCAGCTGCCACTTAGATGCAGTTGGGGAAAGGTGTTCCAGTTGAAGGTAAATGGGGGGGGGTGTCTGTTTGGTAATCAGACCTTCCTTGTGCCTCAGATATGGGTAAATATTGGTATTGTGTAAGAGAGGTCTTTGGTTTCTTTGGGATAGAGTCAAAGTTCAACATTTATTGCTTGCTTGATATGCATTTGTGCAGAACTGAACTGCTTTTGTGTCAATGTATACATACAAAGAATCTTTTTATGAATAAAGTATATTTTTGAAACAAAAAATGATTTGGAGGTGATTAGACAGAGGCCTAGGACTGGTAAGTAAAACTGAATACTACATGAGAATTGAAACAGCATTTTCTTCTGTGCTTGAAACCTGCAGATTGAAATGGTGGCATAGAAATAAGATACAGAGTTAATCACATTGTTAGATGTACAAAATGCTATGGATGTATTTTGCATTGTAATATTCTATGAGAATGAGTTGCTACATAAATGTACAACTATTGTGGCCCAGACTTTTGTCAGACTGCTTTTTTAAAAAAAATAAACTTGTTATGACAAACCTCCATGGTAGGTGGGATCATGTGACCCAAAGCTAGGGATATGACCACAGCATCACAAAGGTCTTGATTACTTTGTTTTATAACATTAACATACATGATTCTTCAAAGCAATCAAGAATGATGATAGCCACGACAAAAGAAGTGATCCTGCCAACTATAACATGTTAAGTTATTGTTGTTTATCTGTTTCTTTTTGTGAACTTACCTCTTTCTGAATGACATCCATAAAATTCCATTTTAATTCTTTGGAAAAGCTGTCATTGCCATAATGTTTAATAACCTCAATGGTTTGCTTATCCAGTACAGTTACAATCTGTTAAAATTAAATATAATTGGATTGAATGTTCATTTAAAAGCCAGCAGACAATAGAGCTACAAAATAATCCTTTTGTAAATACATGCAAAAAGACTCAGAAACTGAAAAGCTTCGTGATTAAAAGTCAAATCAATAACGTAAAATTGATAAAATGAAACAGTCAGCTACTGGTGTCATGATTCTGCATGTTCAAACTATATTAATTTGCTGAACATTAGTTACTTTCTGATACAAAACACTGACTCAAGCAGATTTTCAAAAGACATTAGAAACTGGCAATTAATTTCCTACGTGTATGATATAATGACACAGAAACATAAAGGAAACTAATCTTTTAACTCCAATTAAACTCTTGAGGATTAATTCACTGAAGTTAATATAATAGTCTCCTGTAATACCATTGAGAGCTTTTCCCACATGGGCAGAAAAACACTACACCCACACGGAAGAGCACTTAGTGCCTCAGTGACTCATGAACATGTCTGATGTGGCACATACATATTAAGAGGCAGTATAACTATACAATTAAATATGGAAACATTGAGTGAGAAAGTACTATTCAACTGCACCAACTGATTACTTTACAAACAGGGTAAGGTTTATCTTGTTTTCCAAGTTTACAGTGGCATGGTGGCTCAGTGGTTAGCACTACTACCTCATAGCACCTGGGACTTGGGTTCAATTCCCACCTTGGGCAATTGTCTGTCTGTGTGGAGCTTGCACATTCTCCCCATGTTTGTGTGGATTGGCTCTTGTTTCCTCCCACAATCCAAAAATGTACAGGTCAGGTCAATTGGCCAAGCTAAATTGCCCATTGTGTTAGGTACATTAGTCAGGGGTAAATGTAATGGAATTGGTCTGGGTGGCTTACTCTTTGGAGGGTCGGTGTGGACTTGTTGGGCTAAAGGGCCTGTTTCCACACTGTAGGGAATCTAATCTAAAAAAAATGTTCACAGTGGTTCTGAGACACTTCAGCCACTTTATGTTATTTTAGTTGGCTGACATTGTTCTTATTTCTGCTTTCCACTGTAAAAGCTCCTGGTTGTTATTCAGACCTTAATCTGTCACCTGCGACTTTGCTAAACAATCTTTGTCATTGCTGTATGTCTGGAATTTGGCAATTCAGAATATTTATGAAAGTAATTTGACAAAACAGAGGATTGGAATGGGCAATAATATACACTATATATCAGATATTCATAGATCAAACACATTTTCTTATTACAGATTTCTCCAGCTTTCTCATTTCCCCTCCGCCCACCTTTTCTCAGTTCCAACCCTCAGACTCAGCACCGCCTTCTTGACCTGCAATCTCCTTCCCGACCTCTCCGCCCCCACCCCCACCCCCTCTCCGGCCTATCACCCTCACCTTAACCTCCTTCCACCTATCATATTCCCAATTCCCCATCCTCCAAGTCCCTACTCCCTACCTTTTATCTTAGCCTGCTTGGCACACCCTCCTCATTCTTGAAGAAGGGCTTATGCCCGAAAGGTCAATACTCCTGCTCCTTTGATGCTGCCTGACCTGCTGCGCTTTTCCAGCAATAGATTTTTAAGCATCAACATTAAGTGCAAATAATTGATATCATAATATGTAGCAATAACTGTATATCACTTTCACCACATGTAATGCTCTGCTTTCAGTTATTTCACAATGTCCATATTTACATTGTTGTGTTAGTTTTAACAAGTAGGTAGACAAGTTCAAGGATTTTGTTACAGGCATATTGTCAGTTTACATGAGCCGGCAAAGATCATGATAGCACAGAATTTTATCAGAATGCTGATTAATGATTATCTCAATAGATTTTATGCAAAAAGATTCAAATTATCATTTACTGCAACAATAAACTGGAGTTCAAGATCAATCACCCTCATTTTAATTTAATATATTCATAAACTTGCTATAACTGAATTGTTATATTTGTGTTTAGATGGTAATAATAAAATGCATACATACGTGACTATACTGTGAAAGTATGGCCAGTCCAATAGAAAGTTGCAGAATGAAGATAAGGATCAGAAATAAGAAGTACTGAAAATAAAAATAATTAAATCATTTCAACAGATTCAACAGTATTTTCAATGTGTTAAAATATTTTGATTTGTAAATTTTGATTTGTGTAATGGTGTGGAAGTGGTGATGGAAAACCAAATGCTAACTTAACATGTCTTAAAATCTTTATTCAATTGCAGTAAATAAGATAGTAAATAAAATTTGGGAGAGGTGTAAAACAGACTTTAGTTTGCTATTATGTGTTTTATAATAGCTTGTCCCATGCAGCCTTCAAGATTCTCACAAGCCTCCTATCAACTCTCGGTTACAACTGACCTCTGGCCTGATGGTGTCCACACTGCCTGACCTGAATCAGGTCAGATACAATGAATCGCTCTCAATTTCCATTTTGGCCAAGCTACTGGTTGTTAATGAGGCTTAAGTGTTAAAGTGGCCTGGTTCTCATGTTGCAGCTGCAGTGGGTGGGTCTCTCACCGGCTTTCATCTGAGGATTTAAAGTACCCTAGAATGTGCAAATTTTACATCAGCAACAAAAAAAAAGAGTGAAAGCATTACGAATATCCCTCAGTAAAGGCAACTACCCAATGCTGCCTACTCTGCAGTTTATGTGACTCCCATCCCACAAAGTCAATTGAATTGTCCAGTCTTCTTAAGTAGGCAAGCAAACACTTCAGTTGTGAAGTCAATGGGGCACAATTTCCAATGTCAAGTGTGTGATGGCAGGAAGGGGCTGCAGTTGGACCCACCAACTCCAGAATGATTTCTAATGGCTGCAGGACGCTGAGATATTCTGTTTAAAAGGCCCATTTTAGTGCTGGGGAATTTATCCCTGTAATGATAACTCTAAGGACCTGTAGCCCTCACTCCTCACACTCCCATGCCTAATTCATGCAATCCCAGCCCTTCATTCACATCTCTAAGCTTTCTTATACACCCTCATGCATTGGAAAGCTTGGGTAAGAGCCCAGCTATCAATTAGAGTGTTGAAACAGTTGAGCCCAGGCAAAATATTGCATGATTGACAGCTCTGAAATATTCTATAAATTCCACAATTGTTATTTACATAAGAGAATGAGACTTCAGGTGTTTGCAGTTTCTGCTATTAATTGGGCCTTTTATTTGCACTTTTATTGATCCTAGCCTGGCTTCATCTACTCAGAGACTTTCAGAAAAAAACATCCTTTTCATCAGGTGATAAAGGCATCAAGACTGTGACATCCACCGTGTCCACCTCAGATTCCAAAGTTTCTTCAATACTAGACAGAGGTGGAGAATGTACGGGTTCCAATAGACTTTCTGGCTGTTCTCAGGGGCTGGGTATGTTTTGCTCCTGCCTTATTTGTGATTTACAGCTTTCATGTGTTCTACATGCTTGTTCAGGATTGCCACACCTCCCTGAACTTTGTATGTCATGGGACCTGACCCTGTGTCAACCATGCCTCTTAACCATGCAGAGCCATTTCCATGGTTTTAGCACCAAACTTCATCCTCTGAAGAAAACTGCCTCTCTGGCTTAGAGAGGTCTTGTGCCTGGCACTGGCATTCCTGCTGCAGTTTCACATTCTTCTCAACCATTAGCCGCAGCCCCCCCACTTTCCCGCATCCCATGCAACCCCATGTCCCCAAGGTCTGGGAAGATCAGATTTAACCTGGTGCAGAGTCTTCTCTCTATTAGCAACACTGCTAGAGTTACCCCTGTAGTTGCAAGAGGGTTCGTCTGATAATCAAATAGGTACTGGGACAGTTAGTACTGAGTGAAGCTGTAGGTTGTTTCTTTAAGCAGGCCTTCAACTTTTGGATTGTTCTTTCTGCCAGACCATTGGATGATGGTTATAAGCTGTCCTTATCTGCAGAATGTCATTCAACTTTAGGAAATATTCAAACTCCCTGCTGCTAAATGGTGGCCTGTTGTCTGTGACCAACAATTCCAGGTGTCCATCTAATGCAAAAATGCTCACAACTTTTCTATCTTCATCCCTGTATTTGACGAATGAATTCTATGCATGTCCAATGACTTTGGGTGGATGTCCACATTGCCTAAATACATTGAGCCCATAAAGGGTCTGGTATAGTCTTCAAGTAACTGAGTCCACGATTTACCCGGCCATTCCCACGAATGTGGGGGAGCTACTGGCAATACATTTGTCCTTGTTGGCACTCCAGGCACTGCTCCATTAATGAAGCATGTCTACATTCAAACCTGGCCAGAATGCATAACCTCTCACTGACATGCTCATTCTGGAAACCCTGGATGACCTGGTGGAGTTCAGCCAGTATCTGGCAGTGACAATCACTCTTGCTCCCCTTAATAAAAGGCCATCCTTTATGTTAATCTGGTCTTGCTGACTCCAGAGAACTTTCAATTCTGGTTATGTTAGTCCTTTTGTTTCTTCCATCACCACCAGCTTAGTTTTGCCACGACCCGTATCTTTCTGCGTTCACAGTCTGACATTGTCAGAGGATCAGAAGGTTGTCTGGTAAGTTTAAACCCGAATGGACTCCTCCAATGGTGGCACCATCGGTGGTGTATCTGCCAGTGGTAGGTGGCTCAAGGCATTCAAATTTGCTACTTGGCCCCCTGGATGGTGGTCTAACTTGTAATTGTATGCACTTCGAATGAGAGCCCACTGCTGAATTCGACCAGAGCTATGGGTGGCATGGCTTTGTCATCATTGAGTAGCCATAAAAGTTGTTTGTGGTCTGTTACTATTACAAATTTACTTTTATAAAGGTTGTGGTGGAACTTTCTCATGCCAAAAATGACTGTCAAATCTTCCTTCTCTCTCTCTCTGAGTGTATTTGCGCTCTGCGTCAGCCAAAGACTGAATAGCATTGGTCGTTCAGTTCCATTGGACCATCTGTGAGCGAATGAAGGCATCGCATATCAGCACCAGATCTCACTTGGGATCATGTTGTGCCAACATCTTAGATGATGATAGCTGCTCCTTCATTTCCCTAAAGATTACACCATGGCTATGTGATCATTTTGAAAGTTGATCCTTTTTTGATAGCAGAGATAAGGGTGCAAGGAGATAGGCCAGGTTATGTATGAGCTTTCTGATATAATTCAGTAACCCAAGGAAAGACCGAATCTCCCATACCGATGTGGGAGCTGGAGCACTTTTGATCGCCCTCACTTTATCTTCCAATGGGTGAAACCCAGTCTTGTCAACTCTGTACCCCAAGTAGGTCACTTGGGTGGCTTGTACACACATTTATCCTTTCTAAGGTGTACCCCACCTTGGAGAAATGCCTAAAAACTATGTCCAAGTTCTCAAAGAGTTCTTTATTGGTCTTCCCTGCCATTAACACGTCATCCAGATAAATGGCAACCTGGGGTAGACCTTGTAAAATGTTCTCCATTATCCATTGAAAAATGGCACAGGCTGATGATACCCCAGATAGCAGTCTTATATACTGGGACAAACTCTCATGGGTTTTAATTCTAGCATACCTTTGGGAATCCTCATCTAATTGCAATTGCAGGTATTCTATGGTCCATGTCCAGTTTCATAGAAGACAGCGCCCTTGCTAGTTTTGCATTTAATTCCTCTCTGCGATGAATTGGTTATTTATCCAGCTATGAGAAGCAGTTTACTGTTTGTTGAAAATCCCCACATAAGCAAACCAACCTGTCAGACTTCACAATTGGTACACCAGTTGCTGCCCATTGTGTGAACTGGACTGGTTTGCTGATTCATTTGCTTTCCAGGCTCCTGATTTCTGTGTTTACTTTTGCCCATAAGGCTAATGGCACTGGGCAGGCCTTGAAGAATCGTGGATTTGCTTCCTGGTAAATGTGCAAGGTCACCTTGAGTCCTTCGATAGTACCTAGACCTTCCTGTCAAACTTCTGAGTATTTAATTAGGACTTCACCCAGGCAGTTACTTTCTAGTTAGAAAATGTTGAGCCAATCAAGGTGAATCTTTCTCAACCAATTTTGCCCCATCAGGCTTGGGCCTGAACTTTTTACTACAATCACCGGTAATTGAACCAGCTGTTTCTTATAAGAGACCAGAACTGAAGTTGTACCCTTAATCTGTAAAGGTTTCCCAGTTTAGGTTCTCAGTCTAGTTGAGGTCTTATGCAAATGTAAGGGTTGGAGTCCAGAGCGAATTTTGTTTAAAAATTGGTTCTGCAATCACTGACTAGAGTGTGTTGCTGGAAAAGCACAGCAGGTCAGGCAGCATCCAAGGAGCAGGAGAATCAACGTTTTGGGCCAGAGCCCTTCATCAGGAATGAGACTGGGAGCCTCAGGGGTGGAGAGATAAATGGGAGGGGTGTGGGACTGGGGAGAAGGTAGCTAAGAGAGCAATAGGTGGATGGAGATGGGATAAAGGTGATAGGTCAGAGAGGAGGGTGAAGCAGATAGGTGGGAAGGAAGCTTGACAGGTGGGATAGGTCTCCGCCCTCACCTCGAACTCCAGCCCCAGTCCAGGTCCTAGCTTCCATACCACCTTGAACTCAGCCCCACCCCAGGTCCTAGCCCCCATCCCTACCATGTCCTCACCATTCTCCCAGACCTCCCCCTCACTGAGAATAAACATTTAGTCCTCAGCAAAGGCCTCACCTTTATCCCTCTACAGTCCCAGATTAGTGAGTTCGACACACGCTGCAACCTTGAATGTATCTTCCGTCCCCTCCTCCTCTGTGCCTATCTTTTTAACCAAGACAACCGCCCACCCACCAAGGACCCCTTCTCCTGTCTCCAACACACCCCATCTACCTGGACACCCCGTGCTAGCCTGCTACCCGCCCTTGACCTCTTCATTTCAAACTGCCGCCGTGATATCGACTGCCTCAACCTGTCCAACCGCCTCCCCTACTCAAACCACTCGCTCTCACAACACACAGCCCTCCACTCCCTCCGCTCCAACCCCAACCTCACCATCAAACCAGCGGACAAAGGGGGTGCAGTGGTAGTTTGGTGCACTAATCTTTACACCGCTGAAGCCAGGTGCCAACTTGATGACACCTCCTCTTACTGCCCCCTCGACCATGATCTCACCCTCCATCACCAAACCATCACCTCCCAGACCATGCACAACCTCATCACCTCAGGGGATCTCCCACCCACAGCTTGCAACCTCATTGTTTGGGAACCCTGCACTGCACGATTCTATCTCCTTCCCAAGATCCACAATCCTGACTCCCCCGACTGACCTATCGTTTCATCCTGCTCCTGCCCCATCTCCCTCTACAATGATACTGTCCTAACCCCCCAGTCCAGGAACTCCCACCCACGCCCTCCACCTCCTCCAAGACTTCCGTTTCCCAGCCCCCAATGCCTCATCTTCACCATGGACAACCAGTCCCTCTACACCTCCATCTGCCATGACCAGGGCCTCCAAGCCTTCCGTTACTTCCTCTCCTGATATCCCCACCAGTACCCTTCCACTGACACTCTTATTTGTTTGGCT